>NC_064627.1:773276729-773894998 GCF_023864275.1 Schistocerca cancellata | reverse complement strand
GGACCAATGCCTTAATCACGCACACGTTACATTTGTTTGCATTTTATTAGAAAATACTTTATACTGAGGGGAATCTAATACGTAGAACACTGTTAATACACAGAAAGTGGCTTTTTCTCAGGCTGAACGATTATGATAATTTCTTACCAATTAATATAAAAGGTAAAACCGATACGGGATCCACACAATAGTTGAATCTTGCCTAGATGTGAGGATATGTGAGATACTAGAGTGAAGGTATCTACTGTTCCTCATCTCTAATGCACTAGTACGTTGATAGTTTTTCTAAGTTTAAACTGGCAACTCAGATTATCAGGGCAATCACAATTAAGTCAGTAGAAGGAGTCAGCGTAGGTCTTGGAATATACTCGATAGGCATAACTATTAAATACCTATCTGTTCTCTACTAGATAAAAATGGATGGACCTGAAAAAGTAACAGAAATTCTGTGACACAAGTTACAGGTAACTGCCGACAAACAATGGGGAGGGACTCAGCGTAGTTCTTGGAGTATACGCGATACGCATAGATATTAAATACTGAGTTGCACCCTAATGGATAAAAATGGGAGGACCTGAAAACGTAACAGAAATTGTGTAAACGCCAGTTACAGGTAACCACCAAAAACAATGGTGAGGAAACGTCTGGCAGATGGAATGAAAGGTAAGCGATGATGGCTGTAGAGTCTTCAACTTTTTCTGTAGTGTCAAGAAGCAGTTAAGAACTGAACATGTCAGTACCAACGGAGGCATGGTACATTTTCTAACTGATTCTGGTCCGTTTACAACGAATGAAAATCAGAGAGGAGGCTAAGTACACAAGTGTGGAGATGGGATTCCCTGAACAACGTCCTTTACTTGAGGCGCATCTCAGGCAAAGTCACATAACGAACGACGTCCTCTACGAAAGTATAAAAGTCAAAAGGATTCACCGCAACGAATTTCCCAACAAATTACCGACCGCATTACATGAAAGGTACAGAACAACGCAAATGGGAACCCAAAATGATTGCACTAACGCAAACAGTGACACAGGCTCCAACATGTAAACCTATGAAGAAACGAGAATACAAACATGCAGACACACGCGTGCGTTGTGATCACTCATACATCGATGTTCGAAATATGGCTGTTCTTATTACAAAAAAGTATTGAGTTAATTTATTTGTGGGATATCTGTTTTAAGCACTTGTTTCCGAACACTTTTGGATGTTTACACTACAAGCCACATCTCTGTTATAGCTGACAACGAACACTAAATTGCACTGACATACAGGGGCACGACAAAAATATGGCACCACTGTGAGAAATGCATACATGAACATAAATGTAAATACTAACCAAGCCTGCAGGTTGCGCTGTTGTATCTGACCACAGTTTGTGAGTGCATTATGTCGAAGTGAAGTGAAAATTGTTGTGGGAAAATTGTTGATGCTCATATGGTGGGCGCTTTTGTAACCAAGGCAACCAAAGCGTTTGTTGTTTCAGGAGGCACCATATCGAGTACTATACTTATACCGCGCACGGGGGAAGCGAAAAACATCGTTCACTAAGTCACCGGCTCCCTCGTCGGAGGTTCGAGTCCTCCCTCGGGCATGGGTGTATGTGTGTGTTGTCTCTTTAGCATAAGTTAGTTTAAGTTAGATTAAGTAGTGTGTAAGCTTAGGGACCGATGACCTCAGCAGTTTGGTCCTATAAGACCTTACAACAAATTGTAAATTGTTCGATTACAACGTGTCCAATTCCGGCTGGCACTGGTGCAGACTATGCAACTTCTCCCAGTACTAATCTATATTTTTTACCTTTACTCTCCTGGAAAATTTAAATTTAACACCGTCCGCTTGCTCTTACTAATTTCCAATTTCTAATTTGCTGGATTTTCTTAGTAATTTATTGTTATTACTTTAACTTCTACAAAAAAATTTTGATAAAATCATACACGGTTGTAAAATGGAGCAATTTACGTTATTGTAAGATAAATATTGCTAAATGTACGATCTGTTTTAAAAACGCTGGGTAGTAGATTCTTAATTATGTAATTATCGACTGAAAAAAGAAAATTAACAGTTTCTCTACATAAACTACAGCTAGTCAAGGGGGTTCCTGCCCACGCAGTTTTCTCGCTGCCACTACAATGGTTGGCGATCCAGACAGCTCTGATCCAAACGAGCTCTGGTATGTTGGCCTCCGCGCCGCGCGCCTCGTCGTTGCGAAAACGCAGCGCCCACCACGCCCGTCCGCGGGTATATAACGCGTGCCCGGCAGGACAATCGCCAGTTCTCCACTCCTCACGGCAAGAAGCTCATCGACATGGCCTGCAAGGTGCGTACCGGCCACCACTGCGAAGTTACCTGCGCTGTTCGCCGAGTAGTGATACGCTTCGTCTCACATCCTGGCCTCGGATGGCTTCGGCAGTCGCAGAGACGAATACTAAGTTTACAGAAGTTGGTAGTGAGACTTAGGGGTAGTGAAGTTCACGATCATCATAATCGTTTAGACCAAAATGCATATTCGTCATGAAACAATAATTGCATCACAGTTTCACATATTTAAAACAAAGGTAGGAGTTCTTATAGAGGGACAAAGCCGCTTAGCAGGAACTCTAAACCATCACTGTACCAAGAAATGGAAATAATATTTCACGATGTATATATACAGACTGAAGCGACGAATGAAAATTTGTGCCTAGATCGGAATTCGAACCCAGGTTTCCTGCTCATTAGGCAGATGCGCTAACCAATATGCCTCCATGGCATAGTGGTGTTGCACAACTGCACGGACTAACCTAGCACGTCTATCTTCCCGACACAGCTTCCCATTCAGGCCTTACTCCACTTGGTATTCCCCCTAAACTCGAACAGCTTACAGAGGCTGTCCTACTGTTCAGGAATAGCACCTGAGCATCGAACGAAACTGGGGATCCTTCCTGAAGCCCAGGCATATGTGTTTTGATCAGGTGTTTGAGACTTGGAATGGTGTCTGGAACTATATAGTTTCATTTGAATAATATTTCAATTGTGTTGCAGATGGATGCTCACTTTCTCTCAGTTCCCTACAAAACAAATAGGAAACAGAAAATTTTATTAGTTCACTTATCCTTCACTGACTGGGCACTTCACAACAGGGCAAAATCTAGATGGAGAAGGGCCGAAGAAAGGTTAAGGTTCAACGACCAATCGACGACATGGATATCGGATGATGATGTTTAGATGTGTGTGAAATCTTATGGGACTTAACTGCTAAGGTCATCAGTTCCTAAGCTGACACACTACTTAACCTAAATTATCCTAAGGACAAACACGCACATCCATGCCCGAGGGAGGACTCGAACCTCCGCTGGGACCAGCCGCACAGTCCATGACTGCAGCGCCTTAGACCACTTGGCTAATCCCGTGCGGCGGATATCAGAGAAGCTCGATCTCGACGTGGACAAGGTTGGGATAAAACATCAGTCATGCCCTGTTGAAACGATTCATTCATCTTCATAGATCTATCGCAACAACGTGAACCATTAGCTGGCATTACTGGGTGATGAGTTGAACCTCATGCTAACCGAATGTGAATGAAATGTCTTAAGCAACGCTCAAAACGGCTCCGATTCCAACGGAATGGGGTTTGCAACGCATCGACAGAAAACAATATAGAATACGAACTTCCAGCATCCTGGATTAATTGCAGATCAGCAACTTCAGTTAATCAGTACAACGAAAAACCAGCCAAAGTTGCAAAGTTCCCTTCTTTATTTACTCCAAAACTAGTCATCGAGCAAACAAAAAAAGTGAAATTTGCAACTTTGGCTAGCTTTTCGTTGTACTGATATAGAATAGTTATCTACATCAGTCAGACAATTTTCTGTACTATTTACGGCGCCTTTTGGTGCACCCTGACCTTTATGTGGACACAATGTGTTTCTGATTCACTATACATTGGTGAAGTTGGGAATGTCACTTCACGAAAAGCGTTATGGATGAAATCACAACCTCCTAGCTGATACGTGTAATTAATACATTTCATTTTATATTACGTACAGTCGTAGTTTTCTGTGTGTCAGCATGGACAGATGAGACATGATCGGATAGCTCAGAGACAAGAAAAATGACGATGTATGAATAGTGTTTAGGTTCGACCATCGGTCCGGCATATAGTATCAACTAATCCAAGATTTTATGGTTCAAAATGGTTCAGATGGCTCTGAACACTATGCGATTTAACTTCTGTGGTCATCAGTCCCTAGAACTAATTAAACCTAACTAACCTAAGGACATCACACACATCCATACCCGAGGCAGGATTCGAACCTGCGACCGTAGCGGTCGCTCGGTTCCAGACTGTAGCGCCTAGAACCGCACGGCCACTACGGTCGGCTGAAGATTTTATGTGTTCATTACTAATGGAGAGTCCTAGTTCTACCGAAGTGGAAAACTTTAAAGTTATTCTATTTATATGGATGTCTATCTGTCAGCTATTGTCGATATGCATCATCCCGCCAACTGAAAGTCATAGTGTGCGACAAGGAACTAGGAAAAAACTGGCCACTGTGAAATAATGCAGGATTATTTTTTTTAGCTGGGCAGCTAAGCACCAGTACCGTAATAGCCACTGGAGTAGCAAATTGGTAACAAAGACAAAGTGTAAGCTCAGAATACACCATGAAGAAAGTGGCAGACAGTCAATGAATCTCGCTTCTCTCCGATGCGAGTCCAGTGCCTTAACCACAACTCCAATCGCTCACATTTAGCAAGAAAATTGTTTGAAATATACCGATACGAAAACAAAGTCCGTTGCTTACGTGAGTCAAACGACTTCAAATACAGGCCTCGCTCTATTATTTTCACATGGACGCAGTAAATTTTTGTATAGTTTGTGATATGTAAGTATTGGAACTGCACCAGGTTCTGTAAATCTACATATCATCAGTCATGTATAAACACAATGTATCTATCAAAGACGAATCTACAAGCAGTCAACATTTGCCACGGATAGTATTAAAATCACCTGTTTCAAATGGATAACTATTTGATTTCCTTTCCTTATAAACAAGGATTCAGAGAGAAGTACTAGTGAAAGCTTGGATTTTAAATCGATGTCTACATCTACATCTACATCCACACTCCGCAAGCCACCTGACGGTGTGTGTCATGCTTTCTCAGTGCATTGAACATTGCTTATACGAGCCACAAGTTAGGTGATGACTCATTCCAAAACAGGATGATGATAATGAGCTACGGTTAATACTCTCTTAGTGCCTGAGATTTTTTCGCCGAAACAGTTAATATTACGATGAAGAAGTAACATACAGCTACAATGACCATGATCTTAATAACTCAGCCGCACACCAAGTGTCCAGCATACTGATGCAGTCAGTGTTATGACTATTGTTATCTCAGTGCACGCTAGCAGATGTACTCCATAATTATGGGCAAAAGAGAAGGATATCAAGAAAACGCTTTTCGTTAGAACATAATCTGCTAGGGGCAGAGTACCCCAACCTGTACTGACTGTGATACAAGTTCTTAAAAAAACTGTGTATCCAAAATCTTATTTATCGAAATCTGAACAGAAAATCTAATAGTGGTCGTATCTGTAAGAGATTATTCCATGTTGCAGCTGATCGTCCTCGCCGCCCTCGTGGCTGTGGCCCGCGCCGGCTACCTGGGTGCCCCTGCGGTCTACGCCCCCGGTGCCCCCATCGCCGCCCGCGCCTACGCCGCCCCCGTGGCGTACGCCGCCCCCGCCGTGAGAGCCGCCCCCGTCGCCGTCGCCGCCCCCGCCGCTGTGGCCGCCGCTGAGTACGACCCTCACCCCCAGTACAACTACGCTTACAGCGTGCAGGATGCCCTCACCGGTGACTCCAAGAACCAGCAGGAGAGCCGCGACGGTGACGTCGTCCAGGGCAGCTACAGCCTGGTGGAGCCCGACGGCTCCATCCGCACCGTCGACTACACCGCCGACCCCGTCAACGGCTTCAACGCCGTCGTGCACAGGGAGGCCGCTGCCCACCCCGCCCCCGTCGTCGCCAAGGTGGCCGCCCCCGTCGCCTACGCCGCCCCCGCCATCGCTAAGGTCGCTGCTCCCCTCGCTTACGGAAAGGCAATTCTTGGTTAAAAGGAAGTAATACACTAATCTCACAAAGAGTTGTCAACACTGCTCGAAATTGTAAATATTACTTTTTCTGTACTTCTATTGCCAGTTGAATGGTTCCCTTAGCAAGTCCTCTTACTCTTTCCTTCCTCGTCCTCATCCTCGACACAACCACTATCTCTTCTTGCTTGTAAATTTCCATATTTATTGTGTGTAAATGTATTTTGTACAGCATATTTATGCAAAACGAATAAAATTCGTTCTTAAAATATCCGATGAGCATTTATCAACTACTAAATTTCAAATTCCTTGAGATTCGTCTGGCGTCTGCTCGCGTGGTTGGAGGAACTGTGGCTATAAAGCTAGAAAATTTGACAGCCAACTTCAGAATATTTTTCTCGTTTTCGGTTCATAGAAACTAAAAAGATAAAGTTCGTGTCTCTCAGCCACCACCAGCGAACGTGGTATGACCACAAACGTAACAAAAGTCAGATGAATCCGCACACTGATCAAATACAATAGAAAAAGATACAACAGACTTCAAAGGTCTTGTTCCTTAACATAGAGCCTGCTACAAAAGAAAACGTACGTTACCATCAACCTGAATGGCCACGTTTTTTAGTTTATATGTCCTTGAAGTTGGTACATACACTTGCTGAATGTTATGCGAACATGCTTTTATTTCAGCATTCTAAAGTTAAGAACAACTTTAGAGACTACCGAATTCGAATCAAAATCAAATTAATGGATTTTAGAAAGAGAATAAATTGGTGTGCCATTGTTATCAAGGAGGACTCGGAGACTAAGGATTACGATTGAGAAGTTTTGCAGACATGTTGCACGACCCTGCATTGTTTTCTCCCTATCGATAACAGTGGTTATCAGGCAAAGTTTACTGCTAACTTCCCAGGGCTTTGGTGTGATGTCCTCAAATCCGTCTATTACTGTCCGATCAGAGAATTTGTATAATGTTCCCCAGATCTGCTGATTATCATGCAATCAAATGAGGGAAGTCGTAGATGACTTATTTGTATTGATAGTTCAGCCGTCTTTGTGGCTAACGGCTATCGGTATTCAGGTACAATAATTTGAATTTAAGAAATACAATCAGAAAGTATTTTAATCTAGCACAACATTCGTGTTGTCTTCCTTTGTTCTCCTCAGTCTCAGTTAAACCTCCCCCCCCCCCCACCCCACTTATCAGAGAACTATTTTTTCCTTTATTAATCATAATTACAATCACTTGGTTTTCTTCTTTTTCCACTTCCCACTCTTGGGCTTCTTTAGTCAATACAATAACTGACGTTTTCTATAATATTCTATGGTTTCCGGGTTCCGAATCGCTCAGTGCAAGCACGGTTCTTTTATGGTGTCTGCCGACGATGCCTAGTGAATAAGCGTTTGGACAAGTTCTCCATGGGTTCTGTTAGAGACAGGTCATTTATATTCAAAAATGGTTCAAATGGTTCTGAGCACTATGCGACTTAACTTCTGAGGTCATTAGTCGCCTAGAACGTAGAAATAATTAAACCTAACTAACCTAAGGACATCACACACATCCATGCCCGAGGCAGGATTCGAACCTGCGACCGTAGCGGTCGCTCGGCTCCAGACTGTAGCGCCTAGAACCGAACGGCCACTCCGGCCGGCGGTCATTTATAAATGGACACCAACGAGGGAAGTAATCGACTGATTACACAGACTTCCAGAAATATATTCTGTTACTGAAAAATAACAAAAACACTGCTTATCTAGAACACAACTGCAACAATTTTTTTCAGTCCTACGGTTGGGAAGTGCTTTGCCACACTGTCCACAATGCCGGTGCTCAGTTGAACGGGGACTCTACACATGCGTGAATATACATCACATCGCGTCCAAAGGAGCTATGTGGCTGAAATTAATCAAGTCCTTCGTGCGATTTAGCCGTATCTAGGGATATATAATGCATACTGAGCAGTTCGATGTGATACTGAAGCACAAGATTCGCTTCTCATAGATTGTACGGCACTTACACCACCGGGTCGCTACGTTTAAACCAACAAGACAGTTTAAATGTTTTTACGATATCGTCAATTACGATTGCGTAAGGTACGTGATCATCTGATTCCTGAGCGAATTAATCACAGGAAAGTGGTTTGCTGACCATATGCCACTCCAATCCGTATCATGTGACGCTTATCAACCGAAGAAGACACGACGGTCCGTAGGTAGCTTTGGGCCTCCCGCACATTTTTTAGGTGCAGTTTAGTTTTTTTAGCCGATGCAGAAATGACACTAGCAGGTCAGGTCATTCTCCACTGCTGACCTGCGTCATGGCAATGAAGCGGTGTGAAGTCGTATCTAATCCGCACTGAGATGGGCCGACATGGAGGTGTGACACACTGGCAGAAAAGAGCTACCGTATTTGGACGTGCCCTTGGTCACACAATGAATGAAGTTGCCCGGTTTGCTCATTTAGCAACTCGGACTGTCCACCGTATCTGCAAGGAATGGTGTGCTATGCATTGGCGTGCCATGAAAACAGTTTTCGTAAAAATATTGAACTGACAGAGCCCGAGACGAGTGTTATACTTTGTCAGGGACAATCTGTTTCAAACACGACAGGAATTACTTTGTTGTCTATGAATCTCTGTCCACTTCAATCAGTTTCCGAGCAAACCTTACGAATTGAACTGTATGCAACAGACGTTTGGAGTCGGGTGCCTCGCAAAAGACCCTAGCTCACAGCAGCGCACAACGCCGCATGTCTTCAATGAGCCAAAGTGGACAGTTGACGAAGAGAGGCGCATAATGTGGCCCTAGGAGTAACGATTTTGTCTCTTTTCATGTGATGAAGCGCGTGGAATGGATCGACGGCCCAAGGAGGAGTTTAACCCACAGTGTGCACAGCGTTTAGTTGAGGCCAGAAGCAGATCTGCGATGATCTACGGTGTTAACATGAGTCAGGATGTTCATTTAATTACTTTTGGCAATCAAATATTGCTTTTCTTCCAAAGCTTCATTAAGAGTTTCCTGTGGACACTACCGTCTTCCGAAATGACGACAGCCGTGTCCACAGTGCTGCTCACATATGCCACTGTTTTGGAGAAGACTCAGGCATGTCGACTGGCCCGCTTAATCACTCAACCTGAACCCCACAGCAAATGTCAGAGACTACTTCGAACAGCAAGTGAAACGTAACAGGCAATACTAAATTTGATCGTTCTGTGGTATCTACTAATCAGTGAGGGCCTTCAGCTACATATACGATACTGCAGAGCCTGTGTTATTCTCATTACAATGCGAAGTCCCTTTGGACATTCATCGTAATCAGAATAGCACAGGGACTGCAATATCGTATCTCTCTGCCGATACCGGCCAAGCGACGTTCAAGTACAACGTCCGACCTGTACGGGAATATAAATAATGAATGTACAAGTCCAGGTCGTAGTCACATGGTTGACGATGTATGAAGGTTTGGGTATGGCTGTGAGATACCAAATGGTAAGGCGAACGCTGGCGATAAGCGGGAAAGTCGCGTTCGAGTCCCGGTCAGCCACGAATTTTCGTTGTCGTCATTCCATTCTACAGCTGATGGGTTTCATTTTTCGCAGTTGCGAATACATTTAGTGTATCAGTTCCATATCGTATATCGGAAGACATTTGTGTCCTTGTGAAACTATAAAACCGATGTGTCACCCAAAAGTACGCCAATTTTGTATTTTGTAAATATTATTTGATTTTTTTTCTGTGTAAACCTTGAAATGTCGTTCGTAAATTTAAAATAGAGTATGTTTTGATAATCCATGTAAATTATTTCTGTATTATGATATAATTTTAATGGGTTAATACCCTTAAGGAATTTTAGAGAAATGTAGTATTGTTTGTCACAGAGTGAAGACGAGTTTAATAATTGTTAACTGCGTGTTCAAATGCACGCAAGCTCTTAGTATCACGCGACAAAGTTAAGACCACTAGTGGTTCAAATGGTTCAAATGGCTCTGAGCACTATGGGACTTAACATCTGTGGTCATCAGTCCCCTAGAACTTAGCACTTCTTAAACCTAACTAACCTAAGGACATCACACACACCCATGCCGGAGACTGGATTCGAACCTGCGACCGTAGCGGTCGCGCGGTTCCAGACTGAAGAGCCTAGAACCGCTCGGCCACACCGGCCGGCAGACCACTAGTGGATAACTTTTTAAATATATATTGATTTCTCTTGGGCCCTGCACGGAGTCGAGCGTTCGTGAAATGTAGTGAACGAGCCAACTAGTGTGATGTCACAGGTACGTTGCGAGGCCAGTATTTCTTGTAGACCCCGACGCGAGTAATGTGACGTAAGAGCGAGTACGCGGCAGAGGAACTGAGGTGTGAGACATGATATTGAGTGGAAGCGCGAATTGCGTGTTTAGCGAAAAATCGGGCCCATGTAATGCGAAGTGGTTAACTGGATGTGGATCGATGCACGAGGCTCCAATAACATCATGTCCCATAATTAGTCATTGCTAATTAAAGATACATATTTTAAAGTTTTACTGTCCTTCAAAGAAGTCGTCAATATTGTGTATAACCCGTTGCCAGCGATGTGGACGTCGTAAGATACTGCAGCGCCAGCTGTGTTGGTAGTTCGAGTGGAGCGCTCTAATGTCCGATGTATTTCAGTAACAGTTACGAAGGAATGGGAGGGGAAAAATGGAAATACGTATGCATTTATCTTCTGAACTAACATGCAATTAAATGCATGATGTACGTATGACTCACCTACATAGGGTTATCTCATCCTAAATACTTCAAAAGTGAGGCGAGATTAACAGCGTTCGGCGATTGGTCGCTAGGTAATGAGCCGTGTTAAGACAAACTCTTTGAAACTGAATTCTTTTTTACTGGTAACAGAGATCAAACCGCATTTTTTCATTGTGGAAGAGACTTGAAATGTTGGGAAGAAACACACGATCCATTGGTTGAGCACACTCTGTGATTGTAGTATCCTCGTCGCCACTGGAGAGTCTTGTACCGTAGGGAAGCAAGGAGAGGATGTTGGTAGGGGTGGCCAGTATCTTCTTTCTAGAACACAAATGCACACGTGAATTGAAACGGTTCTTTGTTTACTTGTACTGGATACTTAAGTTGAATAGAGTCCATGTGTTGTGGCTCAACCTGAATAGTAATAGACCTCTTGAGAACATCAGAAATCTTGCCATTACAAACTTTAGTCTCGCTGCTGGTCGCTGTGATCACTACGTACTGTCGTAGCTGGTGATGTCAACTATGTCTGCTGTGCGAATGAATGACAGACGCCAAACTAGAATGAGTCAGTCAGTGAGGCCACCTGGTCAGCGGCGGCGCCCTGAGTACTTGCCGTCGAGAGGGCGTTGTCGGCCTGTTATTTGTCTGTGTGTCTCTGGCATCTATTGTCATAGACGCGCTTGATCGAGCTCGTACTATCGATCTTCGCGCTACATACTACGTTACGCCACCATAGTGGTTTCCCACGTTTTTGTTTGTGGTTCTTGTGAAGGATACTTGCAGATATTAAATGTCATAACAAAGAGGTATTAATTACAGTGGCGGATGCAGGTAACTTCCCCAAGTCTTCAGGAAGCTGTAAGAGTTGTTAATCCTAAAGCAGCAAGGGTTTAGTCATATGAGCAGCAAGTGATTGTGAGCGCTATCGTCAACGCTCGGCTATGTAAAATTTGTTTCCATGAAGAGATGGGAATGCTGTTGCTTCCATGCAGACATAGCTCTGTTTCCTCCAAATGTGCGCCATCCCTTGTGCTGTGTGGTGGAATCCTATTTGTGTCGCAGTAGGAACATTTTTGTCGTAATAAATTCAGTGCCAACGAATAGTTTGACATATAAAATGTATTGTTAATGTACATTTTTGTACTTAAACTGTGAAAAATAAATATTTACTACAAAACGATGTTATTTTGTCGTATTACCCGGCTAGGGTATACCACATTTACACACACCTATACGCCTGTCTAACTGCTCCTCCTATTTTAGTACAAAAATTCCTTTTACCATGAAGGTATGGTTTCTGCAATGCGACCACTCGGTTGGCCATAAGAATACGACATTGTGCATCTAGCAACTGAAAAGATGTCGTAATGCTTAAAACTAATGGAATAAATATATTTAACATGGATTCTTTTGCTGTTATAGTAAACTGTGTGGAACCCACTGCACTTACAGAATACTATTTAGGACTAGTAGCTGTGGGGTCGTATTCTATTTCACAGAAGAATTGAAAATATTGTTCGAATTGTAGGGCCAATGTTATGCCTGCGTAACAAAGTGTAACATGCATGGTAGCATCAAGATGCAGGTCTACCTTCGCAATGGAGACTGCGAGCACTGGCGGGTGTTGTGGAGTGTGAGACGCGAGGTAGCCTTGATTATGTGCAACGTCAATTAATCAGTAACAAAAGCACTGGCAGGCTGAAAGAACAAGACATCGAGTTATATGCGATTGCAGTCTTTTTCGGCGTATTTCAATGATGAATTCATCTCGGGTTTTCAGCCGAGTGGTGGCGTCGTCTTATCGCGACAAGACGACGCCACCACCACTGATAACCCGAGATCAATTCATCACAGACGTTATTTCACCAGTTACTTGGAACTCCATATGTCGTCGAGTTGGGCGCATACCCTCTTGCAATGTTCTTAGTGTTCAGGATTTGTTGAAATCGCGATTGCGTTCCCAGTTGCCGATGGAGAGGTTTCTGATTTTTTTTTTCGGTGTCAGGCTTGTCTAGTTATGTGCAACAAACAATGCGGTGTTATTATTCCATGGCAGACTTATATTAGACATTACGTCTAATAGTTAGTTGGAAGAAGTATTCCACAGGCAAAATTCGTGTTTCTTTACTTTTCTGAGGTTCAGAAAACGTTTGTAGAGAGTAGTTTCCGACGGCACGTAGAAACGTTTAGCGTGTTGTGCCTTCCAGTCCATATTTGTCAAAATCTTGGGTCATTCTCACACGGGAAAGGGGCCCAACCCGTTCCGTTTTTCAGATAGCCTATGTAAATGAAGTTCCAATTCCTTTCGTTCTTAAGACGTTGTGTGTGAATAAAATTGCAATCCTTTCCATTTATTACGACGGTCTCTATGAAGGAAGTTGTTCAAAAAACGGCTCTGAGCACTATGGGACTTAACGTCTGAGGTCATCAGTCCCCTAGAACTTAGAACTACTTAAACCTAACTAACCTAAGGACATCACACACATCTATGCCTGAGGCAGGATTCAAACCTGCGACCGTAGCGGTCGCGCGGTTCCAGACTGAAGCGTCTAGAACCGCTCGGCCACTCCGGCCGGCTAATGAAGTTGTTACCTGTTTAGTTTTTTAAACAGTATGTCTGAACGAGCTGCACCCGCTCCGTTTCTTAAACGGTCTGTATGAATGCCACCATTTGAATTTCAAAAACTATATTTGTATTTGACATTATCCGCTACATGTGAGCAGTGGTATAAATTGAGAGAGTTCGCTTGTAATACGTTTGGATGCTGGTTTAGCTTTGTGGCTGTCAATATGCCTTTCAATTCAACAGGACGAAATATTTGTCTTAAAAGTCAGGTGTTGGAATCACGACGAAATAACCACAGGAAATTGTGGTTGCGGCAGAAAGGCAAGCTGAAGCTGCGTCTGCATTGGAATGGGTATATGGACATTTTTCTCAACCGCTACAGGCATTGAGACAGAGCAAGGCGAAGGGGATGAAACCAAAGGAAAAATGTGTTTATGAAAGTGAATGGTGGAGCCACTGAACAGCGATTCCGGAAAAAGACAGACTAAGACATAAGGAACGAACCAAAAAAAAAAAAAAAAAGAAAAAAAAACACTATTGGCCATTAAAATTGATACACCAAGAAGAAATGCAGAAGATAAACGGGTATTCATTGGACAAATATATTATACTAGAACTGATATGTGATTACATTTTCACGCAATTTGGGTGCATAGATTCTGAGAAATCAGTACCCAGAACAACCACCTCTGGTCGTAATAACAGCCTTGATACGCCTGGGCATTGAGTCAAACAGAGCTTGGATGACGTGTACAGGTACAGCTGCCCATGCAGCTTCAACACAACACCACAGTTCATCAAGAGTAGTGACTGGCGTATTGTGGCGAGCCAGTTGCTCGGTCACCACTGGCCAGACTTTTCAATTGGTGAGAGATCTGGTGAATGCGCTGCCCAGGGCAGTAGTCGAACATTTTCTGTATCCAGAAAGGCCCGTACAGGACCTGCACATGCGGTCGTGCATTACCCTGCTGAAATGTAGGGTTTCGTAGGGATCGAATGAAGGATAGAGCCACGGGTCGTAACACATCTGAAATTTAACGTCCACTGTTCAAAGTGCCGTCAATGCGAACAAGAGGTGACCGAGACGTGTAACCAATGACACCCCGTACCATCACGCCGGGTGATACGCCAGTATGGCGATGACGAATACACGGTTCCAATGTGCGTTCACCACGATGTTGCCAAACACGGATGCGACCATCATGATTCTGTAAACAGAACCTGAATTCATCCGAAAAAATGACGTTTTGCCTTTCATGCACCCAGGTTCGTCGTTGAGTACACCATCGCTGGCGCTCCTATTTGTGATACAGCGTCAAGGGTAACCGCAGCCATGATCTCCGAGCTGATAGTCCATGCTGCTGCAAACGTTGTCGAACTGTTCGTGCAGATGGTTGTTGTGTTGCAAACGTCCCCATCTGTTGACTGATGGGGCGAGACGTGGTTGCACGATCGGTTACTGCCATGCGAATAAGATGCCTGTCATCTCGACTGCTAGTGATACGAGGCCGTTGGGATCCAGCAGGCGTTCCGTAATACCCTCCTGAACCCACCGATTCCATATTCTGCTAACAGTCATTGGATCTCGACCAACGCGAGCAGCAATGTCGCGATACGATATACCGCAATCGCGATAGGCTACAATCCGACCTTTATCAAAGTCGGAAACGTGATGGTACGCATTTCTCCTCCTTGCACGAGGCGTCACGACAACGTTTCACCAGGCAACGCCGGTCAACTGCTGTTTGTGTATGAGAAACCGCTTGGAAACTTTCCTCATGTCAGCATGTTGTAGGTGTCGCCACCGGCGCCAACCTAGTGTGAATGCTCTGAAAAGCTAATCATTTGTATATCACAGCATCTTCTTCCTGTCGGTTAAATTTCGCGTCTGTAGCACTTCCCTTTGTGGTGTAGCAATTTTAATGGCCAGTAGTGTATTTACAAAGGCATAAGTCGAAGACATTGGAGAAGCAGAAGAAGAAGAAGAAGAAGAAGAAAGAATGACGTTGATGAAGAACACGTCGAGGAAGGTAGTGATGCTGCTGGTGATGATGATGAAGACTAACGAAAGAAAAGTGTGTGTGTGTGTGTATGTGTATGTATGTGTGTGTGGTGTGTGTGTGTGTGTGTGTGTGTGTGTGTGTGTGTGTGAGAAGACGCCAGTTTCCGCAATTGAGAGGCGCCAATTCATATGAAGCTAACGCAATTTTTTACGCAGTTCAAATGAAGCTTGAGTAATTTCACAACTACTTTCTCATTGGCTGCTTTATTTTAATACCTGCTGTAATACCACTCTGTCATTGACTGTTTCGTTTTAATGGTGGGTAAAATACGAGGGAAATTTCATAAATAATTCACACTTTTTCAATATCTCGTTATAGACCTTCATTATAGTCGCCCT
Organism: Schistocerca cancellata; assembly: GCF_023864275.1. Taxonomy (NCBI): domain Eukaryota; kingdom Metazoa; phylum Arthropoda; class Insecta; order Orthoptera; family Acrididae; genus Schistocerca; species Schistocerca cancellata. The sequence continues at coordinate 773,879,217 of NC_064627.1, read as the reverse complement.
GCTTCTCCATGACTGAACCCGAACGTCTCGGAAGCTCTTTTATTCCATCCAGGACACCATTTCTGTCATCTGTCGAATGACTCGGGTAACGGTTGTAAAAAGCTTTTCCAGCGAAAGATAACGACGTCCACACGTAGGTTTTTCAGTTGCGGGAACAAGTCGAAGTCTGGTGGAGTCATGTCCGGGTTGTAAGGAGGATGCGGCAACACTTCCGAGCCGTATTTACGCACTTTTTGGGCTATGCGGGCGAGCGTTGTTGTGGAGATGAGTGGCCAGCCTCGAGCAACTGGTCTCAGGTTTTGCGGCTTTTCTGCTCAGGTGTTGCTTGGAGTTACGATAATACACCGCTGTGATACTTGTTCCACATGGAAATATATACAGGGTGTTACAAAAAGGTACGGCCAAACTTTCAGGAAACATTTCTCATACACAAATAAGGAAAAGATGTTATGTGGACATGTGTCCGGAAACGCTTAATTTCCATGTTAGAGCTTATTTTAGTTTCGTCAGTATGTACTGTACTTCCTCGATTCACCGCCAGTTGGCCCAATTGAAGGAAGATAATGTTGACTTCGGTGCTTGTGTTGACATGCGACTCATTGCTCTACAGTACTAGCATCAAGCACATCAGTATGTAGCATCAACAGGTTAGTGTTCATCACGAACGTGGTTTTGCAGTCAGTGCAATGTTTACAAATGCGGAGTTGTCAGATGCCCATTTAATGTATGGATTAGCACGGGGCAATAGCCGTGGCGCGGTACGTTTGTATCGAGACAGATTTCCAAAACGAAGGTGTCCCGACAGGAAGACGTTCGAAGCAATTGATCGGCGTCTTAGGGAGCACGGAACATTCCAACCTATGACTCGCGACTGGGGAAGACCTAGAACGACGAGGACACCTGCAATGGACGAGGCAATTCTTCGTGCAGTTGACGATAACCCTAATGTCAGCGTCAGAGAAGTTGCTGCTGTACAAGGTAACGTTGACCACGTCACTGTATGGAGAGTGCTACGGGAGAACCAGTTGTTTCCGTACCTTGTACAGCGTGTGCAGGCACTATCAGCAGCTGATTGGCCTCCAAAGGTACACTTCTGGGAATGGTTCATCCAACAATGTGTCAATCCTCATTTCAGTGCAAATGTTCTCTTTACGGATGAGGCTTCAACCAACGAGATCAAATTGTAAATTCAGCATGTATGGGCTGACGAGAATCCGCACGCAATTGTGCAATCACGTCATCAACACAGATTTTCTGTGAACGTTTGGGCAGGCATTGTTGGTGATGTCTTGATTGGGCCCCATGTTCTTCCACCTACGCTCAATGGAGCACGTTATCATGATTTCATACGGGATACTCTACCTGTGCTGCTAGAACATGTGCCTTTAGCGCGCATCTCGTGGTCGTGCGGTAGCGTTCTCGCTTCCCACGCCCGGGTTCCCGGCTTCGATTCCCGGCGGGGTCAGGGATTTTCTCTGCCTTGTGATGGCTGGGTGTTGTGTGCTGTCGTTAGGTTTGTTAGGTTTAAGTAGTTCTAAGTTCTAGGGGACTTATGACCACAGCAGTTGAGCCCCATAGTGCTCAGAGCCATTTGAACCATTTTTTGTGCCTTTACAAGTACGGCACAACATGTGGTTCATGCACGATGGAGCTCCTGCACATTTATTAATTTATTTATTTATTGTTCCTTGGGACCAAATTAAGGAGAAGTCTCCATGGTCATGGAACGAGTCAATACATGAAATTATAACATGATAGTAGAAACAGATAAAATGAAATATAAAAAACATATTCAGGCGACAAGTCGTAAGTCCAGGAGCTCCTCGACAGAATAGAAGGAGTGAGCCATGAGGAAACTCTTCAGTTTAGACTTAAAAGAGTTTGGGCTACTGCTAAGATTTTTTAGTTCTTGTGGTAGCTTATTGAAAATGTATGCAGCAGAATACTGCACTCCTTTCTGCACATGAGTCAAGGAAGTGCATTCCACATGCAGATTGGATTTCTGCCTAGTATTAACTGAGTGAAAGCTGCTAACTCTTGGGAATAGGCTAATATTGCTAACAACAAACGACATTAAAGAAAATATATACTGTGAGAGAAATGTCAGAATTCCCAGACTGTTGAATAGGGGTCGACAAGAGGTTCTCGAACTTACACCACATATAGCTCGAACAGCCCGTTTTTGAGCCAAAAATATCCTTTTTGAATCAGAAGAATTACCCCAAAAAACACTTTGTTACAGGAAATGTTCAAAATGTCCTCCGTTAGCGAGGATACAAGCATCCACCCTCCGTTGAATGGAATCCCTGATGCGCTGATTTCAGTCGAAGTGTTCGTACGCTTCTCAACAACAGATTCGGTGACCGATGGATTGGTAGAGGCGGACCAATTCCATGGCCTCCATGCTCTCCTGACCTCAACCCTCTTGACTTTCATTTATGGGGGCATTTGAAAGCTCTTGTCTACGCAACCCTGGTACCAAATGTAGAGACTCTTCGTGCTCGTATTGTGGACGGCTGTGATACAATACGCCATTCTCCAGGGCTGCATCAGCGCATCAGGGATTCCATGCGACGGAGGGTGGACGCATGTATCCTCGCTAACGGACATTTTGAGCATTTCCTGTAACAAAGTGTTTGAAACGCTGGTACGTTCTGTTGCTGTGTGTTTCCATTCCATGATTAATGTGATTTGAAGAGAAGTAATAAAATGAGCTCTAACATGGAAAGTAAGCGTTTCCGGACACATGTCCACATAATATATTTTCTTTCTTTGTGTATGAGGAATGTTTCCTGAAAGTTTGGCCGTACCTTTTTGTAACACCCTGTATATCAAGATGATCTCAATCGTATCTATGCCTGTGTACATTTTTGCACTTGATCTTCACCTGTATAACATGGAATTCTGCTTAACCCGAATTTTACCGCTCCCTCGAAATCATGGAATGACGCATACACCGCCTCGCTTTCCCCAACCGATTACCTTCTCCCTCTAGTATCCTGTATCACCTTACACAGTTCCCACACTTCCTCATACGCATACATCTCACAAGTATTTGACACTCAACTCCATTCGATCTCCTCATCTCTGAGAATGCTGGAACGCATTCGTGCCTCTATCAGTACGTCCCACCTTTCCTCTATCTCCAAATTCTCAATGTCCCTCCCCTACCAGCCTATAAACTCATCTCTGAAATCTACCCTTCCTTCTACCCATAACCTAACCTACGCATCCCACTACATTCTGTCTGAGGCTCCAGTTCACCCTTTCCTTGGCCACCTGGCAGCGTACTCATATCCTGACATCTACGTATCACCTATTACTTCGTACCTATTACTTCGTTCACACATGGAGATCCTAGATCCCTTGCAAGCTCCATTCGAAACTAATCGTATATCAGTACTTTATTTCCGTTGTCGTATTTGGCCTTGTTGCCTACCTCTATCTACCCCCACATATGACGAATTACAAAATAATACCAGTGTTTGTGAGTCCAACTTTATACTGGATCGGCACGGGACCTCCGCTGTTCAATATAAAATGTGAAATCAAAACACGTTGAGCCGTCTAAATTTACAGATTTATTTTTGCTACCAGTTTCAGCGTTACACTACCCCATCTTCAGTCCCCTGACCGAAGCACAGGGAGAGTCCCACCTCTTGTTCAAACAAAATAGGGGCCAGCATACAGCCATTGGTATCCGCAGACTTCTTTTTAACAAAGCAGTCACTGCAAGTGATGATCAGAGGGATCGCTTTGTTAAGAAAAAGTCTATAGATTTCAGTGACTATGTTGGTCACTTTGTTGTTTGTACAAGAGGTGGGATTCTTCCCACACGTCGGTCAGAGGTCCTGAAGATCGCATAGTCTAACGCCGAAACTGGTAGCAAAAATAAAATAAAATTGGAAGTTTAGACAGCTGAAGGCGTTTTGATTTGACATTTTTTACACGAATGTGGTGTTTGTATGTTAACTAACATTTAATCCGAGCACGACACAGTTGATATCAGTAACTCATCATTCATCAGTACATCGGATGCAACCACTTATTGCCCACACAGCAACAGACCGTGCCTGAAAGCGTTAACTACGTACACAGCAAAGTGAGTTGCGGATAATATGTGACAAGCTCAAAAATGCACTCGAGCGTATTCTGAAAATGCTTTAATGGAAATAACAAACTTCAGCGTATGTTTTCTGACGGTTAATTACATGTGTGTGGCCAGAACTTATTCTTGACTGCTCATTGTTGTATGAGTAAGTCAGGATATTTTATGTGCTACTACTACGATAAACGTTATAGGTATTGGCGCCGTACTGTCAATAAACACGTTTTCTGGACGAGAAGGACAATCCAGTTTAGTAACGTTACAGTAGTTTCTAAGCGATACAGTCAAAAACACCTTGATAATAATTCCTGTTATCGTGTACAAAAACAATGTGGAGAAGCGGCACTTTCCTTTTTATAATGAACACAGTAATTTCCTATAATTATGCTTTCGTCCGGTTCCTCACAATATTCGAACCACACTGCTACAAAACGTTAGTAGGAACATTATAAAGTTACTCATAACATGACATTCATTCTAATACTGCACTACACTCTGTCTGCCTCCTTACCGTCCTAGCGACAATGACCATCTTTCAAAATCTCGAATCAAATTACAAGCGTCAGCGCGCACTTAGATGTTCAGATACTGCATAAGTTGGGATGACAGTACGCTGGCACCCTTTCCCCTAATATCCTCCGAACCACCTCCCACAAGCACACACGCTTATAAGGCATCCCAATCATGCTTCACATCACCATCGTTCAGTCACAAACCTATTTCACCTTCTAAAATTTTTAATACTGAAATTGTGAAAGTTTGTATTGTAACGGTTTAATAATGCCAATAAGGCCCCTGCCGGCCTGCCCCCAATAGGTGGAAATTAACTGAAGAAAACTTGCAGTTGAGATTTCTGCTTGAAGATCAGCATACTCGAAATTACTATCGCAATTAATAAAAAATAAATTTTTTTTTTTGACAGCCGCAAGCAAAAACTGACATGCTGAACACTTAGAACGGAACATCCGTCTGATACGGCTTGCGTTTGTTCCAATAGAGGCGCCCAAAGTCGCCCTTCGTTTATAGCGGACTACGAGAGTCACATTTGGTATATAGTCGTAGTGCAGTGAAGGTGACGTTCCTCGTAGTGTTTATTTATTCAACAATACTTGCTTCCATTCCAGATGTACATCGCCTAACAAGGGAATTTTCCAGGTAAGAGAAAATATTCACCCGCCACACAGACTGATGTTCCTGAATTCGGAGCCGTCCGGAGAGGCCGAGTGGTTCTAAGCGCTACAGTCTGGAACCGCGCGATCGCTACGGTCGCAGGTTCGAATCCTGCCTCAGGCATGGATGTGTGTGATGTCCTTAGGTAAGTTAGGTTTAAGTAGTTCTAAGTTCTAGGGGACTGATGACCTCAGATGTTAAGTCCCATAGAGCTCAGAGCCATTTGAACCATCCTGAATTCGGGCTATTGTGCCTCAAAGCTAGATAATCGAAGTTATTCTTTAAGTTCTTTTACGTGACATTTTTAGTTGACTGACTACTCTAAAGCTTAATTTTTTGTTTTAGTGAGCATGCTTAGAGAAATTTGGACTGAATAACGTTGTTCATAAAATCACCAAATTACTTATTTTTAAGAGCAGTTTCAGTTCGTTTTAGTATGGTTCTCTTTCTTTATAAATTATAGTTTTACTCGTTAGAAATATCTCCTGCGCATAGGTATGTACTTTACACAGTATTAAATTTTATTTGATGTATTATTGCTAATTCATTTTCCCATTTTTTCTTGGTTGTTTGCGCCGGCCGGAGTGGCCAAGCGGTTAAAGGCGCTACAGTCTGGAACCGTACGACCGCTACGGTCGCAGGTTCGAATCCTGCCTCGGGCATGGATGTGTGTGATGTCCTTAGGTTAGTTAGGTTTAAGTAGTTCTAAGTTTCTAGGGGACTTATGACCCCAGCAGTTGAGTCCCATAGTGCTCAGAGCCATTTGAACCATTTGGTTGTTTGCTAGTTTCTGAAGATAGGTAGCTACTTCTTATACAATTTCTCCTTTCATCAACTGCATTCAACAAGGAAGTACAACTATATAATGGTTCCTAACTCAGGCTGTTTTTAAGATTGCAATGGCTCGAAAAACACCTGTAAATCTGTCGAGCAGAAGCAGATGATTCCGCAGGTGACGGAGGAGATGTTTTCTGAAGGCTATGTCTCTGGAGTTGTCTCCGGACATTCATATGTTCCTGGCCAAGAAGATCTGTCAACGGTAGAACACGACTCAGGTTCAGAAATATCCGAAACAAAACTAGATCAGAATATTATGTACAAAAGCCGATCACCACCCAGCTGAAAAAGTGAGCAATCTCAATTCTGATAATAATGTGTCAGCTACGACGAACACGGAATGTGACTCCCCAGATTCACCAAGTGTTCCAAATTCCTCTGTTAGCTTATCTCAGGACTATCAAAGTGACTCTGTTCGTTACTTCTGTATAGGTAAAATACCGTACAAGGCTGATAAAATTTTCTTGACACTGCGGGATTTTCTTTCTGAAATTAAATTGAAAATTAGAATTATTGAATTTCAACACTTCAGTCATTTTAAAAGTTCAGATAAGTCCCAATATCCAACAACTGCTTAATACGAGGGTCGTTCAATACGTAATGCCCCACATTCTTTCTCAGAACATATTTATTGTTAAGAGTCAGAATTCGGTGACAATATACATCAACATGTCTTGTCAAAGTCCTATTTTTCTATGTAGTCTCCATCACGTTCTATGGCCGTACGCCAACGTTGTGGAAGAGCATGTATTCTCTGCTGGTCAAAGCTTTTGTCTTGTAAGCGTAGCCACGTTTCCACTGCATGACTGACACTCTCGTCATCTTCGAAGTGTGTCCCCCGTAGAGAATCTTTTCCGGCAGAGGGGTTGTCTTGAATTTCTTCTTTTGTGGTGAGTGAGGATAATGCCACTCCATGGACTGCCTTTTTGTTTCCGTCGTAAAGTGGTGCATGCAGCTTTCGGCCCCCGTTACGATCACTAACAGAATGGCCTCTCCGTCTATCTCAAAACGCTCCAACAATTCAGATGAAATGGCCTTTCTTTGATTCTTGTGGTCCGCTGCGAGCATTCGTGGAACCCATCGTGAGCACCTCTTTGAATATCCGAGAGTCTCGATCATTGCAGCCGCACCTCCAATGCTTTAACAACTGTAGAGCTAATTGTCGAGTTGTGATGCGCCGGTCGGCACGAATAATGACATCCGCAAGAATCAGCATATCTGGAGCAGTGGCTGTGACAGGACGTCCAGAGCGTGGCTGATCGTGGAGCTCTGTTTCTGAATGTCCGGAGACTGTGGCTTTCTTTACCCATCGCCCAACTGTACTCCTATGAACTGCAGCATCGCCATACACTGCACACAAACGTTTATGGATGTTCACCACGGTTTCTTTTTCTGCACAAAAGAATTCGATAACAGCACGCTGCTTGTAATGTGAGTCGTATGTAGACGGCATTTTGACGCTGTACTACGGCTCTGCCATGTGTCAGAACGGTTCGAAACTTCACCCGCGCACAGAACAAACATCAAATGTGAAGCAACAACAAGGACGTTTGTCTGTGTATATTAATAGCTTTTTTTAAAATAAGTGCCGCATTACTTATTGAACGACTCTCGTATATACCAGAAAAAAGGACATTCGCCCCACAGGCGGATGTTCCTACTAACTGTCAGCCTCCCAGGCGGATGCTCCCCAAAACGCACTGTAAAACTATGCTCCTATCTAAGCGTTCATAATTACGTGAAAACTATGGACCCGTACCACATCGAACTCCAGTGACGTGCTAACCTGCCTGCCGCTCGTGCGCTGCTTTCTCCGCTAAACGCATACAGATCAACAGATGAACGCCGGCTGGAGTGGCTGAGCGGTTAAAGGCGCTACAGTCTGGAACCGCCCGACCGCTACGGTCGCAGGTTCGAATCCTGCCTCGGGCATGGATGTGTGTGATGTCCTTAGGTTAGTTAGGTTTAAGTAGTTCTAAGTTCTAGGGGACTTATGACCACAGCAGTTGAGTCCCATAGTGCTCAGAGCCATTTGAGCCAACAGATGAACGTGGCCCGGTGTTCCCAAAACGCACTGTAAAATTATGTTCCTCTCTAAGCGTTCATAATTACGTGAAAACTATGGTCTCGTACAACATCGAATTCTAGTGACGTGCTAACCTGCCTGTCGATCGTGCGCTGCTTTCTCCGCTAAACGCATTCAGATCAGCAGATCAACGTGGCCGTCAGCGGCCGGCAGAAGTGGGGTAAGTGCGCCCAAGGTCGGAGTGGCCGCGAAATCACACGGGTCTGGGCCGGCCGGCCCGCCGTTCGTTGCGAAAACTGCGGCGCGACCCACCACGCCCAGCGGCGGCTATATAACAGCTAGCTGGCCACCGAGCGGGCAGTTCTCTGCTACCGTCGGCAAACTCATCAACATGGCCTGCAAGGTACGTCTCGGGGAGAGAAAGCCACCGCAGTTTCAATAGCGCAGCTTTCCAAATTGTTGCCTGCCAGTTCACTGACTCATATTCAACTTTCGAGTCACCTACCGCTCAGCAAACTGAAAACTCTCTGACTTACTAACGAACAAAACTTTTCGATATGTTAAACGCAGACAAGGAAACAGAAGAGCAAACGATTAATTGTGGCACAGAGTAAATTATTTTTCCGGACTATTTAAGGCGCCTCAAATGTTGAAGTTCTAACACTTAAAAAGTTAACTCCGCGATCAGACTCAGAGGATCTTGCGATGGCGACCGGTTGTCGTGTCATCCTCTGCCTTACGGTGTCATTCATGCTGGACGGAGGGCCTTCGAGTCAACACGACGCTCTCCCGACAGTTGCCTGCTTCCCAGACCTTACAGCTGCAACTTCGCATTCAAGGAGTGCCTCCATTGGCTTCATGATGTTTAGTGGACCCGCTCCATTCTTTCCGTTAAGGAAAACCTTCACAGTACTGGGAACTGAAATCAGTCCTTTGCTGGACATTCAGATGCGCTGCCAATTCTGCTGTGGAGGTGGACAGTATATACACTGACGGAGAAATATCATCGCAACACCAAAAAATAATTAATGTAGAGTAACGAAATTTCGGGAATTCATTTATCTAGGTAATACATGTAAGTGATTAACATTGGAAGACGACAGGTTAATGTAAACGCGAGATCAGCCATTGCAAGTGTGAAACACTGGTACATTAATAGCCGATGTAACCGCCAGAATGTAGAATGGAAGCATGCAGACGTGCATGCATTGTGTTGTACAGCTGCAGGATGTCAGTTTGTGGTATGGAGTTCCAAGTCTGTTGCACTTGGTTGGTCAGTACAAGAACAGTTAATCATGGTTGTGGATGACACCAGAATTGTCCGATGACGTGCCATATGTGCTCCATTGGAGCTGGGTTACAAGAGGAGTATGTGGGCGAGAGTTATCCAGTTGGAAAACACCCCCTGGAATGCTGTTCACGAATGACAGCACAACAGGTCGAATCCCAAGACTGACGTACCAACTTGCAGTTAGGGTGCGTGGCATAATCACGAGAGTTCTCCTGCTGTCACACGAAATCGCACCCCGGACCATAGCTCCAGGTGTAGGTCCAGTGTGTCTAGCACACAGACAGGCTGGTAGAAGACCCTCAACTGCCCTCCTTCTAACCAACAAACGGCCATCACTGACATTGAGGAGAAACAACTTCCATCAGGAAACACAACAGGCCTCCACTCTTCCCTCCAATGAGCCCGCGCTTGACACCACTGGAGTCCCAAATGGCGATGGTTCGAAGTCAGGGAAATTCACGTTATACGGCGAATCGCTCGAAGCTGTCTTGGAAGTAACCGATTAGTATTAGTTCATTGCGTCATTGTGGTGCCAAATGCTGCACAAATTTTGCTGCAGATACAGTACGATACGCCAGACCCCTACGCCAAACTCGATGTTGTTTCCTCTGGGTAGTGTCACGTGGCCGTCTAGAGCCCCGTCTTCTTGCGACGGTACATTCTCGTGTTCACCGCCATTAGCAATCATGTACAGTGGCTACATTCCTGTAAGTCTTTCTCCAACATCGTAGAAGGAACATCCAGCTTCTCGTAGTCCTATTACACGACCTTGTTCAAATTTAGTGAGGTGTTGATAGTGACGTCTCTGACGCCTTACAGTCATTCTTGACTAAGATCAACTCATCTCGTCAAAATTCAAATGTAACTAACGCTCACGACCCTCACTGCATGCATTTAAAGCAAACCTGATTTGCATCCTCATAGTGACGCTGCTAACGCCACATTTACGCGGCTGGCATGGAATCTGAAGAGACATCATCTTTCAGGTGTAGAAACACGGGTTTCTGCCGCACGACTCCTTCTTGGTGTTCATATTTTTTTCCGTCATTGTATAAATATTACACAATTAATAGTTTTGAGTTCGCTGCAATATAATTTGATGCAGCGGATGCCTTAATTATGTTAGACGCTATGTAAGTGGGTATTGTAATATATGTAGATACCCAAAACCAAGGGATCAAACCTACACATGTTGTTAATTAAATCAAACAAGCACAAAAAGTGATTTAAAAACTCAGAATCAGAAGTGATGTGCTTGTTGTGCTGCAGGAGAGCTAGAAATTACTTGCACTTTCTGTGTCTCCTGAGTCTTTCGCAGTGGCATAACTGGATTCTCGGATTTCAAGCAGTGCCAATTAAATCAACTTGAAAACCGAGAATATTTTTATTTACTTAAAGGTTGCTTCTTTGAAAGACTTACCAGCTAAATGATGTGGCAGTTAATTTATATAGGCCAGATTTTATTCATATTCAGATAAAACAGTCACAGATCGCGACAATTTCCTTCACTACTAGCGCTTTGCTTCGCCAAACGTGGGCATCATCACTGGCTTTAAACTTAAACGTACATTTTACAAAGTCCTCTGTCCCCGAGAGCCGATGTCTACGTTTGCTACGTTTGTGCTTTGCCAAGCTTGAAGAGCAGTCCACAAATATTTACGTGTTGCCACGAAGGCAATGATTATCTGACAAAGCTCGTCTCTGAAAATCGAAACCGGTAATAGTGATTCGAATTGTGTGTGACCTTTGACACATTTATGTGAATATTAATGCTTCCGTTTGCGAAATTTATTCATCCTTCTTCACGAAGCAGTAGCGCATGTTTCACAGTTCAGTTTCAGTTTCACAGATCGGAGCATTAGAAAGGGTTGGACAGGGCAATCTGGGGCAATGGAACACAGCGAGTGTTTAGAAACGTCCACAATCTCTCAAAACCCCAAATACAATGCCTAGTACAATGTAATTTCTAGTATCTTCAAGAGTGCAGCAACTAATTACGTTTCATAGCCTCTAAACTTTCGGAATTCGGCTCTCTGTGATTTTACATCCAATTACGGACGGGAACTGGGTGGTACGTTCGAGACAGTGAAGTTGTTTTTCTCCCTTCCTCCATCGCTGTCAAGGCTGTGTGATTATTGATCTCCTTTTATTGTTATGATTAATATTTCTCACTTGCCATAAGCATTTCTGAAGAGTGACTACTCGGTCTCAGCTCCCACAGTGTTCTGATAACATGACGTTATATTTCAGCTGATCGTCCTCGCCGCCTTCGTGGCCGTGGCCCGTGCCGGTTACCTGGGCGCGCCCGCCGTGGTCGCCCCCGGCGCTCCTCTGGCTGCCCGCGCCTACGCCGCCCCTGTGGCGTACGCTGCCCCCGCACTCCGTGCTGCCCCTGTGGCATACGCCGCCCCTGCGCTGCGTGCCGCCCCCCTGGCCGTCGCCCCCGCCGTGAGGGCCGCCCCCGTCGCCGTCGCCGCCCCCGCCGCAGTGGCCGCCGAGTACGACCCCAACCCCCAGTACAGCTACGCCTACAACGTGCAGGACGCCCTCACCGGTGACTCCAAGGCTCAACAGGAGACCCGCAACGGAGACGTCGTCCAGGGCAGCTACAGCCTGGTCGAGCCCGACGGTTCCATCCGCACCGTCGACTACACCGCCGACCCCGTCAACGGCTTCAACGCCGTCGTGCACAAGGAGGCCGGAGCTCACCCCGCCCCCGTCGTCGCCAAGGTCGCCGCCCCCGTCGCCTACGCCGCCCCCGCCATCGCTAAGGTCGCTGCTCCCCTTGCCTACGCTGCCCCCGCCTACGGCAAGGCTATCCTGGGTTAAGTTACCTGAGTAACTTCGCAGGCAAACGATACTGAAAGAATGATGCGTGCAAATTCTTGTATTTATTGTGTGTAAATGTGTTTTGATCAGTATTTTATACGCAACAAATAAAAACTGTTGACACAATAGTAAGCATTTTGTGCGTTTCTTTCTTGTGGTCCTTATACACTACTGACATGGTGTATCTTTGTTCAGCGTAGTCCTCTGCTCGTTGGAAAGAAATGCACTTAAATAATTATTAACTTTAATATATTTAACACGTTGTACCTTGATTACTCGGCATTAATTTTTAGACTTTTTTGGCATATCCTATACATCAAGACAATAAATTCAGCAGCGTAGGGATATAAAATCTTGGATACATTATAAATATAGGAATATGCTACACATGATTTATGAAAATACATTGCTAAATGCGACCAGTTGACCGAAGTACTTACTGAAATTGTTAGCATCACATGAATTTCCAGAATATAGTTTGTGATTTGAGGAGAGAATGATAAGGATTATTGAAATAGCTAGTTAAGAATACTAGTCCATATAAAAGAGGTTTGTTTCTATTTTTCCTTAGTGCGTGCGTAAATTTAGTTTTGCTCAATTTAAAAGTCCACGTACCGCTTCATAAGCGTGGAGGACTAACACGTCAGTCAACTAACAACGTGTCACCTGTCGTAACCCTCGATTCCAAATCAGCCGTGTCCTAAAACGGTTGGCTTCCAAATCTTGTGTTCTCAGTACGGTTGCACAGCCGTTCCCTGCTAAAGCTTTTCCTTATATCCCAACGGCCGGAGTGGCCGTGCGGTTCTAGGCGCTACATTCTGGAACCGCGAGACCGCTACGGTCGCAGGTTCGAATCCTGTCTCGCGCATGGATGTGTGTGATGGCCTTAGGTTAGTTAGGTTTAAGTAGTTCTAAGTTCTACGGGACTGATGACCTCAGAAGTTGAGTCCCATATTGCTCAGAGCCATTTGAACCATTCTTATATCCCTTCTAAGACAAAGAAAATGGCGTTCCGCAATAACGGTTATATCCTATTCCCGGTTTTGTTGCCATTGATGGCAAGCCATCCTGGGCTTACATTTCAGCAAGATAATGCGCTCCACGAGAATTTCTATTGATTATCTTCGTGCTTTCGAAGCCCTACCTTGGCTAAGAAGGTCGCCAGATCTCTCGCCAATTAAGCGTGTTTGGAGCATCACGAACAGGGCCCTCCAGTCAGCTCAGAATTTTGACCATATGACGCGTAAGTTGGACAGAATTTGGCACGATAACCCTGAGGAGGACATCCAACAACTCCGTCACTCAATGCCGAGCCGAATAACTGCTTGCGTAAGGGCCAGAGTTACCCGTTGTTCTGAAATGGTTATCATTAGTTTGACTGTACATGTACGTTACATCTAACGATTTCCGTTCCATTGGGATAATCCCTTCATGTTGCGTCGTTTGTTTTGTCTTAGAATTATTATTATGAACGTAACAACTGTTCACACCTAAGTATGCGGAAATCGATCAGGCAGACGATCAACTCTTGATTTTATTTTTTATTTTTTATTTTTTAGTTGAGGTACTATCACCGAAATGCTTCGTCTATTAGTCACTCCAAACATCGAAGCTAAAGGAGAGTGTTATGCTAGATGATGCATTTTATACTAAATTTTTTATAAGATTATTCGATGGAAAAGTGGTCTAGCAAATAAAATTTGAAGACGTTCTCGTTGTCATGTTACGCCATAACCAGTGCTAAAGTGTGTTAATTCATACTTCATTAACTGACAATGATGACGTTGCAAATACGGAGCAGAAGTATTATAAGATGTTACATCTCGGTTAATTAGATAAAGAAGAAGTAACAAAGCAGAAATTCAAACTTATTTAAAGTTCAGTTCAAATGTTATTATTTCACATGGCACATACTGAATCAGTTCTTTTTATCAGAATAGGAATGCTACGTTAGCGTTTTTTTTTAATCACTTGTTCGCTTCTTTCAACAGCTAGTGGAAGAGGGTGGAAGGATTCCTGCTGAGCTTTGATGTAAAAACTGATATGCCAAATTACTTTGTTGCTGATATCTTAGTGGACGGAATGACTGTCCTATTGTGTGACTCGTTGAAAGGTGGCTACACTGAGTCACAGCGCCAGAGATTGCGCCAAAGAGTATTATTCAGCCGCCTCCACAGGCAGTTCTTGTCGAGAAGCGGTGGTAGAGAGTGCTTGTTGAGATGTTGCAGTAGCGTGTCGTAGTTGAAAAGTTGCGGTAGTGAGTGCTTGTTCAGAAGTTGTAGTATTGTTTTGATGGGCTAGACACCAGATGTTGTTGGTTTGGGGATGCTGTAATGATCAGAGTGTACCTTTCGTCAATATATATGAAGGTAGAAAAATTCCTTTTTTTTCTTTTTTTCTCATTATTTCAATGTCTTAAACAATAATCCTCTTGGTCACAGGTTCAGTCAACAAAGCAACTGGCTCGTGTTCTTGTATTAGACTGTATTTCTGGTTTCTATGTGCAGTTATAGTATTTCTGTTTTTTTAATTACTTCAGTATAAATGGTGTTTAAAATATCTTGTCTTATTGAGGAAGAACCGTGCCAGATGTGTACGTTGAATCACACTTTCACACACAGAACAGTTACACTTGTGCTTTGTTGTTTCGTAGGTTTTATAGTTGCTGGGGACTTAATTAATTGTGTTAACGGAAATTTCCTTTCATTCTTTGTTGTTATTCTATGCAGTCAGATTGCGTACTAATACTGGTCAGGGCCAACCGGCTACGAGACAGCGTAACCGGACAGATAGTAAAATTATTTGCATAATAAAACTTAATTAAGCCCCCATGCACGTGGCGACGCTGCTTAGGATCGTCCCTTAGAATTCTTTTGATAGTAAAAGTAGCAGACAGTAGTATTGTTGTAGTAATTTGTAGTAATAGAATATTGCATGTGTAGATTTGCTAATTGAACATTTGTAGTTGTCTTGTCTTTCTTCTAATGGTATTTTTGCAGAATTTAATTTTTGATGTCTAGTACACGGGTTTGACAATTTTGTGCAATTATGAAGATTTCAATTCTTCGTTAATCGTGATTGTCGGAAAGCTCTTCGTGTGAATGGTATTGTTGGAGATAAAGTGTCATTCTGTGTAATTTTCGTATAGGGACGAGTTTTGTATATTTTGTAAATGATTACGCGATCGATGAAAAAGGCAAAAATGATGAATAGTCAGAAAGACGAAATTGTTGACATAGCGAACTCGCCAACACAGGACAACAGTTGTTGTTGTTGTTGTGGTCTTCAGTCCTGAGACTGGTTTGATGCAGCTATCCATGCTACTCTATCCTGTGCAAGCTTCTTCATCTCCCAGTACCTACTGCAACCTACATCCTTCTGAATCTGCTTAGTGTATTCATCTCTTGGTCTCCCCCTACGATTTTTACCCTCCACGCTGCCCTCCAATACTAAATTGGTGATCCCTTGATGCCTCAGAACATGTCCTACCAACCGATCCCTTTTTCTGGTCAAGTTGTGCCACAAACTTCTCTTCTCCCCAATCCTATTCAATACTTCCTCATTAGTTACGTGATCTACCCATCTAATCTTCAGCATTCTTCTGTAGCACCACATTTCAAAAGCTTCTATTCTCTTCTTGTCCAAACTATTTACCGTCCATGTTTCACTTCCATACATGGCTACACTCCATACAAATACTTTCAGAAATGACTTCCTGACACTTAAATCTATACTCGATGTTAACAAATTTCTCTTCTTCAGAAACGCTTTCCTTGCCATTGCCAGTCTACATTTAATATCCTCTCTACTTCGACCATCATCAGTTATTTTGCTCCCCAAATAGCAAAACTCCTTTACTACTTTAAGTGTCTCATTTTCTAATCTAATTCCCTCAGCATCACCCGACTTAATTCGACTACATTCCATTATCCTCGTTTTGCTTTTGTTGATGTTCATCTTATATCCTCCCTTCAAGACACCATCCATTCCATTCAACTGCTCTTCCAAGTCCTTTGCTGTCTCTGACAGAATTACAATGTCATCGGCGAACCTTAAAGTTTTTATTTCTTCTCCATGGATTTTAATACCTACTCCAAATTTTTCTTTTGTTTCCTTTACTGCTTGCTCAATATACAGATTGAATAACATCGGGGAGAGGCTACAACCCTGTCTCACTCCCTTCCCAACCACTGCTTCCCTTTCATACCCCTCGACTCTTACAACTGCCATCTGGTTTCTGTACAAATTGTATATAGCCTTTCGCTCCCTGTATTTTACCCCTGCCACCTTTATAATTTGAAATAGAGTATTCCAGTCAACACTGTCAAAAGCTTTCTCTAAGTCTACAAATGCTAGAAACGTAGGTTTGCCTTTCCTTAATCTTTCTTCTAAGATTAGTCGTAAGGTCAGTATTGCCTCACGTGTTCCACTATTTCTACGGAATCCAAACTGATCTTCCCCGAGGTCGGCTTCTACTAGTTTTTCCATTCGTCTGTAAAGAATTCGTGCTAGTACTTTGCAGCTGTGGCTTATTAAGCTGATTGTCCGGTAATTTTCACATCTGTCAACACCTGCTTTCTTTCGGATTGGAATTATTATATTCTTCTTGAAGTCTGAGGGTATTTCGCCTGTTTCATACATCTTGCTCACCAGATGGTAGAGTTTTGTCAGGACTGGCTCTCCCAAGGCCGTCAGTAGTTCCAATGGAATGTTGTCTACTCCGGGGGCCTTGTTTCGAATTAGGTCTTTCAGTGCTCTGTCAAACTCTTCATGCAGTATCGTATCTCCCATTTCATCTTTATCTACATCCTCTTCCATTTCCATAATATTGTCCTCAAGTACATCGCCCTTGTATAGACCCTCTATATACTCCTTCCACTTTTCTGCTTTCCCTTCTTTGCTTAGAACTGGGTTTCCATCTGAGCTCTTGATGTTTATACAAGTGGTTCTCTTATCTCCAAAAGTCTCTTTAATTTTCCTGTAGGCAGTATCTATCTTACCCCTAGTGAGATAAGCCTCTACATCCTTACATTTGTCCTCTAGCCATCCCTGCTTAGCCATTTTGCACTTCCTGTCGATCTCATTTTTGAGAAGTTTGTATTCTTTTTAGCCTGCTTCATTTACTGCATTTGTATATTTTCTCCTTTCATCAATTAAATTCAATATTTCTTCTGTTACCCAAGAATTTCTACTACCCCTCGTCTTTTTACCTACTTGATCCTCTGCTGCCTTCACTACTTCATCCCTCAAAGCTACCCATTCTTCTTCTACTGTATTTCTTTCCCCCATTCCTGTCAATTGTTCCCTTATGCTCTCCCTGAAACTCTGTACAACCTCTGGTTCTTTCAGTTTATCCAGGTCCCATCTCCTAAAATTCCCACCTTTTTGCAGTTTCTTCAGTTTTAATCTACAGGTCATAACCAATAGATTGTGGTCAGAGTCCACATCTGCCCCTGGATATGTCTTACAATTTAAAACCTGGTTCCTAAATCTCTGTCTTACCATTATATAATCTATCTGATACCTTTTAGTATCTCCAGGCTTCTTCCAGGACAACAGTATGATGAATAATGAAGTTGAAAACAATTTAATAACTCGGGAAAATAGTTTGGAACCAGTTCAAAATTTTTCACAATCAAAAAATTTTTAGAATTCGAGATTAACGACAGAAGGTTCTGGAATAGTATCGAACACAGATAGCTTTACGGCTATTTCGAAGGAAGTTAGTTTTGCGGGAAATGTTAGAGGCGAAAAGAATTTCGAGCCAGTTAACATGGAGCAGTTGATGAGTGCAATATTAAATTTGGGATTACGGTTAGACTCACAAATAGGAACAATTAAAACAGAGATAGGAACAATTAAAACTGATATGGGAACAATGGAAACACGGTTAGGATCTGAATTAAAAACAGTGGCAACACGGTTAGAAACTGATATGGGAACAATGGAAACACGATTAGACTCAAGAATAGGGTCATGTTTCAAAAACATAAAAGATGAATTAAAGAAAGAAATTAGAGAAGAAGTACAACCGATTTTGAATGCTCACAATAATAGATTAATTTCAATAGAAACCAGACAAAAGGAACAGGATAGAGAACAGGAAGAAAGAGATCGCGTGATAGTACAAAATTTTTCAGAGTTAAATTTACAACGTGCACACGATAAGGAAGAAATATTTGAAAGAATCGAGGAATCCGTACCAAATGACAAGATAAATAACCTAACACAACAGTATGAACAGTTGACTACTAAATGTGTAGCCGGCCGGTGTGGCCGTGCGGTTAAAGGCGCTTCAGTCTGGAACCGCGTGACCGCTACGGTCGCAGGTTCGAATCCTGCCTCGGGCGTGGATGTGTGTGACGTCCTTAGGTTAGTTAGGTTTAATTAGTTCTAAGTTCTAGACGACTGATGACCTCAGAAGTTAAGTCGCATAGTGCTCAGAGCCATTTGAACCATTTACTAAATGTGTCAATACTGAAACCCGAGTCGCGACACTTACGGAAGACGTAAATAAACAGAAAGAAAAAATAGGTGACTTATCGGAAAGAGTTGAGGAGATTGCAGATAAATTGACAAGTCTTAGTTTAAATGGGGACAGAGATTCAGATGATACAGCTCCATTGCCATTTGCAGAAACAGAAGAGTACCAGAACATAAATAAGCATGTTGAAAATTCGGGAAAATTTAATGAACGCGATAAAAGGGAATTTGAGGCATTACAAAAGCAAGTCAAACAAATTGAAGGCGAAATCGTAGGAAAAGACAGCAGAAGAAATTTAGAATCACAGATAGCAGAGGGGTTTCAAGAAAATAATTTGTTTCATTTACGAGATGCAACAAGAGAGCGCCAGGCGCGCGAACTTGACAATAATCGACATTGGGACTGGGACAGACGCGGTAGGTCTTTGTCGCGACGAGGAGAAAACTTTGACTATAAACACTTCTTAACTGTTCGGAAATTTAAGGTCTTTCGCAATTCTAAGAACGACATACATCCATGTTCATGGTTAGATCAATTTATGTACGCACTTCCACCAAATTGGCCACCAAGCCACAAACTGGAATTTATGTGCGGCTATTAAAGTCCTCAGGGGATTCACTACACTAAGTGAATATGTGCCGTAGCGTGCACAGGGCCCCGAGCTGTAGTAGTGCTATTTCTCTTTTAGTTTTCTGCACTGCTGCCTACTCTTTTACTATTCTTTGCATCTATCAAAACAACTCTTCGACTATCAATCTATCTAGAGAGTCGGTAAAGAATAACCGGATATGACTATTTTACCCAAAAGTTATTTCGGAAATTACCGTTTGGACTTACTGTATCTTCAGCAGCATTCATTCATAGTTTAAACGAAATTTTACCTGTTTATCTTCGTGACAATATTACTTCATATATTGACGATATTCTTATTGCTAAACGTTCTTGGAGTGAGCATAACAAAATTTTGGATTCATTATTACGTATTTTTGCAAGAGTTGGCATTACAGTGAACTTAAAAAAAATCTGAATTTGGTCGTTCTCAGGCGAAATATCTTGGTCATATTATTTCTACAGAAGGTATTCTTCCTGATCCAGAAAAACTAGACGTTATTCGTAATTATGCTGTTCCTACTATAAAACGTGATGTTCGTAGTTTCCTTGGTGTCTGTAATTTTCTTAGACGCTTTGTTAAATTGGACGATTTGACCACACCTCGTTTATGTGAACTATCTGGAAAGAAATCTAATTGGTGTTGGGATGAGGAAGCTCAATCAGAATTTGAACAACTTCGTGATGCTTTAGTTGCTGCTCCACTTCTTTCACATCCGGATTTATCTAAAGATTTTTGTTTGGCGACGGACTCATCATACAAAGGCCTAGGTGCACACTTATTTCAAGAGATAGAAGAAAACGGCGTTGTAGTACAGAAAACTATTGCATTTGGAAGTCGTGTTCTCTCTAAATCAGAAAAGAATTATTCGATTACGGAACTTGAAGCCTTGGCTGTTGTATGGGCTTTCACAAAATTTCGCATATTTTTGTATGGCAGACATACTAAGGTTTACACCGATCACCGAGCTCTGGAATTTCTTATGTCAACAAAATTAACACATGGAAGATTGTCACGATTGGCGCTGTATCTACAGGAATTTGACTTTAGTATTGTTTACATACAGGGTTCTTCGAATATTATTACTGATGCTTTATCACGTGTACCTATGGGATTGAAACAAAGTGCTGAGGAGAACTGCAAAGAAAACAATTACTGTTTGATGTATATTCAAGGTGTTGCGTTTGAGAATTTTATTTCGTCTTCGCTCCAGGACATCGCTAAGGAGCAAAATAAGGATCCAATCTGGAAGGACATTAAGGAGAAGTGGAGGAAATAGGAAAGCGTAGCGATTAGACAGTATTATTTAGTTCGCAATGATATTCTTTTTAAACGAAAATCGGTCGACAACTCTGTTTGGTTAGTTTGTATTCCTGATGAGTGGGTTAATAAATTGATTTGGTATACACATTTCAGTTATGCACACTTTGGTCCCAGAAAATGCTTTCATAAATTACGAGAAAATTGCTACTTCAGTAATATGGAAAAACGTATTCGATCTGTTCTTGCCAAATGCAAATTATGTCAAAAGGCTAAGCCGCCAACTATTTCTCACAGAACACCGTTGTTTCCTATCATTCCAGCGAAATTAAAGGACATGGCTGCAGTCGATTTGTTCGGTCCAGTGGTTCGTTCTATTAATGGTTTTGCGTACATTTTGGTAGCAGTGGAATTGACGTCAAAATATGTGTGTTTTACACCTTTACACAAAGCAACAGCTCGTTCAGTATCTAATGCTTTCATCAAACATTTTCTTAAAGAAGTGGGTCATGTTGATAAGGTTATATCAGATAATGGATCACTGTTTCGGTCTAAAATTTGGCTTCGTACTCTACGGCGTCGTAAGATTAAACCAATTTTCATTTCACTTTTTCACCCTCAATCTAACGCTTCAGAGAGATGGATGAAGGAAATCGATAAATTGTGTCGTCTTTATTGTCATCAGAATCACAGAACGTGGGATCAGTATCTTCATATTTTTCAAAACATTCTGAATGAACTCCCTAATGATTCAACTTCTTTACCGCCTATATTGATATTAAACAAAGCACCGACAAATCGCATTTCTGAAGTCGTTCCTTTTCCGCCTACACGGAAACTGCGGCATTCTGAAGTTGTCAACCTGGCTCTACGAAATATTGCATCTGCGGCTGCTGGAAGAGAGAAATCAGCTAAACGTCCTGGTCGTTTAAAAACCTTGTCAGTTGGTCAAAAGGTGTTAATTAAGTCTCATCGTTTGTCTCACAAAGGAAAAGACTTGTGTCGCAAATTTTTTCTGCTTTATAACGGTCCATATAGAGTTCGCAAAATTATTCATGATAACACTGTCGAAGTAGAAATTCTTAAATCTCGGCGCTCTAAGGTAATACATCACATATCGAGCGTTAAAATTTTTGTGGAATGACATACTTTCGAGAAACCAACAGTTATACGTAAACATGCAGAGAATACAAGGATACCGCGCTGTGTTTTTGCGGCGGCACATACTCAAAGCAACAATCAAGTCTGCGCGCCGCACAAGGCAGTCGTTGGCCGCAAACAATTACTTCCTATGTCACACGTACCTACAGCTGATCGTGCGCTCAGTGCGAATGCACTGACAGCCGTAAAAAAATACACAGTCTAATTTCTCCGATTAAATTCAGTAAAAAGCTATAGTGACTTGATAAATTATGTTATTAACGTTCAGTACTTTTCAGATATGGTTGTATAAAATATTTAAGAACTTCAGGTAAATTCTGTGTGTGTCGACATTAAGAGGACTTGCGCCATCGAGAAAATTTCAGGAAGAATGTCATTTCGAAGAAGAAAGTAATAAACTAAAAAGGTAACTATTAATTGAGTTTATTTTTCAGGTAACATATTTCCACTTAGGTACGTACTTTAGACGTAATTTGCTGCTCGCGATTACGTGATTTATACTTTGTGCTAAATTTTATGTTCTATGAATTTACTTGTGAAGCGACGTGCTTGCGTACATTAACTGATTTTGACAATGACTGATTAATGAACAGGGTTGTTAATTATGTATATTATGCATCGCTTGGCTGCTATGCTTTTTCACTGATGTCACTTTTTTTATTATGTGCCTGCTGTGCTTATTTATTTAAATTATAATTGTCACCTGATTAGTATTGTGCTGATATGGTTATGTATGTAAGTTATACTTTGTGATTTATCTGCTTGCGCCTTCATGTTTACTTATTAAGATTACATATGAACATTTATTTGCTTATGCTGATATGACCTGTTTATCATGTAAGATACATATTTGCTGTTTTGCGTATGGATTGCATATATACACATTTCTGTTTGTTGTCATAACTACTCTTTAATTTGGTATATAGAAATGCTGATATAAGGTGTACGAACATGGAGTTTAGGTCACACTATAGTATTCATTATAGATTGTTCGCTTGGCAGAGCTTCGTTATAGGGATTGTGCTACATCCGTTTGTTGACATTGTGTTCTCTACTGGTATATTTACTCGCTATTGCATGTTTTGCTTACGCTCAGTGCTTTATATTTTAAGATAAGAAAATGAACTGCCATGAGCTGGAGGTTTTATGGAAGCTGTATAAATTTATGCTAATAAGAAGGAAGCTAACGACATGACATACCAACACTAGGTTTAGACCATTGACAGTTATTACACTGCATTCTTCGTGAGCAATTGAAATAGCAAATGACACTTGACACAAGAAATACTCCACATGTTTGCTTCTGTTTTGCCATGATTCTTGAAGTGGTGGACACACTGTGAAATATTACGATTTATTCATTCAAAGTCTTATGTGATCTTTCATACTACGTACTCGCACCTGCTTACTGAAAGTCATTCAAACTGAAGGCTGTTAGAGGTCATGTATGCATATCTTTTATTTTATGATGGACAAGGTAACCAAAATGTATTTTATAATTCATAATGAGTAGAAGATTTGGCTCAGGTGGACTACACAGAGGTTGTGTGTGGACATTGTGTCTTCGGATTGCATGGGATGATAAATTGAAGTTTGCACTAGGATTTTGTCTGTACTTGTTCGAGGAGACTGAATAGAGGAAAGAGTTGTTATGGAAGTGAAATGATATTGGTAATAAGGTTTATATGTATCGACGTATTGAAGAGGTATTATTGAGGTATTGAGATTGTGTGAAGTTGATGATTATTGGAGTTTTGGTGGACAAGAGGTAAGGTAAATGATATTGGTAATAAGGTTTATATCTATTGACGTATTGAAGAGGTATTATTGAGGTATTGAGATTGTGTGAAGTTGATAATTATTGGAGTTTTGATGGACAAGAGGTAAGGTAAATGATATTGATAATAAGGTTTATATGTATCAACGTAAGAGGTATTATTGAAGTATTAAGATTATGTGATGCTGATGATTATTGGAGTTTTGGTGGATAAGAGATAAAGTAAGTGAGGAGCATTTTTTTGTTGTTGGTTTGTATGGAACAAGGAGGATGAAGGTAGCAGACTAGAACACTCAAGTGGAAAGAAGATTGTCTACACACACACTTTGTTAAATCACTAAGCAGTATATACTTTTTTTTTTTGGAGAGAGGAAGTATTTGCATATCTTGGCACACTGACAGCTGTTCAGCAACCGTACATTTTGATTTGGCTTGGCAAACATTGGTCTTGACATGATGACTATGACGTTGACTAACTATTATTGATTGTTATACACTGCTGCCACTACTACTTGATACACAAGTTGAACATAAAATTTTGGACAGAATTGCATTTATACAGTTAACACTATTCAATTACACAGTAGTACTTAATGTGGATGAAAGATGAGTGAGTGTGTTTTGTGTGTTTTCCTTTCCTAATCCCAAATAATTGGTATCGACCTATCTCCTAAATATTATTTTACTTGTTTGTTGCGGCTTGCACTGACACCCATAAATATTGTAGGTTTACTGATATTTGTGTCTTTGTAATAGTTAATATGACAATTATCTGATATCATTTGTGTGTTTATTATAGTTTGTATGTTTAGTGTAAGAGCATTGATAATAATTTTTTAAAAGCAATTGTGTGTGCATTCAAACTGTTGTTCGTGCTTGTACCTATTCAACATTGCTGGGTGCCACTGGAAATGTTTAATTTCTGCTGATAAACTCTGATGAACTGTCTAATTAGTGATAGTGAATATTATGGACTGTTGCGTACACTTGTTCAACATGAAGGGTACCACTAGGAGATGTTCGATTTGTGCTAATGAACTTTGATGAACTGTCTAATTAGTGATAGTGAATATTATGGACTGTTACTTGCACCTGCTCAACATTACTGTGTGCCACTAATGGACTGCTTCTACTGAAATTATGTCACTTGTTGGTGTCTGCACCTGCTCAACATTGCTGGGTGCCACTAATGGAATTGCTTCTACTGAAATAATGGCACTTGTTGGTGTCTGCACCTGTTCAACATTGCTGGGTGCCACTGATGGAACTGCTTCTACTGACATGACGTCACTTGTTGGTGTCTGCACCTGTTTAACATTGCTGGATGCCACTAATGGAATTGCTTCTACTGAAATAATGTCACTTGTTGGTGTCTGCACCTGTTCAGTATTGCTGGATGCCACTGGTGGAACTGATTCTACTGAATTGATGTCACTTGTTGGTGTCTGCACCTGTTCAACATTACTGGGTGCCACTGATGGAACTGCTTCTACTGAAATAATGTCACTTGTTGGTGTCTGTACCTGTTCAACAATGCTGGGTGCCACTGATGGAACTGCTTCTACTGAAATGATGTCACTTGTTGGTGTCTGCGCCTGCTTGCCATTTTTGGGTGCCACTGTTGAAGCTGTTTAAATACTGCTGATGAAATGTTATGAGACTGCTATTTGAACCTGTTGATCATTGCTGGGTGCTACTATTAGAACTGTCAACTACTCTGAGGAGTTCTACTTGTTTATTGAACTATTGAAAGGGTTTTATGTGAATATTTGTAAAAACTGATTTTAAAAAAATTCCTTTTTTTTCTTTTTTTCTCATTATTTCAATGTGTTAAACAATAATGCCTCTTGGTCACAGGTTCAGTCAACAAAGCATCTGGCTCGTGTTCTTGTATTAGACTGTATTTCTGGTTTCTATGTGCAGTTATAGTATTTCTGTTTTTTTTAATTACTTCAGTATAAATGGTGTTTAAAATATCTTGTCTTATTGAGGAAGAACCGTGCCAGATGTGTACGTTGAATCACACTTCCACACACAGAACAGTTACACTTGTGCTTTGTTGTTTCGTAGGTTTTATAGTTGCTGGGGACTTAATTAATTAATTGTGTTAACGGAAATTTCCTTTCATTCTTTGTTGTTATTCTATGCAGTCAGATTGCGTACTAATACCAGTCAGGGCCAACCGGTTATGAGACTGCGTAACCGGACAGACAGCGACTAAAAATTAAAAATTATTTGCATAATATTTAATTAAGCCTTCTCGTCGACGGGACGTTACACCCCAGTCTTCCTCTGTTCCTTCTACTGACTGCTACTGCAGCGAACTTCTTTGCTTGATGGTAGGTAAGTCAAAAATAGAATTAATTCCAATGCTGGAATTAACGCCCGATGGCACTATCTAGCTAACATCTCTACTCGATGGACAGTTCATAATCAGTAACGCACACTAAAGTTTGTCAAAATTGCAACATCCAGGTACAATGGCTTGAATGGGTTCGTACCCACTAATATGTAGAGCAGTGTGTCAGCGGCAAGTGATTAAGTCTGCAAAGGATTGCGGTCACGTAGATCAAGTTGTGCCCTCTCTTGGGTGCACGGAAAGCTCAGAGCGAGGAATGTGAAGAGCTACCAAAGTAAGTGGAAATGTGAAAGGAAGTGGCAGAATGCTTATTGGATGTCAAAGGGAGTGATATCAGTACGTTCGTGAATTACATTGGGACGGAATGCACGATCTCAGGGAAAGGGATTTGTTTCGTTGCGAAATTTCTGTTCGTACATAGTATGTTACTAGGACAGTCGCGCAATTGTGGAACTAGTGTATAGAAGAGGATCTTTTCCTACTGAATTGCGATAGTGAGTTACACATTGTGACACAAACATTCAAACGCGGTCACCTCGTCCGCGTGGCCATGACCACCCATCGCAATATCGATTACATGTTAAGCACCGCAGCGGTTGTCGTCTTTTTTGTGACGCAGCCGCAACGTACAACGGGGCTAAGGGAAGGCAAGACTGGGTCTGGAACCTGGCCACTTCACGGGCTGACAATCATGAAAAGTCCAAGGTTAGGAGACTGATAAAATTTGGACTAAAGGATTAGTACTTCCACCCTGGACGTTCAAATCAGCCCGCGAACTTCCTCCTAGTCATTGTGACCACCATTGATGTTCATAGACATAATCTTTAGTTAGAAGAATATAGTTACGATAAAAGCTATAGACTAGTGTGGCATGAAAACGACGAGTGTGACAAATCATGATCTTTAAAAGGACACAATGAATAGTGGAAAGTATATGAATACACTTCAGGTTATGTAACCTCTTATCAAAAATTCTGATCGGGATAGCGCTCTATACCTCGTATTTTTGCTGCACAATCCCTTTCATATACGATATTGTATTCTTATCTAAACTGACAGCCACTTCCCAGGACAATTGACAGGTCATCCTAGACCGATAAAATGGGCCGCAGGAAGTGCATATTTTAGCGATCGTGACTTTTTTGTGGAATTAGACACAATAAAATGTTAGTAAAATTAACCCCCTTAGTCTTGGAGACGTTGAGGATAGATTCGGTGACCTTTCATTCACGGTTATCGCTGTTTTCCGCGAAAAACTGTTGGTCACATATCACAACATTGCAGAAGTGTATTGACTTAGATTATAATTTGCTGATTTAGTTCGTAGCGATAATAACTATTGTTATGACAAAGGTTAAGCGTTTGGCTGACGATGTCTTTATAAATAGGTACTGAGTTATCAATATATATATATATATATATATATATATATATATATATATATATTGAATATCTTACGAGGTACCAACATGTGTCATGAGTAATTCTTCCCTTGTTTTAGTGTCCTCGTTCTAGCATTGAAACAAACTGCTGCTTACCATATATCTCATGTATCACTAGTGACCATTAGATATAATTCCAAGAAGTTGAGAAATCACATACAGAAGAAACATTAAAGCTTAGATGATCACACGAACCTATTCCACAACAACGATTAGTGTACGCATGTTGTTATTAAGGAATTATTCCAAAGCAATGTTAAATATGTATTAAAGGTAAGGCGTTACTGAGTAAGCTGTCGTATTGCGACAGCGGCTGACGTAACGTTTTGATTTAAATCTGTTCATATGTGTTGTCGCATAGTCAAGTAAACTTTAACTTAGAGAAGTAAAACATTGATTTATGAAAAATTGAATAGCAAGCCATGTAATCCAAATCTCGATTCCCTGTTGCAGTTGTTTCTGGCTAACTAAGGAGAATCTGGTAATTTGAGTCTTCCTTGAATAGCAGCAGGTTAATTAGAGCATCCGAAAAGTGGGCGGGAAACATTGTGATCAAAACAACATCAGACAATTGTGAGCCCTGTGGCTCTAATAGAAGCGGTTGGTTGATCTGGGGGAGGGGACCAAACAGCGAGGTCATCGATACCATCGGATTAGAAAAGGATGGGCAAGGAAGTCGGCAGTGCCCTTTCAAAGGCAACAACCCGACATTGGCCTGAAGCGATTTAGGAAAATCACGGAAAACCTAAAACAAGATGGGCAGACACGGGTCTGAACCGTTGTCCTCCCGAATACAAGCGGAAAGTAAAGAAACATTTAAGACATACTAAGCACTTGCAGAAAATTTGTCAATTTAGTTTAATTTAGGTCTCTACAGGATCTGTAATTCAGGAAGCTAGTAGATATACAAGTTGTATAGGTTAAATGCCATCTTTAGTAACTTTAATAAAACTCTTATTAAAACTTGTGTTACAGTTGCTAAGGTGGTGGCCGAACGGTTCTAGGCGCTACAGTCTGGAACCGCGCGACCGCTACGGTGGCAGGTTCGAATCCTGCCTGGGGCATGGATGTGTGTGATGTCCTTACGTTAGTTAGGTTTAAGTAGTTCTAAGTTCTAGGGGACTGATGACCTCAGAAGTTAAGTCCCATAGTGCTCAGAGCCATTTGAACCATTTTGAACAGTTGCTAAGGGCGGCAATTCCCCTATATATCTTGTATATCTGTAATTGCGGAAAAAAAGAGGCGAAAAACAAATGCAGCAGGTATAGTATGTCATCATTGAAGGAACAGCAAAGCGGTTTGAGTCTTCCTACCGCATTTAAGAAACTGTAACCTTGTCCGCTTTCTGCTTTTATTAATGTGCAAAATATTAAACTTAGTGATTGTCGGTTAATGTTCTATGTATCATTTATAAAGAATTTTCAAAAATGGTTCAAATGGCTCTAAGCACTATGAGACTTAACATCTGAGGTCATCAGTCCCCTAGATTTAGAACTACTTAAACATAACTAACCTAAGGACATCATACACATCCATGTCCGAGGCAGGATTCGAACCTGCGATCGTAACAGCAGAGCGGTTCCGGATTGCAGCGCCTAGAACCGCTCGGCCACAGGGGCCGGCTAGAATTTTCAATTGTAGGTGCTGAAACCATTTAATGTAACAAAGTACGGGACGAAGTTGGAGAACTAATTCAGTACGTCTCAGTTTTACAAGTGAACTGAGAAACATAGAAGTAATATACTTCACGAAGAGGGCTCATATTTTCTTGGAAAGGGGAAACAGACAACATAGTCATGAGCTGTAGGTGTGGTAAACGTCTTTGTTGTCAGAATATCTCTCAAATTTTTCCTCTGAAATTCAAACGTTCGGTTAACATTTTGAGTACCTATAAAGCGCTATTTGAAAGTATTAGTGAATGAAAGTAATGTCGTAATACCTAAAATCAGTTTCCGTACGAAGAAGCAACGAAGGCAATGTTTTTCTTTTTTGCAGAAAAATGACATTCATTATAATATTTCATCGCTCACTTTAAAAATTCATGTATACAAGCGGAAAATGGAAAGAAAACACACTGAAGCAATATTTCCACACGTATGATGTTTTATTCATGTATTTATATGTTGCTATTCCCCGTGAGTGATTATAACTTCAGAACGTTGTATCTGTGGATAGAATTTTCGGACAAAATTTTCGTTGCCTTGCTCTCCTACAGACCTGCAATCGTGCATTGAGAGTGCCAACCTTCGAAAATAGAGAAATTAGTAAGAACCATGTGTTAGATAGTACAGTGAGATAGTGTTACACTTTGCATCAATCTACATCAAGGTTGTCTTCAGTAACGTGGACCATACCGACAGTGCTAGAAGGATGTGCGAGGGCATTGTCTTATTGAAAGAGCAGATTTCCCCAATTTTGTATGTACGAAACGGGTTGAACGGCGTTCTGATTGAATCGCGCACTGTTCTGTATCCTCTTAAGACACATCAGAGGGAAGCACACCCGTTGTGTACCGTAATTTCTCCCATCATGATGCCAGGATTTTTCCCTGTATGTCACTGACTAACCAACGAAAGGATAACGTTCTGCAAGTCGAGGCGTAGAATGTCAAAAGTACGAACGTTATAGGGAACCTAGAAAATCTGTAAAGGGAAATGCTAAGGCTCAATCTAGATATAATGGGGGTCAGTGAAGTGAAATGGAAAGAAGATAAGGATTTCTGTTCAGATGAGTGTAGGGTAATATCAACAGCTGCATAAAATAGTATAATAGGAGTAGGATTGGTTATGAATAGGAAGGTAGGGTAGTGACTGATCTATTGTGGACACTTCAGTGAAAGAGTTGTTCTCATCAGAAGCGATTTCAAACAAAAGCCAACAACGATAGTTCAGATATTCATACCTGCATCGCAAGCCAAAGATGAAGGGATAGATAAATTATTAAAAGATGGCCCGCCACTCTCTCACTTTAACGATTCTGTCAGTCAGATTAATATTAATATTTTAGGTCATGATCTCGGTGTTCCCCAGCACTACATTTGGTATGTGTGGTTTACTACTTTTTTACATGAGGAAATTGTGGGCGGAATGTTCATACAACTACATGTGTAGCCTGTAAAAAAACTTGTACCAAAGGGGCCGTAGTGGAGGCGACGGAGAACAGGAAGAGAGATGGATTGCGGGCTATAAACGCTGAGTCCAGCAACCGGGCTGTGCGAGTGGTTCTCGGAAGCAACATGAAAAGTGGGTGGAGGAAGCCATTTAAAAGGGACTACTGTAATGCAAATGGTGGGCAGGACGTAAGACTCCAAGCATTCTCATGTTAGAAGCTGGGATGATACGGACAGCGCAGCTGGTACACGTGTTTAATGGAAGCAAGACCGTATCTCCCTTGATGCAGAAAATCGCCAGTTTCTTCTAGTGAGTAGGAAAAACATATATTTCATGCAAAGGACTGTCTGGGAAGCTTAACAGCCTTCTTTCAGAAATTAGAAATGGTCGGACTGGAAAGAATAGATCTCTCCATAAAATAGACCTCTCCATAAAAGACTGTGGTCCCGTCTAGGTAAATGTTTTTTACCAAAACATGGGCATGCTTACGATGAGAACGACGCCTGCCTAGTCTAAAATATTCTTCTTTGAGACAAGAGAGATTTTTGGTCGCTGATTGGCTCCTCCAAGGAAATGCAAAGCAGAGGCTTGCTCCACCAACGTCGGAACACCGGTGCTGTGTCTGGGTTGACTACCAGGCCAACAGAACAGTAAAGAGGGGAGATTCAATGAGTAGTGGATCAGTATTTCAATTGGTTTGTACAATGTGGAGGCAGTTTCGTCTTTGCTATTTCGGCTCCTGCATCAAGGCTTGGTGGAAAGAGATTGTGATTCTTTGCCTTCTGCGTCTTCTGATCCTCCCTGGTGGAAAAGTTCAGGTCTTTCCCTAGAGGGTGAGACTGTAACTTGTGGTAGACTAAGAGATAGTCACACTTTCCAACTGTATCGACAGTGGAACTGTGTATCATCTCGGACAATCTCGGACATATCGTGTGTCACGAGGGTGAACTTAGTAGTCCTGAGTCGGCAGTCTGATGCTTGACAACTCCAGCACGCACTGTCGTGTCTGTGAGTCAAATTGGTTAGGCCAAACCAGCCATCTGGAGCACCTGACACTGAAATCTTCCGGTATTTCAGGGCACTCATAGGGTAGCTTCCCGCGTTCTAATAACCAGAACAAGGGTAAAGCATTGCTGCACCGAAATAGGGTTGTTAAATGATATTCACAGCTCCGTGTTCTCCTGTGAACCATAGTTTTGTGGTGTATGTGGTTGTAGTTGATTTCATTTGAATAGAATTGAACCTCACAGTGGATTCATGTAAACAAAGTCAGATTGCGTTGTGAAATGGATTGATGCAGGTGAGAATTTGTATACCTTTCACCCCAATGAATGCTTTGCCATTCAAGCACCATCCCTTTTCTGATTTGCATTCATCCTTTTTTTTTTTTGTAAAATTTATCAGCTCGTTGCAGTTATAAAAGGATTAATAAAAACTTGTCATTATTTTCGTAAACGTAAATACGCCACTTTTCTTATTCATACACCCTCAAATATTCACTGTTTTTATTTTATTGTGGTGATACATGGATACACCAGCAATTCAAGATACAATTTCACTAAATTAGTTAATTTGGTTATCAAATTGAGTTCTGAAAGTGACCGCAGACATAAGCAACAAACGTGCTATGAGTAAATTCATTAATTTCACACAGAGAAATTAAGGTTCAGCTAACAATTTGAAGGTTATTGAGAAGATAACACTTTTTATGTTACGAGTAAGATAATAACATTTAGCATCACTCGGACGTATACTTACAATTACAGCAGCAACGGCTTGCAGTATATTATATCCTGAATGAGTAATTCGGTACGCAACAGGAGATGAAAATCTAATAGTCATGGAGGATTGGAATTCGGGTTGCAGGTTAACAAGTAGAAGATAGGGTTACTGTAGAATATGGGCTTGGTGATGGTAATAATAGAGGATAAACATTAACAAAGTACCTCAATAAATTTAGGCTAACAACAACGAATAGTCTGTTCAAAAAGAATGTATACTTTGAAAATACTTAGGCAAACATTCCGAAATCCATGGTGCTAGAGGCAGCTATAGATGGTGAAAACTGTAAAGGAAAGAAGAGACTGGAATACATGCAGCAACTCTAAGATGAAGTGGTTGACACAGAAGAGGAATTCGGGGCGGGTCGCGTCAAACCATTCGGATGATTGATGGCTCAACCATTGCTGAAACATAAGTGATCGCACAATCCAACTTGTCGACACAGTCGTGGCAAGTCTATAATGTTTGCTAACTCATTATAATACTCGTAACATTATAGCACTCCCTCAGTCAGAAAAAGTTTTTATCGGGTCAGTGTTCTCATGCTCATCAATGGGATCCTATTATGACAACGACGCTGAGTTCTGTGTAATTACCTCTGGTGGCGTCGATTAGTGCACCATTTGAATGTTGTACTGCTACATCCCAGTTTTAGAGGTTTCCATTTTCCATTACAGCAGATAGTGGGTACTTTTCTCGGCATATTGCTTGTATAAATGACAACGACGCTGAGTTCTGTGTAATTGCCTCTGTTGCAGTCGATCAGCGCACCATTTGAATGTTGTACTGCTACATCGTATTTTTAGAGGTGTTCATTTTCCATTAGAGCAAATAGAGGGTACTTTTCTCGTCATATTGCTTGTAGAAATTTTCTTGCTTTATGAAAGGGAATGGTTTACATATTTTCGAATTCAATTTCGAATCTCCGTTTTAAGGCTATTTGGCATTTATGGATTGGCCTGGAGTCAAAACTGTTGTTCAACAAAATACTTTATCATTCCAAAAGAAAAATGTGCCTTTATTCTTTTCATGTATGATTATGTCTTGAATTTTTTTACAGAACAGGCCCTAATACACCGGCGCTGCATCGACTGACTTTCGATTCAAGGTGTAACAGGTCACTTAGGTTTAAATCTCTGCTATAGCAGTCGAGTAATTTTCCATCCTTCCACTCATACAGGTAATGGGAGTGAATATAATGAACTGACAAAAAACGTTTTCTTTTGTATTCAGCTGTAACTGAGAGCAGATTTTGGAAAAATAAATAGGTCAGTTATAATTTCAGACAAGTAGTGAAACAAGGGAGATATTAGGACAATAGACGCCGATAACCTCGCTGTTGAGCGCCTGTAAGCACTATATCTAGAACAGTGGGTACATTTTTCATTTTATGTAAACAAACCAGCCACATAGTCTAGTCTAATTACGACCCCTACGTAAACAAAGCATTTAGTTATGCTCTTATCAGGTATTTATTTAAGTGAAATAGCAAAAATTTGTGACCCTCTTTATCGTTATTACTGTTATTTATGATACAAAAACTGGCCACAGGCATATTTAGCTTTATCGCAATTACTATAATTTATGACCCAAAGATTTTCATCAGATGTTTCTCTAAGGAACCATTATCTTAATGTCTATGATTTATGACATAAAAAGACGTCACAGTCAAATATGACCTGCCTTATCTTCATTACTATAAAGTATTGTCCAAAAAATAGTCCCCACTATCAAAACACCGTTGCCTCAACATTTATGCTACCTTATCTTAATTACTAAAATTTATGAAGCAAAAATTGCCACCAAATATTTTTCCCCCCATTTACCCTCACCACACATCCATGTGTGATAGTCATCATTAGATGGACTTAGTATTCGTGTTTTGTACATCAGCTGGTCGCCAGCATCATGAAGTGTCACCAGCAAAGACTAGTCACTGACCCCCAGACAGAATAAAAAGAAAAAAAAAGACTTTCATATTCAAATGCAAGTATTATTAGCCCTTTCCCCCATTATTATTATTCGTTTTGTGTATATGTGTGTTTTGATTTATTATTTCTCCTTCAGTGAAACGGATACCTGATGCAGTGGAGCAGGATAAACAGCAACTGTTTGAGTTCCCACCACAACAGCACACTGGCAACCTACCTGTTATATGCGATTAGGACATACAGCCATTCGAGTTTCCAGCCTATGCACTACAGCATCAGCACACCAACAGGCGACTCAAGATATCAAAGCAGGAACACGATATGCAGCAACTTCTCCCAGATTTTGAATTTCCACTATCATCGACATCAGCACCACACACTGAGACAAATCGCTATCATGGTAAAGCTCACCTTTGAAAGTAATGATCATACAAGCTGAATGTGAGTTGCTGTAAATGTAAAGTTAATGTTTGAAAATTCCCAATTTAATGGCATGACATTAGTGCTTTCAGGCTATAAATGGAATGAACTATGTCAGAATAACGGCAATGTCGAATGACCAGAACCTGCAATGTTACTGGACTGTCATACAATACGTGCCCGGGAGGACACAATAAAGGTTAAAATATGCAACAAGAATACCAAACAGAGAATTCACTTTCAGAAATCTAAATTCACAAACATGATTTGTGCTATCTCGGCCTTCCAGTGTGCAGTGTGTGAGCATCCTGTGTAGTGGGAGTATGTGTACGGATGTTTTGGAAATGTGTGGAACGCACTTACAAAGCTTACCCATCAGAACACTTCAGAGGAAGTCTTTTCTACTAATTTCAGAGCGTGTTTTGGTTCAGCACACAGTATGTTTGATGCACCAGCACCATCAGTACTCGACAATGCCAGAGAGTTACATGCGTATTTGTACACAATTGTATACCCTACAATGTTAGCTCAAATAAAAAAAATGAAAATAAATGAATGTTATCCCTCTAAACTGTGTTTCATTTCACCAAATTGCAATTACAGTGATATACGAGGGTTGACCAGAAAGTAAGTTTCGATCGGTCGCGAAATGGACACCACAGTGAAAGCCCGATGACACTTTACACAGATGTGTTAGGTAGTGTCTCTAGTATGACCATCGATCGCATCAAGACACTCTATTCACTTGTGAGCGCACTGTGAGCGAGTAAAGGTGCGTAGTACAACGATGTCTCCGGCCAAGTAGGAGGGCCCACTGAGAGGCTTCGCCTTAATGAATGCAGCCCACCTAACACAAGTACCACGCACTTCCTTCTCCATGGAAATTCTCAGTCGCACTCTGCAGGGGCAATGAAGATGCTCCTGCAGCCTTTTCGATGGGAAGTGTTCGATCAACCACAACAGAGTCCTAATTGGCTCGTCCTGAGTATCATCTCTGTTCACATGAAATGCTGGATACGAAAACAACACCTGAGTGCAGGCTATGCGCTATAGACCAGCGTAGAGAATCATCGGAAAGCCCAGGCGGCTGCCTTCTATGACGATGGTGTTGGAAATTTGGTATTACGCTCTGACACATGTCTAAGTCGGAGTGGCGAGTATGTAGAGAAGTATCTGGAAAGTGTAGCTAACTCTTGCAAATAACATGTTTCTGATTTTCAGTATGGTTTCCATTAGCGACCGATCGGAACTTACTTTCTGGACAATCCTTTTATAAACATTCAGTAAAAAAATTTACCCATGCAGACCATCCATAATAGGTAAAGGTGTATAGTTATTGTAGCTAAGTCAGCAATGAACTTGCACTAAAAGTAGGGTAGTCCCATTACTGTCATAGTCCAACTGGCTAAGCTACAATTATTGTGCATTTTTAAGAAAGAAAAGAACATGTGTAATTCATTTAGAAAAAAGAAAATTTTATTTTTTTCCTTTTACAACACTCGCAGCGCAGTTTAATGCGATGAGTTTGAAATTCCTGCCCAGCTGAAAATGTTTATCACAATAATCATACTTAGAAATAAATGCATCAACCTGAAACCTTTGTGGTGACTTACGAAATCTATCTGAAATGTGACATAAAAAGAGTACCTGGAGGCAAATAATAGTCAATTGCATTCAGATTCTGGCATTCATACATACGTTTTTTTATAAAATTTATAAATTTCAAGAAGCAGCTTTTATATATTTCTAGATTTAAGAAACTCAAATATTAATAATAAGCATTAACGCACTCCTATTCTTTCTTGTCTGTTACATCCTGATGTATACGGGAATACTCTGTTCCCTGTATTTAGGATGACTAGGCTTAGTATATTTACAGAAACACCAACGTCCTGCAGTCAGCATTAGTTCATAGTACTGAATGGCGTTTCAGTGTTCTGAACTTGCAGCGTACACTCGTTTCCAAAACTTAAACTATCACATTTAGTGTCAAATGCCATATCATTATTCATTTTTTCAATCAGCATCTGTGGCATCAGCACGAGCTATAGCACTGAATTGGCTGTAGAGCCCAGTGTATGCAACTTCTGTAGGTGAAAGCAGAGGTGATACAGACTTTTTTCATACTTTAAAGCTGCATACACTGCGGAAAACTTTACATATTAATAGCAGCGAGAAAAGCATTCTCCCAGTCACATACAAACTCTCGAAGAGTCAACACGACGAAACATGCAGCTCAGCGCAGCTC
This sequence comes from Schistocerca cancellata, assembly GCF_023864275.1. Lineage (NCBI taxonomy): Eukaryota > Metazoa > Arthropoda > Insecta > Orthoptera > Acrididae > Schistocerca > Schistocerca cancellata. The sequence continues at coordinate 773,842,372 of NC_064627.1, read as the reverse complement.
CCCTTCTCAAAGCAGCCGACAAGTATTAGTTCTGATGACGGTAGTATAATGTAGTCATACATATCTAATTCATTACTGGTATGTCCTTTTTAGTGTAGGAAGAGGCAAATCCGTTACAGCCACCTGGCGTGAAAATAACGCTATTTAATTCAACATACAGTTTAAGCAGCAATGACAGTAAACGAGTCAGTGCGGGAATTACATCAGATCATGAGTTCTACCGAGTGACTGTTTTAGAAAATCCTCAGCAGAGTGATATAAAACTTATATTATCAGTGAATTAGTGGATTTGTCTATGTGATACTTCAGTGCAAATTGCTACCAATGTTCCAAAGATGTGCACAAATTCCTTCACTGATATTAGATGATTGTATAATCTTCAAAGGCGTCTTCCCATGAACACTTAAACATGTTAGTGACAATGAGTGCACTACCTGCACGTGCAAACATTTAAAAATTTAATGTATGCCAGTTATATGATCCAGGATGCTCTTGAGAAGTGGATAAGCTGGCAGCCATGAGTGTATAGATTTTATGAGAAATTAGGGAATAATTTGATGGAGTTAGCAAGTGAAACTGCATCTTTTGGAAGAAATCATCGTTCAACTCTATAACACATGCTGTGCATCAGGATGTGGAATATGTGTAAACGAGCACTGCCTGATGTAGGCACTGAACTACATTCTTATATAAGCATATATTATACTGATCAGCCAGAACATCATGACCACTGACCTGCTACCGATATAAACCCATTCAGACGATAGCAGCATCACCTGGTGAAGAGTGGTTGCAAGTCAGACACACATACGATGAATGCAGTATCAGTGAGCATGCTGTCCGTATGTAGAATGGGGAAGGCGTGTGACGTATCTGCGTTAGACTGAGGGCATATTTTGATGGTCCAGCGGCTCAGCACGAGCATTTTGGAAACTGTAAGACTTGTTGGGTGTTCGAGGAGTGCTGTGGTGAGTGTTTTCAACACGTGGCGAAACCAAGGTGAAACGAAGTCCAGACATCGTGGAACTGGGGACTACTCCTCATTGCAGATGTCGGACGTCATATGCTGGGTAGATTGATCAAACAGGACAGGCAGAAAACTTTAATACTGAGCAGAGTACAACGTCTCTAAACACACAGTGTACTGAACACTCCTAACGATTGGCCTCCACAACCAGCCACCCATGCATCTGACAATGTTAACACAATTACATTGAAAACTATGACTGAAATGGGCACATGACCACTGGCACTGGACGTTGGCAAAGTGACAGAGCGTTGCATGGCCTGATACCTTCTTCATTATGCCGATGGGAGGGTGCGAATCCGTCGTTTTCCAAGGGAACAACTCCTTGACACGTACTGCGAGACGGAGACAAGCTGGCAGCGGCTCCATTATGCTCTGGGAAACAATCACGTGGTCATCCATGGATCCAGTGGAGCTTTTGCAAGACAGGATGATGGCCAAGGAGTGTCGTACACTGGTTGCAGACAACGTACGCCCTTTCATGACGATCATATTTCTGGATGGCAGTGACATTTTTCAGCAAGGTAATGCGTCGTGTCACAAGGCCATGAATGTGATCGAACGGTTCGGGGAACACAGTGGCGAGTTCCAATTTGTGTGCTGGCCCTCCATTTCGCCAGATCTGAACCTAGTCAAACACTCTGTGATGTGATTGAACGAGGGGTCAGAGCTTATCGCCCTCGTCCCCTGTACTTACGGGAAGTAGGAGACTTGTGTCTGTGAGTGTGGTGTCAACTCCCTCCAGCGACTTGCCAAGGCCTCAGTGCTTCCATGTCACAATGCGTTGCTGCTGCTATCCATGACAAAGGTTCTATAAGGTAAGTGGTCATAATGTTCTGGCTGATCAGTGTACATCTACCTATATGTAAGAGTTTATAAATAAAAAAGAGTAAGAAATACGCGTATGTGTTTCTATAAAATCCCCTGTATGCTAATATTAATGCATAGTCGTCAGCATGGCTGAATGGACAAAACACTCTCATCTCAAGTACGTTGGACTGGTTTTGCAAACGCTAGAACTGAATACTCTTACCCAGTCTGCAACAAGATGAATATTAATTTGTCACTCCTCACACATCCTGATGGGATTTGCCTCGAGCATGTGTATGTATTTTCAAAAACATTATTTCAGCCCAAATACCTGCTTTTAAATGAGATATTGTCAGACATCGACAGTGTAACATACATAACATTAAGAAAAAGCAGTGATACCCCACCACAGAAAGTGTGAATCCAAACACTATGTTTAGAACTAGTGATGTTAAAACATTTCTAGTTCTGCTCATCATATCAGAATTTATGATTTTTATTTGAGTGAATCAAATTCAAGGATTCCAAAACAGTTGGTAAGAAAAATTCAAAACCCTATTATAGTTTTAAAACAAGAGAATGTGAATCACATTTATCAGGCACTTGTATGAACTCACATGACTTTCAATAAATTTATAACACAGTACAGGTTTCTGGTTACTGACAAAACGAGAAACCTCTGTAACCCTAGTCTGTAAGAATTTAAGCTTTGAGTGAAAGAATCGAAACTCACAACGAAAATTTTAAGTGTCATACTAAGGAAATTAAAACCCATTCTTTGTCTGTTACATTAATCATGGAAAGATTTAAGGAAATACATGTCCATTATGGCTCACATGAACACAGTAATTGCAAATATTCGAGAAAGTGAAATAATGGTAGAAGCTGGAAAGAAAGACCATCCACACAGCCAGTCTGAGAGTATGTAAACTGTATACTATCTAAAAGGCTGTTTGGCATGCAGCAGTACATTGATAAAGTGCAAAGTTATCGATGCTCAGAAGGCTGTTCGGTGGAAATTAAGATTTCTAAAATTAGGGCAGTTGGAAGTAGATCATTTTCTCTCAGATGCATTTAAGCCTGTAACTGCACAAACCTGATAAGACGGATAGAGATACGAAAAGGAAGGGGAGGAAGAAGAGGAGGAGGAGAAGAAGAATTTCACTAACCATGACAGAGATAGTGAGATAGATGAAGCATATAGGGTTGGCTGGGAACAACTGAATATGATGGGATGCAACCTATAAGTTTAACCAAGCACGCAATACAGGTTTTTAATACAGAATTTTAAAGAATCCTTGGTTTAGTGGATCTAAGTTACCCAAAAACTTCAGTACTCAACAACTATTGACTGAAAGAGTTAAAACATACACTGAAATATTATCTGCAACCAGTGCACATAAGAAAGACAACTGAAATAGAAGAATAAAAATCACGAACAGCAGAATATTCAGAACTGTTATTAAATGTTCCAAAGCTGGTAGACGGAGCACTGGAAAAGGTATAAAAGTTCAGCACAAAAGAACTCTGCAATACATATCTTTTATTACAATTCCAACAAGATAAATGAAAAATGAACAATCACAGCACTTCATGACACCAGCTACCACTGGGAATGTTGCTCAGATGAACGTATCGTATGAGTCATATAAAGGCTTCAAATATTTTTTAATGGTCATTGACACAAACTTAAAATTTTTCTCGGCCCCAGCTGGGAAAACAAGGAATGCTCAAGCTGTTGCACAGGTTTCGAAAACAAATGCTGCAGACATGGACGAATTGACTTTCTGGAAACCTTCAAACTGGTCATGATGGCGAGTTTTATAACGGATATTTCAAGGCACTTAGAATTGGTATTGATTACACCAGGACCGAACACTCTCTCAGTTGAATGTAAGTATCACGGAACATATGAACAAAGGATAGAAAACCGTATATGAATGCGTACTAATCTTTGTGAATCAAACAAATGGACAGATAACGGGGCATTATAGCCAGAATGTACATGTAACATAATAATGAAACCAACTGATGTTCATGAAACGAGCTTCTAAACATAAAATGGCACTGTATTAAAATGATAGATCCACACAAGCAGGAATTTTATATAAGTGGTGTAGTACATATTACAAAATACTAAACTGTGTTTGAGAAATCACACGTAACAAATTGGTCGACAGAGATATTTATAGTTGCCAATGTACAATCAACGATTACTAGAGCTTATCAGCTTAATGGATGATGATGAAATGCCAAATAGTTTTTACACAGAAAAATTACAGATAAGCAGTGAACCAGGCATGTTTCTATGTTGCTCATAAAGTGTGTCATAATACGATGTGAGGGTAAGGTCTTGGTTAAATGGCTTGGCTTCCTTTCATTGCACAACGGCTGGTCAGACGCTAAGGGTGTGGTATGTAATGAGACATGCAAACCTCTAACAGTGAAGTAGTAAAACGTGTCTTGTAGGATGCACACTGTACGTGGTAATAATAGTATTCTTGATAAGCTACCAGTAGAATTACATATAGCATGTTGTGATAACAGAATATATCTGCTGGATGAGGCTTGCAAAGCCATACGATGCAAGTAAAAGTTTGGTAGAACATCATACTGCATATCGAATTTTAGCTCATAATGTCGGGTAAATACATGTGAGAGTAGGGCAACGTATTACACCACTTGCACTTCATAAAACAACGTGCACTAAAGTTACATTGGACATTGGAATAAATTTAGGATGTGTTATGAGCACGACTAGGCGCCCACTTAAGAAGAAGACAGATGTAATATTTTTACAAAATTGCATCCTTTCATCGCTGTCAGCAGCTAAACGTTTCCTGATGTAGAATGGGTAACAAGAAGAAAAGGCGTGGTTAAAGCATCTCTGATTCTACCAGTACTTAGACATTTGGTGGAATTATTCGATTCATACCTCCTGCACTGGTGGGACTTTCAGAGCTGCCATATGACTCTGTGCAGACAGCGGTGATAGCCAAGTGCATCGTCACACAGTGGGAAAACCTGACATAGCAAACAGTGGCGATGCCGGCTGCACACCATGGCCGAGGTGCATCTGGTGTGGAAAGTCCTGTCTGTCTATCTCTCTCTCTCCATGCCGATCGCATAGGCTACGCAGTATGCAGCTCCTTACAGCAGGTACGTTTTCTAGCAATGTTAACAAATTATAATACATTAGTAAGTGCAGTTCGATGTATTTTAACAGACTGGTAATGTGATAACAACTTCCTTGCGTTTTTTAAAGTGTTATAATAGGTCAGAACAATGTTTCTGTGTTTTTAACATAATATTGGTAGATAAATGACTTATACCTTGCTATGTAACTTGTGTTTCTGTCATTTCCCACCGTTTTCAATCATCCACTGTAATTTCAAAGTGCCTGACTTACCCTGGGTGGCCATGTTTCAGTGTGACATCATTTTTGAGTCATATATTATACCTATCAAGATAAGGAATGATTGGATAAACATCTGGTTGACATTTATGGATCGTAAATCATAGTAATGAAGATAAAGTTAAACAGACATGCAGCCAATTTTTTATCATAATTTATAGCAATAAAAATAATGTGGGTCATAAATTATATCATTAACAGAGTAAATTTGACTTGAATAAATACTAAATAAGAGAATAAGTGAATGGCTTGCTTACTTAAGAGTCATAAATTAGACTAGCCCAATTGGTTTATTTTTTACGTAAGGAGAACAATGGATTCATTGCCCTAGTACCCTTCTTATTCCACAACCCACGCAACAATGTCTAATCAGCCATATTCACCAACAGTTATTAGAACTCATAGACAAATGCGTGAGTCAATATCCATGCTGTTCTGCTCCTCTGTTCTTCGTTGATGTTTGTTTCATCGTATTTAAACTCCTGGCGTCATTCTGCCATACCATTAGCTAACATTATGTCGCCATATAGAACCAAGATTTTGGGGTAGTTATCAGCGAACTCATATTTCGTGGGAAGGAGAAAAAGGATGACGGACTCATTCTTAGAGACGATTTTCCAATAAGGTTTCAAGCTACTGAGCTCTGCTGCCTTTTGTTATGCGTTCTTCATGCAGGATACCAACTACGCTGTCTCAGATGTTACTCTGCATGCCTTCAATGCAGCTAAGTTTGGAATCGGAACACTGAACACGACATCTTTCAAATAGCCCCACAGCCAGAAGCCACACGAATTAAGATCAGGTGATCGGGACGGCCAGGCTGTAGGGATATGGCGGCTGATAATTCTAGCAGTTCCGAAATGGTGCTTCAGCAACTGCTTAATTGGATTTGCAATGAACGTAGTGCGCCATACTGCATAAAAATGATCCCAGTGGCGGTACAGGTAACAGGGCCCGAAGCACCTGTCTCTTCGAAAAAATATGGCCCTATGGTAAATGATGCCGTAAACCCGCACCACACAGTGACCTTTTCAGGATGAAGTGGTATTGGTTGATTTGCGTGTAGATTTCCCTTTGCCTTATGCGACAATTCTGTGTATTGACGTATCCTGTCAGATGGAAGTGGGCTTCCTCTGTCCACAAAATCTTCCACGGCCAGTCATTCTCCACTTCAATCGAGCAAGAAATTCTAAAGCAAAGATCTCTGTTGCTGGCAGGTCAACAGGAAACAACTCGTACACGTGGGTAATTTTGAATGGATTGCAAAGAAGAATGTTTCTTATGATTCTACGCACCGTGCTCACGAGTATGTTCAGTGTTCGGGCAATTCTCCGTGCACTACACGTTTGCACACCACCACTCGTCTCTTCCTGCATTGCTGCGGCCACTGCTTTCCATTGACGTCGAATCAATTCGTTTCCTCCCTCTACCATGTTGCACCCCAAAAGAATCCGTCTTTTAGAATTTCCGTATCATTTTCTCCATACCGACGGCATTCACTGGACCAACGCCTTTTTTCAAACCCTTCAGTGTCCAGAACACAGAGTGATGTTTGCACAGTCATCATTCTTACAGTTTTACAAGCAGAGCGCGATCCTGCATTGAGACTGTCATGGCGAACGATGCAGACACGAAAGGAGGAAAAGCCGTGTACCCGGCGTGTTTATACCAACTTCAATGGGTCGTGCGCATGACAGGTGTTTTCATTTACATATTCTGACACATACAGCGCCATCTGTTGATCAATTTTCACACTATTCTTTTTCTTCTGTCGTACGTTTTCCCTCTTCTTCGATAATATTCCGTTGCAATTTGACATCATTCGGACCAGTAGTGTTATTTCTACAGCGTTTTGAAAGTTTAGCTTTAATTATAATCAGCCTGTACATACATCTGGTTTGAGTTCCACGCTACATTTTACGTTATCCTATAACCGTTTCAGTAAGCCATATGTCGGGTTGGAGGAAGGAAAAGCAATGCACTTCCTACAGGACCATGGCTGTTACATCTTTGTGATGATGAACCAAAGCAGGGAAAGACATTCCCTTGATTTCAACAAAATGTTATACGTATATACATAGTGCACAGTAACTCATCTCAACTGACGAAGTGTTCTTGGTCATAAAAAAAGGATATTTCAATATAACTAACGATAGCCATAGTGGCATATTGTTATCACTAAAAACAGTGTCAATGGGGCCAGTATAATAGTTTCGTTTAAGCGGATTTTTCGAGACTGAATCACTTTATTGATCGAAAATTTTCGAAACCTTATGAATCGACCACTTCCTTTTCAACAAATTAAAGATAGGTGACTGATGTAGTACTGGCATTCCTTTCTTGAAGATGATCGATAGAAATAACTTTCCAAAACCGCAACCACAGCAAGAAATACAGCGAAAGTTCATACTATGGTACAAGCATACGGAATAACTCAGCCCATAGGCAATCAAAAGCAGATTTCCCGTGGAGAATCAATTATGAGTACGTTTCATGCAAAAAAAAACATGCATTTGTTAAATACGATAATGACTTTCTCAACACTGTCTGCCCCTTCTATGAGAATCCGATTGTGTGGGCATAAGGTGCGGCTGTGCGTGCCCCACTCGCAAGGAGAGGCATGCGTGTAGGTGCATGCATTTTCCAAAACATGTGGTCACGAGTGATTCCAATCACCCCCGTGTTGACACTGGGCGCCTCTACTTGCGTGTGTTACAAGCGCAGCCTCATGGCGACTAGCCACAAGGCGCGGAAGTGAAACGTATCTTTACTGTGAATGGAACGTTAGTCGAAGACTTCACAGCAGACACGAAAAAGGAGTTAGAAACAAGAGAAAAGTTGTGGTCATACTTTTCTGTTATTCAAAAGTGAACTTTCTTATTGATTATAGTGTATAGTGTAATACAGTGACTGGCGAATACACCATAAGTACCCTGGGCCAAGTGGATCAAACAATACCCCAGGAGCGACCGCGACTGCGGAGGGAAATTTTCACTGACGCAACGCTGGTGCCCTTAAAAGTGCTTGGACAACGGGATACTTGAAGTATACTGGAAAAGATTACAGCATGAAGCACCAGTCCCATCTTCGTCAAGGCTTTTAGAGATGTTCATCACATAATGGGTATTATTTAACTTTCATGCCATTGTGAACAGATGTCCGTCACCAATATGAGTATGTCTGTGACCCTCATGATCATAAATCCACTTTTGATTTCGTTTGTCATGTGGAAGCACGCAGCCTCCTTGAAACACATGCTGCTTGCTGACTGTAGGCTGGTATGGAAGTATATGTGTCCTATCATATCCTGAACATGTCTACGGTAAAAATGAGGGGACTGACCAGGCCGACCAAGGATCATAGATTCCTCAGGAGGTTTGTGGCGTGAATTGCAATGCGAGATCTTATATTATCCTGTTGGAATATGGCATTTGGTATCCTGACCCTGAAAATTGTGACAGCATTCTTCCCACGTACTGGCGAGCTTTCAGCCTCCCCTAACTGTTGCCAAATCAGTCCTGTTCTCATATCCAGTACTTACGCACATCACGATTCCTGGAAATGGAGAGGTATGGGTCTCAAAAAGCTCTTCTTCCTGTGAACTCTTATTAGGTCGTTGAGCCGTGCCAGCGTGTCTCTGGAAATCGATATCAGAGAAGTCTGCAGCGAGTACGCTGTAGCGCTGGCAATTTGTGGCCGAAGCGGAAGTGTAGAAGCCTAGCCTGGTGTGCGGGTACAGTGACGACTGCCTACGAACAAGAAAGGAAACATCTGATCCACTGCATTACCTTGGGTAGCGGCCGGCCTGTACTCTGATAATGAGAATTGAGACAGAGAAGTTGCTTCAGCACGGTTTTAGAAACCATCGCTCCTGCGAAACGCAACTCGCCCTTTTTTCACATGATATCTTGCGAACCATGGATGAAGGGTATCAGGCTGATGCCATATTCCTTGACTTCCGGAAAGCGTTTGACTCGGTGCCTCACTGCAGACTCCTAACTAAGGTACGAGCACGTGGGATTGGTTCCCAGATATGTGAGTAGCTCTAAGACTTCTTAAGTAATAGAACCCAGTATGTTGTCCTCGATGGTGAGTGTTCATCGGGGGTGAGGGTATCATCTGTAGTGCTCCAGGGAAGTGTGGCAGGTCCGCTGTTGTTTTCTATCTATATGGTTCAAATGGCTCTGAGCACTATGGGACTTAACATCTGTGGTCATCAGTCCCCTAGAACTTAGAACTACTTAAACCTAAATAACCTAAGGACATCACACACATCCATGCCCGAGGCAGGATTCGAACCTGCGACCGTAGCGGTCACGCGGTTCCAGACTGAAGCGCCTAGAACCGCATGGCCACACCGGCCGGCTTCTATCTACATAAATGATCTTTTGGATAGGGTGGATAGCAATGTGCGGCTGTTGGCTGATGATGCAGGGGTGTACGGGAAGGTGTCGTCGTTGAGTGATTGTAGGAGGATACAAGATGACTTGGACAGGATTTGTTATTGGTGTAAAGAATGGTAGCTAACTTTAAATATAGATAAATGTAAATTAATGCAGATGAATAGGAAAAAGAATCCCATAATGTTTGAATACTCCATTAGTAGTGTAGCGCTTGACAGTCACGTCGATTAAATATTTAGGCGTAACATTGCACAGCGATATGAAGTGGGACGAGCATGTAATGGCAGTTGTGGGAAGGCGGATAGTCGTCTTCGGTTCATTGGTAGAATTTTGGGAAGATGTGGTTCATCTGTAAAGGAGACCGCTTATAAAACACTAATACGACCTATTCTTGAGTACTGCTCGAGCGTTTGGGATCCCTGTCAGGTCGGATTGAGGGAGGACATAGAAGCAATTCAGAGGCGGGCTGCTAGATTTGTTACTGGTAGGTTTGATCATCACGAGAGTGTTACGGAAATGCTTCAGGAACTCGGGTGGGAGTCTCTAGAGGAAAAGAGGCGCTATTTTCGTGAATCGCTACTGAGGAAATTTAGAGAACCAGCATTTGAGGCTGACTGCAGTACAATTTTACTGCCGCCAACTTACATTTCGCGGAAAGACCACAAAGATAAGATAAGAGAGATTAGGGCTCGTACAGAGGCATATAGGCAATCATTTTTCCCTCGTTCTGTTTGGAAGTGGAACAGGGAGAGAAGATGCTAGTTGTGGTACGAGGTACCCTCCGCCACACACCGTATGGTGGATTGCGGAGTATGTATGTAGATGTAGAGGTAGTAGAATGTGACCGTGGCTGCAGCTCTGAGCTGTGCCAACCTAGTGCACGCTGTCTGTCTGCCCCTTCGAAAAAAATGGTTCAAAGGGCTCTAAGCACCATGGGACTTAACATCTGTCATCAGTCTCCTAGACTTAGAACTACTTAAACCTAACTAACCTTAAGACATCACGCACATCCATGTCCGAGACAGGATTCGAACCCGCGACCGTAGTACCAGCGCGGTTCCGGACTGAAGCGCTTAGAACCGCTCGGCCACAACGGCCGGCTGCCCCTTCAATGTGTGATGCGTGAGGGACGGCGTCCACATGGTTGTTGCGGAGCAACAGGTATCGGGAACACACTGTCGGCCTGTCGTTACCCTGATGCCGTGCCCCGAGTACCGCGCCCAGATTTACCAGCAACGGGTGTAAGCTGCCGCCTTGTCAATTTCTCGCTGCTATGTGTCTGGACTACGCCGCTCCGGAGATATTAATGTGCCGATTGTATATGAGTGTGCAATGTTGTTCAGTCAGTCATTACGTTGCGTATGGCGTTTTTTTTTTTTGTATGGGGGTCGGGATGTCGGGATTAGCTGTCTTCTATGCCAAGTTCATATTGTTCATGGAGTTGTGTTGGTGTTGCCTACCGCGCGTGAGTGTTGTTAACTTCAAAGGAATTGCTGAAATATTTGACTCGCTATTTTAAATTTAATAGTGGTCATTAGCATTCAGTTTATCACCTTTCGTATGTCATTGTGCTTTGTTTATATGTGAATACCTGAGTTCGTTATTGATTGTTTTAATATAATGCATATAAGAAATTACAGCCACACGTTTTGATGTCAGGTATAATATTAAAGATTTGTGGTCATACAGCCAAATGTAATAAATGTGTTTCGATATCTAACTCACGTGATCAGCCAACGTGAATTCACTCTTGCGATGGTGTGTAAAGTTCAGTTTTGATTTCTCTTAATAAATGATGAAGTTAAATTTGTTGAATCCACTCCCACACTTCCTGCCATTTAAGTCGTCAACGGACACTTAGGGGTCGATACGATAGGCACAAACAGATGCCAGAGTCATTGCTGAACACTACAGAATGTCACGCAATGTTCCACTTGACTCTGGCTCTACGACATACAACTTGTATTGTCTGTGGCATAGCGACTCAGCTTCCAGTAATTTGTTGCCGACGGTTCTTGGTGATTGACTGTAACCAATGCCAAGATTTCAGCTATTGTCATTCGTCTGTTCGGCAGACCCATTCAAACAATTATATGATCTCCTCACGATACAAAACTGCTGGAAGGACGTGCGATTACTCTTACTACCATACTGTTTTTCAAAGTCCGTCTCGTCACCTTCATTTTACAGTCATAACACAACAACCAACAGCCCGTGCGATCTGTCTGTGTGATGCTCCCAGGCACCTTACGTCAATAATTCGGCCATTCTCGAAGTTTCATGCATGCCCTTTGGGCATAGTGTTGTGACCTCCACCTAAAAGTGCCTGTCACATTAGACACACCAAATAGCCATCATGTACTCACACCGTTCTTCATCCGGAGGAATAACTTCATTCCCTACTGAGAATATGTGAGTATAAGGGTCAGGTTTTCACCAAAAGGCACGGAAATAACGGATTATCGATACCGTAGCTTTCGGTGAAAGTGTTTCTGGTGAATTATTTTCCTTTTGCGTAAGTGTAAGAAGCATGAATTGTTAGACAACTAACTGCTCTCACCTTCTAAATTCCAACCATTTACCCACCTATATATATATGAACTCTCTGCAATTTACACGTAAATGGCTGACAGAGGGTTCGTCGGCCACCGTCGGACTATTTCTTAACCCTTCCACTCCCGAGCAGCGCGCGGGAAAAACGAACACTTAAGCCTTTATGTGAGAGGTATTTTTTCTCTTATTTTATTACTATGATCATTTCTCGCTATGCAAGTGTACGTCAATAAAATATTTTCGCACTCGTAGGAGAAAGGTGATGATTGAAAGTTCTTGAAAAGATCTCGCCGTAACGGAAAACGCCTTTGTTTGAATCATTGGCATCCCAACCCCCTGTCATATCCGTGATACTCTCTCCCCTATTTCGCGATAGTACAAAACGAGTTGCCCTTCTTTGAACTTTTCCGGTATCCTCCGTCAATCTCATATGGTAAACAATTAATATCGTGCAGCAATACTCCGGAGGAGGAAGGGCAAGCGTATTGTACGCTGTCTCTTTAGTAGCTGAAATTTTCTGTCTGATTCAATGAAGGCTTATGCCAGCCGTAATTCGCAAATATTTCTGAATCAGATATGAGAGGTGGTATCCGTTCACTGAAAACTTTCCTCCCGTGATCCATCATATTTTTTTTGAGTAATAAGTCACCGCAATCAACTTTCCCATGGAATTTAAACCTAAATTTCTAACTATTAAGAAGACAGTTCCATTATTTCATTCACAATATTCACGTTCAATTTGTGTAGCCGCTACCGAGGTTGTATGGTTTCCATATGTTTTCTGCTTCACCTATACTGTAGTGGGACAAAGATGCGTGAGCGTGCTGTACGACTAGTGGATAAGATTCTTGACTGTGTGTAAAATGTAATCTATGGTGGGCTTGTTCGTCTGTTAATTGGGGCAGCGCTAGCTCATTTTTACTACAAGCATAGTAGCGAGCAGTTCAGTTTTAGGAAGGAAATCTGGTTTTATGAATCTGGGAGAAATTATCTGGAATACTTTATTATGGAGACGAAAACTGGTTTACAAAGCTATTTTATTCATTGTATTGATGGAGAAGATTTTTTGGAGGAATATTTCAAAGTAATCCACGCACATGCAACAATGAAATGTGTGTTTGTCAGCACTATGATCTGAAGGATATCTTTGTCCCCTAGATAACTACTAATATTATGATTTGTGTTAATTTTATCCTTTTGTTTGCGTTATGTCACACATTACGCAGTTGGCTGACATGTCTGTAATTTTTTTAATGAGAGAATTTCTTAATTGTTAGTCTTCTTATGGTACATAATCTTTCTTGGCAATAATCAGAGTTTAATTTTTCAATAACACTTTTTAAAATAAACCCTCCTTCATCATTCTTAGTGAAGTTTAAAATGTTTTCCGGTATGTGCATTACATCTTATGCCACACGTAGTCACACATTGTTCCTGAAAAACAAAGTGAAGTTTAGAGTAGATTAATGTTCTTTAACTGTGCTATCTGCTCATTTCAATTTGCTTTCGAGAACATCAGTACACCAGACACAAAACAGTGTGCTGAATATGCGCTACGTTAATTTTATTTCAGTGCAGTCCTCATTTTGCATTCTTGTGAATAAACAGTACATAGTCAGAATTTTCAGGTGTTGTGCTATGTAAGCAAATTAATTTACAGTGTACCGTGAAGGTAACATTAAACAGTTATTTTCTACCATGTTGAGCAGTCTTTTATTTTGCGGATATTTCAAGGCAGACATTGCACTTCATGTTACGTAACTTTAATAACGTTCTCCAGTATTGAGTTTCAGTTAAATGGTTTTAATTCAGTGACCAGCTAGTTTCTTTTGGGATTTAATTAGATTTATTTTCATAATTCTAAATTCAGCATTTCACTAAGATTAAAGTTTTGTTTCATAACACTGTTCGCATGTGCAAAACAGGGGCAACAAACAATCAGTTTTGCTCAGCACTTGAATGCGATATCTAAAGCACACGTTACACGAGGAGAAAGTTTTTTAAACAAGAATATTCAGTATTTCACAAACAGATAAATTACACAGAAAGCTTACAGGGTTTACTGGCGGGGGTTTTGCTGTGTGACAAAGCCGGACATGCGCGCCACGCGACGTCACGCATTGCGAAAACACGGCTGTCCACCACGCCCGGGCGCGGCTATATAACCGCTGGCTGGCCGGCACATCGCCAGTTCTCCGCTCCACACGGCTACAAGCTCATCGATATGGCCTGCAAGGTGGGTGCCGGCGGAAGGCGGCCGCTGCCAGCGAGTGGCCATCTCACGCGACACTTCGACTCACTCCAGTGGCGGCGAGCTTTCGTCACGTGCTTCGAATTAAGAGCGACCGGCGCGCCGAGCCACTTGGCCAAGTAAATTGTCACTTAGCTCCGTGATGCGAAAGTGTATCGGAAAGCATCACTACTATGTTTGGTCCACAATCCGAAATATGGTCTACCTATAGACATCAATTGCTATGCAAAGCGAATTACTGTAAAGTGAGTGGTAGAGGATACTTTGTATTTTATGATATATTACGGTTTTTTTCCCGTTCCATCCAAGGATTGAAAAATGAAAAAAATGAATGCCTACAAGTCACTGTGCAAATCGTTATTATTCTATCTTTTCTTCACAGTATCTACCAGAGAAATGCGGAGGAGCTATTGTGTATTTGTTTACTGATTTACGAATGCCTATTATTGGTATTAGGTTTTTGGAAATATCAGGCTTCATTTTTCGAATGTTTGCCAGCGTAGATGTTCCAAAATTTCCGTTCCTTGCCTTTTGTTGGCAAGCCTTTTGACGAGACAGCCCTCAAGGCGTAACACTCGATTCAGTTTCAGATATTCAGTGCCGCCAGTACCGTTTCATAGATTCCTTCAGTGAGAACACTGACTGCGAGAGACAAGGATCCAGGTTTGAGTTCAGATCAGCCGCGTAGATTCAATGAAGCAAACATCTTTAAAATTGAGTACACTTCCAAAAACTAATTTGTATAAATAATATTCATACTTCACGTCCCGTCGAAGACGAGATCATTAGAGCACAAACCTTAACTGATGAAACCATAGAAAATATATCAATGGCCGACGGGTTACTTGAAGCGTTGTTCTGCCTAAAGTGAGTTCAATCTATTACCACAACTCCATCTGTGAAAACTTGTAACCATTCATGTTCAAATGTGTGTGAATTTCTAAGGGACCATACTGCTGAGCTGGCCGTGGTGGCCGAGAGGTTCTAGGCGCTACGTCTGGAACTGCGCGACCACTACGGTCGCAGGTTCGAATGCTGCCTCGGGCATGGACGTTTGTGATGTCCTTAGGCTAGTTAGGTTTAAGTAGTTCTAAGTTCTAGGGGACTGATGACTTCAGAAGTTAAGTCCCATAGTGCTCAGAGCCATTTGAACCATTTGAACCAAACTGCTGAGGTCATCGGCCCTTAGACTTACACACTACTTAAACTAAGTTATGCTAAGGACAACACACACACCCATGGCCGAGTGAGGACTCGAACCTCCGGCGGGAGGGCCGCGCAGTCTATGACATGGCACCTCTATCCGCGCGGCCACTCCGCGCGGCTAACCATTCATGCTGGAATGCTGCAGAAATTGAGTTCTGAGTAACGGTAACATATCGCCACTCACACGTAGCTCCGTGTTATCGATAACTATAAGATGTAAGTGAAAGTGGTAATCAAGGAACTTGACCTAATTTGATCTTCTTTATTCGCAGCTAAAATTGTGACACGCTTAACAAGTGAATTAGGCACGAATATATAGGAGGAATCGCGTAACTACTAACTACGAAATTATGCTTTTGATCAACTCAGTGAGAGCACAAATCTGGGAGTCAAATCAGAATACATTTGTCGAAAGGATCTGAATAATAACCGGTGCTTGAGACTAGCGAATCAGTAGCCCCGTTAATGATATGACTCGGAGCAGTCATTTTTATTCATCTGGTGATTATTGAAGAACCATTATTGAATGGATGCCGTCGGAAACCCAGTCTTGACTCACGAATCCCTAGCTGGATATCACGATCAAACTTTGTAATTTTTGTCTACTGACTTTTTAAGCATTAGTCATGACATCATTATCGCAATCAAGCCATCACTCATATTTCTTTATTAGTTTCAATTTCTGAAATTCTCAAAAAATGGCTCTGAGCATCATGGGACTTAACTTCTGAGGTCATCAGTCCCCTAGAACTTAGAACTACTTAAACCTAACTAACCTATGGACAACACATATACCCATGCCCGAGGCAGGATTCGAACCTGCGACCGTAGAGGTCGCGCGGTTCCAGACTGTAGCGCCTGGAACCGCTCGGCCGCCAAGACCGGCCTGAAATTCTCACATTGTATTTTTGATCAACATAGGTTTCACATTCTATTGTTGATCAACATAGGACACACTCAATAATCCATAAACTGTAAACCTTGATTACCACTCAAAGAAGTAGCAGTGCTGCCCCAGGACTACAGGGCCCGGTTCACGACCGAACTATGTCCAAAAATGCGTGTGAATTCTTAAGGGATCAAACTGCTGAGGTCATCAGTCCCTAGACTTACACACTATTTAAACTAACTTATGCTAAGAACAACACACACTCCCATGCCCGAGGGAGGACTAGAACCTCCGGCGGGAGGAGCCGCGCAGTGCATGACATGGCGCCTAAAACGGCGGGGCCACTCCGCGCGTGACCGAACTGTGTAAGAGCTATTGTTAACGTGACGTAATCTCCTCTAATGGACAAAAATTCATAAGTGTCACCATGGTTTCCTTTGGTTACCCTAAACCTTTTCCCCCATCCAAGTCCAAGACTTTCCATCAATAATTACTAGGTAGTAGATGACTGGTTATTACGCCTCTTGTTTTGAGTTCTGTGCTTCGACTACATCAGTAACAGGGCTATCTTCTTCTTTGTTGCAGCTGATCGTCCTCGCCGCCTTCGTGGCTGTGGCCCGGGCCGGCTATCTGGGAGCCCCAGCAGTGGTCGCTCCCGCCGTCAGGGCTGCCCCCGTGGCCTACGCTGCCCCCGCCGCCGTGGCCGCTGCCGAATACGACCCGCACCCCCAGTACAACTTCGCTTACAGCGTGCAGGACGCTCTGACTGGTGACTCCAAGGCACAGCAGGAAGTCCGCGACGGAGACGTCGTCCAGGGCAGCTACAGCCTGGTCGAGCCCGACGGCTCCATCCGCACCGTCGACTACACCGCCGACCCCGTCAACGGCTTCAACGCCGTCGTGCACCGGGAAGCTATCGCCCACACCGCCCCCGTCGTCGCCAAGGTGGCCGCCCCCGTCGCCTACGCTGCCCCTGCGGTTGCTAAGGTCGCTGCTCCCCTTGCCTATGGAAAGGCCATCCTTGGTTAAACACCACATAAACACTTCCTCTCGACATGATCCTACTGAGTGGCTCTATTTTTGAGTATATTCTTCGCAATTTTCGGCTCAAAGCAGTTTCTCTCCTATACACAGTATTCGTACCAATGTGAATCTAATGACGAAAACGTTTCCCAAGTAATTTCTTTTCCACTGTAAACTTCTGTATTTATTGCGTGTGAATGTTTTTGAACTGTATATTATGTAAGTGGAATAAAATTTACCATATTATTTATATTCTTCATTGTCACTAATCTCTCTTCAGAAACCTCGCAAATCCTTCAACTTCTAAATATACACATTTACTCTGTAAGATCATTATTATTGCATCATACACCAGGATTGCTTCTCATTCCCTTCACAGATGAAGCATAGGTGAAATCATTTCTTGCCGGCCAGTGTGGCCGAGCGGTTCTAGGCGCTACAGTCTGGAAGCGCGCGACAGCTACGGTCGCAGGTTCGAATCCTGCATCGGGCATGGATGTGTGTGATGTCCTTAGGTTAGTTAGGTTTAAGTAGTTATAAGTTCTAGGGCACTGATGACCTCAGATATTAAGTCCCATAGTGCTCAGAGCCATTGAACCAAATGATTGCTTTGTTTCCTCCATGCGTACTGTTGTCGTTGTTGTGGTTATCAGTCCAGAGACTGGTTTGATGCATCTCTCCATGCGTACTATCAATGTAAAATTATCTCCAAAGTCAATACCGAGCGATGTATTAGTTACTGAAGAATATTTGTAGCTTCCATCACGGAAATCAATTCGTAATTTTCCGACGTGCTTTTGCGAATTATTCGACGCCCTTTCAGCTGTTTCATTAACCTCTTCCTCGAACAAATCAACTCCGAGATCGTTCGCATTACTGTTTTTAGTTTCCGACCTAGTATGGGTTCCACGATACAGTGGAATGGTCCTCTACGGACTCCACATTGCTTTGTAAACAATGTCTTTAGTTTACAAACCGCAGTTTCACAGCACCCTGTATTCTATACATAGCACCTTCCTCGATTTATTTTTAAGTAAATCTGTGTGATCGTTTAACTTCATATCCTCGCACATTGCTAGTCACAGATATTTATATGACATTACTGGCTCCTTTTTGTATAATCACAGTGTCATAAGTGTATAACAGTACATTTTTATGTTAAAAAATATCACCTGAAAACAGAACTGTTCAAAAATGGTTCAAATGGCTCTGAGCACTATAGGACTTAACATCTGAGATCATCAGTCCCCTAGAGCTTGGAACTACGAGGTGCATTCAAGTTCTAAGGCCTCCGATTTTTTTTCTCCGGACTGGAAAGAGATAGAAACATGTGCATTGTGTTAAAATGAGGCCGCGGTCATTGTGAATACGTCCCAGAGATGGCAGCACCGTACGGAAGAGGGAATTTTACCGCCAGTGGCGAGAATGAGAACTGTTTTAAATACTTAAAATGGCGACGTTTTCCTTACTTGAACAGCGTGCAGTCATTCGTTTTCTGAATTTCCGTGGTGTGAAACCAATTGAAATTCATCGACAGTTGAAGGAGACATGTGGTGATGGGGTTATGGATGTGTCGAAAGTGCGTTCGTGGGTGTGACAGTTTAATGAAGGCAGAACATCGTGTGACAACAAACCGAAACAACCTCGGGCTCACACAAGCCGGTCTGACAACATGATCGACAAAGTAGAGAGAATTGTTTTGGGGGATCTCCGAATGACTGTTGAACAGATCGCCTCCAGAGTTGGCATTTCTGTGGGTTCTGTGCACACAATCCTGCATGACGACCTGAAAATGCAAAAAGTGTCATCCAGGTGGGTGCCACAAATGCTGACAGAAGACCGCATGGCTGCCCGTGTGGCATGTTGCCAAGCAATGTTGACGCGCAACGACAGCATGAATGGGACTTTCTTTTCGTCGGTTGTGACAATGGATGAGACGTGGATGACATTTTTCAATCCAGAAACAAAGCGCCAGTCAGCTCAATGGAAGCATACAGATTCACCGCCACCAAAAAAATTTCGGGTAACCGCCAGTGCTGAAAAAATGATAGTGTCCATGTTCTGGGACAGCGAGGGCGTAATCCTCACCCATTGCGTTCCAAAGGGCACTACGGTAACAGGTGCATCCTACGAAAATGTTTTGAAGAGCAAATTCCTTCCTGCACTGCAACAAAAACGTCCGGGAAGGGCTGCGCGTGTGCTGTTTCACCAAGACAACGCACCCGCACATCGAGCTAACGTTACGCAACAGTTTCTTCGTGATAACAACTTTGAAGTGATTCCTCATGCTCCCTACTCACCTGATCTGGCTCCTAGTGACTTTTGGCTTTTTCCAACAATTAAAGACACTCTCCATGGCCGCACATTCACCAGCCGTGCTGCTATTGCCTCAGCGATTTTCCAGTGGTCAAAACAGGCTCCTAAAGAAGCCTTCGCCGCTGCCATGGAATCATGGCGTCAGCGTTGTGAAAAATGTGTACGTCTGCAGGGCGATTACGTCGAGAAGTAACGCCACTTTCATCGATTTCTGGTGAGTAGTTAATTATAAAAAAAATCGGAGGCCTTAGAACTTGAATGCACCTCGTACTTGAACTTAACTAACCTAAGGACATCACACACATCCATGCCCGAGGCAGAATTCGAACCTGCGACCGTAGCAGTCACGCGGTTCCGGACTGAAGCGCCGAGAACCGCTCGGCCACCGCGGCCGGTAGAACTGTCATACGATAAAATTTTATGTGGATTGTTGTCGATACCTAGGAGTTACGCAACAACGGTTTCTTTGGCTGAAGGTACATCACTGTACTACGTAAACTGGTGACCAGTTTCATCATTATGCATTGAATAACACTGCAGATTGAGGGAAATGATTGAAACGTAAGATTATTGGCGTACTCTGCAGGACGTAGCACATCGGCCTTTGAACATTCTTAATACCGGTGTAGCGTACAACGTAATACAGCTTCTCATCACTGATTTTTACAAATCTTTAGACTGAACGAAGTGGACATATTATATCTTGGTCGTCCCGTTCACCAGATGTGACCGCCTTAGATTTTTTCCTCTGAGGAAAGCTGGAAGATGCTGTTAATAATGATACACCGACTACATCACGATGATATGAAACGACTTATTCCTGCTGCCTGCACTGAAATTTCTGGTGAAATGCTAGAACGCGTGTATCAGTCATTGCATGGCTGACTGGAAACTTGTGTTAAGAGCTTGTGGTCGGCATTCTGGAAATCCCCCCTTGTTGTCAGTTCTCTTACTTCTTCAGCATAAAAAATGATTATTTACTTTTTACTTTTCTGCTTTACGTTAATTCTGATACAGGAGTTGACTGCTGTGCGTAGTTACTAATTTCAAATAGTGACTACTCGTGGACTACATGTTCTTGAGTCCTGAAAATAAATGACAGTATCATTCTAATTTAGTCTAGTTTCATTTTGTTAGTGTCAACTGGCATATTTCCCTTTCTTAAACGTGACTATTTGAAATAAACACTGATTATACCGATTATTAAAATCTGGGTGAGAACTGAAACTGTAGGGCCTTTGTAACACTTCCTACCTATGATAACAGTACATCCGTAATACCTTTCATTTCAGAAATGTTTTGAACACAAACTGTACGTGAATCACCTTGTATACTGCACCGTTTCTCCTATAACTAACAATTAATTAAGAGACCTACTGTTATCAGAGCAAAACCACATATAACTAATGCATCTATTACAGTATTAGGATAAGTTTTGATGGTAGGAACTACATCCTATGTGTTTACGATGCTTACAGAGGTAGTCGTTTCCGTTCAGTCACACCGACGGCGCTTGAGCAGTATGTGAAACACTTTGTATTTCTAGGTAAGTACGGTATTTTGATAGCCCTCAATATCATGACGCTTCCTGTGGTGACTAAAATACTACAGATATTTATGGAGCATTTCCACATCAAAACAAAAATAAATATTATGTAAAACCCAAAACAATTCCATATTACGAACGATACAGTAGTCTATGAAAGAAAGCTGTGACTATAAGGGGCCCACAAGTATTTTCAGTGGAGTAACATTCACATCGCCTTATTAGATTGTTTTCCACATTTCTTTCAAGTTACGTTACAGGTTAAAGCCTACCATAATTCACTGACAAATAGTTTCAGTACATAAAAAAACGTGATGCGTTTCACAGATGTAAATCATTATATTTGACGTTGCAGGAAGTAGACTATACGATCAAAATTATCCGGACACCTATTAGTGGACATTAATATGGTGTATTCTGTCTAGTGGCCTCTCTCTTTACAACATCTCAAGCGGTGCCTAATCTTCGGATTCCTGAACTACACTTGACTATTTTATTCGTACGAAAGCCCACTGTCTTGGAAAACAAATTCGTCTCATTGTGCCCTAAATTCACAATATTATTCTACTCCTGCATCCTCTTGAGTATCAGTTTACTGTTCACCACTAATAGGCTAAATTCTGAGTCTATGTCAATATGTGGATATGCTTTGCAGTACACTAATTGACTTCTGCGGCTTTGTCTAGCCATGACGCTGTTCAGGCGTCTCCCGGTATAATCCAAGTATGCATTCATCTATCGCGATTCCGAAAGTCGGTGTTCGCTGCAAACAGATGAAACTTATCGCAGAACGACAGATTCCTCCCTCTGCGTTCTGTTCTTTCATCCATGCTACATTCTCTCTTAATTCTTCCTTCCCTTCTCTGCATCAAATCTTCATTATGGCTGATTCATTTGATCCAGTACCTTATTTCCTCAAATGTTTTCTATATTTTCGTATCAGCTTGTGGTGTGGGCATGTCAAACCGATAATGACGACTGTTATTGACATCGATCGAATCTTCAGAGGAATAATTCGGTTACTCATTGCTGCCTCTTCAACCTGTCTCCTTGTTCGTAGGCATGCCACTGTTTCAGAAGTCACTATTTCTGTTGTTATTAATGTACTATAAGCAGACTATTTCGTTCCTATTTCACTTCACTAATCGCACAAAATATCTGTTTGAAAGTTCTCTATTTGCGCTTCAGAGTTCAATTTTCTAGTGTTCGACACTCAGATACTTACTCATCCCTCCTTTAAGAAATGCTTTCTAGGCAGCCTTCGGAATTTTTGTGTAGTATGTAGATCCCACTGCCTTGTTTGCATTGCTTTCTGTACAGTCACTTACAGGTGCCACCTCCCAGGACAATCTCCTATCCCATTTAACTGAACTGCTAATTTTTTTTGCTGTCTCTGTTAACATAGCGCGGAAGAGCACGATTCTTAATACCGAAAATATTCAGAATATATCCAATAGGAAGTATAAAATTCCGGATTTTGAAATTGAAGGCGATAACCTCTAACTATTGAAACTGAAGGGGCAGAGGCCCTATAAAAGTTCAGAAACTTCTGCTAAACTTCCATTCGCAGTTAGTCATCTCTCTCTCTCTCTCTCTCTCTCTCTCTCTCTCTCTCTATATATATATATATATATATATATATCATCTATCTACCTATCTATCTATTTACCTACCTACCTATCATTATTTTTACAATATTTTAGTTCATAAATCTGAATTAAGCGAAATAAAAAACATGCCTGTTATTGAATTCTGACTTACGTTATCACGTAACATGTAGTAACATGGTGAACTGATTTTTGTGCTAGACTGAGGTCTTTTTCCTTGCAGTGTACTGATACAGGTGTGCTGTAATTATTGTGGATATTACCAAGGGGATGAGACGTCAATGTTTAAGGTTGAGGACAAGTCAGCTGTGGTTACTGATGCCTGACATAGTGTGAGTCACCACCGATTTGCACCTATGTGACGTGAAGGCAGTGAGATTTCTGAGTGTTTTCAGATGGATATTTCGTCCAGGCAGACTTGTCTCCTACTCTAGAAAGTTGATAGGAGGTTCTGACAGATTTTCAATACGTGTTCCAAGCAAAAATTTGACATCTTTAAGAAAACTTAAGTGCGTAGAGCACCGTGGAGTCATAATTCTAGTGATATACTCACGTTCTTGCGAGCTGTTCCCCATCTAAGCACTGGGTAGAGAAATACCGTCCTAATGTCTCTAACATATGCCAGAATAAATAGTCGAACAGGGAAGAAGATGGTATAGGAGGATCTCATCCGTAAAACAACGAGCTCTCAAAACTCAATTTCGGATACAGTGAAGATCTTTAAACCTTTATCCACACGATACGGGTTTTATGGGCGCGTCAGATGCTGTCTGCCAAGGCTGCTAAAGATGTTTCCCGTACGCTAGATAAATTTCAGGAGCTATAATTTTTATAAAGGCTTTATTGCTCCAAAGTAAATTTCACGCGATTTCTTATGTCACTAGGTTTATGACTCAATTTTGAGAAGCGTTGAACAAAATCAGATTTTTTTACGTATTGTCGTATAGCACCAGAGTTTTGTCAAGAGGAGTCATTTTGTATCACGATTATCATGAAAAATTCGGCAGTACTTGAGTATGAACACTTAACTTAAAAGCACTGTACATAAAATATCAAAATCTAGTAAATTAGTTTTGGTTTTAAAACCATAAATTACATGCCACGAGGCTCAGCTGAACGTACTAAAAGATTCTGAATTTGGACTGACACTAACATGTGCCTCGACTCATTAGTAAACGAATGTGATGTAAAGGGTTAACGTCGTGCGCTGATGTAGGCCCGGAGTGTGTTGCATCAGCTGCCTAAAGAAACTAGCCGCTTACGCAAGCTCGCCTACTGCTGGAACGCAATATGCTTTAAAAAATCAATGTTTGCTTTTATCCGTCATTTTATTACAAATAAGTAGCGGCATATAGGTGATAACACACTGTGGGTTATACCTGCATAACTACGCCTTCGCAAAGTGTTCAGTTTTAGCCATTATTGTAGTTTTAGAGATCCATTCACAGTGGACGGTTTAAGATAGGATACAAAATGGTACGCCAGATTAAGAAACCAAGTTTTAAACTGGTAAACGTTTCCAGGACATATGTGAACACTGACCATAATTTATTAGTTTTGAGATGCATATTAAAGCTAGAGAAATTCCAGTAAGTTAGGATGTTAATGAGATGGACCTAAACATTGTAACTAGAAACAGCTAGAATTTGTTGAGAGTTTCAAAAGGAGCATTAGGAAGCGGTTAAATGAGTCGACAGAAGATTAATGGTTCAAATGGCTCTAAGCACTATGGGACTTAACATCTGAGGTTATCAGTCCCCTAGGCTTAGAACTAATTAAACCTAACTAACCTAAGGGCATCACACACATCCATACCCGAGGAGTAATCAAAAAGTACTTTGATTTTTTTAAATTTCGCGGGTTGAATACAGCCGACTTTCAGTTTTTTTCATCTTGTTTGTGCACGTGTTCGTGATATATGTTTTGCATTTTCAGCTGTCCTAACGTGAATTAGCTGGATAAGAATGAAACGCCTGGGCAGCTTGGGTTCAGAATAAATATAGGGACATGTTGAGGCAATACAGACCTTACGATTCATCTTAGCAGACAGCTTAATGTAAGACAGACGCATTTTAGCAATTTCAGATATTGAAAAAAAATTGACAATGTTCAACTGCAATATACCATCCGGGAAACGGAAGGTTATTTACGACTTCTGCAGAAACCAGACAACATTATCAGAATCTAAGGACATTAAAGCGAAGCGGTCGTCGAGGAAGTGTATGGAGTTGTACCAGTTCATCTCTCTGTACGTAGTGGAAGCACAAAAGGAAGCCAGGGAGAAATTTGGAAAAGGAAGTAAAATTTCACAGATAAGAAATAAAAAATGGATGTTGGTTGGTTCTTTCAGAGACGGCAAAGAACATGACAGATAGTTTAATTCAACGGCTAATTAAGAAGTTGTTAAAAGATTAATATAAATAGGTAATGGAGAATAGTCAAGTGCTGTTGGGAGAAATGAAGTGGGAAATGAGACATCGGAAATAGTAGAAGAGTTCTTTTATTCGTGCAGCAAACGATGGTGCAAGGGTTTCAAATACAGACAGACGATGGAAAAAATATGAAAAACTTTCTCTCAAAAAGAGAAACGTGTTAACATTGAATATAAACATATTTTTCTGACCGTGCGAGAGCGATCCAAAAATGAAACTCCGTTAGGCTATAAATAAAATAGTGGATTGGTTAAATCAAACGTATTACAAAACTATTTAAACTGCAACTACAGAATTACAATTCTGATTTAAGCATTTGGCACCTCTCTTAATAAGTGGACAAATTCCACCTGCCGCCTGAGAAGGTAGCCATAACGTCTTGAATTTCTTCCCCTGAATAAAAGCTTTGAATGCAACGCGATTTTTTCATTTTCATGAAGAAGTGGAAACCACTTGGCGTCAAGTGTGCTCCGTAGGGTGGATGTTCTAAAATGTCCCTTTTGAAGTGACGCGACAGTTCCTGTTTACCGCATAGTGAGTGGCCGAACTTTCTCGTTCAGAAACACGACGTCGTTACTCAAGAGATCGTGTTTGTCTATTAAAAGTGTCATGGTAGGCTTCAGAATTGATTGACTTTCCACGCTGCGTAAAATGCACGATCCAGAGTCCCAAACAACGACAGTCAAAACCTCTCTGGCTGACAGAGCCTGGTAAGCTTTTTTAGCTTCGTTGGGCGAAGCGTCGAGTCACAGGTCACGATTCCGTTCAGTATAGGCTTTCTCCCTCTGTGTCGTAGTGAAAGATTCCAGAGAAGCGATCAAACGTTGAGTTTTTATAGTTCTCAGAAAGGAGTTATGGTACCGTAATTCTTTACTTACGATTCCATGCTAAGCAGTCGTAACAATCCGCGGAAAGTTGTGCGCCATTTGAGAAATAGCGAAACGTCAGTTTTCGCGAACTATTTCGCTCATTTTTCTGCTATTTCGTTGCTAACTACAAACAGATGACAACTACTATCATAATCGTGAACATTCATCCTCAGATTCATAAAAAGGTGACGCCATTGATGAATAAAAATTTCATTGTTCACATTCAGTCCATAAATAGCACAATATTCGTGATTAATATCAACAGCTTTTACATATTTCCCGCTAGAAACCATATTACAGTACGGATTTCATATTTGGCGGATGTTCACGTATTTTAGAGCAGTTGCTGTAAGCTAACGAAAAGCAGTGCGACTTTGTCGCCACGATAGCTCTGACACCCACTGACGTACTTCGTGGACGTGTTCAAGTCCTGTGTGGTCCTTTTTCATGATGGGTCATGATCGTACCGCTGTGAAATTGCAGGTGTGCTGGCGGACATTTCTCTTTTAATACACAGTATGTTTGTTGCGTTACTCTTATATAATGTGACGTTTGTAGCAGGTCGCCTTCATGGTGTGCTAATTAAATGGCTGACAGTGTGTGATATGAAGAGTACTAAGGCCAACAAATTAATGACAATAACGTTACATGAAGCTAATTCCAATTAGAACTTTTAAGATTGCAATATCGAGTGCTGAGCGTAAAAAAGCCAAACGTAAGAGAAAGCAGAACCTAAGCAGCCTGTGCGACTGCGGTCTACTTAGAATTAAGCAATGTCGGCTGCACATGGAGCGACATCGACTAATGAAATGCGCGCGTTTTGCCACGGATGTGAACACGCATGTACGATCCGCGATAAAAAAGTTCATTCGAATCTGCGTCGAAAGCTACATTTATAGGTGACAAGAGTGGAAGTGAGATCCAGTGTGTCTAGATTGGGATTTGATAAAGACTTTATACGAGTGACGGCAAACTGGTGTGTCAAATTTTATAATATTATTCGATGAGTACTAATCAGTACAAACAAAATGAGAATACAGTTACTAGTGACTCGACGTCAAAACACCTAAATCATCATCGTCGCATCGAATGTAGCAATAAAGAAATAAAGTCCGTTAGTGAGGCAATAAACGAGTATTTGTCGCGTAAAAGAATGAGGAGAGCACAAATGTTGCAGTTGACTAAAGGATGTAGAACAAGCAAAAGAAAAAAAAGTCCACAGAAGGAAATAGTAAATCATCAAAAATGGAGACTGCAAACATGATAAAGGAGGCTTGTGCGTCCTACATTTGATGTACTGTAGTTTCAGTAACATTACAAAACTGCAACTATATGAATTTTAGAATATTAACGTAGAGAATCGTTAGGAGTAGAACAAGCAAAAGAAAAAAGGTCCACAGAAGGAAATAGTGGCTCTGGCTCTAAGCACTATGGGACTTAACATCTATGGTCATCAGTCCCCTAGAACTTAGAACTACTTAAACCTAACTAACCTAGCACACAACACCCATTCATCACGAGGCAGAGAAAATCCCTGACCCCGCCGGGAATCGAACCCGGGATCCCGGGCACGGGAAGCGAGAACGCTACCGCACGACCACGAGCTGCGGACGAAGGAAATAGTAAATCATCAAAAATGGAGACTGCAAACATTATAAAGGAGGCTTGTGCGTCCTACATTTGATGTACTGTAGATTCAGTAACATTACAAAATTGCAATTATGTGAATTTTGGAATATTAGCGTAGAGAATCATTAGGAGAGTCATAACTGTATATATAAGAACAGTACATGTAAAATTTAATCACCTTACACATACATCGTCTGTCTCCCAGAGCTGTGAAGATAACACTCTTGTTTTTAAATATGTTTTGCTGCAGTGAGACTGCTGAACACCTAAAACTGTCAAGACACAAGAGAATTAAACATATTAACTGTCGTTGGGCACTGATTCAAATCATTGGGGAAAGCTGTAAATGTGTGGCAGGCCAGGAATCGAAGCCAGATCTCCTGGTTATTAGGCAGATGCACTGACCACTATGCCACCAGGACACAGTGGTCATCGCAACTGCACAGAACCAAAATTTTCTACTTATCCACACACTACTGATGTAGCGTGACACCACATATAGATTAAACTGTAATTTACAAAATGCTGAAAATATCACCAAAAACAAATCTCGCGTACTGTTCATCCCTGTTAGTTGCCATATCCTTTAAAAAATTATCGTTGCCACGAAATTGATGACAGAGGAACATTTAATCTAATCTCGAGAAGATGACGAAACAGAATCCTTTTGAAAGTAATGCCCCAGCGATCTTCAGCTACACTTCAGAAAACAACAGTAAAGGCAAATCACGACAACAATAGGTCTAAAGTCATCGTGGACGCCGTAGTCTAAGATATGTTGATTATCATGCAGTTATAAAACGCAACTGCCTGCTAAAGGTCTGAGTTATCAGACGACTTGCATTTCGTAGCGGACGGCTGTGTCTCAATTGGGGTAGGTGCGCCCAAGGCCTGCTGTGGCTGGTGGCCGCCATCCACATCGCGCGTTGCGAAAACGCGGGCAGCGCCCAGCCACGCCTGCAGCGGGTATATAACTGCCGGCCGGACAGCGCATCGCCAGTTCTCAGCTCCACACAGCAAGAAACTCATCGACATGGCCTGCAAGGTGGGTGCCAGCAGAAGACTGCCCAACTTTCGCCTACCGACTGTGTTTCAAGTGTCCATGACTCAGCGGTGTTACACTTTTGTTACGTGTTTCGAACTTGACATCGTTTTGTCACTTGCAGTGACAACAGTGTTGACACAGACATGAACGTGACGAATTCTGTATAATATCAATAACGATTATTATGTAGGGTATAGTGTCTTGCGATGGCTACTCCGACTGTGCTTTAGAGCTGCAAGTGGGGAACTACACGCAATGTGTGGAGGGTATATTGAACTTTCAAACTCTAGAAAGTTCTCACTAGAAAATTTCAAAGGTAGGAAGGAGAGTTAAATATCTCGACAGTGATCATATCGTTCGATATGCAACATTTGCTGAGAATAAATGTAAATTGAAGAAGGTTCAAAATGGTTTAAATGGCTCTGAGCACTATGGGACTCAACTGCTGTGGCCATCAGTCCCCTAGAACTTAGAACTACTTAAACCTAATTAACCTAAGGACATCACATACACCCATGCCCGAGGCAGGATTCGAACCTGCGACCGTAGCAACAGCGCGGCTCCGGACTGGAGCGCTTAGAACCGCACGGCCACAGCGGCCGGCAATTGAAGAAGGAATCGGCCACAGATCTCGCTGATGGAACTACCCCAAGTGATTTAGGGAATTTGTGGAAAATTTAAATGGGGTTGGGTGGACAAGAATACGAGAACCAAGTCAAGTGAATACTTTCTGGAACAAAAGCACCTGTTCATATGGACAAGCGTGAACCTGTTCCCAAAATCTTGCTCGATTAAAGTCACCGGAGACAAGTTTGCGTTCAAAAATAAATAATAATGAAACTCAACGACGTACTATTGGTCTGTTGCTGGAGAGATATTTGAATTTGGATCTACACCACTCTCCTCCTCACGATATCTCCTTGGGAGCTAATCAAGCATGTTTTGAGTCGGGAGAGCCACGCCTAGGTGACTCACTTATTAAGAAGATACTCTGTGAAAAGGAAAGATACGGATTTTATTTTAAGCATATTACAGATCTTAAATCTTCAAGGATATTTCACTAAGAATTATGACCCAGTCCACACTGAAATACCCATTCTTGAATGTCTGTCACTTCTCAATGAGAGAAACCAATTTTTCCAACAGGGAAAATATGATTTTTTCAAGTTTACTGTGTTTTTTTTTTATTATTCCAACTTATCTCCAACCGAAAGTAAAGTATATGGAAGACCATTACTCAGTCACCCAATGATTGCATAAGAAAGGAAAGTAACGCTGACCGTACTAGACAAGGTGCTAGGACACTGCACATTCTATATTCACTGTACAACAGAATTTCCTTTTATTCTGCACCATCGTTATAAAATTAACGTCGAAGAAACGACAGTACTATGTAACTAATTTTTAGTTACATTCTCAGCATTTGCCTGAAGAGATTTAGGGAAATCACGGAAAATTTAAATCAGGAAGGCCGGACGAGGGTTTGAACAGTCGTCATCGTTTTTAGAGGTAATGTGGATTAGAAACATGTTAAACACCACCGCAATACTGTAATGATGACTGTCCTGATAGCCAGCCGGAGTAGCCGAGCGGTTCTAGGCCCTACGGTCGCAGGTTCGAATCCTGCCTCGGGCGTGGATGTGTGTGATGTCCTTAGGTTTAAGTAGTTCTAAGTTCTAGGGGACTGATGACCTCAGAAGTTAAGTCCCATAGTGCTCAGAGCCATTTATGACTGTCCTGATAGACTTAAAATGGTCAAGAACCTTTCACACGACAGCTATAAAACGGATCTTTAAAACACCAATGGCCCCACTTCTCTATCCATAGCCAAATAACTACACCTCCTGACCTAGTTTTTGAAGCTCCGCCGAAGAACGTGCAAAGAACCACTGCCTCACAAGCAAAGAAAGGTAGACACTATAACTGACAGAATTCCTGTGTGTTTCAGCTGATCGTCCTCGCCGCCTTCGTGGCCGTAGCCCGTGCGGGTTTCCTGGGCGCCCCCGCCGTCGTCGCCCCCGGCCCAGCCATCGCCGCCCGCGCTTACGCCGCCCCCGTGGCGTACGCCGCCCCAGCCCTTCGTGCTGCTCCCGTGGCATACGCCGCCCCCGCGCTGCGTGCCGCCCCCCTGGCCGTCGCCCCCGCCGTGAGAGCCGCCCCCGTCGCCGTCGCCGCCCCTGCAGCCGTGGCCGCCGAGTACGACCCCAACCCCCAGTACAGCTACGCCTACAGCGTGCAGGACGCCCTCACCGGTGACTCCAAGAACCAGCAGGAGAGCCGCAGCGGTGACGTCGTCCAGGGCAGCTACAGCCTGGTCGAGCCCGACGGCTCCATCCGCACCGTCGACTACACCGCCGACCCCGTCAACGGCTTCAACGCCGTCGTGCACAGGGAGGCCGCTGCCCACCCCGCCCCCGTCGTCGCCAAGGTGGCCGCCCCCGTCGCCTACGCCGCCCCCGCCGTCGCTAAGATCGCCGCCCCTGTGGCCTACGCTGCCCCGGCCATTGCTAAGTACGCTGCCCCCCTTGCCTATGGCAAGGCTATCCTGGGCTAAGCTATATAAATAGTTGACCAAGCTGTATTTATTATGTGTGAATGCGTCTTGTATAGTATGATGAACACAACGAATAAAATTCGTTACTAAAAAGAATGAATTGTTTGTAATTCTTTACCTAGCCATTCTCATTTTTCAACATTGTTCCCTTCATATGTCTGGTATTCACTGTGAATTTATGACAAATGATATTACAGGACAGTGAAAGGTACACCCTGAAAGCAAAGAGTAACACTAGTTGGATTAGTATTTTTGTTAAATATTTTCCTTTGACAAACTAAAGAGCCGTTATAGTATGTCGGTTGGAGCTACTGAAGTGGTCACATAGTGGCTGCGTTCCGCGCGGAATCGTTCCCACGAGGTAAAGCGTTCACCGGCGGGCGCCGCAACTGGCAAAAGCGTTACACTGTTTACATTATCTGACGGGTGGAGTTGGGGAGGGGGTTGGAGGGATGCGTTCACTGACTAGGATCAACAGCGCCGGAAGGAAGCGTCATGTTATGTTCTCCCAATGTACTGTCTCAAACTGAGGACAACGGTCCAATTCTCGCTTCAGCACCAAGTGACAGCGAAGAAATGAGTGACGACGATGAGATTGTTGCTTTTGCGCTGTTTCATGAAAGGGAAAAGAAGAAAAGTTGACGGAAGTGATTTTTGGAAAACAACCTACAGTCCAAAAGACATGATGATGTAGAGTTCCAGACTCTGTTCGCAGACTTTAACGAAGGTGATATTTTCAAAATTTTCTTTTTCCAGCCCGGTGTCTTCGAATGCCTCACGAGAAATTTACACTTTTTCTTGAATTAACCAGGTAAAGCATGTCATTTAAAAAGCCTGTTGTACCAAAGGAGCCTCATCTATTTTAAGGCATACGAATGTAATTTAATAATTAATTTCACTTCGTAATGGAAGAACATACGAACTCACTTTAAATATAAAAAATTGATTTCAAAAAGGGCAAGGGACCGATTTCGGTACAGATGCTGCTTATTTGTCTTCAGGCCTGTAGCTGTATCCTCCCTGTGCCACCACCACTGAAATGGATTTTGATGATTCATTAGCGATCCTCATTTCTGTTGCAGTTACATGTCAGGTATCTTTCTTTCGATTTCAATTTGGTTCAAAAATGGTTCAAATGGCTCTGAGCACTATAGGACTTAACAGCTGTGGTCATCAGTCCCCTAGAACTTAGAACTACTTAAACCTAACTAACCTAAGGACATCACACACATCCATGCCCGAGGCAGGATTCGAACCTGCGACCGTAGTAGTCGCGCGGTTCCGGACTGCGCGCCTAGAACAGCGAGACCACCGCGGCCGGCTTCAATTTGGTACCGCAAAGTGGAAGTGCTTTAACCGTTTATGACATTCAGTCGGATAAATTTTTCTTTTTATTTCTCATATTCTTTTTACTTTCCAAATATTCTCGAAGCTCAACAGCTGCAAATTGTTCGTCATTACCTTCTTTTTCCATGTTACGGTTTCTGCAGTTCCCCAAGTATTGTAACTTTAAGGCGTGTCGATATTACTAGACTCGTCGTCATTCAAAAGAGTATTACTTCCTTCCTGTAATTTGAAATGTTATTATACAGACGTTAATGGTGTCTGTATATTTGAATGACGTTCACATTTATTGTGCAAATAACGAGACATAAATAGTAGTTCTTTTTTAATTTCTAAGTTGAAAGTTTTTTTATTGTCCAATATATCACAAAATACAAGTTCAAGTGTTTTCTTCGTTATTGTCGCTGTTCATTTTCTACTACTACCTGATTTTTTAAGTATTCTAGCTGTTTAATGTTGTTATTTATAATTTTTCACAAGGATGATAAAGTGTTCTACCGTTCATTGCACCTGCTACTAAATGAGTGCGACCTGCTACTAACTGTATGTGACGTCACCCGCAATAGTCGCATGTAACTAATGGTTACCCCCTCGACAATGCTGGTCGCATTTTTCGCTGATGGATTTTGCTCTTCCATTGTGAACGCTGCGGAGAATACGAAGGTACGATTCGTGCGGCGCACTCCAGTGAAAGTGCATAAATATAATAACTTGATGGCTATCATGACTGATATTCGTGCAAATACTGCGTGAATCTCTAAAACTTGGTTAACCGACAAATTAAGGGACCGTCAGTTCAAAATTAAGGTACGAGACAGCAGATGTGACGGCTATGGTGGAGTCGCCGTTGTTGTGGAAAAATCATAGTCTCAGTTCCCCCAAGATTTCCAGTTACATAATGCGTATTTAGATATTGTATCACTTGATATTATGTAGTTGTGGATAACAGGAATATTAAGATCATATATCCACAGCCACCTTTCCGAAGCTACTTGGTCTCATCTGCACAATCAGTTATCGAAGAAATGTCTCTTCCTTGACGATTTAAAACACGTGGAGCGATCGTATGAATATCTTTAGTGGGAATTGGCTAGCACGTTCCACTGATCATTCAGATTTAGATTTGCGTAATATAAAACAGACTACCGGATTAGGTACTCCATTTCAACGGCAACCTTCTGCTACCAACGCTTTAGCATCTTCTATCGACTGATGCCGCTCTCTGACACCTATGGGACTAATTATTTTATTAAAAAAATTTCTCTGGCCGTTCCTGTTGCTCATCAGTCTGGCCGTTCAAGTGACGGTGGGCTTAATTGATAGAATACAAATTGGCATGGGCTCTAAACAACAATAAATGACCTGTACCAATTTACTAGCCACGTATGTTTAGTCTGAGAGCGCTGCCCTTAGAGCAGCCTATGATAAAACGCCCACGAATACATACTTGAATCTTAATTGTCACTATCGCAATCCCTGGTGGACTTCCATACGCTCGCGCGTTGCAGGTAAGAGATGGATTGTTGTCAAGGTATTCCGAGGCCGATTCCACTTATCAGAATTTTATAACCATTGTTCAGATGCCAGCTATAGCAAGGAATGTTGTACTAAAGCAAAAGAGAGAGGATGGATCATGAAACTGCGCCAAGTATTTCTTCAATGGCGTTTTTCGAGAAAAGGAAAATAACATAATGCAAGCAAGTACAGAAAACGCAGAGTAATTCATGGATGAACTGAGGCCACCTGACGTCTCACACAATATCAGTGAGCAAACTAAAATGCCCAACAGAATTAAAGTATCACCTTTTCGAAACCTAATAACTGTCTCCCATTGCGACATAAAAGTTTGAAATTCGGTCCAAAGTTATCTGCAGCCTTTCTTTCTCACATTGCAAAAGCTGGCACTCTGCGACTTCACCATCCGGCTCGGCCACTCTTCAGGCAGCAAGGTGTCGACACCTGCGGAAAAAAGACCACAACTCACAAGTTCATGTGAGGTTTATGGTGGGTTATTGACGTCCCATAGGCAACAAATTTCATCACAATTGATCCCAACGCCATTATGGACGTGTCACATGATGGGAAGGTCGCCACACCCTCTCTTACCCACATTTCATCCTTGTTTTGATGCCGCTGCGATGAAAGTCAGAATCCCGACACTCAGTGACAAAGTCACGCCATTTTCGTATGGGTGGCCGAGGAAAACGTTTCTGTCCCAGCGTCGCTCAGAATCGACATGAAAAGGCCTTTGGAGTATAACGAGACAGAATTTTTGCTGTACCGTACCGGATCGAACTACTAGGGACCGTTCAAAGCAGTTCGACGAAATTTGAACGTGATTCGAAACAGAAAAGTGATTTTACGCTTTTTCATCCCTTCTTTCCGGCGCCCTCCTATGACGTGTTCACGACAGGATTCGACATTAACAAATGAGTCAGTAAAGTGGTCAAGTGTCTTAAGACCATCTGGTAATGCAACACCCTAGTTGCCACCCGTGCACCTCTGTTCAGCACGTTAAAAATCAACCTGTCAGAAACATCAGTTCTGCCTTTCGACTGCTCTAGCGCCTGGAATTAGGCAAATTTCACCTAAGGGTATCGAAGGCGTTGCCTAACTCTCAGGAGCTAGAACAGCCTCAAGGCTCAATTGTTGTCAAAGTATCTGACAGCACATTTTTAACGCGTTCAACAAAGATGTCGAACCCCCCCGCCCTGGTCACTGTGTAACACCAGAGCTCGATACATCTACTGACATAAATTTTTCTGTTTTGTCTGTTCTACCTTCTATCATTAAGATATTGTAAATATTGTTTGATTGCATTGCTAGCACAAAAGTGTTCGCTCTTTCCTTCATTTAAATTCTTTGTCTCATTTGGAGGGAGACAAAACTTACTATATATATATTTGGAATTTTGTTTAAATAATTTTTTGTAGAAATACCAATATATGCAAATGTTCTGTTTTAATTAATATGTTTGGCTGTTGTTATGTAATTGCTGATCCTCACTTAGGGTCCTTAGTTGTTTTGTATGTAAAAGCTGTTGAGGTTCCCCTCGGGAACGGAACTGTGTAGGGCGCGCAAATTGTGGTTGGCCTAGGTAGAAAAGGTGGAACCAAGAGTCAGTCGGGGACGAGCTACCAAACTGTGAACTGCCCATGTGAAAGCTGTATATTGTGCTGGTTCCGAGAGAGGCTTTTCCTGGCGCTTTCCAATGCCTCGAATGGATGGATAAAGAGTTGGAACTATTCTGAAATTCGTATCTATCATCGCCACCAAGAAATGACAGCTTCCAGCAATTCTACCTGCAAATCCACCTAACAACATGCAATCGCCACCACATTGCGCAATCACTGTAGTGGAACACTATAGTAATGTACAGTGAAGAATCAGCTTATTGCACGTGTTAGTGTGGTCAAATATAAGGTAATTTATAACTGAATTTATTTACCTACCTCGATTTTTTTCCCTTATCATAACACCTCTCAGGTTCCTCTCCGTTTGAACTAAAGTGATTACCGAGTGTCCTTACTGAAAGAACATTAAAGCCCAGTGTTTTACTAATTAATGCCTCTTGAACATAGTAAAAAGAAAGTTAAAGTTTAGGTGGCAAGAGAATGAGTTAAAGTAAATGATGCTTGCTCATAATAATTTTACTATTAAAACTGCTTATTAATATGTTGTTGCCAACTTCAAAATTAAAAGTTCTTAAATATGAGGCTTATAAATTTTTGCTTAATAAATGATCATATTGCTGCCTGTCGTAAATCGCAGAATGTGAGTCAGTATCTTACAAATATGTCAATTTTGTGTCTCTCTGTAGTAAAGTTGAAAACTGCAATTGTGGAAAGTTATATATTCATGCTTGCTAAGCACTTGTTTCCTTTGTGTATTGAAAGTGCATATTAATAGTGTAATAGGAACCACAGGTTATCCTTTATGCTCATGATAAATAACAATTAATAGAAGGACCACTATCTATGAAAACAATAATTTCGTTATTTAAAAGACAGTGAGCAGTAACCCGTTAATGAATTCCATTTACCTTTCATTCTAAATAGAAAAGTATTTAGCTGAGAGAGACTTAACCTGTGGCCAGTTCATAATTTTGCAGTGAACTACATTTACAATTTTATGTCAGCTAGGAAAATGTTTGAAAAGTAATACTGAACCTTATGTCCAATTTATGATTCTTCAGTGAATATTAATAGTAATGTTATAAAGACCATTCAGTTTGAATAAACCCTGAAAGTAATAGTGTGTAGTGTTATAAGGCTATAGTTATGCAAATAGTTTGTTCTGCATTCAGGTGCAAGAGTTCATTGCACTCGCGTGTGGCAAAGTATAGGTTGTGTTTGTCCGTTAAAGTTACTCATACTTATTTTCTTGAACAAGAATGTCAATCATTATCTTGCCTAATTAGGCAGGCGACCGTTTTTTTATTTGTTGTTGTTTGAACAGTGTGGATAAGTAAATTATTGTTTGTTACTGTCTGAATATTTACGTAATTCTGACTTCCACTTCCGATAAGCCACCTCCGTTAGGTACAACACGGTCAACATAACAAAATTCCTCTCAGAGGGTAACACTGCTCTGCTGCGTTATACCATAACTGCTTTAACAAGATAGTTTTGTTTCACGACCTGTCTCCAACTTTAAGGTTATGGTATAGCAGTAGCGAACAGAAGTGCTATACGTGGCTTTTCCGTGACAGGACTACTTTGTTCTGTTGGGGCATAGTACGTAATAAGCCAAACTTGGTATTTGATTGTATAAGCTACGTAAATCCAGTTGCAGTGTTATAACTGGACAGGAGGGCACCAAAAATAAGAGACGAAAAAGCGTAAAAATATTTTTCTGCTTCGGGTCACGTACAAGTTTTGTCGATTGGCTTTGAATAGTTCCGAGTGGTTCTACTCTCTAAAGCACAGCAAAAATTTATGTCACCCTACAATTCAAAGCAGTGAGACCACGTTCGGTGGGGTTGCAGCCCTGCGATGTCCTTAGAGTAGGGATGAAACGCCCATGGGCTGACAGCAATGGCCAAATTTGCTAAGAACGTCGTCCTATTACTCATCCGTCTGCGAACTGTCATATTCGACCGCGATGTGTGTGTGAAGCAACGCGCCATGAGAAGCAGTAGTTTCGTTTACACCCATTATGCCATCTCGAGAGGCTTTTCGTGTCGGTACAGGACACTGTGTCTGAAGTCTTTTCCTCGGTCACACATACGAAAACTTCTTGATTTTAAAGCTGGGTGTCGTGGTTCTGACCTACACCGCAGAGGCTTCATATCGGGGTGAAATGTGGGTAAGAGGGAATGTGAAATCGATGGCGTTGAGCACAACTGTGGTGGAATTTGGTGCCAATTTACCATCATTAACCCACCTTACAACTCGCATGAACTTATTGTGTGACCTTTTTCAAAAATGGTTCAAATGGCTCTGAGCACTATGGGACTCAACATCTTAGGTCAAAAGTCCCCTAGAACTTAGAACTACTTAAACCTAACCAACCTAAGGACATCACACACACCCATGCCCGAGGCAGGATTCGAACCGGCGACCGTAGCAGTCCCGCGGTTCCGGACGGCAGCGCCAGAACCGCTAGACCACCGCGGCCGGCTGACCTTTTTCGCATACGTTCAGGTCTTGCTGTTTGAAGCATTGCCGAGCCCGAGGCTGACATCGCAGAATGCCACCCGTTTGCACTATTACAGATAAAGGGTGTAGGCACCTTTCAGCCAAAATGCGAACTTGTGCGTTGCAATGGGAGAAAATTACAGAGTTTCGAAAAAGTGATCCTTTTATGTTGTTGTACATTGTAATTTCCAGCAGCAGTTCGTTCATAACTCTACCTTTAAATTAGACAGACATTTCAGTTTTAATGACTACTACATAGCCTATCAAAGAAAAATACAACACATGGAACAGCTAACATTATTAACTCCATGATATTCAAGCTTCCTTGGAAAGTAAAAGTTTGCAGATATTCTTAAAGATTTATTCATTAATACTTTTGTACCTCAGTAGTGGAGGCCAGTCATTGTCTTGATTGTGTCCATAACAGGTAAGAACCTGGTTTCTGCGAACTGCATTCTGCGCTTCAAACGCATATGCAACGTGATTGGGGACAGACTGAAATGGTTTTTAGAAGACAGTACCGGCCTTCATAACGGAGTATTTGGTTTCCGTAAGAATCTCAGTTCTATTGGAGCACTTTGGACATTTGTGACAGAGAAGAAGATGATCTTAACTGATAATTCTCGTACAATCGTAGCGCTCTTGGATATTACAGGTGACTATGGCGACTTCGTAATTCTTACTTTTCTACAAGTCTTGTCTGATATGAGTATACCTCATCTGGTGCCACTGCTATCTATGCTATAGCAACATAAGACCAAGAATGCGGATGCTTACGCGATTACCAGAACCCGTGGACAAAGGTTTACCGAGGAAGGCCCTTCACGTTCGCTACTTTTAAAATTGTACACTGATACACTGATACACAGGATACTGACTGAAGATTACGGTATTCTGTCACATTCCTACAATGTGCAAATGACTTTATGATTTATTCCAAGAGAAAATTAGAGGGCTACGTCCTGAGCTCTTCATGGAAACGTGTTCACTAGATAACATATGCTTTTAACGATAGAGGAATGGAAGTAGTACCTGGGAAATGTCAACTGCCGTTTTCGCCAGATACAGGATAGCCCCAGATGCAATGGAAATGGGACAGTCAAATGAAAACGAGACATACGGTAAAAATGTGTTTCTTATGTATACTGTTAATGTATTCATCCCACTGCAAAAGCAGACGGTCAATGACTTCATGGAAAAATGTTTGCGGTTAGCTGTTGAACCATGGTTGTACCCCGGCATGAACCTTGAAACCTTCCCACAGAAATTTCGTAAGACAATTATTTAATATAAATGGAGCCAAATGTAACCTCCCACAATAATGTAAGAGAAGAAAGACAATAGTGTAACCTCCCAGAGAAATTTTCTAAAATGACGATAATCTGAAATGACAATTACAATCGTGCTAAGTGTAACCCCTTCGAAAAATGAAAGTCAATTTAATAAGAAATGAATGAAATCTCAATGACAATGAAACGCAAATAAACCGAAATATCGGTCTTTGGGCCCTGATTAAACTCAAATTCTTACCTCAGTAAAACTGGATCTGCTCTTTTTTTTTTTTATAGCTTGGAGGAAATGCTTCGTAAAAATTCTTTGAATTTAAGTAAAAACTTTTCTTTAAGGAAATGCAAGGGAAATATTATTGTAAAAGAGGATTGTTTGTTAAAAATGCTTAGTTTGAAAACAAAATTATTATTGGGGCCATTCTTCAACAAATTAATTACACTTAAGATCCATTACAATACATTATTAGCTCATTACCTTATTTAAAAATATACCTCGTCCTGAATCTTGACCAGAGCCATGTCCGCGTCCGCCGACTCGTCACACAACTCGACTATCTCTCGCGCGCTACTAGCACTGACTGCCTACATGCAGCTGCACTGCAAACTCTCAACCGACTGCATACTCTCGCGGCTTGCTACTCACTACTACTGCATCTCGCAACAAACTGCTTACTCTCGCGGCTCGCTATTACTCTGTCGCAACTGAACTGACTATATGCTCTCTGGTCAGAGACTCTGTGCAATGCCTCTCCATCGCCGCCACACAATATACGTGTTTCAACCTCTTCGTCCGAAGAGGGGCTGCCAGGACAGCTCCCTATTGATTTTCTGGAAGAAGGGTGCCACAGTTATCGCACAAAGGTATGCTGACACGTTGCAGAAATAGAAGCGTACCATCAAGTACAAACGCTCAGGAATGTTTGTGGACTGCATCATTCTATTGCAGGATAGAGCTCGCCACATGTCGCCAAGGTAGTGTTGATCATGCTGCAGAAGTTTCGCTGGGAAGCCCTTACACATCGTCCAAACAGTCCCGATATCGCCCCGTGCGATTGTCACATTTTTCGAGCCCTGAGTAAGCACATTCGTGGCCGTAGA
Organism: Schistocerca cancellata; assembly: GCF_023864275.1. Taxonomy (NCBI): domain Eukaryota; kingdom Metazoa; phylum Arthropoda; class Insecta; order Orthoptera; family Acrididae; genus Schistocerca; species Schistocerca cancellata. The sequence goes on along the minus strand of NC_064627.1, from coordinate 773,801,427 downwards.
TTTGCTTCGAACGAAGCGGTGTATGCCTGAGTACAATCATGGTTCCGTATGCAACCACAAACATTTTTCCACGAAGGCATTGACCGTCTTGACCAATAAATTTATTGGCGATTACTTTCGAAATGTAAGTAGTTTACTTACTTTTTCCCATCTGACGCGTTTACATGTGACTGCCCCTTATGCTTACAAATCGACAACAACAATATCCCTGCGTCCCTGCACGTTTAATGTTTGTTCATGTGGCTTGACGATCAACATCCATGGCAGGGACATGTTAACGAGATCAAAAAATCTTCAAAATTATTAATATCTTAAAAGCACGATCTTGTACGGATTGAGGGGCAATCCTTCACCGTTACAATCTTTTAAGAAGTAACAAGACATAATCTGATTGCATGCTATATGACTCCCGCATGTTTGCGTGTCTGTGCGGGCTACATTAGAGCAACACCGATACCGTTATACACGCAGAATTGGGGTCCCACCACTGAACTCGAGACTGAAACTTGTAAGTTCAAAATTCACGCTGAAAATAGAGTAATACCGTCATTAAATGATGTTTTGCAATAGAAAATATCCAGATCACAACATCTTGTGGAGAATAAGGCACGTTAGGAGAAGAAATTATTATCAACATCGTACTATATGATAAGATCGTGGGGTATTTTCCAGTCCAACGTCAATTTCATGTTTACTGGGTAATCTTTGTGGCATACTGCGGCCGAACTTCCCGAGGTGAGGACACGCGGCCATCAGTGCCACACGATCATTTCACTAACTTGTGTCATTGACATTGACAGTGACAGTGACAGTGACAGTGACATTGAAACTACTGTTCATCATTCAGTATGTGATTATCATACTAGTGAAGCAACGGTACATGCAGGTCACGAAGAGCGTGGACCGATCCTTCTTGCGACCCACAGGCGCTTCAGTCTGGAACCGCGCGACCGCTACGGTCGCGGGTTCGAATCCTTCCTCGGGCATGGATGTGTGTGATGTCCTTAGATTAGTTAGGTTTAGTTACTTCTACGTTCCAGGGGACTGATGACTTCAAATGTTAAGTGTCATAGTGCTCAGAGCCATTTGAACCATTTGAGCTACCTACAGAAACCTCTGAGTTAACAGCTGAGTCGTTTCCTACCTTCCAGCCCATACTGTACAAAACGGAGCTAAAAAAAATGGACAGGGTCCTGATATGTACCAATGTCATAAGTGATCTGTTGTACCTTGTAAAAGAAACTTCGGGAAAAGTTGCAAGCTACGTAGTGCTGAACATCCTAAGGCATCATACGATATCAAAAGATCTCCATAAATAATCTGTTTGCAGTGGATACCGTGCCACATTTGCTTAAAAGGCAGTGGACGCCCTCATCAGCTTGCCGAAAACGTGCAACCGTTCACACCCACTGTATATACCTCCCGCACTGTGATTACTATCGATTCCTCGCAGTTAAGGCTAAAGAAGAATGTTATGTTTTCTCTTCTTTCATCAAGAGCGCTCTTCGTCATGTAACGAGGACGTTACCTTCAGAGGAACTTGGTACTGGGCCACCCAGTAGCAAAAAGCGCGTACTCCGTGGATTCGCAATTCTGGTTTTAAGCAGAAGGGAGTAGTCGCCATTAACAGATTAACTACAGGGCGCAACACTATCAACACAATAAAACATCTGTGAAAGTTGATACCCATTTCAAATTGAGATTACTGTGAAGATAACTATGACATCCTGAAATTTTACTGCAGTGAGTAAAATATAAAAAACAAAGGAGAAAACTCTATACGACAAACTCATAAGTATTTGTTATCCGTCACTCCGATCAGTTCTAATTTCTTTGAACTAACAAACTTACAGATGTATTTATAAGTTCATTGGGTTTTGTAAAAAGGAATTTAAATGATACGTTAAGTTTATACTTATTACCGGATTTGGCTCCTAATTTGTTGCTTTATAAAAGCTTAATTTTCCAAAAAGAACACGGCGTACAGCTGTACGATAATCTTTAATGGGACACGACCGGTTTCGCATTCAACAGCCACATCCTCAGGTGTACATAATACAGTAAGTCATTAAAGACATCGATTTGGAAAGAAAGGTGACCCAACCTTCACTATTAAAACGGTGTTGCCCGCCAAATTCAGCTACTCAGTTATAAAAGGGCGGAATGTTGCGGACATCGTCCTCCATAAAAGCAAGGACGAATAAACTATGCAGCACATTCTAGTGACAGACCCCGCTAACAATAACAACACACTAGGCACGCTGAGCGCACAGCAAAACACTGAATGTGGCTATAGGCCACGAAGCTGGTCGTGTCCCATTAAAGATTGTCATACAGCTGTACGTAATGTTCTTTTTGCAAGATATATTGCCACATCTGCGGATACCCGGTGCACATACTTATAACTAAAATTTTAATATTACAGTGTCGAATGTCAACAAAGTACACAAATAATATTTTAAAAAGAGAGAAGTAGTTACAGCAAAAAAAAAAAATGGTTCAAATGGCTCTGAGCATTATGGGACTCAACATCTTAGGTCATAAGTCCCCTAGAACTTAGAACTACTTAAACCTAACTAACCTAAGGACATCACACACACCCATGCCCGAGGCAGGATTCGAACCTGCGACCGTAGCATTCCCGCGGTTCCGGACTGCAGCGCCAGAACCGCTAGACCACCGCGGCCAGTCGTAGTTACAGCAGGCAACTATCTTTATGTACATAAAAACTGAACGCATAATGACACAACGCGGTGCTACACCCACAAGTGCCCTGCCTGGAGGTAATATGTAACTGTTCATTTAGTGCCTGTATTGGTGGTGCTTTACATTTCTCTAATTGTCTGCGTGTTTTGTGTGTTTTAGTGTAGCGTCATCTGACTTGTAGTTTCACACTACAGCCACCTGACTTAAACTGCACTAGCAACTTCTGTAAATAGTCAGAAGTGCTCCAATCCTTGAAGAATCAATGATGACCTGAAGCACAGCACGCGGTTCGGGCTAGAAATGTATTTCGTGCTATGTAACCGAAAGGATCGTGCTATGTAACCGAAAGGAACGCAGGTAAAGATATGTAGGGGCTCCGTCTGTTGCGTGCGGATGCAGAGGGTGCTGGTCATTATCCGAAACAATAGGAACCTGCATTGGCCACGGTGGACAGACATCCGGCTGCTGCCCTCGGCCGTGGTGGCGTTGCGGCAACTGCGGCGAAAGCGATGCCTGGGATCCCCGATGTCGCAGCGCCTTCCGGTATGCCTGGCCTGGCCGGCTCACAATCACTTGATTGTGAACGACGAACGGAGGCGCGGTAGTGAATCTCAGGGTGGTAGGCGAAAGTAGGTAGTAGCCGCATGGTTAGCAGCTGCATGGCTGTCCGCTTACGCCTCAAAAATACATTTTAGGACTTCCCCATTTCCTGGAAATCTGCAGGAAGTAGGTCTGCGGATCATATGGAACGCCAGTGTAAGGAGGTAGTGGATCCCCTCAGGGAGACAGCAGGCAGCTAGAAAACGAATGACGGTGGCAGCACGTTTGGCTGCTCGGGGCCCACGGGAAATACGGACCACACAACGAACTTGTGAAGTCACACTAGTATGCTTGCCCGCCACAATCTGGACCGGGAAAAGCTCACCGCAAATAAATATATAATCGAAAAGGTACCCACTAAGGGTCTTAACTTCGTCGTGTGCTATCAAAAGCTTGCATTCATTTAAACACGGAGTCAAGAATTATTAAACTCGTCTGAAGGTTACTCGCTCTCTGTCAGAGACGGCTGCTGGCAGTCGTAATGCAGTATCATGTGCTGTGACGTACGCGACTCTGACTGTCTTTCTCGTGGGCCTCCGTTTGTTGCGGGCTCTGTTTAGAGATGTGGAACAGGCTCTGAGACCTATTGAGCGCATTAGGTGCAGCCTACAGCAAATCATGGCTATTGTCTACACGAATTACGCCTGCTGCCTAGGTTCAGAGAGCATTTTCAGTTACTACGAGAGCCTGGCTGAATTAGTGAAGACAGATACTCTCAGAACTGATCGCATTCCTCTGGTTCAGAGCCGGGTCGAGGACTTGATCCAGAGGCTCAAATGATTCCGTGACGTTTCTGGGTGTTGTGTTTTCGATCTCCTCTATGGGACGGAGAATTGCAGGACTCCCATTGAGACAATCCGTACTAGTTTACCTAAGTGCATCTGTGGGTATATTCGGATAGACAAATACCTTAACAACCCCGATAACAAATTATATGCTGATTATGGAGAAGAGAAAATCACAGCCCCGTAGTTACAGAGGATAGAATTCTTAATTTCAGATTACAATAATAAAATATTGATTCAGGATAAAATTAATTAACTGCCGGAGCGTTTGTGGCAAGCTCCTAGTACTAGTCAATACTAATGTCCACACAGTAATTCGCCCAGGATGCTACTTGAAGCGAGAGGTGAATAGAAACGTAACTTTTGGTTAGAGTTGGATTTTATGTCGGAGAAACGAGATGGGCGCCATCGCTGCATGTGAGTTTATAGTCATAAATACGGGAAAGTGGCTTTTATTGCACTGGCTCTCAAATCGCACTAGAACATTTTGAAATTTACCGGTCGTACTTACGCATCAACTAACGAGAGTAGTTTGAACTACGGAACATTCCTATGATGGTTTCAGTTTGTGTTGTATTTTCTTTAGCAGGAAAGTGACGATCTGCATGTAATACGATTTTTGTACTTTTCGTAAAGGTCCTGTTACTAAGGTAAGAAACATATTAGCGTTTTTTAAGTACCATTTGGTGTCGCTATAATTGTCATACGATCAATTATTTAGCTTGTGGAATGACAAACACATAAAATAAAATAAGCGTTTGGACTAAATTTTAATAGAATTGTGAGACATATTATCCTCAAACTAAGAAAAGTAATTTCAGCGGTGATATTGAAAGTGGACACTTCATAATAGGTATGGTATTTTTTCCTCCTTCGTCTTTACAGATTTTCAGTGCGATGGCTGGGAGCCAATATAAAAACTGGTCTACAGAAAATAAGATACGTGCATTTGATGTTTTTAAAGAAGGGAAAATAAAACTGAACGAATGTTGCAGAAAATATGAAATATCATAGAAAACTTTTCTAAGATACATTTGAGAGGAAGTTATTTGGGGATTAAACGTGGCAACAACGGATCAGTGAATTGTAGACAAACAGCATTACCACTTTCAACTGAAGAAAAGCTTTTTAATATCATTTTAGAGTTCGAAGATAACGTGTTCGATCTTACTGTACCGGAGGTCAGGAAATTGGCTTTTGAACTACTTGATAATTCACTCAGTAAAGAGAAGGATGACTGGTAAGAAATGGTTCTACGCTTTTGAGAAACGCCGGCCGTGGTGGCCAAGTGTTTCTAGGCGCTTCAGTCCGAAACCGCGCTGCTGCTACGGTCGCAGGTTCGAATCCTGCCTCGGGCACGGATGTGTGTGATGTCCATAGGTTAGTTAGGTTTAAGTAGTTCTAAGTTCTAGGGGACTGATGACCTCAGATGTTAAGTCCCATAGTGTTCCGAGCCATTTGAATTTTTTTTTTTTTTAGAAACGTCATCTCACACTAACATGAAAATGTGCGTACTATTACGACTAGAGGAATAGAGAAAATGTGAACAATCTTTCTGATATTCTGGAAAAAGTATAGACGAGCATAAACTAAATGCCTGTTGATGTTGACGAATATGGTTCCTTAACCAAATGGTTCAAATGGCTCTGAGCACTATGCGATTTAACTGCTGAGGTCATCAGTCGCCTAGAACTTAGAACTAGTTAAACCTAACTAACCTAAGGACATCACACACATCCATGCGCGAGGGAGGATTCGAACCAGCGATCGTAGCGGTCGCTCGGTTCCAGACTGTAGCGCCTTGAACCGCACGGCCACTTCGGCCGTCGGTTCCTTAACCGTAGAAAAGAAATCGCCTAAGATATCGACACGGAAGAGGGGAACATCAAGTGGTCAGTGTCTGTAAAGTCGAAAGAGGAACTAATACCACAACTGTCTGCTGCACGAGTGCTAGTGGTAATTATGAATTCCCCCTGGCCGTATCTAAGAGGCTCATGATGCACTCTTATCTAAAAACAGGTGCTCAACGTCATGAACCTGACGTAGGCCTCTCCAACTCACCAGATACAATATTACCACAACCACTATAAATTACTCCTTCGAGCAGTTTTATAGTGACCGTCCATGAAATAAATGCTTTACTAAAACCAGTTACCAAACAAGGAAAAAGATTAAAGAAAGGTTTCCAAAAAACTGAGCTATTGACTTCAAGCCTAACAATATGCCACAAGAGATAAGGGACGAAAAATCTCTTCATGTTGCAAAGAAAGAGTCGAAATAAACTAATGAACCTAGAATCTCAACAGAAGCAGAAAAGTTGCGAAAATACTACTCGTTCATCGACATCACCTCTTGAAAACGTTCTTCTTGAAGTTACTGTATATGATTAGTTTTGCCTCATTAGGAAAGAGTGGTGGAGTATATGGTGCAATTCACAGTCTGGAGCAAATGGGTTTTGAGGAATACCAACTAAAATCGCTTAACAGAGGAAAGGCGACTGGACCTGATGGGGTACTTAAATAATTCTGCTTAGAGTATGCGAAGGATCTCTCCGCTATTATGGACACAGTTTGTCGTTAGTTATCAGAGAATTTAAGTGTTCCATAGAATTGGAAAAATGCTTAGGCCATCCCTGGTTTCAAGAAGGGGCCTCGGACAAATGCAAACGACTTCAGGCCTATAACTGTTGGAGACGTTTTCAACACATTTTCTGCTCACGTATAATGACCTTTCTGGTGACTGAAGATCTCCTCTGTTGGAGCCAACACGGATTCAATGTGAAATTCAACTCGCTCTGTTTATCCACGAAATCCAGAAGGCAATAGATACCGGCACCCAGACTGATGACGGATTCTTTGACTTCCGAAAGCCGTTCCGTACTGTCGATTAATTCACAATATACGAGCGTACGGAACATAATACCAGCTTTGCAATTACATTGAAGACTTCCTTGCCAATAGAACGGAAGAGAAATATTCAGACGTAAAACTAGCTTCCTGGGTGCCCCAGAGGGGTATTGTAGAACCGTCACCGTTCTAAATACGTACATGACGTAGTGGTTAATGTCAGAAACTTCATGAGGTTGTTCGCGCTTGATAATGTATGTAGTATACGGCAATGCAAGAAAACTGTAGCGAAATGCAAGGAAACATGTAGAGGATCGACGCTTGGTTTAGCGATTGCTAGTTGATTCTCAAAATTAACAAGTGCAAAATATGTGCAAAAGTAGGCGGTAAGACTTTTTATTGTCAGGTCAAAGATTTGACTAACAATCACAGGAAATATTCACATCTGATAAATATCCGGATGCATGCGTGCAAAGCGATTAAAATGAATCAACCACATAACACTAACAGAAGGAAAGGAAAATGCCAAACAGAAATTCATTGACAGCATTCTCAGGTAGTGCAGCTTACCAATGAAGGAGGTGGCTTACAAAACCGTCGTTCGAGAGATTCTAGAGTGTTGTTCCTCGATCTGAAAGTCTTAACAGCTGCCGGCCGGTGTGGTCGAGCGGTTCTAGGTGCTTCAGTCTGGAACCGCGCGACCGCTACGGTCGCAGGTTCGAATCCTGCCTCGGGCATGGATGTGTGTAATGTCCTTAGGTTAGTTAGGTTTAAGTAGTACTAAGTTCTAGGGGACTGATGACCTCAGATGTTGAGTCCCATAGTGCTCAGACCCATTTTCTTAACAGCTACAACTGATAGAGGCAAACAGATGATCTAAAGGTGTACAGAGTTGGTTTAGTACGCGCGAAAGCATCCAACTCCAGTAGCAGATGCCACAAGAGCCGTAGTACCCAACGATGTGTTTTACTCTTAAAATTGCAAGACCGAATACTCCTAGAAGAGTCAAACTATATAGTACTTCCTGCTACACACATCTTGCAAACAGTTTATAAAGTTAGAGATTCAAACTTACATGGTGGATCTCAACATATGTTCTTCCAGCGCACCTTTAGTGTTGGGAAGGGGGCAAGCGACATTGATATACGAAGTACCCTTCGCTAAAATGTAAATGTTCCCGATTATTTTGTGTAAGTTTTTCACGAAACGTTTTCGTGAACGTACCATGTGGGTCAGAGATATTTCTACAGTGGAATTATAGTCCTTCAGAAGAGCAGTCGTGGACGGACAGAAACAAGACAACAGAAACTTTAAGGTGGTGAAAGCATATTAGTGAAAGAAGCAGTATAACGTTCCTAAATACATTTTGCTTTTACGTAAGCCCTAATCACTCAACAGTCTCATTATTACTACATGAAAGCTATAGTAACGGGTTAGTATAATAGAAGTAAAATGAGAACTTTGAACAAAAATGGTAAAATTGTATTGATATAACAAATGTTTAAGTATATACGTCAATGTTTCTCTTTCTTTTTGTTTTGCAAACTTATTAACTGTCTCACCGCAATCAATAATTTGAAGAAAACTATTTCTAAAAAAGTACGAAGTGTGGAAGACCCATTTCCATTGATAGAATTCTTGGAAAGTGCAGCGCACCTGTTGAAAAACCCGCATACAATGTAGCAATAAAACTTATTCCAGAGTATTGCTCCCGCTTTGGGGTCCATATCAAGTAGACCTGACAGCACTCAGACGTCGAAGTAATTCGGAGACTTGCAGCTAATGTTGTACACACATCGGTAGAGCCCGCTCGAGAGTCTTACAGAGTTAGGGAAATCAAATGGAAGACGTTGTGAGAAGACGACAAGGTCCTCACTAAACCGTGCTAGATGAATTCATAGGAGGGGAAAGCGTTGTACCTGGAGGGCAGTGTACGTAGGAACACATGGTGTTCCCTGGTCGGGGTTTCAGTCTAGAGACTGCTTTTAAATTAACGTAAATAAATGCGCACTGGAAATCACCATAAGCTGCATTTTCTACTATTTCTGTTCTTGTGACAATTGAGGCAGTGTTTTGTCCTGTTTGTAAACGCAGTGTAAGAGGAAGAAACAACACATCACAAAGGAAATATCCAAATGGGACTGAAATCAGTAGATGTGGTGTACATGTACAGACAAGCAAATGATTACAACTTCAGAAAATTGGAAGGTTTATCCAAGTGAAAGAGCTTGACAAATTGAGCAAGTCAACAGAGTAACGTGTTGGTCCACCTCTGGCCCTTATGCTAGCAGTTCTTCGGCTTGGTATTGATAGATGCCGGCCGCGGTGGTCTAGCAGTTCTGGCGCTGCAGTCCGGAACCGCGGGACTGCTACGGTCGCAGGTTCGAATCCTGCCTCGGGCATGGATGTGTGTGATGTCCTTAGGTTAGTTAGGTTTAAGTAGTTCTAAGTTCTAAGGGGCTTATGACCTAAGATGTTGAGTCCCATAGTGCTCAGAGCCATTTGAACCATTTTTTTTATTGATAGATACAATTTTTCGATGTCCTTCCTGGGGGATATCGTATCAAATTCTGTCCAATTGGCCCTTTTGATCGTAAAAATCCCGACCTGGTTGGAAGGCTCCGCTCATAATGCTCGAAACGTTCTCAGTTACGAAAGGGATCTGGCGACCTTGTACGGCAAGGCAGGGTTTGGTAAGCATTAAGACAATCAGCCAAACTCTCGCCATTTGCAGGCGGCATTAGCTTGATGAAATATAATCCCAGAACGGCTTACCACGAAGAGCAACGAAATGGGGTGTGAAATATCGTCGGCATACCTTCGTGCTGTAGGGGTGCCGCCTATGACAACCAAAGGGATCCTCGGATGAAAAGAAATGGCGCTCCAGACCGTCACTCCTGGCTGTTGGGCCGTATGGCCCGCTACAGTCTTGGAGGTTGGTATCCCCCTGCTGTCCGTGACGTCCCAGACACGTCTTCCCCGGTCGCCGTGGCTCAGTTCGAAGCGGGACTCATCACTGAAGAAAACTGTACCACAATCAATGAGCTTCCAGGCCGAAGATGTGTCTGGAGACGCCTACAACTTAACTGTCGCCCGCCATATTGCCCGACTGATTCTGGGGTGCCATTTCTTTTCGTAACAGGACCCCTTTGGTTATCATCTGAGGCACCCTTGTTGTTGTTGTTGTGGTCTTCAATCCTGAGACTCGTTTGATGCAGCTCTCCATGCTACTCTATCCCGTGAAAGCTTCTTCATCTCCCAGTACTTACTGCAACCAACATCCTTGTGAATCTGCTTAGTGTATTCATCTCTTGGTCTCCCTCTACGATTTTTACCCTCCACGCTGCCCTCCAATGCTAAATTTGTCATCCCTTGATGCCTAAGAACATGTCCTACTAACCGGTCCCTTCTTCTTGTCAAGTTGTGCCACAAACTCCTCTTCTCCCCAATTTTATTCAATATCTCCTCATTAGTTATGTGATCTACCCATCTAATCTTCAGCATTCTTCTGTAGCACCACATTTCGAAAGCTTCTATGCTCTTCTTGTCCAAACTCTTTATCGTTCATGTTTCACTTCCATACATGGCTACACTCCATACAAATACTTTAAGAAACGGCTTCCTGACACTTAAATCTATACTCGATGTTAACAAACTTCTCTTCTTCAGAAACGCTTTCCTTGCCATTGCCAGTCTACATTCTACATTTATATCCTCTCTACTTCGACCATCATCAGTTATTTTGCTCCCCAAATAGCAAAACTCCTTTACTACTTTAAGTGTCTCATTTCCTAATCTTATTCCCTCAGCATCACCCGACTTAATTCGACTACATTCCATTATTCTCGTTTTGCTTTTGTTGATGTTCATCTTATATCCTCCTTTCAAGACACTGTCCATTCCTTTCAACTGTTCTTCCAAGTCCTTTGCTGTCTCTGACAGAATTACAATGTCATCGGCAAACCTCAAAGTTTTTATTTCTTCTCCATGGATTTTAATACCTACTCCGAATTTTTCTTTTGTTTCCTTTACTGCTTTCTCAGTATACAGATTGAATAACATCGGGGAGAGGCTACAACCCTGTCTCACTCGCTTCCCAACCACTGCTTCCCTTTCATGCCCCTCGACTCTTATAACTGCCATCTGCTTTCTGTACATTTTGTAAATAGCCTTTCGCTCCTTGTATTTTACCCCTGCCACCTTTAGAATTTGAAAGAGAGTATTCCAGTTAACATTGTCAAAAGCTTTCTCTAAGTATACAAATGCTAGAAACACAGGTTTGTCTTTCCTTAATCTTTCTTCTAAGATAAGTCGTAAGGTCAGTATTGCCTCACGTGTTCCAACATTTCTACGGAATCCAAACTGATCTTCCCCGAGGTCGGCTTCTACTAGTTTTTCCATTCGTCGGTAAAGAATTCGCGTTAGTATTTTGCAGCTGTGACTTATTAAACTGATAGTTAGGTCATTTTCACATCTGCCAACACCTGCTTTCTTTGGGATTGGAATTATTATATTCTTCTTGAAGTCTGAGGGTACTTCGCCTGTCTCATACATCTTGCTCATCAGATGGTAGAGTTTTGTCAGGTCTGGCTCTCCCAAGGCCGTCAGTAGTTCTAATGGAATGCACCCTTACAGCACAGCAATTCGTCGACGATATTCCACGTCCCGTTTAGTTACCCTTCATGGTAAGCCATCCTGGGTTTACACTTCAGCAAGATCCAGCAGACGCCGATAGTTTCGACTGCTTATCTCGTGCTTGCTAACCCCATAACCCCCTTTGGCCACCAATGTTCTAGGACCTCTGCCCAATTGAGAATGTTTGGAGCATTATGGGGAGGGCGCTCCAACCAGCTGGGGATTTTTCACAATCTAACCCACCAGCTGGACAGAATTTGGTACGATATCCTTCAAGAGGACATCGAACAATTTGATCAATCAATGGCAAGCCGAATAACTGTTTGCATAAAAGGTCAGGGGTGGAAATGAAACACATAGACTATTAAAATCAGAATTGGCAATATTTTGTCGATTGCAACACTTTTAAATTTTTAATAGACTATTTGTCCCTTAGTAAATGACCGTATTGTATCTTGGAACAGTTTCTCACATTTGGAAAAAAAAAATTGTATTCCAGAAAACTTTTTACAAACCTAGAAGTATATTCTAGCCCACATAAAATCAACACGATCATTTGAAAGTGTAGTAAGGAAGTATATTAAACTGCTATTACAGGGCTTACTAGAGACGTAAGTCTGAAACGTGTTCCAAGGTGTATTTGAGGAGACCAGTGCAACAGTTCTACGGTCTCCATCGTTTATGTAGCATAGGGGCCATGGGAAGGGGTAACATCTATAAGGCATATGGAGGCATACAGTCGCTTTTACGTTGGACCATTTTTGAGTGTACTAAGACAGAGAATACTGAACATTGGTATGAAATACCCCGTCTCATACACTGTACAGTGACTTATGGAATATTTTAGCACGTGTAAAAATTCGAACTAGGTTGTAGCGGTTGTCTTAATTGTATAAAATCTGTCTCCAGGTAATACTGGGCTAAATTAGTCTTCTGGTGTTTCCAAGTTAGCTAAACTATTGGAGTACGTACTTTCACGCTGAAATAAAGGAAAGTTTTACATGTATGAGTTACAAGTCAGTCTTAGTATTTGAAATGTTTTGGCTCAACTAAGCTGGACGACACCTCAGTGACACATTGGTTGGAGATGGATGAGTCCCAAGAAACAATAGAAAAATGGATCTTCCAGACATGGATTCTTTTGTATAGGCTTTTTAAAATTCATTTTGTTTAATTCACGTTGGAACTATTAACGACGTAGAGATTGTTTCGTTGGGGAAAGGACGATCTAAGCAGTCCATCTATTTCTTTTCGGAGGAATTGTCCGAGCATTTGTTAGCATTTCTTTTTCCTTTTGGGGAGAAACACAGTAAAACGAGAACGTGGTAACCATGTTACTGTAGTTGGCTTTTATTGAATGCTTAATTTTTTGCTGTGCGGTTTGCGATTCTTTCACGTATCTATTCGGACTCAAACGCAAGTATCTTTATAGTAAAAAATTTAGTTTTTCACTCGAATGTGGAGCAACTTCAGATCGCTCAGAGAGTTTCGTGGTAGCTGCAGAAATCGTAATTAGGGTAGGTGTGTCCAAGGTCTGCTGGAGAGGAATTCAGGCTTGTGGCCGGTGGCCGTCCTCGACGCCTCCAGCGACGCACGTTGCGAAAACGCAGCGCCCTACCACGCTGGCCGCGGGTATATAACTGCTGGCCGGCCGTGCTTTCGGCAGTTCTGCGCTCACACCGGCAACAAATTCATCGACATGGCCTGCAAGGTGGGTGCCCGCCGACTGCGACTGAAGTGTCAATAACTCAGCGATTCGGACTTACACTGATCAGTGCTAACGGATAAGTTTTTGAGGAATTACGTCGATATGTCAGAAGTGAGATTTGATAGATTCCAGTTCTACTAAACGGACGCAAAGCACACTGCCACACTGCTTCCAATATGCACCGATAAATTTATTACTTGATTATGCAGTCCACTTTCAGCTCACACAAATGCTATGTGATCTGAGTCTGAAATATTTAGCAAAAATGTACGAGAAGGTCAGTGCGTCTTCAGTGGTCGGTTCCTGTTACATATATCTTGAGTATTAACTGAGTAGGCAACGGTAATTGATGCAATACTTTATTACGTGCAACCGTCACGCTAACATCCTTCAAGACTGTGGCTCATAAACACTTTTATTTGACAAGTGTGAACTTAACAGATATTTTCTATAAGAAGTACGATTTCTAGTGTCCCCGTAGAAATTCGTTGGTAGTGTGATGGGAAAATCTGAAATGAATTTTAGTGACAAAAATGTTGTAGATAAGACACGTATATTTTCCTACAAAAAGAGTCACAGAAAATTCGGTGAATAATATTACATAATACGCTGCAGTTTCCTTCATTGCCCTACATAACAGCTTAAGAGCTGTGCGTACGAAAGTTTTTCTTTTGTAGGGTTGAGGGGGTGAGGGAGGAAGGCCACTTCGGTATGGCTAATTAGATTTAGGTGTGCCGTAGTGTCTTTAAATCTTGTAAAGCAAAAACCGGAATATTCCGCTTTAAAAGACGCAGATGGCTTCCTTCCGCACCTTCCCTAGCACCGACCTTGTCCCCCGTCTCTAACGACACCACAGAATGGTTGTTAAACCTTGCTCTACCCTTCTTGCCCTGTTCCATAAACAGGTTTCATTAAGCCCATATATCTACGAAAATTGTAAAAAGTACTTGTACGATAATGACTGGTAGGTCTCTGACTTTTAATGTTGTGTCTGCCTCCTATCTCACTCTGAATACTCATATGCAAGGAAACTGCTTAGTTGTGTGAGGTAGAACGGCGGGGGTGGGAGGGGGGGGAGAGCGGGGGGGGGGGGGAGGATTGCCCGAATCCATTTGTAAGGATCGATTGTGAAATTCCACATCATATGTTTATAGTAATTTTTTTAATATTAGTCTGTCAAACTTGCAGTTAAAGTTGAACATTTGCTTTAAATGCGTTAGCGGAACAAAGCACTACTTGAAGAGCTGAGAGATGTATTTGCATTAATGCAAGCAAGAGGAAAACTCAAAAACTCAGAAGCATATTTAATACTTAAGCTGTGCTGTGCAAATGTGGTCTATAATAACTGAAATCCTACCTGACAAGAAGCACCAAAATGATAGTTTCGTGTACCAGTGACCAATATTTACATATACGGAAACGTAGCGTGAACTCCGTTCACAAGTCCTGGCGAACTCATCGCTACCGAACGACCGTTGCGTCATCCTCAGCCAATTGCGTACTTGGATACGGTATGGAGGAGCGTGCAGCCAGCACACCGCTCTGTCGGCTGTTGTCAGTTCTCGTGGCCAGACTATCTACATGCACTCCTACATTTATACTCCGCAATATACTTTAGAGTGCACGGCGAAGGGTGCATAATGCCAATACTAACGATTTTCTACCCTGTTCCATCCACGTATTGGGCGAGGGAAAAATGACAAGCTATATGCATCTGTGCGTTCCCTAATCTCCCTTATCTTACTCTCGTTATCCCTACAAGAGACATTCGATTGTATCAGCATGATGCATGGACAATCTTCGAATATAGGTTCTCTAAATTTACTCAGTACGATTTCCAGAGAACAATTCCTATTTAAATTAAATTTCAGAACAGACCCACCTCAACCTCAACAATAGAGATGGTAGCAATAATTCAACCGCAAAGTATCTTTTTCTAGAAAAAAAGACATATGTGTACATTGGTTTAAATTTTCCAGTTGCCCCATAGTTATACTTACACGCCACCTCTTTCCCTCCTCTGTCACCCACCACAGCCCACCGAATGCCGTGGCTGTTCTGGGTCCTCACTTATTTCCCCAATGTAATATAGGTACCAAAATTGGTTGAAATTGTTCCAACGTTCCAGAGTTATATGTCACATGCAACTCCATTTAGCTGCCGCTCCCTTATCAATGGATGAAACCCCATCAGAGCTGTCACCAGACAGACCATCAAACCAGAACGCTATAGTTTCGATACCAATAGTGTTAACTTTTTCATTATTTTTAAATTTCACACCGCCACCCCAAACCTGCGCATGTTACAAATGTCTTACCTCAACTGTATATAAACTGTTTTGTATCAGACTCACAACTTCCACAGTAAATGTTTAATTTTTTTATCGAAAACCTTTCTCAGTGCAGACGAGAGGGTATCGCTAAGTACAGGAAACTGGCGATAGAGTTAAAAGTAAACCTACAGGCTTCAAGCAGATCAGTAGCGTACGGCGTGTCTCTACTCGTGAACGGGACAATGAAATTTATGTACATAGTTCAGTCTCTTAAGAATGCCCAGAGGAACATTTCAAGCTTAGAACATGCACTCACTGTCATTTTATGGAAGGCTACATTTTTCTCATGTTGAGGATAGGTTGTTAGCGGAGTAAACTGCCTGTGGAATTTGTGTATATCAGAACGACCTCTTTCGAACATTCAAATATTGATCTGCCTCATACAGGTCGCTTCCAGTCATCAACACGGGCTAATGACCTCTACATACAACTTACGGATCGTAGATACATCTTAGCGTGTAAACATTTCATAAGCTGTAACTACTAACTGTAAACCACACAAAACAACACGACAGAATTGAATAGAAATAATGATTTCAATCTATAGAATGAGTTAAGATGAATTAAAAGTTTGAGTAAAAGCTTGCACACGCGTCTGACAGAGCTTCCATATGTTGCAGCTGATCGTCCTCGCCGCCTTCGTGGCTGTGGCCCGTGCTGGCTACCTGGGAGCCCCTGCGGTGGTCGCCCCTGGCGCTCCTCTGGCTGCCCGTGCCTACGCCGCCCCCGTGGCGTACGCTGCCCCCGCTCTCCGTGCTGCCCCCGTGGCCTATGCCGCCCCTGCCCTGCGCGCCGCCCCCCTGGCCGTCGCCCCCGCCGTGAGGGCCGCCCCCGTCGCCGTCGCCGCCCCCGCCGCAGTGGCCGCTGAGTACGACCCCAACCCCCAGTACAGCTACGCCTACAATGTGCAGGACGCCCTTACCGGTGACTCCAAGACCCAGCAGGAGAGCCGCAACGGTGACGTCGTCCAGGGCAGCTACAGCCTGGTCGAGCCCGACGGTTCCATCCGCACCGTCGACTACACCGCCGACCCCGTCAACGGCTTCAACGCCGTCGTGCACAAGGAGGCCGGCGCTCACCCCGCCCCCGTCGTCGCCAAGGTGGCCGCCCCCGTCGCCTACGCCGCTCCCGCCATCGCTAAGGTCGCTGCTCCCCTCGCCTATGGAAAGGCCATCCTGGGTTAAAAACAACAACGACTTGGAACAGACAAGTATCTAGAAAATTCCCACCAAGTTCCCATCCCGTTTCCCTGCCCAGAAACATTTCTACTGTGCCTTTTTATGTACATAAATTATCCTATTTATTGTGTGTGAATGAGTCTTCCAGTCTGTAAAAAGCAAAACGAATAAAATTCGTTACAACCACAAAACCTGTTACTATATGGAACATTCATTTTACTACCACGTACCTCATTAATGATTCGTCTGTGACACCTAAATACAGGAATTATGCTTAAGATTAAAATCTAGAGTGGTGTGAGTACGAGTCGCAATGTGTAGCTTGTTTCTAGAGGTAGACCTGTCAACACTGTTTAAGTTTCCTCACAGTTATCAGAATATTTCAGATGTATGGAAGCTATCCCTTTAAACCCTTTCACCGCACATAAAAATGAGAAGAGACAATGAATTCTTATCTCAGACCACCAGTCTAGGTTCAAGTTTCAAGCTAAAACATTCTAATTAGTGTATGTTGAAGCTGGCTGATACAGAAAGTTATCACAATTATACACATAGCATGAGATGCATCGATTACAAAGAACTACCAAACTGAAATTTTTCTTACTGGGACTGTGTGCATAAAAAACTAATTGCATTGGTAAATGTTCTTATTCTTGGATTTTGTAGTATTGAGTGCTAAAGTAGTAGAAGAGATGGAAACTTAGATGCGAGAGATGGCCCATGATGTACAAAACTCGGAGAGAGAAGAAGAAGAAGAAGAAGAAGAAGAAGAAGGAGAAATGATCTTACCCGTTACGCCATTTGTCACGAGTATTACAATACAAAACGCGTGAGATACAACAAAAACTTTCTTATCCTGTAGGACCAACAGACTCATTGCGTAAAGAAGTCGATCAAAAACAATTAGCTCACATTGGAACAGTGGCAGCACGGCTACAATGCGGCTCACCGACAGCAGCAGGGAAAATATCAGTTACACAAGATACATAATATTATGAATTATCATTTATAACGAAATAAATCTCACCAAATTACGACTCACCTTAGCTTTCTAACGAGGGGTGTAAAAGAATATGCAACAAAATAAAAAAAGTGATAAGTATAACAAACGCAGTACTGACCAAGTGACGGTTGGCTCTAAATTTCTCTAGCTTATTAATTTAAGAAATGTATTAAATAATACTACTGTTGAATGTGAAGCCAACACTGAAGGACGGTAAGGAGTGACATCAACAGCAACAGTGAAGTGAAAATCAATATGGATGAAACATATGTAATCTGCCAAGGTGTAGCGTAACTGACACTTCGTACAAGAACATTAAATACAATTTCTGGGAAGGTAATCCTAGCTTAAGATAGGGCAGCTGTAAGACTAGAAAAATGACGGGTTAAATATAAAGACTATATAATGGAGAAGTATGACACAGGAGAGGCTACATTTGGAAGAAAGGAGTTAACTGGTATGACTTGAGCATAAGAAATTCACAAGACTTACGAAGATAAGTGGGAGTATATGAACTCGAACGTATTAATTGTGGTTATCAAAACATTTGAAACAGAAAATTTACAATCAGATTTATTGAAAAGTACTATCTTCACACCAGTGGAGGCAAGAGTAAATTAATACGAGAACTGACAGACTATGGGTCTAGTATTTCACGCTTGCAGGCTTCCGCGCAGAATATTATGATAAACAGATAAGAAATTGAAGCGGTACTGAGCGAGCCAACATTGTTCCTGTGACTAAGACACGAGCGATTTCTCCCCCATACTTGCTCTATCAGAGCCTGGACTCACACTATAATAATCTCCTCGACGACGGGAGAATCTTCTTACCTTTTTTTTTATTTCTACTGGACGAAGATTAGTTCCACTTAGGTAAAAGTAAACATTCAAGAGCACTCGGAACTTTCACTAGAAAATTACAAGTGAAACTCAAGTTTACAGATGTGATTTGCACTACAGGCTCAGAGTAAAAAGAGTTTTTTAAATTGCGACCGACTGCCTACTTGATAAAGAGTTTAGATTAATGTCTAAGAGATTAATAGTGAATCAATGATGAACTGTCAAGATGAACAAAAAAATATCTAAATATCGTTATTTGGGAAGATATTTTACGAAGACTGAGAAAGGTCTGTGAGTTTGAAATACAGCAAGCCTTTCTTTTGACGATATGAACATAAACGACTCAGATGTTTCTATTTATTAGACCAGTTTTCTACTTGGATATTAAATACACAATTATTACTCGTTGCCGAGAAGACAGAAAACGCATTAACTGTTGAACCGCAACAGTCCCTCGTGGCAATAATAGTTCGAGTACAGTATGAGACTTACGAATACATTAAATAATACAACGAGCAGGAAAATCAAAATCAAGGATAAAATTCGTGTCGAATTTGCACATAGGCAACACATCCCTTAGTAAGACATAATGCCTCTGTATTGACAAGTTTTACGACCAGTATGGTAAAAAAAGAAAAAATATATTTTAGCAATTACATGCAGAATCGTTATTATAAATAAAGTATTAATATCATTCAGTGTGCACTATGCACTGTGCTCTTATGCATGCACTGATATGAACGATGAAACACGAACAGCAAAGGTGAAAATGAATTCTGCTCTAGGGCAATAATTTTCTGACGGCCAACTGACCGTTGGCAGTAAGTAGGGGAGTGGGAGGGAGCGAGAGGGAGGCTTGTACGCACACCTCTTCATCTCTCGCATGCGGTATTCCGAGCTACCTGCTGTAAAGCTGTCTTCCGAAATAAGGTTGTTATCACGGTATCTATTCGTCATTGTACGTCCTTGTCTCTCCTGATGTAGTGTACATGTGATATAGCGCATATTATTACAGAATGTCATGAAAATCAATTCCGTATGTAACACACGCTAGCGCGTATCTTTGTAGAATGTCATATGTATCTTCTCCACCCAAAGTAACTATATGGAAAAGCAACACAATACGTGTAATAAGCAAATATTTCTTTTAATTATCAGGGGGACATTAACTAACATCGCCTGTCTTGTAACGTAATTCTTACGAACATATGTACTGCAGTACGTGTTTCGTAGATAGCGACCCACTTTCTCTCCCCAAGATCTGTTCAAAAGCGCATCACCTTACACCATTCACGTACATACGACGCTGTTAAGAGCTTAACCGGAAATTGACACTTTCCTGCACTAGCACGCAGTGCAGGTAACGGGGGTAATGTTACTCGTCCACTTGTTGGGGTTGACTAGAAAGAAATGGAAATACTAGGAGAATGCATACCGGTCATCAAGTCGACGACAATAAAAGGAAAGTAATGACGATGCCGTTTTGAATCAAGGACTACCTTTACTATGCATAATATATAGTTTAAAAGCACTACAGCACTGAACTACAAGCACCTTTGCTGTTGCTGTTACTGTTCTGCTTACACCCTCCACCGATGAGCGAATTTCTACCTTCTCTTCTTTGGTAAATATGGGACTCACACAAACTTTCTCCAGAAGACGCCTAACTGAACAAGAGCGCTCACATTCCGTGAGTTTCCGTTTTTTTTACTGGTAACTCTAGCAAATGACGAGTTATTTTACCCCAGATACCTACACTGTGTGATAGTACGGAAGAGCGTTAATTTTATATGAGTTGTTTATAACTTCATGTGTACTGTGCCAGTACAGGTGGATCAAAGTCAGTTTCGTGCTGCGTTTTCAATACTGTCATGTTCACTGAGATTCGTCTTGGAACAGGTCTTGGGGAGGGGGTGTGGATTACCGTATAAAAATAGGTGGTGCTGTTTATGAAAGATCCTACAACTCAAATCTTTGTAGCGAACGAAGTTACAAGAAAACTAGTCATGCTAGTTAATGTCCGCCTAGTAGCTAAAGAACATTTTCTTGATACATTTTCTATTTTCCTCCTGGAATAAAGTTTTTGGATGGGACAAAATATGTGGCTCTGTAGAAAAAGTTTATAAAAAAGAGTTGAGAAAAGAAAGGAACGGAAACTCACAACTACAGAAAAGATAGGTGTACTAGGATGTCCAAAAAGGAGAATCTTCTCACTGGATAGAGCAGTGCCACAATGGGATCTGTGGAGGACAACACGAGTAATGCTATGTGAAAATGTGCTGATATGTACGTATGAAGAAACAAAAATAAATAAATTAATTAACTGAAGATGACCGACATGAAAACAAGCGAAAGAATGATCACAGTTTAAAATATAATACACAATATGTGAAAATGTTGTGTCTCGGCTCATGTTTGGTACTTTAACCATGCTACGGAGTTCTACACAAATAATAAATGTCAAACACATTATATAGCAATATTACAGTGAAGATTGTATTCCTAGGATGGACTGAATTGAGTCAGGCAGAAACACAGATGAGAACGAAATGAAAAAATATCACTACAATACATTTTTTTAGTAACGTACGTTAAACCTGAAGGGAATGACCTAACAGACAAAATAAATACGTCTTTGAGCAAAAAGAATTTTAGATACATCATCAAACAATGTAGATATTTGTAGTAAGATAATTAGCCATCTAAATTTAGTTTTTTATTTTGAATTAGTTGCTTTTAGAAGAAATGGGCAGTCGCTGATCTCGGTCCTGTACCTCTGTACACAACATTGTGCTATTATGAGTTTGCTGGTGAACTGTATTCTGTAGTGGCATTTCGAACAGAACTGTAGTTGCTCCTTCTCATCTCCTGCTACATATAACTTCTGGCGTTGCACCAGACGACTAGTATCTTTCATGGTACTTCAAAAAATGATATGACTACACCTATATGAAATACAGTTTAGTAGTTCTGCACACCAAGACGAGACAGGCATTTAATTAATACACAAGCTTAGTAATTGTTTTTGTAAAAGAATTAATAAGCTAAGAGTTTTAGGGCAAATTTTTTATCGCAAGACCCATATAAATAACCTATATCAAGACTATTGACATATTCATATCTCCTCACTGCCTTAGGAATTATGTTTGTAAGCTGAAAATAAAAACAGCCTTCATGAGAAGTGCTGTCATCAACAAACTGGTATCACGTTCGACGTCGTATATTAATGAACTCAACGGCTTCTATCGGTATTATAACGCGCCATTAAGTTCAGCACTCGCTGTGCAATCTGAAGTTTTATGACACAGAAACAAAAAATCAAGTGTTGTACAACTAATAAAGTGATAAATTCTTAGCAAGAAAAGTTGTCTCTGTATCGCCAAATCTGTTCTATAAGGCGCTTACTCTTCGTAAATAGTTATTTCTATAAAAGTTTACCGCCATTGTAAATACTGATTCAGGTAGCTAACCGCGACCGACCTACATTCTCGTCTAAAAAGATTAGCACTCTTACACGCTACCAGTGTGCGACAGACATTTTCTACAATGTAAACTTACCAGAATATTTCAGAGGAAAACCTCCCGTTCTAAAGGAACTAAGAATTCAATGAATCACATGACGAACGATATGCGAAACGGTTCCGCGTGTATTCATTTGTTACGTCACTGCCAGGAAAGTCTTTGCACTGCGAGTAATGCAGCGATAATCTCTGGAGGACAGATCATAGAGTAGATGTATCTTTGTATTAAGCATTCAGATGCACAGAACAGGATTTTGATAACTGGGTGGTTACGACATCTGGTTTAGCGAAGAAGCATTACAGATTTTAAATGAGATTAAAATGTCATTAAAAAATACTGTGGATTTTATACAAGCATCTTAAAAATTTCCTTTCGATATCTGGAATTAACTACCTTAAACCTTTGTACAACAAAATGCATCAGCATTTTCCCTGTTTCAGACAAGTGTCACACCTGAGATACTAATAGCTTTCGCTACGGAGGCGGAAGGGACAGCCATCCCCATTTCTTATGTTTTGTGCTGCGGTTGATCATGTTGCCGCGTCTATGTTCGCATAAACTATGCTGCGGCTGCATTGCTTCATGTAGCATGACAATGCCATTCAAAGTGTACTGAAATACATCATTTCGCGCCGGACGTAGTGGCCGAACGGTTCTAGGCGCTACAGTCTGGACCTGCGCGACAGCTACGGTCGCAGGTTCGACTCCTGCCTCGGGCATGGATGTGTGTGATGTCCTTAGGTTAGTTAGGTTTAAGTAGTTATAAGTTCTAGGGGACTGATGACCACAGATGTTAAGTCCCATAGTGCTCAGAGCCATTTGAACCATTTGAAACTGAAGTTGCCACTTTTTTGGAGGAAAAGTGGTACAAAATTCCCTTGAAAACAATGTTGTTGTTGTTGTGGTCTTCAGTTCAGAGACTGGTTTGATGCAGCTCTCCATGCTACTCTATCCTGTGCAAGCTTCTTCATCTCCCCAGTATCTACTGCAGCCTACATCCTTCTGAATCTGCTTAGTGTATTCATCTCTTGGTCTCCCTCTACGATTTTTACCCTCCACGCTGCCCTCCAATACTAAATTGGTGATCCCTTGATGCCTCAGAATATGCACTACCAACCGATCCCTTCTTCTAGTCAAGTTGTGACACACATTTCTCTTCTCTCCAATTCTATTCAATACCTCCTCATTAGTTATGTGATCTACCCATCTAATCTTCAGCATTCTTCTGTAGCACCACATTTCGAAAGCTTCTATTCTCTTCTTGTCTAAAATATTTATCGTCCACGTTTCACTTCCATACATGGCTACACTCCATTCAAATACTTTCAGAAACGACTTCCTGACACTTAAATCTATACTCGATGTTAACAAATTTCTCTTCTTCAGGAATCCTTTCCTCGCCATTGCTGGTCTACATTTTATACCCTCTCTACTTCGACCATCATCAGTTATTTTGCTCCCCAAATAGCGAAACTCCTTTACTACTTTAAGTGTCAAAATTTTTCTTTAGTTTCCTTTACTGCTTGCTCAATATACAGATTGAATAACATCGGGGAGAGGCTACAACCCTGTCTCACTCCCTTCCCAACCACTGCTTCCCTTTCATGCCCCTCGATTCTTACAACTGCCATCTGGTTTCTGTACAAATTGTAAACAGCATTTCTCTCCCTGCATTTTACCCCTGCCACCTTTAGAATTTGAAAGAGAGTATTCCGGTCAACAATGAAAACAATGCAGAACCTTTATTCATCCGAGCCGAAATCGTTGGTAGCTATCTTGATTGTCAACGGTTTGCTTACACCGTATTAGTCACGGTAATGAGTTGTGTTTGTGGTGTGTCAGTATTTTGTCTACCTCCTGTACAAATCAGAACAAATGAGAGTGAGCTTAACGAACTGTGTTCGAGTTACATTCTCACACAATCAAAATTCGGCAGGTTCCCTATCCGCTTCATTTGTAATGCACTCTGCGTGAGGTTTAGGCACACGGTCCACATGTCAGCAATGGTTTGCTATCGTACCAGTAGGAATAGGATACTGGTGATCACACATTTTTTAAACTACTAGGATGCTGTAATGGTACTTGAATTACGTAACCATTACGGCACCTCACCTCAACCTTTCGATACCGGCAGTATTCTACTGTGTTTCTGTAAAATAGTTAACATATTTCTGTGACAACATTCAGATTTGATTTCATTAATGTAGTGGTACTTCGATACATCGATATGTATATGTTGCAATGATATTATTCTTATGGTATTCTTTCTCTTGTCACTATGATCTTTGGCGTACTTGTAACTCTGATTTTTGGGCGCGTAAGCGCTTATTACAGAGTCAAGCTTTGGTCGTCATGTTAAAAAGACGCAAATTGTAGTCAGTTTACGAAATGTGAACTTTAACAGTGAGGAAGATATTTTCAAGTATGTTCTGTATTGTGGAGTGATGTTTCGGAACGAGTTACGTGATATTGCAACAAAAGTAATAAAAAAGAAGTGTAATTTAAATTCGAAGTGCTGATTACTTTTTTACATCACCATTGTCCTAACTTGCAAAAGTTTAATCTTCAAGAATGGTTTATGAAACACATCTATAAAACTTTTGAAATGGTTCAAATGGCTCTGAGCACTATGGGACTTAACAGCTGTGGTCATCAGTCCCCTAGAACTTAGAACTACTTAAACCTAACTAACCTAAGGACATCACACACATCCATGCCCGAGGCAGGAGTAACTTTTGAATATCGCAGACTAACACCTAGGCCTCTTTGCATCCGAGCTTGGAATCATCACTACCTAGATTTTCGACGATTGAGCCATGAGTTCACAACGAGACGAGCGTGGGAAACACGAAAAGATGAGTGTGTAGTTTATCCATTATTTCAAGAAATGACTTCATTAACTGTGCTCTAATGACACCTGCCACATAATATAACTTTGTTGCCCGAAAATGCAATATTTAGCAGCGTGAACAACACTACAATCATAATTAATTTTTGACCTTTGTTTTGATAGGGTTGTTAGAATGCATACAGAGTATAATTTTTTTGTTTGTTTCGTGTATATATTTTAGTAGTCCGATTTTTCCATCACACTCATCAAACCATTCTCGCAAATATGGCTTCTGCAATTTGGTTGAAAACTGTAGTGTGTAACTTGGGCAGCGTGTCGCAGGTGTCCCTGTGGTCCAGCGCCTTGCAGTGCACAGCGTCCGGCGCTCTGGTTGCCGATGTCACAAGACCTGGCATGGGGTGTGGTGGGGGCGGGCGCGAATTCGCACAAGTGTGGCCGGCCATCGCCCACACCCGCGCCCGAGCGGCACACGTTGCGAAAACGCCGGCACACCACGCCCGGCCGCGGGTATATAACAGGTGGCTGCCCAGCCAAACGCCAGTTCTCCGCTCCACCCGGCAACCAGCTCATCGACATGGCCTGCAAGGTGAGTTAACGACGGCTACTTTCGGTACTAGAGTATTCACATCGTAGCCTGCGTAGGTATTGGTGAGAATATTTCAAAATGTTCAATTAAAGTCACTTTTGTTGGCTTTTTTCCATAATGCCGTACTTACAAAAAGAAAAAAGAAAAAAAAGAGACACTGGATTGTAGAAGGCTAAGTAATGTCTCTGATGTTTGACTGAGCAGTTTCCTTGTGTCTATAGTTATACTTATTTTTAAGAACCTAACACAGCTACAGTAGTTACCACCTCATATCGTGTTTTAATAGTCTGAAAAAGAATCTAGATATGGTTCAAGACGAGCAGGGGTAGGGGCAGTTCGAACACACACACACACACACACACACATACGTACAAACGCACACACTTCCTCATATGAAGAGAGACAGAATTTGTTGTGGAACTGCTCTGTCGCCAGACAGATCTCGGTGCGTTACAGGGCGAGGTATTTCATTTTAACGTGAAAAAAAATTAATATTTAACGACCTATTGACGGATACTCGGTGTGGCTGGAGCAGTACCGCAGCTGGGCAAGGTAGACAGCAAATACTAAACAAGTAGGTAGTAGGAACAATGTGAGAGAATCGAAGATTACAGAAACATCGAACAAGAGGGTGCTGATGGGACAAATGTTATGGAAACCAAGTTGTGCAGGAATTAAGTTACTGGAGGGATGAAATGTAGGGAAAATTGTAGGGACGCCGAATGATTTATAACACTATTATACAGGGTGGTCAGAAACAGTCTGAAAAGCTTGTAATGGTGTTGTAGAGTAGGTTGTGCTGAGAAATAATTGTTAAAAATAATCGGCACATTGCGCCGTTTCCGAGTTCATTAACATTGAAGTTAGCCAATTACGCCATTTCTTGCGCTAATTCAAAGAGTCCGCCAGATACAATGAGTGTCAGTTGTTCTCATAGCGTAGATGATGACGCACGAGACAGTTCATCCTTTGGCTCGGGTTCGATCCTTACTACCGTCACATGTTCATCTTTTGCAACGCTCTCTTGTTCGGTTTTCTGAAACCTGACGAAGAACAAGTTTGGTGACTGTCTCTGCTGGGCCACTTGAAACTGCTCGCGAACCACCTGACTGGCTAACTTCAATGATAATTAACTCGGCTATGGCGCAAAGTGTCGAATTTTTTCTCAACTATTATTTCTCAGCACAACCTGTACTGCAATGCCCCTACAAATTTTTCAGGCTGTTTCTGAGCACCCTGCAAGTTACCGAAGATTATATTTGCTGAGATGGGAAGATTTATACATGCTGGGAAGAGATAGAGAACGGTACAAAAGCTGCAAAAAATACTATGGTAGGCGATAGAAAAAAGGGTGAGAACATGCTGACCATGATAAAGTAGACACACCCGCATAGTTTAGTGTAACTGGAGATATCTCAAACTGGGAAGGGTAGGGTTTGGTTTAAATTATGCTTTCATGAAAGCAAAGGCTGTCTTTGAACCACTGTAGCCTCTTAATAAGATTAAGATGTAATGTGCAGTCGCGACTGCGTCGTTAGAGACAAAGTACAAGCTCAGATAGAGAAAAGATGGGGAAGAACCGTTCTGACGTTTGCTTCAAGCGATTTGGAGAAGCCACGGAGAACGTAAGTCTGAATGGCTAATCGAGAATTAAAAAAGCTGTCCTTCCAACTGTGAGTGCATTGTGATAGCACTGCCCCAAATAGCTCGGTTTTGTCGTTTCTCCACTAGTATCTGAACTACATCTTAGTATCCAAAAACAGCGGAAAGCAAATGAATCGGTAATTAAAGAAAATAGGATGTGCTATAGGATTAAAACATCTTTAGGGGAGCCAATTTTTTAAGAGAACTGCTGTTTTCAGCAGCATTAATGGAAGGAGGTCATACTAGCAATGAAAGTAATAATTTCAAACTGTACATCACATTTAGTGGGTTGACCCTATCCATGTAGGTAGCTAGTATGTCTGATAGATTCTTCCACCATGTAACACACATTCTCAAGACGTAAGCACGACACTGGAATATGTTGCAGCTGATCGTCCTCGCCGCCCTCGTGGCTGTGGCCCGCGCCGGCTACCTGGGCGCCCCCGCCGTCTACGCCCCCGGCGCCCCCATCGCCGCCCGCGCTTACGCCGCCCCCGTGGCCTACGCCGCCCCCGCCCTGCGTGCCGCCCCCGTTGCCGCCGCTGTCCCCGCCGCCGTGGCCGCCGAGTACGACCCCCACCCCCAGTACAGCTACGCCTACGACGTCCAGGACGCCCTCACCGGTGACTCCAAGACCCAGCACGAGAGCCGCGACGGAGACGTCGTCCAGGGCAGCTACAGCCTGGTGGAGCCCGACGGCTCCATCCGCACCGTCGACTACACCGCCGACCCCGTCAACGGCTTCAACGCCGTCGTGCACAAGGAGGCCGGCGCCCACCCCGCCCCCGTCGTCGCCAAGGTGGCCGCCCCCGTCGCCTACGCCGCCCCCGCCTACGGCAAGGCTATCCTGGGCTAAACTGCAATAGGAGTTCAACCGAAGATGACTCAGAGAGGACAGAATCTGTCCTAGCCCACTGTCTGAATTTTACAACTGGCACTCGAAAACTGTGGCTACAGACAAAACCTGTATACACAGCTTTCGTTCGAGCTATCTAGCAAAGAGGCCTGCACATAATTTGAACTCGGCTTCTTCGCAATATCAGTTCGTTTATGTCCAGTTGTTGATCCTGTTTGCACATTCCTCCTCCACTCCTTATTCCATCAGTTTCGTCGACAACATCAGTTGTTACCTTCCACATACCTAGCCACTATTTATTGCATTCAAATACATTTTGTACAGAATATTTACGCACGACGAATAAATTTTGTTGAAAAAAAAAGAAAAAGGCATGTTTTTCTTTGTTCCACTAAATTTAGACCTAAAGTCCTAATGGATCTGTTTATTATTCCAAAATTAATTTTGCAGCGTCTAGCATGCCGTCGTTGAAGAAAGAGTGCCATGTAACTAACGTTTGTGCCTGCTGTTACTGGAAGTATGACAAATTTTCAATTTCTCACAATGAAAATGAAACTGAAAGAATGCCACGTAAGTCAAACAAGGTAAAAAGGTTGATATCGCCACCCAGTTCGACCTGTGTCTTTTTCAACTTGTCCCTGAAATCTTTATCCACTGTGTCGACTCTGATGTTAACCTGGCCAATCTCCTCAGAAATTTTGCTTACATATGCCCTTATAGCTTCTAATTTTGAATGGATCATCCCTCCCATATTTGATTTCATTGGCTTCGCCTCAGCTTTTACTGTTTCAGCTACACTTGTCTCAACTGAATCTATCTCTGTTTATAGTGTACCCAATATCCCCATTTTACAGTTCAAATTTTTCAGAATTTCCTTTAACAATACCATTGAATCATCCGCAATTACATCTCCCCTTCTCTCATTTCGAACTATCAGCCCCACTAACATCGTCCCTGTCAAGGTCTCTATCACAACCCACAGAATTTGGACTACCTGGCCAACTGACGTTATCTGAACCACACGTGCTGGGTGACAGCTTGATAGCTGGAATCTCCATTACTGACAGTAATCCTGCTGGTTCGCAGATATTAAGGCTATCGGCGGCAGCACTTATCTTGTCGGTCATGCTGATTGCTTCTTCTGTAGTGTTGCTGCCGAGGTCTCGATTCTGATGAGCTCGAAGTCGCTGCCGGTGGCCCTTGTTGCCGTGGCCGCCACTGCCGCTATGCCGCCGTCGAGGTATCCGATGCTGCTTGCCGCTGCACACTCACACTCAACACGCCTCTGTATAGCCTCTTCTTTCTTGAAGTTCCGCTACAAACTTCTCCATACCTAACTTTCGCCACCAATTCTCACACATGCAAGTGCTGCAAAATCTTGTGCTCAGATGCTCACGCAAACAGCCTATTATGCAATAGATTGAAACCTGGATCACAGAATATTGTAACGATTTATAATTTCAACCGCAGTTTTAAAGGGATTAGGCCCATATCCCCGACGAGCCCCCAAAAGAGCCTGTATATAACAGTTACTACTGAGTATTTGGTCTTTACGCGTACTTTAGGTACTTTGGCTATGTTTAGAGAAAACAGCTCCATGTAAGACGGTCGAGCCACGAACGTCTGCTTTCATACCTCACAACTAATTCGCCGCAACAATAACCTGTAGCTGTTATCCTGCAGTCAAACAGTCTTTGCATTGGCTAGAATTGCGAAATAATACAATACACGTATGTCCCACACTAACTTCTGCAATTATTTCACCCAGTGTTGCTTGGTTGTTAGCTCTGACAACTCTACGCAAACGGCCTGCTCTAGTTCGTTAAGTAAATGCTGTCGACCATTGCACTGTCCGTGGTAATTTAAGGTATTAAATTTGGTATTCTCGACACACTCTTAACACTGTGGATCTCGGAATATCTAATTCCCTAACAATTCCCGAAAAGGACTGTCCCATGTGTTTAACTCCAACTACCACTCCACGTTCAAAGTCCTTTAATTACCTCCGCGTGGCCATAATCACGTCGGAAACCTTTTCACATGAATCACCTAAGCCCAAGCGACAGCTCCGCCAAAGCCCTGCCCTTTTGTACCTTGTGTACGTGACACAAGCGCCATCTGTATATGTTTACATCGCTATCCCATGACTTTGTCACCCTAGTGTACAACGCATAAATTTCCTTTACTGAGTTTGAGGTCTTGTAGTGCGGAGTAGTGGGGACCAATACGGTTAAGCTTAGCAGAGGTCATCGTGTCCGGGTACGTACCGTTTCCCCGTTACGCGCAACGTACAACAACAAACGCGGCGCTCTGACTCCTGGTAAATATTGTCTGGAACCACTCACAAGTAGGGCCTGATGTGACGACCACAGACGTCAGGGTAGATACGGAACATCCGTACCATGTTCCGGCATACACGGTCACTAATCCCTGGTCCTCCAGCACCCGCCACAGCCATAACCCGCGCCAATAAGTTTTTCTCAGATGCCGCAGGAGTCTCGTAAAACAAGGATTTCATGTGACCATAGCGGGTTCATGTCTGGAGAACGTGCACGCCAAGCAGCAGGGGTACCATGACCTATCCACTGTTGCCGAAACTGTTGATCCAGGTTATCACATGGACAGCACAAAAAATGAGGTGGTGCGCCATCGTGCTGGAACGACAAGTTCTGACACACGAAAAATGGCACATCTTCCAAGAGGTCACGCAGTACACCATCAGGGTATCACAAGTACGTGGCACACCTGAATGTGGTGTCCATTCACACGTCCATCCAGCAACCCTGCCAAAATATTCAGACCGTATCGGCCCTGAAATCTATAGGAGGGGAGAAGCATGCGAGTTTTCATCAGTCCACACACATGATTGTTGGGGGAATTGAGAACGCCTTTCCTGATGAACTTTGCTCTGTGCGGGAGAAGGATTTTGCGTGTAGCGGGAAAGCGATAAATTCCGAACATGAGCTCCTATGCGGGACTTAGCCGTCTTGGTCCCCACTACAAGTCTTCAACATCTGTAAAGGAAATTTAGTCACACCTCGTATATTCAGAAATTCTACGTAACACCATTGAAACTTCCCCTTAGAACTATTTATTCACGACTGTGCTTAAACTGACAGACTATAATTTTTGCGCAACGCAATCTGACTATCAAAAAATCCCTGCAAAAGAATGGCCCTGAGTAACATTAAACTATACCTTTCAGAAATCACTTACCTCACAAAAATCTTCGTTACTCGAACTACTGCAATACAGCGAGCGCCACTACTGCCAGCTAAATAAAAGATTCAAACTACGGAAGGCACTAACTACTGATAGAGATAGTTAGCAAATGAAAGATATTAATAGAGAACAAACAATGTATTTACCTTACTATTCATAATTGACATCCAGTCTTACAGATTATCAAACCTCCGCCATCTCTCTCCCCACATCCACCACTGCTGGCGGCTCACCTCCAACTGAGCAACGCTACGCGCTGTTAACATATAGCTGCCCCTCTACAATGGCAGACAACAATGCAAACTAGCCACAGACTGCACACAGCACAGCCAGTGATTTTCATATAGAGCGCTACGTAACTTTGCCAATAAGAAAATATAAACAGCCTACTTACATAGCCCCCATGCTCCCCACAAAAAATTTTACAAATGTTTTTGGCCAGTGGTCAATAATGATTTGATAAAATTTTTCATAATTACACTGACAAAGATATCCAATGCACACACTTATTGATACAATGTTGGTCAAAAGCTAAAATTCTCTCACAGTCCATAAAGACAGTCCTGATCATTCATCATAAGAGTAAACCTGCAATTTGTTTTCTCAAAGTCTGAGCAGTAAAAGACAATAGACACGGAAGTAGTGGATTTCCATGCAGTCGTGAAGAAGTAGTGTTGTCCTTCCAACGGAAAGACTGTGCTAACTCTTGACATGCAGACATGCAGACAGGCCACAACAGAGCAAACCCACAGCAGAGTCATTCGACGTTTTGAAGAAGATTGGTAGGTAGGTCATCACAGAGTAGACCCACTGTAGTCCTGGTAGAGATTACGGTATTGGTGGGCCACCAGAGGTGCACACCCACTGCAGTCCTTGTAGAAATAATGGTGCTGGTGGGTCATCATCAAAGATGCAGAGCCACTGTAGTCCTTGTGGAGATGGCCAGCAGCCATCTGTTGTGACTGTGCAGGTGCACAATCACCATTGAAGAGTCTTGCAGATAATATAGCAAGTCCATAACCACCACTTGTGCACTCACAAAGTTTTTTGGAATTGTCCTTAAAACCAGCAATGCTGTTATCCAGTCCCTTGCTGAATTATTAACACACGTGCAAACACTATCAGTCCCTACTTCTCACATATTGTCCATATACTATGACCAACAGAAACGTGTGCAGTGAAATGTAACTTACAAGTTACTTAATTTGATTAACTGGCGTCAATTACAATTATATAACATAAGAATACAATTACAAAGATACAAAATACATCATTAAAAACATAACAATACAGATAACATTTGTAGTACAGGCTTTACAACAGAATAGAAATAAACATATACATCAGTGTTACAGGAATTATGACATGAGTACATACATAAAAAGTCAGAATAACTTGCGAAACATCAACTTCACACATGAGCATTAAAACAGAATAAATAATGTCTAAACATCTTTACAAAGTAAATAACAGAGTATTAGAAAAAGTCTACAACATAGCTCTCATCAGCTAAACACATAAAGACAGGAAAAACACAAATACACAAGGGTACACAAACATATAGCGGAATAACACAAAAGGAAAGGACAGGGTTTGTTTTACTGCAGTATTTTGCATGGAGATGTCCCTTCGTTCATCATTATTCCCAAAAGTCCTATTTATACCTCCTTCCTGTATTCTATTCATATTTCTTTCAAACTAATTATTTCTGATTGTACAATACTCATTGAGGCCCAAATCTTTTTCATATAACTTTGCAATGCATTCTTTACCTATTCTCCATAGTCAGTTTTTTATATAGTCTACCCCCTCTTAAGCTAACTTAAATCTACTGAGCTCAGATATATATACCAAGGGACGAGGCAATGCAGCATCACATAACACAGTTAATATAAACAGCAATGAAAAAAAACGCAGATTTGCGAAGCAAGCAGCATTAAGAAATTAGCAAAAGTCAAATTCAATAACACTATGCCTGGCAAACAGCAGCAACTTATACCTAAACATGACATAGCTCAAGCAGAAAAAATATTACAGTAAAAACAACAATGCAGACAAGGGAAATGTCTATTCACATCTTAATGTCTATGTAATTAAAGTGGCGCACCATAACAACTGATTGTAAAAAAATATTACCATGTACTTGAAAAGAAAATTATTTGTTACTGTTACTAGTTCCTTCTTATTGTTCTTTCCTTTCCAAGTGCTCCTTTTTTAAAGAATGTGGATCATAAAATAATTATTTAATAGATCTGTTGACAGAAAGAGTTCACATTAGCAAATGCATCTAAGTTTATTTTATAAAACTAATGCTGCAACACAGCTGGAAACCAGATATTAAATGAAATAAACAACTATGAAAAGCAAAGCATAAAAATATCAATCAATAGTCATGTGGCATTTCGTAAGTCAGTAGCACTCAACTCTCGGAGAAAGACACTTGTCATAATCAGGTGTGCAGATGTACGAATATTTCCCATCAATTCATAAGCATTTCAATAATTAGCACAAAGTGCGAGTAATCATATGTTTTTAAGTAACGAGGGTGTCGCATTAGCGATGAAAGGCACACCCTAATGGCTTGTTCTCCAGGTGTTTGACACAGCTGTGTGCCCACAACGCATTACAAAAATCATATGTTTTCAAGTAACGAGCGTGTCGCATTAGCGATGAAAGGCACACCCTAATGGCTTGTTCTCCAGGTGTTTGACACAGCTGTGTCCCGACGACGCACGTGCAGGTGGTCACTTAACTTTCTTACGGAAATATTTACCGCTACAGTGACAGTCTTCACAGGTCAAGAATTTGCGTTACAAATCTGTAGAAACCAAATCTTATGAATATAACAGTGTCCAAAAAATTTTCGCCGGCATTGTGATACATTCACGCATTTACACACACATTTCATAACTCTTAAAGTACGATTCTCGGTTTCCAACATCCTTTTTCACAAGTCAAGAGTCCCTAACTTCTATTCATGATTCCTTACCTAATTCGTCGACACTTTTTCCATATTTCATCATAACAGATACATAGCATAATCAAATAACTCATATAGCATCAGCTTATGGATCATAAACTTACCGCAACAGCATAATACATATCGTCGTCGTAATAATAACATCATAACACCTCAGTCAAATCTCAAAAACGTCGTAGCTTTCTGCAATAATTTCAAAACCTAAAGAAAATGCTCTACTCATGTCAATAGTGTCATCTACCTCAAACGTACTTTAAAAAATCATGATCTCATACCAAATACATCATTCAAAGCTCTCATAGTATCACAATGGTTCCGAAAAAATTAAACAGTTCACAAAGTACAGACAAAATACAATTTCTTAAGTGTGAAGTTATCCAACGGTGTAATCACGTAAACATCTGTCACTGACGTAGTAAAAAGGTTTGTCTCTCTCAGTTAAATGATCAGATAGCTGTGTAATTTATGTGTGAGAGCAAAATGGTACCGATGTGTTGAATTGTATAAGCAAATACCATATTAGCTAGGGCTCCTTGTGCTTGCCAAACACATGGTACACAAAGTAGGCGTGTACCCCCCTGAGGTTTATTGTAATTATACCCTCAGGTGTTACAGATTACCGCAATGGAATGAAATGTATCACGAAAAACATTCTTTGTAATTCAAAAATCTTTAAAAATAAATGTTTTAAGTACAAAATTAATCACTCAAATACGTGTCCTGTAGCGCTAAATGTGCGTCTTGCTGTAAGATAATCTCTGGGAAGTGTCGTAGTTATTGTCCTCCGAAAGCTAAGTTCTGCAGAAGTCAATGTACTTACCTCATGATACACAAAAGTGAAATGCTTTGCGTATAGATAACTTAGTTATTACGCTTATTGTTGTGATGAAGAAATTACTGTGCTGTAACGTATTGTTGTGCTACGGAAAAGGCTGTCTCCTTGTAGCAATAGCACAAAAGTCACCACTAAAACATGTTTCACTTTATAGAAGAATTAAAAAAAAACTGTGCAGATATAAAACAGATACACCACAAAAGCAACATTGTAAATTGTCACGCATTAGCAGCGTCGTGATAAAATCGTGTAGCTGTCACATAAACTAACCACTGTGTCATTTGGCATTTCACAGAAAGCACCTCAAATCCAGAATCCACTCTCAAGTAAACCAAAATGTTGCATGAAAATTTCATTAGCAGTGCTGGTATATGTTCTAAGTATGTAAGCCTAATAGTCGTTACGTAATCATGCAACTAACAAGCAAGAATGTACACACACAATAACACTGTGTCGTCTGTTCGCAATAACAATGCATTCGTAATTTCTGTTTAAATAAGTTCTCTTGGTTCTTGACTGGATGGTTAGTTAGCTTTAAAACATAGTTGCATGTTAACAGTTTCTCAGTGTGACAAATTGTACAAGTAGCGTGAAGTGAAAATTGCAAAGACTAAGTTAAAAAGCAGATTATCTGTCAATAAATGGTTTTACATGAGAAATGTGGTGTAAACCTTTACTCTTCCTAGTACGCAGAGTTTCAACTTCAACGCAATTATCATGTGGTATACGTCGGATTCTGTAAGGTCCATTGTAAACTAGAAAGAATTTGTGACTCAAGTGTTTCTTCTTGTGTGACAATGAATGAGCTTTAATGAGAACTTTCTGACCAATATATAATTGCTTTGCATTTGCTTTACCGTGTAGTTTTCTCCCTTTTGTCTGCTGCAGATTTTATATTTTTAAGAGCCAAATCAATTATGTCTTTGTGTCGAAGTTTACGTGTATTCGGGAAAGGTACAAGCTCTCTGATTCTGTTCGGAGGTTCTACATTCTTCAGTACAAGAGTATGTGGTAAAGCAGTGGAATCATGAGGCATTTCATTCAGCACATTTTGAAATAAGTGTAAATATCTGTCCCAATGCTGATGCTTTCTGTGACAATAAAGTCTGCAAAGCTTATTGATTTCTTTCATAATCCGTTCGGACGGGTTACAATGTGGTGAATACAATGAAATAAAAACAGGTTTGATTTTATGATTCCGAAGCATGCGTGACCAAACAGCAGATCTGAATTGCGGTCCGTTATCTGAAATGACTTTACTAACCTGTCCAACTTCACGTAAGAAATTTTTAACAAAGGCGTTGGATACAGACCGTCCAGTGGCTTTACGTAACGGAGTGAAAGAAACAAATTTTGAAGTAAGTTCAACAGCGACTAGAACGTACGAAAATCCATTCGATGTTCTGACAAGGGGTCCCAAAAGATCAACAGCAGCAAATTCTTTTAATTTAGAAGGAATAATTGGAAACAACGGAGCACGATGTGAGATAGTAGACGGTTTCGCCTTTTGACAAAGTTTACAAATAGACAAGACTCTTCGAATTCGCTTTTCCATATTGTTAAAGTAACAAGTCGTTCGAAGAATATGATAACATTTTCGTGGGCCAAAATGTGCATAGCTGAAATGAATGTACCAAATGAGCTTATTAACAAAATCGTCTGGAATGCAAAGTACCCATAGCTTGTCATCAACAGTGCAGCGTTTGAAGAGTATGTTGTTTCTAACCAGATAATAATGCCGAATCTGAGTGTGTGTCTTTTCATGCCATTTACTTTTGATATCTTTCCAAATCGGATCTTTATCTTGTTCATGAGCAATGTCCTTTAAAGATGTGGTGATGAAGTTTTCAAAGGCGACTTTCTCAATGTAAAGAATACTGAAATTTTTCTCGAGGTTGCCTTCTGTGTTACTTTTCTCAAGCCCAGCCGGTGCGCGTGACAGCGCGTCCGCAACAATGTTCTCCTTGCCGGGAATGTAGACTATTGTGAAGCGGAATTCTTGCAGAAACAATGCCCAACGTTTTAACCTGTCATGATTTAATTTTGAAGACATAAGAAATTGTAATGCACGATAATCACTGTATACTTTTACGTGCTTACCAGAAAGAAAGAAACGGAATTTGTTAAATGCCCAAACGATAGCTAAAGCTTCTAATTCAGTAACGGAATAATTTTTTTCAGATATTGTTAGCACTCGGCTAGCAAAAGCCATGGTTTTCTGAACAGTAGTGTCATTTTCTATGGCTTCTTGAAATAAGTGGGCACCAAGACCGACTTTAGAAGAATCCGTGCTAAGGCAGAAATCTTGTGACAGATCTGGATGAGCTAGTATTGGCGCGTGAAGTAACGCTTCTTTCAAAGAATTGAATTCCAACTGTGCTTGTTCGTCCCAGTTCCAAATAGTATTTTTTCCAGTGAGAGAACAAAGTTTTGGTGTAACTAGAATTTGCATATTCAGAAAACGACGGTAAAAATTTACGAGACCTAGAAAACTGCGGACTTGTCTTTTTGTGGATGGAACTGGAATGGCTCTGATTGCTTCTAACTTTTCAGGATCCGGCTGAATGCCTTCAGAAGAAATAATATGTCCCAAAAACTTCACCTTTGACCTACCGAATTCAGACTTTTCCAAGTTAACTGTAATTCCAGACTCTGCAAAAATACGTAACAAACTGTCGAGGATGCGGTTATGTTGTTCCCATGAAGCTTCTGCTATTAGAATATCGTCCACATATAAGGTGATGTGACGTTTTAAGAACTCAGGTAATATGGAATTTAACCCACGAATGAATGCTGCCGAAGAAATGTTCAAACCAAAAGGAAGTTTCCGAAACTGATAACAAACGCCGAAACAAAGGAAAGCTGTGTATTTTCTGCATTCTGGATGAAGTTCGATCTGATAAAAGCTGGATCTGAGATCAATGGAAGACAACACTTTTACACCATTAAAATTTTGAAGAAGTTCTTCCATCGTCTGCGGCCTGTCTGTTTCAGGAATAATGATAGTATTGATTTGTCTCGAATCTAAAACAAGCCTGATCGATCCATTTTTCTTCTCAACAACATGTAATGGGTTGTTGTATGAGCTTACTGCAGGCTCAATAATGCCCTCATTAAGCATAGATTGTATTTCTGTTCTAACACGGTCCCTATAATGTGCTGGAATTACGTATGGTCTAACACAAAATTTAGTATGCTCACGAACACGAAATTGGTATTGAAATCCCTTGATCGTTCCTGTTTTGTGAGTAAAAACTGTGGAATGTGCTTGTAAAATCTCAAAAAGGTCCTGCCTATCAGTTTCATTACAATTCTCAATTGTTTGAATTTTATTCTGAATTAACTCATTAATTTCAAACATGCCGTCGATATCATCCCTGTCAGTACTTGCAGAGTGATTGTTAGTGTCTAGTTCCGTAGAAAATTCCGAACTGTTCTCTAACAGAACGTAAAGCCGATTAATTTCCTCATCATGGTTTGAGAGCCAGTCTTCAAATTTCAAAGCTATTGACTTACCTTCTTTCTCTAAACTTATTTCAGCATCGTGAAAGCTTAAGATTGCTTTGTATTCATTCAAAAAGTCTACTCCCAGTATAATTTCCGTCGACAATAATGGAACAATAAGAAAGTTCATAGAGAAGCTGTGGCTTTGGCAAAAGAATTCTAAATTGGTTTGTTGGCGTACATCTACACTTTTTCCAAAGATTGCACCTTGTAATTTAATCTTACGTAACGGAAGTGTGGGGCAATCGTTCGATTTGTTGCATTTGCTAAAAGCTGTTTCACTAATTACTGAAATGGGACTGCCAGAGTCAAGTACTGCCGTAAATTTTACGTCATTTACAGTAATATGAATCACAGGATATGCAATGTTGTTATGTTTTACGTCGTGTTCCTGGAGTAAGATGTCCCTAATGTCTTCCATTTTTACGTAATTACTAGCTACGGCAGCTGCGTCGTCAGTTTCATAAGTACGTATTGTGGCTGCCAGTAAAGTGAGTCATTGCCTATTGTGTCTTTGTTGGCGCGCGTCGTTATTGGGATTTGGAGACCTAACTTCTACAAATTCATCGTGACGAGAGTGCTCTGCTCTGTTTAAATCTCGCCAGTTCAAAAATGGTTCAAATGGCTCTGAGCACTATGGGACTCAACTGCTGAGGTCATTAGTCCCCTAGAACTTAGAACTAATTAAACCTAACTAACCTAAGGACATCACAAACACCCATGCCCGAGGCAGGATTCGAACCTGCGACCGTAGTGGTCTTGTGGTTCCAGACTGCAGCGCCTTTAACCGCACGGCCACTTCGGCCGGCCTCTCGCCAGTTCTGATGCAATTCAGGTCTGTCATTATGATCATATCGTCTGTCGTCATGTCGGTAGATTCGATAGTTTCTTTCTTGTTGGTCACGTGGTGGAGAATTTCTCCCTGAATCGTAACTGCGCGCTGGACCGTTGCGTCTAAAGTTATTCTGTCTCCCTTGATAATAATTATTTTGGTTCCCATATTGTCTGTTTCTCTGATTGTCCCTGTGATAGTCATTACTGCGGAGAGGTGATCTTTCCCTGTAATTATGACTACTCTGCCAACGGTTGTCATACGGGTGGTGTCTATTTTGGTCACGATTTGTGTGGTGAGAATAGCCTTGTCGCGTCCAGTTATCGTTTCTGTCGTCACGGAATTGTGACGGATGTGACCTGTAGTGATTGTTTTCCTGCTTTCGCATCCCGTGACTGTCTGTGTCAATTTCTAATTCTTGTAACAGTCCCTGAAAAGCTTCAATGTCGTCTTTGCAACGTCCTGCCAAAATAATATGTCGTAAATGTTCAGGCAGTTTGATTAAGCAAATGCGGATGAGTTCTGAGGGGCTGTATGGGTTTGACAGGTACTGATTCTTGTGCAACATGTCTTCAAAATATTTGACAAGACTGGAAAATTCAGATTGTTCAAAGTGTTTCATCATCATGGTGCTATGTTTTACGCGGTCTTGTGTGGCTTGAGACCAATATGCTGAGAGGAAGGCATGGTAAAATTCTCCTTCACTGTGGCAATCGTGAATGACCGATCGCATTCTTACAGCTGGTTCATTCTCTAAGTAGCCACACATAAATTCTAACCTGTGCTCCAATGACCAGTTGGGAGGGAAACAATGAGAGAATTGATGGAGCCATGCTTGTGGATGAATGTCGTTGCCAGAATTCTTAAATGTTTTGAATTTACGTGTAGTAATGAACAGCTTATAGTCAAAATCATCGTGTCGGCGAGTAGCATGTCGGTCATTGTCACGTCGTGTCGGCGGTTCCATCTCAAAATTCGGTGCACATTGCCAATTTCTTTCATAATTACCGAAATGCCCTGTGCTATTATTTTGTGGCTTTTCCGTATTTCTAAGTTCCTCTTCCCGTGTTGGAGCGCGAGTATCCTCTGAAATATGTAATTCTTGTATTACCTGTGTCAGCTGATCTTGTACTTCCCGGATTTCTCTTTTGTACTGTGTATTGATTTGATTTTGATTTTGTTTGAATTTTCTAATTTGTTCATACTCTTCTGTGTCAGTGAAGGCTACGGGTCTTGTGTCATTCAGATCATCATCTACCTTTGTAGATAAGTTAGTGACCTGATCCGAAAGTTCGGCTACTTTCTCTGATAATGAACTGATTTCCCCCATGTGTCTTTCTACTGTGTCCTTTAAGTTTTCCTGAGTTTTTGCAAGTTGCGTAACCGAATCGGTAGATGCAACTGAGTCCATTTTAGCTTGCAAGGTCTCATGATTTTCATGAACAATAGTTTGCAGTTCTTTTATGGCTGCTTCATGATTCTGTAATGCATTTTCATGCCGCGAAAAAATAGGCTGAAAATGCTCACAAATTTGTGTTTTTACGTCATTACAGACTTTTTGACATTTCGATTCAATGTTATGTAACTCAGTAGTTAAATCTTCACGTGTTTGTTCAAGCGTGGTGTCTAACTTTTGAAGCTTTTGCTGTGTTTGTCTCTGATTTTGTTCCATTGTGTGTAACTGTTGCTGTGTTTGTTTCTGGTGTTGTTCCATTGTGTCTAACTTTTGCAGCTTTTGCTGTGTTTGTCTCTGATTTTGTTCCATTTGTTGCATTAGTTGTAATAACAATGCATTAGTGTCTGGAATCTGTTCCTCTACTCTTTTCGGCAGTGCATTTGCACCGGCAACATTCACATTTTGACAAGCTGAAAATGTGTCTTGACTTATTTGAGAAAACGGTGAGGACGCAAAACCTGAATCTACAGTATTTGCAAGATTGTGTCCTGTCATTTCGGATTCCTGA
Source organism: Schistocerca cancellata (assembly GCF_023864275.1). Classification (NCBI taxonomy): domain Eukaryota; kingdom Metazoa; phylum Arthropoda; class Insecta; order Orthoptera; family Acrididae; genus Schistocerca; species Schistocerca cancellata. The sequence goes on along the minus strand of NC_064627.1, from coordinate 773,759,996 downwards.
GGCGAGCTGTTGCCGACCGATCGATCGATAATGCTTCCCTGTTCACTACCTGTTTGACTGTCTACACCATTATTTGCCGCCCGCTCCATTTCCCTATGCACAGTTACCAAATTACTACTTTGAATATTAGTTAATTCATTACATGGTAGGGCCAACACACTGCTTTCGTCTTCACTGTCATTTCTCATTTTACTTTGGAGCCGAGTGTTACGTTTTTCACACGCCATTATTGTCACAATATTTCACACGATAACACAGAAAAGCACAATTTGAATAGCAAAAATAAGAGAACACATTAACATAGCACTGAAAATAATATGTAGTTAATTACAAGCGCAGCTGCGAAATACTTGGTGCAAATCTACATGCATGCCACAACTGTTTTACAGTACAACAATGAAAGACTGCAACTACAAAGGAGATTCTCTCTACAATTACGCGCTTGCAATAAACAAAAGCTACACTAAATACACAAACTACAAGGAAAAAAATCAGAAGATTCCAGTGAGGTATCCTGGGCTAAGGGTCGACATATGAAACGCCCCCTTAGAGCAACTTATTCACGACTGTGCTTAAACTGACAAGACTATAATTTTTGCGCAACGCAATCTGACTATCAAAAAATCCCTGCAAAAGAATGGCCCTGAGTAACATTAAACTATACCTTTCAGAAATCACTTACCTCACAAAAATCTTCGTTACTCGAACTACTGCAATACAGCGAGCGCCACTACTGCCAGCTAAATAAAAGATTCAAACTACGGAAGGCACTAACTACTGATAGAGATTGTTAGCAAATGAAAGTTATTAATAGAGAACAAACAATGTATTTACCTTACTATTCATAATTGACATCCAGTCTTACAGATTATCAAACCTCCGCCATCTCTCTCCCCACATCCACCACTGCTGGCGGCTCACCTCCAACTGAGCAACGCTACGCGCTGTTAACATATAGCTGCCCCTCTACAATGGCAGACAACAATGCAAACTAGCCACAGACTGCACACAGCACAGCCAGTGATTTTCATATAGAGCGCTACGTAACTTTGCCAATAAGAAAATATAAACAGCCTACTTACACCATCATCAATGAACTTTCGAGCTGTATGATGATAACAGTCTGCAATTTGACTGCTGATGAGACATGATGGCGAAACGATTGTGATAACTGGGATAAATAATGGCTCTGGAGTTGCGTAACGCGTAGTGGTTTACTGTATCTGACGTATTCCATTATTATGTGAATATGAAGGAAGTTATTTGCATACGATAACACTTAATTAAGCAGTGTAGCAGATAACAGCAACTAAACTGATGTCATATTTAAATATTTTATTGTTCGGAATAAAATGATCAGTGACAGATGGCTACAGTGAAGGTAGTTAGCTTCATGTGCCTTATTTTTACGGTTTAATTCGTCTCATTAGCGTACTGCATGTACCTGATGAACATTCTGTTATAAACTGGCAACAGCAAGAATTAATAAACGATTTAAATACGCCATCGGTTTCTGGCTTGCTAGCCGATTCACAAATGACATTACCGTACAGCCACATATCACCTGCTTTTGAAACACAGCTATGCATAGTGTTAGATTACCTTTTTTTCCCTCGGAGGAGCCACACAGCGCAGTGTTACAATTTTTTTCACACAATTATTTCCTTCGTTGTATGAAAAAATATCTTTTTCCCTCTAGACCTGTGTTCCGCGAAGGAGAATAGAATCGACTGTTCCATTGTCTTTTCGCTAAACTTATGAATAGCTCCTTGTCTCTCGTTTTGCAGCACAATAGGGCTCACTTTTGCCTTCATTTCCAGGGGTGCAACTCATTTGAGCAAACGATATTATTTAGTCTATGCGAACAGGTTACAACAGAGAAGACGTATATACAGATAACAGAAGGCCATAATCGCAGCATCCCGACGTATCAAATGACTTTTACTTTTTGGGCCGCATGATGCACACGCTTCGTCTATATGTTTAGTTTCAGAAAATGTAGGTGCCATTCATCATCAATAATGAAATAGAAATAGTCCTTGCCATCCCACTAAGCAGTTTACTGGAGTTAATCTGCAACAGCATCTGTTCGGCCGTCAGTCATTTCAATACCCATTGTTTGTGCACGTGTCCAGGGTCTTTGCTGACGTTGTAAAATTGGAAAAGTAACCTCATTACAACCCTGAGCATGTGGAGAGCCCTAACAGACTTGTGAGACTTGGATGATGTTTATCTCTATATCGTTTAACATGTATTCATTGACGATGCATTACGCAGAAGGAATTTTATGATTAATGCAGGGACACAACTGAACCACTTCTCAGTCCTGAAATCGCTTCTTTACGTAGGGGATGTCACACTGATTTTTAGAAATGAAAATAACTTGCAATTGAAAATACAGATAGTCAACAATGTAAACAACTGAATTAGATGAATCTACATAGTAGCTTGTAGGAACTTTTTTGGCCTTGATGAGTGTCTCGATAAATTGTGCCTTCGATTTCATGAGATATCGAAAGACATGGGGGCCTGTCCTGACCTAAACCATTTAAAGCTCACCCTCCACGCTCTCCTTTGCTCACAACCCACGAATATTCGTCGTATGTGAATAAGACACGCATACCTCGATCGATATGGTCCAACAACAGGATTGTCACAGGTTTGTTTGACCTGAGGAGAGCATGACTGAAATCCTGAAAAACTGAACTGGCAGGCGCTTTAAGATAGATCGTATCTATTCCATGAACGCTTACTTGCAGAGTTTCAGCAATCAATATTAAATGAAGAATCTACGTGTTCCCCCAGTCGGCACGGGGCAAACAGGATTAGAATAATTAATTCGCGCACAAAGGCGTTCAAGCGGTCATTCTTCGTGCGTTACACACACGACTGGAGCGATTAGAAACCTCTAATATGTGGCACAATGCTAATTACCTTCTGTCATGCACTTCACAGCGGTTTGCAGAGAAAGTATGTAGAGGTGGAAATATTACCTGCCGAGACACGTATTCATCCTCAGGAACCTGAAGTGTTCCTCTTTCAGTCGGACAGAAATCGAGAATAATGGATTTTGCTGAAAGTCTGGGGCTATAGACACGTGATTACAAAGCAGATTCACCGAGCGAGGTTGGGCAGTGGTTAGCACACTAGATTCCCATTCGAGCGGACGACGGTTCAAACCTGCGTCCAGCCATCCAGATTAAGGTTTTTGATGATTTCCCTAAGTCGCTATATGCAAATGCCGGAATGGTTCCTTTGAAAGGAACTTACCTGGGGACCTGGTTCCAAGCCTGTGAGACTCTCAATAGAGGAGCAACGTTACCCATGTCGTCGTACGCATTTCCAGTATGGTCTAGCGTTCAGATAAGGCGGCAGAACTGCGATAAATGCAAACAGTACAACGATTAATTATTGCCTGTGATCAAAATTCACTCAGTTATATTTATTAAAATAATTCTTTGATTTCTCTTTGACTGTAGCATCACTCGAAGTGGATCCTTAACGCAATGCGTTGGAATCTAATTTTTGTTGTTGAAAATAGTAAATTAACTTTTCTCTTATAAAAACATAGTGTGAATGCTGCTGTATAACTCTAGCTTCAGTTGAGAAATGTTTTCCTTTACAAAATCTGTACTGTAAATTCATCTAGCGCAATTATAACTCTCATATTAACTTGGAATTACTTTGAGTGTACATTTAAATGCATCTTCCAAAACTACAACAGTGTACATACACTATGTAATAAAAAGTATCCGGACACCTGGGTGAAAATGACTTACAACTTCATGGCGCCCTCCATCGGTAATGCAGGAATTCAGTATGGTGTTGGCCCACCCTTAGCTTTCATGACAGCTTCCACTCTCGCAGGCATACGTTCAATCAGGTGCTGGTAGGTTTCTTGGGGAATGGCAGCCCATTCTTCACGGAGTGCTGCACTGAGGAGAAGTATCGATGTCGGTCGGTGAGCCCTGGCACGAAGTCGGCATTTCAAAACATCCCAAGGGTGTTCTATAGGATCCAGGTCAGTACTCTGTGCAGGCCAGTCCATTCAAAAAATGGCTCTGAGCACTATGGGACTTAACACCTATGGCCATCAGTCCCCTAGAACTTAAAACTACTTAAACCTAACTAACCTAAGGATATCACACAACACCCAGTCATCACGAGGCAGAGAAAATCCCTGACCCCGCCGGGAATCGAACCCGGGAACCCGGGCGTGGGAAGCAGGAACGGCCAGTCCATTACAGGGATGTTATTGTTCTGTAACCACTCCGCCACAGGCCATGCATTATGAACAGGTGCTCGATCGTGTTAAAAGATGCAATCGCCGTCCCCGAATTGCATTTCAACAGTGGGAAGCAAGAAGATGCTGAAAACATCAATGTAGGCCCGTGCTGTGATAGTGCCACGCAAAGCAACAAGGGGTGCAAGCCCCCTCCATGAAAAATACGACCACATTCTAACACCACCGCCTCCGAATTTTACTGTTGGCACTACATCCGTTGGCAGATGACGTCACCGGGCATTCGCCATACCTACACCCTGCCATCGGATCGTCACATTGTGTACTGTGATTCGTCACTCCACACAACGTTTTCCCACTGTTCAATCGTCCAATATTTACGCTCCTTACAGCGAGCGAAGCGTCGTTTCGTATTTACCGGCGTAATGTGTGGCTTATAGGCAGCCGCTCGACCATGAAATCCAAGTTTTCTCACGTCCTACCTAACTGTCATTCTACTTGCATTGGATCTTGATGCAGTTTGGAAGTGTGATGGTCTGGCTAGATGTCTGCCTATTACACATTACGACCCTCTTCAACTGTTGGCGGTCTCTGTCAGTCAACAGACGAGGTCGGCCTGTATGCTTTTGGGCTGTACGTGTCCCTTCACGTTTCCACTTCACTATCGCATCGGAAACAGTGGACCTAGGGATGCTTAGGAGTATGGAAAACTCGCGTACAAACGTATGACACAAGTGACACCCAATGTAGTGAGTTCCGCGGAGCGTCCAATTCTGCTCTCTCACGATGTCTAATGACAACTGAGCTCGCTGATATGGAGTACCTGGCAGTAGGTGGGAGCACAATGTACCTAATATGAAAAACGTTTGTTTTTGGGGGAGTCCGGATACTTTTGGTCACATAGTGTACTCTTCCTAATGCTACGTCCGCCGGTCGCGGTGGTCTAGCGGTTCTGGCGCTGCAGTCCGGAACCGCGGGACTGCTACGGTCGCAGGTTCGAATCCTGCCTCGGGCATGGGTGTGTGTGATGTCCTTAGGTTAGTTAGGTTTAAGTAGTTCTAAGTTCTAGGGGACTTATGACCTAAGATGTTGAGTCCCATAGTGCTCAGAGCCAATGCTACGTCAGCGCAAGAATTATCTCTCTCTAGCTCGTTGTCTCAATCCGACTCGTTATGGAACGTTCTTCTACGAGACATAGCTTGAAACAAATGTAGTTTCCGCATAACAAGGTACGTTGTACCTATTCAAAATGAAGAAATTGAAAATTAAGAACTCACTTCAAATGTTATGGTAAATGCGGCAAATGAACACGAAATTAGTTCCGTTTGCTCTGAGACAAAGGAAAGGGAAAAATCAACGCCAATGATCAGCGTTACATACAGTCTCTGTTACTCCCGAACGCTTCGTTGCTATAATGTAAGTAGGCTGTTTATGTTTTCTTATTGGCAACGTTACGTAGCGCTCTGTGGCTAGTTTGCATTGTTGTCTGCCATTGTAGTGTTGGGCAGCTGAATGTTAACAGCGCGTAGCGTTGCGCAGTTGGAGGTGAGCCGCCAGCAGTGGTGGATGTGGGGAGAGAGATGGCGGAGTTTTGAAATTTGTAACACTGGATGTCATGAACTACTATATATATTATGACTGTTAAGGTAAATACATTGTTTGTTCTCTATTAACATCTTTCAATTGCTAACTATGCCTATCAGTAGTTAGTGCCTTCTGTAGTTTGAATCTTTTATTTAGCTGGCAATAGTGGCGCTCGCTGTATTGCAGTAGCTTGAGTAACGAAGATTTTTGTGAGGTAAGTGATTTGTGAAAGGTACAGGTTAATGTTAGGGCCATTCCTTTGTAGAGATTATTGAAAGTCAGATTGCGTTGCGCTAAAAATATTGTGTGTCAGTTTAAGGACAGTCATGTATAATTTTTCTAAGGGGACGTTTCAATAACTGTAACTACAACTATAACGTCAACGAGCCAGCAGTTGTGGCATTGTAGCTGCCCGGCAGGCGTGTATTACTGCAAATGAGTCATTTGTAACATTTAAACATTAACACCCATAAAATGCGATTTCACGAAACGTTGTTGCTTTCATGTGTGATTTCTAACATACCATATGATCATTACGTGGGGTAGAAATTAGTAGCTGTGTGAGAGACAGAGTAAAGGTTTCCATATGTGTGTCTGTCTACTTCCTTTTAACGATTACGTACACACATGATAAATGTTGTGAGCACATCAATGGCAAAGTACCTTTCGAATTTTATAAATTTCATTCGCCTCGTTATGTAATTAATATTAAATATCGACACTCCAATTTTTGATGCTCACTTATTAATATGATCACGATTAAAGGAAGGAAGGAAGATCAGTGTTTGACGTACCGTCGACAACGAGGTCATTTCAGACCGAGCAGGAGCTCGGAGTAGCGAGAGACGGGGAGGGATATCGCCCGTTCCCTTTCAACAGAAACATCGCGGCATTTTCCTGGAGCGAATTAGGGAAATCGAAGAAAAACAAAATCTGTATGGCCGGTCACGCATTTGAACGGTCGTCCTGCAAAATATCAAGATTGTAAAAGCGTGCAGAACAATATCAAACTAAACGATGTGTTCTCTGGTTCAAATGGCTCTGAGCACTATGGGACTTAACTTCTAAGGTCATCAGTCCCCTAGAACTTAGAACTACTTAAACCTAACTAACCTATGGACATCACACACATCCATGCCCGAGGCAGAATTCGAACCTGCGACCGTAGCGGTCGCGCGGTTCCAGACTGTAGCGCCTTTAACCACTTGGCCACCCCGGCCGGCGATGTGTTCTCTGGCGGGACTAAAATTAGTAATTATTAAAATGGAGGAAATAATGACTGAATACAGTGAGATTAGAAACTGCTGATTATCGTACAAACTAGTCTCATCTGGCTGATACTGTCGTCCTTAGCGAAAGAAATATCAGGGGCAGTACTTGACAAAAGTATTCACTAATGGGAGTAGAAGTGATCAAGCAGTTGGATCATGAATAGCGATTTTCATTAAAAAAAGAAGCCAATCTACTTGATGAAATATAAATGCTCAAGCAATCAAGCAGAGTGGTTTGACACTGTAAAGGCTCTCGAAAAGGTAAATAATTTGTATGGCTTACAAATAACGCCAGGCAGACGGTAAAACAACATTACGTTCTTTGAGTAATCCAAACAGCCTAATTAAGGAAACCATAAATAAGAATAGAATGCTGTACAAAAAGAGGGACAGGGTTATGGACCTTAGATGGATTGAAGCTTGCATAGTCATATACGGAAATTAACTTGCAGACAACTTAGCCAACGAGACGTCCAGATCACAAGAGAAAGCTACTTATACTGAACGTCCCGAACCTTTCGTGAAACAAATGTCACGAAACGCAGCTCTGTAGGACTAGGGGAAAGAATGGGACGGACTACAAATGGAATCAATAGAAAAGAATATTTTGCAACTATGTACCAAAAACTGTCAGACTGCCACTAACTCCAAAAATTTCACAGCGATACGAGACACAGGATACGGAAAAGTGAAGACTTACTACCATCCATTCAGAATAACCAACGACGCTATGCACTAGAAGGAACCAAACTGTGGACTACATGTTGCTGGAACGTAGCAACGTGGACAGGAAGAGAAAGTTAATAATGAACAGTGTAATATTGAAAGGCGGGAAACGGCCAACTACCAAGAATGAACGGTACAACTCTTTTTAAAAGCTGTCTAGAAATTCTGCAGTTCAACTGCTTTTTCAAGTACAGGAAATTCTGTCACCAACTGCAAAACAAACTCTGTACTAAGTTTAATGAAGTAATCATTGTAAGAGAAATTTGGCAATATTTAAAACATATTTTTTATGCTTGTATGAAAGTCGTAATCAAGTAGATCAACAGATATAGTACTACTTGGCGTAATGTAGCACGTTAATAAATAATAATAATACTAATAACAACAGAAAAAGTAACTTCTTGCTTCGAACATTCATTGTCGATGTTCCAGCACCCATGATAATCACTGTACTTTGAGTCGTGGTGACTTCTTACTGTTCTCCATTACTGAAATGGCGAGTGCGACTCACTGTGACCCGGTATTATTAGCAATAATCGAATATTTTCTGAAATAGGGGTACATAGATTCCCTGATGAATCGTCTGAGTAATATCGATGCTGACAGTACTTCTCATATTTTCGACATGTAAAGAAACAAGTGATTGCTATTTAAATTTGTTCTATGAGGGGAAATTCATTGAACACACAAGTTTTCGTACGAAGTTCATTTAATTTGCATACTAAAATTTTGTTTCATACAAAAATTACGGTAGTAGTTCGTTACATTGAACATATATTAATGCAAATAAAAGTGAAAAAATAGCTCTCCTCAGTTGAAGATATTTTAGGATATCAGCAAAATTGACTATCTGCAAGGTTCTACTTGGTCCCAAATATGCTGATATTGCGCGTCTTGCACACCCTGCGTTAGTCTGCCACGAGTGCAAATTCTGACATCGTCCTAGTCACTATTGAACTATTCTGTTTGCGGTGTCGACAAGAGTTTTAACCTATCAACACAGCAGTTATATCTAATTCAAAGTAATCACTAAACGTAACACGGAATTCTTCATTTCTTTGGCCACTGAAGTGGGTCTTTAAGTCACAATGACACGAAATAATTATCTGGGTCTGAAGGACACATTATCTACGGAATTCTTCCTTTAATTACTTTTATTTTCTCAATGAAATGTTTTTAAATTAAATAATCTGAAATAGTATATAGATATATTCAACTTGAACGTGAGGACGCCGTGCTGTCACGGCTTAAGAACTAGTTACCCGTAGTCTTTGAGTAAGATAGGTATATCTCTGAGCTGAGCTCTTCTTGTGGTTGTTGAGCCCTGGCAGACGTCACGAACAGTCAGTGGTGAGTTGTCAGTGGGGCAGTATGGAGATGGGAGGAACGCAATGTCACCTCGTATTATGTATAATTGAAATTTTGCGCTCTGTTCTGAAGTTAATGTTAAAAGTGTGTATTTCCATGAGGTGAAGTAATAAGTGAGTTACAGATGAGAAAAATGTATATCAAAAATTATTTCATGTTGTGTCCCAAAAGGGCCTCACACAAAAAGAATTCTGTAACAAGGGAATGAAGTCCATATAACTACGCGGCGACCGACCTTGTACACAGGATTCAACGAGCAATTCATACACCATCGCCTCTTAGACATAATAAGAGACACAAGGTACCGTCATAAGTGATTATCAAAACTTATAACAATGGAGTATAGTTCAGTATTAAAAAAAATATTCTGTTGGAAGCCAGTTTAATTATGCTGCGATTGGAAACTAAATGATGGTGTTGTAGGACTGTATCCACAGGTATGATTACTTCCAAAAGCAACGCACTGAAATATAGACGCATACTGTCATTTGTATAATTAAATAACATCTCTTTATTAATCATTTTTATAATTTAATTACATTTTTCTTTTAGAGTCTGCTACATCTTAATGTCAGTAGTTACAGCACAATTATTTAAGGTATTACAAATCCTTCTTTACATATACTAAAAACGCGTATTTATTAAATTCCACAGAAATCCTTCATTATATTCACATCCTTAAATGACCTATGGACAGTAATAAAACGAAATAGTACACATAAGGGACAGTACAGATCAAAGTAACGTTCTTTTGCGTTAAGTGCAAAACCGTAACCAGTAAATAAGTTGGCAACTCTACACACACAAAAGACACAGACATACGTTTAGACAGGATAACGTAAATAAATATTAGAGCTGAAATATTTTGTGGGGTTGACGTCACAGTATGTGCAGTGCTCCCAGATAATGTGCAACTAGGAAAAACACACCAGTGCCAAATGCAGGAATATCTGGATAATGTTCACAAGACGACACATCCAGATGCACGCGGAAAACAAACCAAAATGAAATAAGCAAAAATTACAGCTCCATAGACTCTGAAACGAACTGTTTTTTACGAGGGTGAGTCCAATGAAAATCTTAAATTTGTAATAACAAATCTAAATTTCGGGCCGTTATCCTGTAAGTTTGTAAGCGTGCTACAAACAGCGTGCAGAATGGCCTGTACGTGGCAGCATAGTGCACATGCACACATACCGTCGCAGTATCAGTATAAAAATGGCCTCCCCACTTGCGACTTGCACCAGGGAAGAACAGCGTTCTGTTATTCGGTTTTTGCGTAGTGGAGGTGTGAAACCTATTGAAATTCATCGATGAATGAAGGTTCAGTACGGTGATGCATGTCTGTCACAGTAGCAGGTTTACGAATGGAGTAGGAAGTTCGCAAATGGTGTGACTTCAGTGGAAGATGCTCCTAGTCCAGGTCAGGCACAACGAGTTGTGACTCCACAGAACAGCAGTTGAAGCCATAGTGAATGAAAATTGCCGAGTGACACTGAATGACATTGCAGCATGTTTACAGATTAGTTATGGGCCACCAAACCACATTGTGCATGATGTGCTCCAGTTTCACGAAGTGTCTGCAAGATGGGTGCCACGGCAACTGACTCCTGAAATGAGAGAACGACGTGTTGATACTTGTGAAGAACTTCTTCGGCGCTTTGAATGAGGTGATGGCTTCCTTGCAGGAATCGTTACTGGAGACGAAACCTGGGTTCACTTCCACCAACCACTTCCTCATCCACCATACTCACCAGACCTTGCCCCAAGTGATTTCCATATGTTTGGACCATTCAAAGACGCAATGGGAGGAAAGAAGTTCCGTTCTGATAAAGAGATACGCCATGCGGTGCATGAGTGGTTGCGCGGACTACCAAAAAAATTTTTTTCTAATGGAATTTATGCACTTTGTAAGCGCTGGAGGACTTGTCTTGAGCGTGTGGAAGATTATGTTGGAAAGTGATACAGCTTTGTACAACTTCTGCACAATAAATAATATTTAAAAAAATTTGAGGTTTTCATTTGACTCACCCTCGTAGATCTGTATGTTTTAGACGAATATGTTTGATTCCCGACCACTAACAAAAATTTAAATGAATAAAAATGCTTATGGTAAATTAATATCCGCATTTTTAGTAATGGCAAAGACGGATTGGAAATACGTTTGTGACACTCTTAGTCGGAAAAACAAAAACAATTACTTCTAGAGGCAAAATTATTGTTGATAATTAAATAATTGTACAAGAAAAATATTTCAGTGACCATTGTCGTGACAGTCCTTATACTTACACTAACAACGTACAAAACGTAGTATATCTGCAACAATTAGCAAGTTTCTGCAAAACAAAGCAACGAAAATTGTATAAAATTTCCGATGTTAAGACAGTGCGGTTGAGAGGTGACTAATGGATTCTAGCGTGGAAGTACCCATGCAAACTGCAGAACAGAACTTCTAAACCAGAAATATAGAAATTTATCAGCTTACACAAAAACCAAAACTTGCTTAGTCAGTTAAATGTTATCCAAAATTCTTGTTTAATTTTGAGAAGTCTCGTAATTAAAGTGTGTGAGAATGTAATCAGAATTTCGGACAGATGTATGTATTTATCTTTGCTGAGTTATGAGCAATGTCGCCACATGAGCAATATCCACCACATGTTAATTATGTAAACTCGTTCACCGTACGAAATTCAATAACATCTGTGCAAGATCTTAGTTATATGTGCTCATGCTGTGTAGTCTATGGCATTTGCTAAAATACCCACGTTGTAGTTCTCATTGCCGGCCCGTCGTTGCGCCACCACTGTCTCAGGTAATAAGCGTTGCAGAGAAAGGCTGCGGCAAATTGCCGTTTGTTGCCTGCATTGTGGTATGCACCGCTCTATATTCGGTTTCTGCATCTGCAGTTACGAAAGTTCGCATACGCTGATTACACATTCATCTAGCCTTTTCTTTATCCTAAGTATAAATATTGATGCAGCAGGTTCATTTACATTGTAGAAGGATGAGTGAGGTATCCGAAGCTATGGACGTCACAGATCTATACATTCCAATACTTCGCCCTTATGTCCGAAACAGAAAAATTCTACTTGCGTTTAGGTACGACTACAAACTGGATTATTAGCGAAAATAAGACTACTTTATTTAGCAAGTTTAACCGTTATTATTTCCATTTTCCCGTTTCTTTATTTCTTGTTTCTAGTTAAACTCTACTACCGACTCCTACAGCACAAAGCTGTTAGACTTAAAGAACTGCGAATTAACAGGGAACATCAAGAGAACACAAAATGTGCAGCGCAATAGTTCAGCGGCTTCTTTGCCTCGCAACAAAGTGCGTTGGAAATACCAAAAAATCTAAACTGCAAACACTCGAACAAATTACCTAACGCCTCACGAAAAGCAACTTTGAAAATTCTAACAACCGATGTCCGGGACGAATTTATGAATGTCCTTTCCCGCAGATGCCATGAAGAAAAAAAAAAGACTAAAAAGGGCACATATAGAGAAACGAAAGTTATCAATCTTCTGATGCTCCATCTGTGAAACAACGATAAAAGGCACTAATACGTATGCAGTGCAAATGTTGTATAACACGCTTTTTTTTTGTCTTTCTCACCAGAAACGTTTTGCTTGATTGGTGAACCACCATCATTGCTGACTGGAGCTTTTTCTTCCTTTTTGCTTATTTTGAAGTAAAGTGGTTTTTTCTCTCTTTACTAGACGAGGCCGCGGTTGAAACAGCATGTTTTCATTTTCTTCGTTTGTTGGGGTCCCAAGTTTCCTTATCTGCGTTTGGTGTTCCTATTCTTGCTAACAGTCGTCAGGGGTGTTTTTTCTGTTTTTTAGACAGGTATTTTCAATATGTCCGAGCAATTAGTACTCACCACATCTTTCATGCTACATCCAGTGATAACAGAAAAGCGGAATTTTACTTGCCTATTCGATAGAGTGGTCTCTAATTATTCTAGCGTGATATTCTTTTTGTCGATATGTATTAATATGTACTGTAAAACATGAAGAATATCCATTTCTCCAGCAACAACCTCACCGCCTTGGCTCACGCTGACTGCTACCGCCGTGCAACCAGCACTCTTCTGTCGCTACTGTAATCCTGGTTAATTTCATGTTTTACTTCCCCTGTTAAGACTTATCGATGGAATGAACATCTAGTAGAATATGGAATGGGGGTGCAAAATTTGCTTTAAAAACAATTTTGGGTAGCGCTTGAAAAAGACGAGGTGAGCAGCGTTTGTTTCCCTGATTGCAGCTACACATTACAAAAACGAAATTACAGATATCTGCCGAAGCTTCAGAGAAAATGTGCCTGACGATTCTGGGAATGACACCGGGCGTATATATCGTACGATTTTACACGTACACAGAAGTATCCATAATCAAATGGAAACGTTCAAATTTGAGAAAAAGGTCCAAGGCAGTCGGAGTCACTTCGTGTCGAGTCCGCAGATCATCATCAAATGCGCGAAGTAGGCTCTCCTTAACAATGTATTCTATTGTTCAATCCTCCGCTCCGCTGTCGCAGTCAACAAGTGAACGGTGACCGTACTCGTTGAGCGTGTAACCACACCACTCTTGACCCTTCCTAATGCGGTTCAACTTCTACCAAGTTTGGTGCGGTGGATGGAAGCCTTCAAACTTCTTTGTTGGATCTTGAACCAGGTGAGAGAGGTTAGGTAAATGTTCGTTCCATCATTGTCGCCACTTGGAGGTCACGTCGAAAGAACTGATACTTTGATTCAGCCCCGGGTAGTTGCGTGAGTTCATATTAGTTAGTGGATGTTGTTTGACATCGTCCAAGGGAGAATTTTTATGAGAAGTGATCTTCTTGAGAAAGTTTACCTCAGCTCCTTTCCTCTCTAGATCACACTCAGCAATATTAGCTAGGGCAGGTAACCATTGTCTACAGATTCAACTGTATCAGTGGTAACTCTCATAGCTTCTATAACCTGCACAGTAATCGTCGCTGTGTTGCACTGTTTTCCACGCAGGAGCGCAATATTCACCAACAGAATACACAAGAATGAGTGCAGCAGAGCTTGGAGTACTGGCGTACAAACCCCAACTGCAATATTGCGAATTTGGTTCACTCTTGAGTTTCTTAGATAAGTTGATGCACTCTTGCTTGAATTCAAGGAGCAATACAAAATGTTTCCTAGATGTATTGGATCGTAATTACGGTATATTTGGATTCCATCGAAAACCTTTGGAATTGATTTTTATTTACATGGAATACTGTAATCTCTGTTATACTTGGGTTAGCTTGTAGTCTCCATTTATGGAAGTGTTGTTCTGGTCTTCAGTTCAGAGACTGGTTTGATGCAGTTCTCCATGCTACTCTATCCTGTAGAAGCTTCTTCATCTCACAGAACCTTCCTCAACCTACATCCTTCTGTATCTGTTCAGTGTATTCATCTCTTTGTCTCCCTCTACGATTTTTACCATCCACGCTGCCCTCCAATACTAAATTGGTGATCCCTTGATGCCTCAGAATATGCCCTACCAACCGATCCCTTCTTCTAGTCAAGTTGTGCCACAAATTTCTCTTCTCCACAATTCTGTTCAACATCGCCTCATTAGTTATGTGATCTACCCATCTAATCTTCAGCATTCTTCTGTAGCACCACATTTCAAAAGCTTCTATTCTCTTCTTGTCTAAACTATTTATCGTCCACGTTTCACTTCCATACATGGCTACACTCCATACAATTACTTTCAGAAACGACTTCATGACACTTAAATCTATACTCGATGTTAACAAATTTATTTCTTCAGAAACGCTTTCCTTGCCATACCCTCTCTACTTCGACAATCAACAGTTATTTTGCTCCCCAAATAGCAAAACTCATTTACTACTTTTTGGGTCTCATTTCCTAATCTAATTCCCTCAACATCACCAGATTTAATTCGATTACATTCCATTATCCTCGTTTTGCTTTTGTTGGTGTTCATCTTATATGCTCCTTTCAAGACACTGTCCATTCCATTCAGCTGCTCTTCCAGGTCCTTTGCTGTCTCTGACAGAATTACAATGTCATCGGCGAACCTCATATTTTTTATTTCTTCTCCATGGATTTTAATTCCTACTCCAAATTTTTCTTTTGTTTCCTTTACTGCTTGCTCAATATACAGATTGAATAACATCGAGGATAGGCTACAACCCTGTCTCACTCCCTTCCCAACCACTGCTTCCCTTTCATGCCCCTCGATTCTTGTAACTGCCATCTTGTCTCTGTGGAAGTAATCACTCAATTTCTACGGTTCAGCAAATTCTGACGTTGCATAAGATCTTAACTCTTAAAGGCTAGTGCTGTGTCATCTGCATACTACATTTTCAGGGAGTTCGTATCGGGTACGTTATAGATTTACAGGTTAAACAGAATGAGGGCTACAACTGATCCCTGAAGTAGGCCATTACTTAGAGCCCTCGTTCTGCTAGGTTGTCTATTCAGGAACACATTAAAAAGCCTGTCAGAAAGCATATTATTCATTGGAAACACCAGGTTTAACAACGGATGATTTTAATAAACTTCTACATCAATCCCTCCCTCCACAGTGTCATAAGATCCACAAAAGCTGCAGCTGATTTGAGATCACGGCGAAATCCAACTTCTACTCGAGTTGTCAATTTTAAGACCTGTTCGCAGTAGCTCCGGTGTTTCTCAACGCTACCTCTGTCGACGGAGACGAATTGACCAGTGATCTCTGAAAAGTGATTTATAATAACTCTTTCTACTAACTTGTCGGTCATGCTAAGCAGCGAGAGTGGTCGGTAGTGAGGGGTATAGTTTCCGTCTGTGTCTGATTTCGGGATGGGAATTACATTTGCCTTTTTGAAAAGCTCTGGTAATTTTCCAGTTCTCAGAGTCTCAATGAAAAATTCAAGGAGCCACAATTTTGTGTTAGGTGTGCAGGCTGTCCCATATTCCTCAATGTAGAAGTCACGTGAGTAATCTCTCTCTCTCTCTCTCTCTCTCTCTCTCCCTCCACCCCCCCTCCCTCTCTCTCTCTCTCTCTCTCACACACACACACACACACACAAGTAAACTTAAAAATTTCGTGATACCGATACAACTTTTTTTTCTCCTTGTCTTCGGTCTTGGCCACGCAGCTTTTTGAAATGCTGTGGCATTATTTTCATTACTTACGCTGACTATTTTGCTAATTTTCCCAGTAATTTTAGAATTCTAAGAGTGTTGCTATTTATAAGGGATTGGTGACTCCATCATGATCCCCTGTCCCGTTATTACTCTTTGTACTGTTATAAAAATTATTACGGTCACTGATTTTTGTTGTTGTTTTCGTTGAATCATGAATATTCTCAGGTTTCCATCTGGGAGGGGGAAGAACCTGTGGGACTATCTACGATTGAATTTTGCAACATTTAAGACAAATAAAATACTCAATCTTCTTCGCCAAATGATGGTAGATAATATGCCCATAATAAACTCACGAAATTTTAACACTGCCACTTGGTTGAAATTCTGACAGTTTTTCACCATCAATAAACTCTGGGTAAGTCTAAACGCATTATTTATAATTGTTATTATTGTTATTATTGCTGTTGCTTTTGCTCTTCTCACTCTGTCATTCAGTAGCTCAGTAGTTTGATATTTCTGAGTTACTTTTATAATTTCTGGATATGTAATGAATGATCCTATGAACATGAGCCAACTAAATAATAGTAAATACTTAAAGAAAAATAGAATATAGTTTTAAATGAGCTATAGTACTTCAGACATAGTGACTTTATGTACATTATTGTTAAATAATGTTATAATCTTCTGTCATGTTATAATAGTGGTAAACAATACACTGAAGAGCCAAAGACCAGGTACACTTACCTCAATCGTGTAGGGCCCCCGCGAGCACCGCCGGTGTGGCCGAGCGGTTCTAGGCGCTTCAGTTTGGAACCGCGCGACCCTAAGGACGCAGGTTCGAATCCTGCCTTGGGCATGGATGTGTGTGATATCCTTAGGTTAGGTATGTTTAAGCACTTCTAATTTCTAGGGGACTGATGACCTCAGATGTTAAGTTCCATAGCGTACAGAATAATTTGAACCCGCGAGCACGCAGAAGTGCCGCAACACGATGTGGCATGCACACGACTATGTATGAAGTAGTACTGGAGGGAATTGACACCATGGATCCTGCACGGCTGTCCATAAATCCGTAGGAGTACGAGGGGGTGAACATCTCTTCTGAACAGCACGTTGCAAGGCATACCAGATATCTCAATAATGCTCTTATCTGGGGAGTTTGGTTTACAGTGGAAGTGTTTAAAGCCAGAAGAGTGCTCCTGGAGCCACTCTATACCAATTCTGGACGTGTTGGGTGTCGCATTGTCCTGTTGGAATTGCCCAAGTACGTCGGAATGCACAATAGACATGATTGGATGCAGGTGATCAGACAGTGTGCTTACGTACCTGTCACCTGCCAGTGTCGTATCTAGACGTATCAGGGGTCCCAAATCACTCGATCTGCACACGCTCCACACCATTACAGAGCCTCCACCAGCTTGAACAATCCCCTGCTAACATGCAGGATCCATAGATTCATGAGGTTGTCTCCATAGCCGTACACGTCCATCCGCTTGCTAGAATTTGAAACGAGACTGGTAACTTGTTTCCAGTCATCAACAGTCCAGTGTCGGTGTTGACAGGCTCAGGCGAGGCGTAAAGCTTTGTGTCGTGCAGTCATCAAAGGTACACGAGTGGGCCTTCGGTTCCGAAAGCCCATATCGATGATGTTCCGTTGAATGGTTCACACGCTGACACTTGTCGATGGCCCAGCGTTGAAATCTGAAGCAATTTGCGGAAGGGTTACACTTCTGTCACGTTGAACGATGCTCTTCAGTCACCGTTGGTCCCGTTCTTGCAGGATTTTTTTCCGGCCGCAGCGATGTGGGAGATCAATGTTTTACAAGATTCCTGATATTCACGGTGCTCTCGTGAAATGGTCGTACGAGAAAATCCCCACTTCATCGCTACCTCGGAGATGTTGTGTCCAATCGCTCGTGCGCCGACTATAACACCACATTCAGACTTACTTAAATCTTGGCAACCTGCCATTGTAGCCGATCCAAAACTGCGACAGACACTTGTTGTTGTATATTGGCGTTGCCGATCGCACCGCCATATTCTGCCTGTTTACATATCTCTGCATTTGAATAGACATGCCTATTCTCATTTTTTTGGCGCTTCAGTGTAAAAAGTAAGATCAAAATTTAACTTCATGTCGACGACAGATTAGAGAAGGAACTCCATTTTGGATAGGAAAAGGGTGGAAAAGGAGTCGGACATGGGCCTCCCAGCATTCGATTTTAATCAGTTTAGAGAAACCGTGGAAAACTAAAATCTTAATGACTGAATAGAGTTTTGAAACGCGGTTCTTCCAAATGCGTGTCCAGTGTCTTACTCGGGCAGCAGGTGATATCCACTTAATGCTTTCGCTCACAGTGCCTCCGACGGTATCCCAGTATTTGATGGGCTTTTTATTTCTGAGGTACTCTTTGTCTAACAGCCTGTTCTACTGAAGAATGCCTGTTGGAATGTGACATTTCAGAAAGCGACGAAAGGAGAAAGGAACGTTAACCCCCCGCGGTCTCGTTTTCCATATCTCTTTCTCGTCTCTAACACACACACACGCACATAAACAAACAAACAAAAAAGGAATGATGAATTTTATTCGATAAATAAGCTTATCAGACGAATAGTTTTAAACCTATTCACAGAAGAATCTGAATCTGAAGGAAACTTCACTTAAGCCCCACATATCCCTGTTTCTTACTACTACTCTTAACGCTTTCTGGTAAGTTCCCTTTGTATTAATTTGCTGTTTGTTTTAAATATTTTAATTTTGTTTTGATTGCCGTGTCAAAGATGGCGGACTCTGTTCTTGCATCTCACTACGCAGTTGTAATGATTATTTCTCAAAGCTGTTGACCGTTAATGTATGCTCTCTCATGCTCATAATTAGCTGTTGTCTGATGATGGCCTTTTAAGCCGAAACCTCGTTAACTAAATAAATTAGTATTATAGAGCCACCATATTTTCACTCCCCTTCTGTAGAGAGTAACTTGTTCTGCCAAGCTGCGACAAAAGAGCCAGTTGACTTGAAAAGTGAACCTACTAGCACTCCCGGGTTCCCGGATTCGATTCCCGGCGGAGTCAGGGATTTTCTCTGCCTCGTGATGACTGGGTGTTGTGTGATGTCCTTAGGTTAGTTAGGTTTAAGTAGTTGTAAGTTCTAGGGGACTGCTGACCATAGATGTTAAGTCCCATAGTGCTCAGAGCCATTTGAACCATTTTTGAACCTACTAGCACTGAAAAGATTTCTTGGAGATGTGGTTCGCCTAATGCAACAAGATGAAAGGGTGCCATAAGCGTTTCGCTTCATTTTATTTGTGAAGCATCGTCAGTGGCTTGTAATACATGTTTGATGTACATATATAATAACTGCGTTATAAATTACAATAGTAGAGTTTTATTATAACTACATTTATGTTATAACGTTACAATATTTTGTTATTCTCTTGCTGATAAGTCAGAAACAACTTTTTACAGTATGCGTTTCGTGTGGATAAATTGCTGTTATTCTACATACGACCATCTTAATACATACGTGCCGTCCTGGAGTTGTACTTAGTTGGTCTACGTAAACCGGGATGTCCGAATTTTAGCGTTTTTCGGTCATATGTCAACTGAACACCTCACTTTCACTGGTCACTGTGATTTGGTTTGGTGTGTTTATTGTATGTAGTGTTACCAACTCTCGCTGTGTGTCGTCTTTTGTTTGTTATGTGGTGTCTGCATGTTGTTTAATATTCTTTTGTTTGTGATGTGTTTGTATTTTTTTGTGGGAGATTAAGCTGTTATTTCGTCTGGTTTTGTTCTATATCTTTGTTATTGTTTTAATGGCTGACATGATCACTGAGTTGTTCACATACACTGATTAATTTTTTGTTGTTGGAAGGGTTGTTTGCGTGTGTAAGTTTTCCTGTAATGTTAGGAGCTTTCTGTTGTGACTGATCGTAATAAAAAATTTCGTGTCCTATTCCGTGTTCGTTGCTTCATGACAGTGCTTTATAATTTATTCAGCAAAGGTAAAATGGCTATTTTTATTGCATTTCAGAAATTGTTCTAAACGCTCATTAGTTTCATTACTTTCCATTTCTTGCATCTAGAAGTGTTTATTTAAACATGTTTTTCCAAAATGTTACAATATCCTGGGGCCCATATAGGGCGCCAGGTAAATAACTGTTTGTAAAAGAAGCTAATCTACAGAAAAAAATGACACTGCCTCTATAAAGAATCAAATAAGGAAAACAATGTGTTGTACTCGCGTACATCTGCTGCATGAAGACATAATGCATTACTGTGACTCTGGTAAGTACTATATTTGCAAACAATTTATTTCTGTTGTAATAATGTAAGATACATACGGAACGCATGGTATTCGCATCAAACACTCTGTGTATATTTTTACAATGTTGATTCGTATCGTTTTGCACTATTGCAACTGCGGTTGCATTCGGAATTCTTATTATGCTAGTTAGTTGGCCCCAAAAGTAATAATTATCGGAGCCATAGTTCATTACTATCCGTCTTTCATGTAGCAGACGCGAGTGAGTGAAGCACATTGTGTTGCATATTTATTTTTGTAGCACTTGAGCAAACTTGTTGCCCTCCTCAAGCTACCTTCTACTCGTCGCCATACATTCGATTTAAGAGTTTATAGTGGAAATTCAGAAATACCCTGTATGTTGCTTGAAATTAATTCAATATACACCTTTTCATGCGCCAGGGCTAGTCTACCATTCATCATTCGATCAAGACTGGCCGCAAGCAATGTGTGATTCACGTGAAAAGAATGTGGCCCCTGTTACGAGAACCACAGCTCGAGTTACCAAAAGCGGAAAATTCAAGTAGGAGTTACTCAAACGCCGCCATTCAGCGGAGTTGCAAGCGTCTCAGCCCACGTAACGAAGCCTGTGGCAACGCAGACTGCGACTAAAATATGCACGTGGAGTGTATTATTAAGTGATAAGGCGAGAATTATATTGGAAAACCCTAATTAATGAACTTTCACTGAACGTGTGAACGTCATTTACGCAAGCGAAAGCAGTGATTAGGTAGTTGAGCTATTGCATAACGATCACACATTTATTCTGCGTAGAGTGAGCAAAAAACACGCTTATTGTCTGCGGATCGACAAGTGGAACAGACTTAGGAGAATTTTTCATAGGCCTTTCATTATGTTTTGAGCTGTGACTGACGTTAACGGTAAGGCGCTGCGCAGCTGCGTATATCTTTACAAAACAGTGTTAGAAAAACACGGAAGGTGGATCAGAGTTGCTGTGGTAGGTTTTATTACAAAATTGGGGCTTATAAATGACATGTACCTCTTACTACTGTCCATTGCCTCACTTTAACACGTTTCAAGCACCATATAGGGTATTTCTGAATTTCCCTTTTAAACTCTTAAATCGTATGTGTGACGACGAGTAGAGGTAGCTTGAGGAGGGCAACGTGTTCGCTCAAGTGCTACAAAAAGAAACATGAAACACAATGTGCTTCACTCACTCGCGTCTGCTACATGAAAGACGGATAGTAATGAACTTTGGGTCTGATAATTATTACGTTTGGGGTCAATTAACTAGCGTAATAAGAATGCTGAATGAAAATCGCTGTTTTAATAGTCAATGTGTAGGGCATGATGCATTCAGAACTTGAAGTGTGAGGAACTGTTGTTAAGACACACTGAAGGCTTAGAAGCTGAGCGAAGAGGCTGAAAGACCTTGCATGGTATGAACAATGTGCTTCACTATGAGCTATAAACGGTGTTTTGAAAGTAGTATTTTCCTAAACAAAAAACTATACGCTTCATATGATGGTAAGAAGTGACCTATCGTACGTGAAAGTCATTCAGTATGATTCTAACAGGTTCTGTATATGTCACTAAACTTGCAGAGCCTACACAAGGACTGAGGCACATTAATGTCTCTTCAACGCTTCATTGCCTTGCTCATTACAACCATTTATCTGAATAATAATAACGAGAATAACAACAGCTTTTCGTAGATGTCAAGCAATCAGGTAGAATGAAACGTTAACCATATCACAGAAGTTAAAGGTCAAAGATTTTTCACGTAGACCTCAGACTACAGAACAAACTTAGCAATCCACCTGTTGGCGGTGAAGGTAACAATTTCCACTTGTTTCTTAATATACGACTGCTGACAGCTACAAACTACGCTACACACTAATTTTTCTTCACCACGATTTTCGGCTAAAAAGGATTAGTGTAGACTAATTTTGGCAGCCATATATGGGGAAATACCTGGTATGGATGAAAACTTCGCAAGAGTTTTTAAGTCACGTGGAGTGCACATAAACTTCAAAGACTTTTTGAGTGTTCCTTACTTTAAGACACGTTATCGATCATGTGCAGGAGTTGAAATCAACAATATGAACACCCTGGACTGTAGCTTACCTCTAACCCAACAACGTTCTCTTCTGTTTTCCCCTTGTATTTTAAGACTTCTGAAAGACTCCTTAACTGTTAATATCTCTGCGGTCTTCATGGCGTACACACACACAAACTTCCAACGACGACAGCTTGTTGGTGCCCCATTAGTTGATGCGTCTTGCACAACAGTGTCAAGGATAGTACGGATATCTATAACTGCTATGATGACACACAAAGTGCACTGGGGAATTTTCTGTGTAGTTGAGTCGACTGTTGGAAATCGCAAATGTCACATCTTGATGCAAAGTGAAAATTAAGTACGCAGATAATGTGACTTCGATAGTAACTATTACATTAAGTGCTACGTTCTTTTATATAAATGACGAAGAGTTGTGTGTTATTATGCACCTGAAACACACAAATATGTTGGACGCAAGGACAGTGCCCTCTGGAACGGAACGATTATGCATTGACGCTCTTTATAGTGAACTGTCACTTAAGAACGGCATAACAGGCGGAAACTGAGATCGTAATGAATAAATACGTTTATTAACAGTCCAGGCAGAAAATTATATTTCTAAAAATGCAGGCAGAGATTCGTAAGTTAAACGCAGTAGTGGAAGAAATAATGGACTTATATATGCAGACACTAAAGTACGAAAGAGAATATGAAGACACAAACGGACACACACACACACACACACACACACACACACACACACACACACACACAATCAACCAGACACTGTGTGTAGTATATGTAAAGCTCTCTACGTAAGCTAAAATGGAAGAGAATTTCCAAGAAGATAGGTAAATACATTAATGCTTATCACACAAATAATTATTCTAAATCCACCCACCCACTTTAAGAGCACTGGGAACCCATTACAGAGCGTTAGAAGTGATCTGCACATGTTACATAAATTGGATGAAAGACATGAATTTATATGAAAAACTTGAAATTTTCATAAGCGCTGCAATACATGGAAACGGGTTGCTCAATGCCTAGTAATAAAATAGAAATGTAAGCTACTTTAAAAAAATTTCAGTGTTGAACGCTTGTTCTTTAAATAGTAAAGCGATTTAGGGAGTGCTTGTCCAACAATGGTTGAGATACTTAGTGGACGCTTGTCCCATTTAAAAATATTAAAGTATGTAACCGGGCTTGTGTAAAAAAGTAGTTGAAGCTATAGTGAATGTATCATTTTAGCAGTTGAAGCATAGTTGGTATGCTTTAGCCACTTCGCTGTAAACAACTGTGTGAAGGGATGGTTCTCTGTTTTAGTGCTCTGTGTGCCAGACAGGTTTCTGTTCCCACTAAAAGTAAGAATTTCTTTGAGACTATTTAAATAATGCAACAGACAGAATGGTGGACACAAAAACATATTGACCTAACAATTGATGCATAAGTGACAGTTAGGAACATGATGTCGGCGACATGCTGCTGAAAGGCGTCATACCAATAAATAATAGGAAATAAATCTGACTGAACATGTAAAGCGTTATTCTATAAATAAGAAGACAATAGCCAAGACAGTGATTCCAGGCTCTATATACCTTTACGCAACATAGCGCAACGCAAACTGCAGAAACACGGCGTCTATTGCCAAAGTTCTTGCAAGTCAGATCGCGGTACAGAAGAGGTCCCGATGCTGAAAGTAATTGAAAAAGTACGTGATACACTGCAGGCCCTTTGACACTGCGGGGAAGACGTGTTCTAATTGCAGGTGACTGGAAGATATGTTTGCTTTATTTCAGGAACAAAGCTCGTCCTCTTCTAGCAAATGCCACTGCAAGATGTAGTAGAAACATAATTTTTCGCTTGCTTACTTCCTCCGCTCCCGCCGTTGCCCGAGAGAATTGTTATAGCCTGTTTAGTATTATCACGCATGTAATCACTGGATACAAAAGTAATGTTTCAAGCGTTCCTGCTGTACTGTTATGATACTATTATTATGATGACATACTGAGTACAACAGGTATAAGAGCAGATATTTATATTGGTGGCTGAAAACTATGTACTGAACAACATTACATCAGTATTTACGTCATTTGCAGGGTAATAATCATAGTCATTAAGATAGTGTGGTTTTAGGTTGATCAGTACCTCCAAGTAACCGTGACTAGAGAAAGCCACTAGTGCTTATTTACCCCTGGGCAGCAGGTCAGGTGTTGAAATGTGGAAGCGTGAGTGCAAATTGCTCAAACTTAGATGGTATAATTTTGTGTAGGTTGTGCAGTGGTTTTATTGAAGGCTATTGCTTTCTTTCGGTGCAGTGATCACCCTAAAAAGAAAGGTAGCTTTGAAGCTGTCTTTAAACATAAATGACGTAGCACATAATATTAATGCTAACCTCAGACTTTTTGCGAATGACGCAGTTACATAGAATGAAGTACTGCCTGAAAAAAGATGCACAAATACTCAAATCAGATACTGGTAAAGTTCAAAAATGGTGCAAAGATTAACACCGAGGTAAAAATTGAAATGTATAATTGTGCACTTCACAAAACGCAAATATGTATTATCGTATGATACCATTGTCAATAACTCACAGCGGGAATCATTTAATCCACACTAATATCACGATGTAACAAGTTATAGGAATTTGCACTGGAGTTAAAACATAAGCGAAATCGTAGGTAAAGGTGATAGCATGTGGTTCATAGGTGGAAGTTGGTAGAACGCAGACATTCTACAAAAAAGATTGCTTATAATCTATTCATGTGATCGATCCTAGAATGTTGCTGAAGTGTGTGCTAATAGGTTTGTTTGACTCTTGGGAGAGAGGCACGGATATACTGAAAAACATGGGCTGGCAGACTCTTGAAGGCGAACGTCCACTATCTCGCTAAAAACCTACTTAAAAAGTTTCGAGAACCAGAACTACATAAGGGAGCTAAGACTGCTGTACAGATCCCTACGTATCGATCCTGTGGCGATCGGAAAGACAAGACTGGACTATTTATAGCACGGACAGAGGCATTTAAGCAGTCTTTCATTTCGCGCTTCGTAGGAGAATGTAATCAGAAACACCTATTACGCGTTACTACTAGTCCCACACTTAAGCGACTGGCGCGAAATTTGGATAGATATCATCTTTCAGATGTAGGAACACGCCTACCAACCTACCAACTTTCGTTTACGTCTTACAATTCCTTCTTGGTGTTGTGATTTTTTTTCCGTAAATGTATATACTCTGACACACACACACACACACACACACACAAACGCACCGTCCCTTCTATAATTGTTCAGGCATATGTACCCATTCGATACTGGGGTCCCAAGTTATTCTAATGCGATATTGGTTTCGTCGATATGTACTCGTCTTGTGCTGACTGCTACCGCCATGCAGCAGCATTTCACCGTCGTTTCTGGAATACTGATTATTTTTCGTGTTTTACTGTCCCTGTTAATACTTATCGATAAAACAAACATAGCACTAGATCATCCAACAGGCGCGTAAAATTCTGCTTTAATTTTTTTTTATCTTTTTTTAACGGGAAACATACAGACGCTTTCCGTCGAAGCTGTGAGCCGCAAGAAAATGCTGTGAGCTGGATTTGTTTCCCTAATTCTCGCTACAAACTGCAAAAACGAAATTGCAGTTATCTGCTTAAACTTCAAAGAAAACGCGCCCGAAGACTCCTCAGAGGATGTAGTGGGACGCGAAATTGAAGCGTCACCCATTCACCAGTGTCAGCCCAGTTTGCAGGTGAATATAAGTTTAATTTACTGTTTTGTTTATGTATTTTTGTAATATTTGTAATAGCTGTGAATTATCTAAAGTTTTGTATTTATTTTTTATGTTTCATGTACGGAGAGGGCGGCGCAACGAACGGAGACAGCATCTTCGCTGCCGGGACCAGAGAGAAAATTGCTGGCCACTATACGTCGCGGGTCGACAGCCAAAGAGCAACAGAAGATCCTGAAACCGAGTTGTTGCGTCGTGCTTCTAAAAATTAAATAATTGAGAATTTGTAATGTTTGTACAACATTGACGTCATAGAAAGTTCAATCTTGTTGTAAACGTTCAGTTCTGTCTTGTCAAGGCTCAGGTTCACGTCTATATGTAGGAAGATAATAAACTAGTGGATGCTACAAAAGTTTAAATACGTGTTCCGAGAATTTATTTATGAAGAATTATGTGAATGAATTAATAATATATTTGACAAGATTATTAATTTTTGACAACGTTCGTCGCGAGTTTGAATCTCGAAAGTTTATTCAATGTGGTTCTAATATTTATTAAATCAGATAACGTGCATTAATATAATTTCTGAGGAGAAACAAACGACATCTAAATTGAAAAAGTTTGCGCAAACCAATTGGACTGAGTGACGAAATTCTGCGCATACGACTCAAATGATGTTTTACAGTTTCGTTCAAGAACCATTCTGAGACAATTTAAAAAGAATACAAATAATTTTGAAGTGTGTTGTAACTGACGTAGGTGACGAAGTCTACACATGGTCATATGTCAAAAGAAAATCGTTTAAAAAAAACTTACGTCGTTACACTACAAGGAACGTCCGGTTTTACAAGTATACAAAAATATCTACAATCAGATGGAAATGTCCCAATCTGATAACATGATGCGTTCGCTCGCACACAAAATTACTAAAATATGACGTTAAATAGAAATTAAAATTAATCACTGGAAAGAAAACTGTTAAAATTAACTGGAGCAGATGGCCATTTTTGATTGTGAATGCAATTGTTTTAGTGGCCAAACAGACTTCTAGAAAAATGCTGTAAGATTTAGAAAGGATTACAACATTTAATACCACCCTCAGTTTTTCGGGGCCGGTATCTGTTATTTATGAATCATAGCTTGGAGACTGTGGCCAGGTCATTTAAGGTTCCGCGCTTCCATTCAAATTTGCAGAACGTTTCGTGATGATCGGCAGTTAATCTCAGGGACGCTGTAGAAAGTTGCAAATGAATAAATGGCAGAATACCGGTTGTACACGGCCATTGCGTCTCCATGCCACGATCCGTTAATCGCGTATTGGTCGTTGGCTGCTGTAGTAAATCATTACAACATTTGGTGTCTAATATGTCTTTTAGGAGAACCATTAAAATGAGAACTCATGAGACTTAACTAATTTAGATTAATTTAATCGCATATGGTTCTAAAGCTAGTACATCTCACTTATATCATATTTGTATACACAAAAGAAAGATTAATTACCGATACGCAAGGAACGCAACTATAGTGCGTCCTATCAGTATAAAAGATAACCGGCCAGAGAGAGAGAGAGATTCGAGCAGGCACGCTCTCCACTTACATTCTGAACAAAAGAAGAAACGTATTACAATCGATCGCAATCAGCCACACACTGTCTGCAGCTATATCTTTGAAATATTATTACATTTCACAACATTAATTTGCATAAGCTATTTAGATTTTAAGTTTTTTAGTATATAAATAGATAAGTGCACATTTTTGTGCTTTCTGTCGATTTTGCTACGTAAAATGTACATGAAATTACGAGGGTCGCTACAAGTAATGTTTGATACAGGTCCAAGGCGGTCAGAATCACTTGGTCAAATGTTCTGCTAAAGAATGCTCCTCCGCTCCGCAGTCGCAGTTAACAAATGAACGGAAACCCTACTCCTACAATGTGTAACCACACCTCTCTTGACCCGTCTTAATGCGGTTCAGCTTCGAAAAAGTGTGGGTGGTGGTACGAATCCTTCACACTTCTTTCTAGTACCTTCTGCCACTCACTTCACAGAAGTCTGCAGACTACAGAAGTAGATGTTCATCAGCGCCACGACCATTATATCAGCGGAGGTATACCTCATACAAGTTGATAAGGCCCACAGTTGCATTGCTGTAAACATAAAAGAGTCCTTTGTTGAGTAGGAGAATAAAGTAAGACGCCTGTTCTGAATTTGAGCAGGCACACCGAACAAAATATTTGAGACCTCCTTAGAAGAGCAAAGTGGTTGCTTTGGAGCGCTGAAAAAGGCGTAGAACTAGTACCAAGCGATCGTGTGACCAACAGCCGCTGATTTAGGTCGTGGCAGTAAAGTGAAGTGTACATGCTCCTCGGTTGTATGGAATCAGTGCAGAAAGATGGGTCGCCATGGAGAGGTGACAGACTGGGACAAAGTAGTTAACGTGTTTGGTCGTGTTCGTGGTGTTGGTGTACCAACGCGAACTGCCTAACATGTGTACAAGGAGCGATGTACCACCCACAGCCATAAAATAAAATGTAAGAACGGTAATCGTAAAATGATAGTCGCTGATTGCGACCGGAGTCTAATGCTGCGCTTTGTCAATTACAGACTGTTTCAGACGGGAGTTACTGCTATCAGTGAGTGGAGCTCCATCTCAGCCAATCGCCGAGCGAACATTACGAAGGGATCTAACACGCAGTGGACATTTGGAGTCTGGTTCCTTCCAAAAGCAAAAGGGCATTGTTCACAAAGGCACACAATTCTGTACGTCTGCTTAGGACCAAATAATACAGAAACTAGACAGTAGTTGAATGGACGCGTTTACTGTGGTTCGTCGAGTCGCAAATTTGCCTTGTTTCAAAGGATGCAAGTTGTAGAATGCACAGACGGCCCAATGGAGATTTAATCAACGGTTTCCACAGGATTTAGTTCAATCTTGGGATGATTCCATGGTGTTTCGGCGGTGTTTTTCTTACTATGAACTGGGCCGTTTCTTTCAGGTTATCACGATAATGAACCAGGATGATCATTTCAACGTTCTGGATGATCTAATTTTACCCTTTCTTCTACATCTTTATCACGACTATGCACTATGCGCTCCAGTCTTCCTCTCATGATGAAATATCAGGCACCTCATTGCAGCTCGACTAGCCTGCTAAAATACCCGATGTTAATCCATATAACATGTCTGAAACTGTCTGGAACAGTGAATCGTATCAATTAACATCCTCGAAATTTCGTAGCTCTGTGCGATCTGACCCTCAATGGATGACTTCAGTTGAATATAGCATATCAGGCGAAACCTGTCGACACCCTTCCTCTCCGAATTGTCAATGCTAGGAGGGGTTGTTATGGACATTAGACTGATGTCTCCTGAGGGTGACTAATTTTTTTGTATGATGTGCTTAAAGGGAAAGGCGTCAGACACGTCCAGCTGATTCCGCTTAACACGTCACCGTTTTTGAAAAAAACAGCTCTAATGTTCATGGCGCCTAATAGACCCAGAATTGACAGGGTCGGTAGTTATCGGAAAACTGAGCATTTTTAATCATCATACGTGAGGTCGACAAACGCGTATTTTCGTAGAAATCGAGGAAAGAAAATTTTACGATTGCCGCTTAAGGACCCATTATGTAAACGCTGTTCAACGAAAGCACCGCAGCGTGTGGACTGAGTCTGGCTACGGAGCGGATAAACCGTATTCCGTTCTCAAATGCATTCCGCACTAATTTTTTATTCGTACTAAAAAGAATATGAAGTTTAGTAAGGTAATCAATGCGGAGTAACAACAAAGTAGGCAATAATATTTCTCTAACGACTTGGATTAGTAAATAATAAAAATTTGGGACCTCGTTGTATGGAAAAAATACCGAGTAATTTTGCTGTGAAATCGTCAAGAGGGACCAAAGAGAGCCGACCGCGAGATACCGAGCCGCGATGCATAACTTAATTTGGAGGTTTCAGAATTGCAGTGCGGATCCGGAAACCCAGCGGATATCGCATAAAGAAAAGAAATAGGAGTAACCCATTGAATTACATACCCATATCACTGACCTCAATTTGCAATAGGATTTTGGAGCATGTGCTGTACTAAAACATTATGAATCACCTTAAAGAAACTTTAGTAGAACAGAAGTGATATCTGGCGTTACGCAAGGTAGTGTCATAGACGCTCTGCTGTTCCTGACTTACATAAATGATCTAGGTGATAATCTGAGCAGCCCCCCTTAGATTGTTTGCAGATGACGCTGTAATTTACCGTCTAGTAAAATCATCAGACGATCAATTCCAATTACAAAATGATCTAAAGGGAATTTCTGTATGGTGCGAAAAGTGGCAATTGGCACTAAACAAAGAAAAGTGCGAGGTCATCCACATGGGTACTAAAAGAAATCCGATAAATTTTGGCTATACGATAAACCGCACATATCTACGAGCTGTCAATTCGATTAAATACCTAGGAATTACAATTACGAGCAACTTAAATTGGAAAGACCACATAGATAATATTGTGGGGAAGGCGAAAGAAAGACTGCGCTTTGTTGGCAGAACACCTAGAAGATGCGACAAACCCCTTAAAGCGACAGCCTACATTACACTTGTCTGTCCTCTGCTGGACTACTGCTGCGCGGTGTGGGATCCTTACCAGGTAGAATTGGCGGAGGACATCGAAAAATTGCAAAGAAGGGCAGCTCGTTTTGTTTTTTCGCGCAATAGGGGTGAGAGTGTCACTTATATGATATTCTTTGTGGCGAGATCTATTTATGAAATTTCAATCACCAACTTTCTCTTCCGAATGCAAAAATATTTTGTTGGCACCCACCTACGTTGGGAGAAATGATCATTATAATAAAATAACGCAAATCAGAGCTCAAACGGAAATATTTAGGTGTTCCTTTTTCCCACGCGCCATTCGAGAGTGGAATGGTAGAGAAGTAGTATGGAAATGGATAGATGAACCCTCTGCCAGGCACTTAAGTGTGAATTGCTGAGTAACCATGTAGATGTAGATGTAGATGAACGCGATGATGAAACAAAGATTCATGGCATATTATTAGCGTTCAAGGCTGATTTTGCAGGCGATGTCATGTTCTGTGTGCTACGCATCAAAATTAATTCCCAAGAATTGAATATTTTTAAACGTAAAATAATTCTGTTTTCCACCAGATCTTCGGAAGGAAAGATTTAGTTTCGCGAAGACTGCCAGGAGTACATTTGCTTCGAATACTTATACGACAAGTACCATCCACGTAATTATTCAAAGGAAAGTGAGGACATGCAACACAGTGAGTGAAAACGCTACTGTAAGGCAGTGAGGATTAAAATTTTAGTTATTTATTAATGCAAGTCGTTTCTGAAATTTATTTACCTACCTTGTTATTCCTTGTTGATTACCTTACTAAACCTCCTGTTCTTATCAATACAAGTAAAATATAACTGCAGAATACATTTGAGAATCGAACATAGGTACTCCGCTCTGCAGGCAGGATGGAAGACATTCGTAGCCGTCGATTAGCTTTCATGATGGCAGTGACCATCTAGTCTCAGAGTGGGATGACTGTAATAACTGTTATGGCGATTACTATTCAAATAAAACAGCTACTGTGGGCTTGCTTATATGTAGTCATCATTTACGCAAAATCATGATGTGATAAAAGCACATTAGATAAAATGCATGTAGCAGACTTGATAAAATTGATGACTATCATAGAAACCAATTGTGATACATTAAAACATGAATGCAGTTATCCATGTAAAATTATTAAAAGAAAATATATGAAGAGTATAGGTCCGACCCTTTTTTATATGGTGAATTTACGGTCAGCAATTAATATAGCGTAATACATTGCCTGTGGCAAACTATAAATTACTTATGAAAGATAAAATGTCTACATGACAGCTGAAAAAGAGACATTCCATATTTTATCTGTACATTTCCCTTGTGTATGACAGTATATTGTGATACGTATTGCTGTTTTATGTTAAGACACACTGCTCACTAGATGTATATATTTATATATTTTAGATCTGAAGATGGTCATTACAGACTGAAACCGGTAATCGTCTAAAGAATTCATTTGTGATCAGAGACTGGAATAAAAAAGAATTTTAAATGTCTCCTTTTCGTTTGACTGTCCCTTATGATTTTTTCAAATGATAGGAGAGCTTTATGGACGCCCTCTATTATATTGTCCAACCATTGCTACTTCTTTTTAAGTGTAAATTGTAAATTTGTAGGAAGATCTTATGGGACCAAACTGCTTACACACTACTTAATGTAACTTAAACTAATTACGCTATGGACAACACACACACTCGTGCCCGAGGGAGGACTCGAATCTCCGACGGGGGGGATTTTAAAGTGTAGTAAATTAAGTGTGAGAAGCTATGACCTTACAACAAAGTTTGTGTTAATTTGGGCGTTGCATTGTAGATGCCGATAATGATCTCCGGTGGCGGTCCTCAGCAGTCGGCGGCCTCGCGACGAGTGTCGGTCTGGAGTAAGGTAAGGTCGCGCGGCGTAGCCTTGCACTTCGGCGGGCGACGCGCGAGGCCCGGCCGGTCCAGCCAGCGACTGCGGGAGGCGGCCGTGACCCGTTTCTGGAGCGCCCGGGGCGCGCGGCCTGGCGGCCAGGGCGGGTCTCCCTCCTGCGGGCTGAGCTGCGGCCGGATGGTGCCGTGGGCCGGGCCGGGCCGGGCCGGGCCGCGCTGGGCTGGGCTTGCGAAAACGCGGCCGCCGCCGCCGTCGCCGCCGGCCGCTTTGTCTTGCGCCACTGGCCGCTATATAAGCCAGCGTCACCCGGCACACGCCAGCACTCGCATCGCAGTACTCGACCACCCGCAGACATGGCATTCAAGGTGAGTCCAGACGCAGTCTCTCCGTTATCACTCATACGCATTCAGCTGCGTTCGAGATCCAAAGGTTACCTCTCACGATCTAGTACTAATTTAGAGCTCGGTAGCGTTATCTTTGTCACGCTTGGTAAAGGAGAACCTTCAAGAGGCAGATCTGCTGTTCTTCAGCTCTGATGGACAGTATACGGACGGCTTCCTTAGGGATAGACTTAAGCCGCGTCAGTCCATAGTTTACTGAGAGCTAATTAACACTGTCACACTCCTCCTCTCTCAGCGTAATGAAACTGAACAGTGAGCCGAAAGTGTTGAATTTGTTATCGATGTCAAAATATTTTCGGGAATCTCCAAAGAATTCGCTGTGTTTGTGCCCTTCAGATGTAATATACAGCTACACAAAGGGCACTGATAGCCTCCAAAGTTTCCAATGCTGAAATTGCTCCAGGTATAACTGACTGAACAATATTTTTAAAAAAATATCGCAATGTCAAATCCTAAAATAATATCATAGTAGCCTCATGGCCTGACGCTTTCAGACTGTAATTAAGGTTACACATTGGAGTTTTGTCAGTTTTCAGTTTGGTGCAGATGAAACGTGGAGAAGACAACTGTCCTTATCAAATCTTTCTATCACTTATTTGAAATGACTTGCACCATAGAAATCATGCAATAGTGTATCAATCCCATTTGAGCTGAGAATGATCACAGCACGTAAGTTACTGTGGCATCTCTCTCAGTTCTAATCTCTAAGGGAAATTTTTGACTCTAAACCAATATATATGTTTTCTCGGACAACAAAACACAAATGTAAGCCTATCGGCTTCTTAATTATGTGACCTCGGAACGAAATTCTTATTATTTCTCTTTCCTCGGTAATAGAAGTTAAATGTTCTGCATAAATACTATAGCCATTGAATGCATAAAACATCCAAGGACGATGAGCGTTCGTAAAACTCAAGAGACTATCTGCCAATTGAAACTTCTGAAGCTAGACTGCCTGAATCATTGTTAACGAGGAATAAAATAACACTTCAAGTCTAACGTGTCATGAATT
Source organism: Schistocerca cancellata (assembly GCF_023864275.1). Lineage (NCBI taxonomy): Eukaryota > Metazoa > Arthropoda > Insecta > Orthoptera > Acrididae > Schistocerca > Schistocerca cancellata. The sequence continues at coordinate 773,725,722 of NC_064627.1, read as the reverse complement.
TCTTTGTGTTACGAAGCTGCTACCATGTGCTGGTGCTAACGCTTGCCTTTCCGCAGCTGATCGTCCTCGCCGCCTTCGTGGCTGTGGCCCGCGCCGGCTACCTGGGCGCGCCCGCCGTCGTCGCCCCCGGCCCTGCCCTCGCCGCCCGCGCCTACGCCGCCCCCGCGTACGCCGCCCCCGCGTACGCTGCCCGCGCCTACGCCGCCCCCGTGGCCTACGCCGCCCCTGCCCTGCGTGCCGCTCCCCTGGCCGTCGCCCCCGCCGTGAGGGCCGCCCCCGTCGCCGTCGCCGCCCCCGCCGCCGTGGCTGCCGAGTACGACCCCCACCCCCAGTACAGCTACTCTTACGACGTGCAGGACGCTCTGACCGGTGACTCCAAGAGCCAGCACGAGAGCCGCGACGGAGACGTCGTCCAGGGCAGCTACAGCCTGGTCGAGCCCGACGGCTCCATCCGCACCGTCGACTACACCGCCGACCCCGTCAACGGCTTCAACGCCGTCGTGCACAAGGAGGCCGGTGCCCACCCCGCCCCCGTCGTCGCCAAGGTGGCCGCCCCCATCGCCTACGCCGCCCCCGCCATCGCTAAGGTGGCTGCCCCCGTCGCATACGCCGCCCCCGCCTACGGAAAAGCCATCCTGGGTTAAATGAAGACTTCGACCGCCATCTCTGCGCTCCTTCCAACTTCACCACCCTTCCTTTCCCTTATCCTCTCCCTCTATTTATTTGTACTTCCCTGCACGCATTATATTAATGCACACAAATAAATTTTTGTGCTAAATATATCTCTGTGTTTTCATTACACTTATGTACCAGTCTGATATGATAGCAGTACTTGTGCGCACTCTAGACGAGAGGTCTTCACTGCCCATACTACTCCGACAGGGATGTGGTTACAGTTCGAAACACTGAATAAATATTTTGCAAAATCACAGAACACTCTACTTCTCCAATATTCTTGCAAATAAAGACGGAAATAAACTAAAAACCACAGACCTATAACAAATCTATGCAGCAGGCTGATCCTCGATCTAGATGGGCATATGCCTGTTTATCAATCTGCTACACATGAAACATCCACTCTAAAATCTGACTCTGTTGTCCAGATGACAAATACAAATTTTTAAAAATATTTACCACATTCGTTCACAGGTAAAGCAGAGCGGCCAACTCTTGTTAGAACAAAAAAATTGTAACATTAATCTGTGGCGTAATGAAATACGTACAGTACAAATATTACAAGCAAGTAGGTCTCTCACTGGAGTATAATACAGTCCCGAAATATCACATTATCGTTCATCAGTGATGAGAAGGAAGTTAGCCACGTCTAGATACTTGCTTTCACTGCCTCCAGCTAAATGGCTGTCACTGTCAGCCACTCTTCCTCCTCTTGAAACACTATACTGTTTCACAACTCTGACATGGCGTCCCTTAAATCAGATCTTCGCTTCATTATCACCTTATTCATTTCTAATTAGAATTAAGTTAATACCTTCAGCTGCTGACGGGCGTTGATACACACCAACGAGGACAGGTGAAAATGTATGCTCCGACCGGGACTCGAACCCGGGATTTCCTGCTTACATCAATCTGAGCTACCGAGGTCACAGAGGAGAGTGCGACTGCAGGGACTATCTAGAGCACGCCTCCCGCAACACCCACATTCTCACCTTGTATGTCCACACACTACATTCGTAGTGTCCCATCCCAACACACTCATTACTCGTGGAAGACATTCTTACCAAGTCCCGTAAGAGTTCGGGGAATATGTGTGCATCCGCACAGAAGAAGAAGGTCATGGCCGGTATCGCCAGAACTATATATACAAACATGCAAACATGTCCGAAAGAACAGACACCATATCCATATAAGTATATTATTCATTTCTCTCTATTCCAACGTGCCTCACCGTACAGCAAAATGACTATGCCTACCCTGCTTTTGTAGCATATTGGATGATACAGCTGTTAATGCAGGTCCTCGCTAAGATAACGGCCAAATGAAAAACTTGGTTGCCTATCCCCCTATGCATTCTGAAACAGGATAGCTCTGCCTCAATCATACGAAACTTTTTTGCGTAAACATAACGACGGAAAAAAGCGTAACACCAAAAAATGATTAATGTCGAGTAATGAAATTTTAGGAATGCATTTGTCTGGGTAATATATTTGAATGATTAACGTTACAACATTATAGGTTAATGTAAGTGCGAGACGCGCGATTGAAAATGTGAAATGCTGGTACATTAATAACGGGTTATAAAAGCCATAATGTTGAAGGCAAACACGCAAACGCGCGTGCATAGTGCTGTACAACTACCAGATTTCAATTTGTGAGATGAGGTTCCATGCCTGTTGTACTTGGTCAGTAGAGGGACGGTGGATGACACTGGAGTTGTCCGATGTGCTCTTGGTTGTGCAACGTGGCTGTCCGGAGTCCATTTATCTTGCGACCGTACATTTCCGTGACCACAGCTGCCAGCAATCACGTGCAGTGGCTACATTCCTGCCAAGTCTTTTTGCAGTATCGCAGAAGCAACATCCAGCTTCTCGTAGCCCTATTATAATAGTGAGGTGTTGGTAACGGCGTTTTTGTCACCTTAGAGGCATTCTACAGTGACATTAACACACCACGCCCAATCTCAAAGGTAGATACTTGCTTGCGTAAATACAGCGTGTATTTAAAACAAACCTGATCTGCAGCTTCATAATGGCCTTATTAGCGGCAGTTTTGTGGGACTGGTGCTAAGTATAAATAGACATAATGTTTTAGATACAGAAACACGCTTACTAACTTTCGTTTATGTCTCACAACTTCTTCTTGGAATTGAGATTTTCTTCCGTCAGTGTATAGCACACGCAGAACTTCAGAGCATTAGCTCAGAAAGTCTTGCATCAGTGAGGTGAACAATGCTACCACACAACGTTGTCAAAAGCAGATAACTGACACTTTGATTAGTAAAAAAAATTAAGAGTGCTGGTATATCTGCAGTCGCCGTTACCATTTAACATGCAGGAAGGGAAGCTTTAGTATGTCGGGCACAAGTCTACACGGGCACAACATCCACGTGATACAATTCCTTCCTGTGTCCTTTCCAACTATTGTCGCAGGTTCGAATCCTGCCTCGGGCATGGATGTGTGTGATGTCCGTAGGTTGGTTAGGTTTAAGTAGTTCTAAGTTCTAGGGGACTGACGACCTCAGAAGTTAAGTCCCATAGTGCTCAGAGCCATTTGTCCTTTCTCAAATGGTCCTGCCAAGTACGTAAATCATAACTAGGGTTATGTTAAATATGTATTAAAAGTGTAAACATATGTACATATAATATGGGCTTAAAAATATAAAATATGGTAAAACATGGAGACAAAATCTACTGTTTTCAAATAAACCACTTTTTATTATACCCAAAACAAACTGTTCATGCTTCTTCAATCTCACTGGCATTATTTGTATTGTTACAGTACACAATCACATGTTTTTTTATATTTTTAAAATTAAACTATGTTAAACTATGTTATTTGGGATCCATTTTAGAAATCGAGGGAAAATCAGAGTCAGAAATCAATAATGAGCAGAACTAAAAAATGTATATACAAATCCATATTAGAGAGTGTGGTTCTGTATGGAACGGAGACCTGGACAATTAACATGAAGCATATTAAAAAAATTAAAGCTGTAGAGATGGACTTCTGGAGAAGATCGGCAAGAATCTCCAGGAAAGAAAAGATAAGGAACACCGAAATAATAAGGAGAATGGAAATAAAAGAAAGAATATATGTCGTAATAGATAGGAAGAAATTACAGTGGTACGGGCGTGTACGACGAATGGAGAAAACCAGAATACCAAAATTGATGCTGGAGTGGGAACCGGAGGGGAGAAGAAGAAGAGGACGACCTACGACCACTTGGCTCCAAAATGTACAGCACACAATGAGGAGAATGGGCGCAGAGGAAGAGGACACGCAAGATCGAAACACCTGGGGAAATATTTTGAAAACTTAGTTTAAGAACGTTTATTGTTTGTATTGTAATTTCCGAATAAATTATTATGTTGGAGGAAAAGCTAAAAATAATAATAATAAATTAAACCTTGTACTGACTGAAAGACCCTCAACGTCGCAGGATGTGATTGGAGCAAACTTAAATTTGCACAATTCTGGAAGTGAGTATGGGACGTCAAGTTTGTCATCTATTCTTCCACACAGCGTACTGTTAATTTTTGTCAACATATTAAAATCTTTATTTTTCTCAGGTATATTGTTCAATTTTTGCTTTTGCAACTCAGCAATAGTTCCGTCTGCTACGTTAATTTTCGTTTCTGTGCCTTCGCTAATATTTAAATTGTCTTTCAGTGATGTTTAAGTGTTTTCCAGTGCCTTAATCTGACGCGATAAAAAACAGTGCACTAAATCACTCTGCAGAATATCATTTTCAAAAAGTTGTTTTGCATTCAAAATACAAGCAGACTCATCTTCAACTTGAAAAATAATGGTTTTAATGTCACTGAAATGGTAAACGTAGTATTCAACTGCTTCTAGCCCTGTGCGCCAACATGTTAGTATTGGTTTGAGCGGCAAAATAATGTAGGGATACATACCTTTAAATTCTGAGATTCTACTGGGAACTTTGAAAAACAGTTTTTTCATGTTTGATATTATATTAATAACATTTTTGTAATTTATCCTTATGTATTCAGCTAATCTATTTATTCCGTATGCCAAGAACATTACATGAATCATTTTAGTATATAAAACATTCAGGACATCTGCAGATTTAACCATATAAAAAGCACCATCTCTAACTAACAAGAAATCTTGTTCGTGTTTTAAGCTATTAGGCCATAAAACACCCATAGCATCATTAAAGAGCTTTGCTGCTGTTTGGTGGTCATATTTAGGAAGTTTCTCACACGCCGACAGATTTACCTTCAAATAGTCGTCCAGTTACCACATTGCCAATGCACCGCTCTTGGGTGTCCGTAGTCTCGTCGATTGCGACCCATAATAGGACCGTCCTGAATTACGTTTCGAATCGACGCAAAACAATCCTCGTAAATGCTGCAGATATAGTTTTTTTCTAAATGTAGATTCGTCAGGAATATCTTTGCCTGAATACTTCGCTAGCAAACTTCGAAACACTGGGTTATTTCATTTCCATAAATGAATATCTGCAAAAATCATTGAATGACACAAATCTACCGAGAAAGTAGAATTTTGGAAGCCACTGGCTGTTAAATCAGGAAAAAATTGATGGTTGAATATTCTTCCTTGTAATATTTACTTTATATTTTTTGGTAGATACGTGCTGTGATATTAAAAACCGTTGCTCGGTCGACACGGATTTTTCACAAGCATCACAAATCAGTACTTTACCTCTGTACTCCAAGACTGGTTTGGTAATCCTTGCTTATCCTTCGGCATTTTTATGTATATACAAGTGGCTACACGCACACAGACTGAGATACGCAACTATTATACCTGAAAGAAGGTAGATGCGTAAATAACACAATGACACGTAGCAGCAAAACCCGTCGTTATCAACAATGAATAACACAGAAGTGAAGTCATTCATCCGGCTAGCGTACTACTTGTGGAACTGCGCGTCAGACGTTTCGCGTTGAACGATACAGTCGTCTGTAACAATGAAGAAACGTATATGCAGCAGCCTTATTGTTCACATCACTGGCATGAACTAGCCCGCTTCATTGTATGGCTTAATTGTTCTGCGTTCCACGTGAAAGACAATGGAATGACGAAACAGAAAACGTGGAGGAATAGAAACCATGTAACATATCTACGACGAAGACGGCATATAAGGTACAGTCCGTAAACTTGTTAGTGAGCCCTTACACCCTAGTTTCGACTGGTAGATTTCATGGACGTCGAGGTACCGACAACCTTTGCCATCGAAATATGCAGCGTTTTAGCTGCCTTAATTTAATGTCGTGTTCATTACTATAAATAAGCATCACATTTGATAATAACGTGTTTATGAATGTGCTTTCACGAAGACATGTAGCTTTGGTGAGACAGTTTCACTACAGGAGATGACTGGAAGGGAACCGTGTGTTACGGCAGTGGATATGTCAAAAACTGCCCCCTCCTCCCCAACACTCTGAAAATATAATTTCAACGCTGCACTCCCTCTGCCCATAATCCCTGCGAATCTACATCAAAAGGTTTGCACGCTATCTCAAAGACTAGTGCGATTTGCGTATTCGGTTCGTCCATTCTGAGGCCAGGAATCGTGCTTTGAAGTATCATGTAACGATTTTTTTAATACTGTTACTCTCTAAAATATCAGTTTTATATAACTTACAGTTGAAAATATGGATTTATGCAATTCTGATATAAAAAAATGTGGACTAATTTTGAAATATGGAAAAATATGGACTAAACATTGAAACATGGAAAAACAGGGAAAATAAAAGCTACAAAAAAAAAAAAAATGGTTCAAATGGCTCTGAGCACTATGGGACTTAACATCCGTGGTCATCAGTCCCCTAGAACTTAGAACTACTTAAACCTAACTAACCTAAGGACATCACACACACCCATGCCCGAGGCAGGATTCGAACCTGCGACCGTAGCAGTCGCGCGGTTCCGGACTGAGCGCCTAGAACCGCTAGACCACGGCGGCCGGCATAAAAGCTACATTTTCAGACTCCAAATGTAATGATTTATCTAGAAAACTACAAAAAGAATGAAAATTACTTAAAACGAAAATATGTATCTGCATGTTAATCTGCCCTACCTATTCATAATATTTAGAAAATGGCGTGGCGTGGCATGGCATAATTAATTTTATCTATGACCCGGGACACACGCCTTCACACTTGGCACAGCAAGAACACTGTTGATTATATTTACACGCAAATTCCTTATGTACAGTGATGTCTGCTATCGTCAGGAAAGCTGCTTATAGAAGATGATGATCCGTCTACGAAAGCCCGCTTCCCGTTTTTTATTAGATAATGCTCTTCTCTACTCCGCAGTCACTCAATCGCTTTTGCCATTCTTACAACATCAGTCTCGTGCATCACACCCCGTATCTGGCGAATGACACAGACACTGACCTGCACTTCGTCTTTTGATACGTTTGCACGCTTGTCCTTCTAGATCATAATTACATGGATAATCGAAAATATTTGACTGCATATTCATTAATCCGTGGGTACATTCACTGGGCGGGGGAGGGCATTCTTACAGAAAATATCGCTATGTTTCCTTTTTGTGACTTTTATCATAAGGTGCACGAAAAAAGAAAAGAACCGAGATTGATAGATGGCACGTAGAAAAATTTGTAAGAATTCCTAAGGCAGTATCCTATCAAGACAAAATACATATACGCTTCCAGGGACTGCATCGAAGCTGCAGTGTCTAATTAATTTTTTTTTTTTTTTTGTCTCAACATGGAAGTCATACTGTGAGATGTAAGATGTGTTGCATACAGTCATAAACGGGCAATTTTGAACATAATTTCTTATAACACGTTGCGGAAAGATAAATACAGCTCTAACGACAAATAACTTCGTAGCGAGAGGTATGACGTCATCGTACTAAAGTCGGAATAGAAATTGAGAAGATTAGTGTTTAAATTCCCGTCGACAATTAGGTTTTTAGAGACGGAGCACAACCTCGGATTAGGTAAGGACGAGGAAGGAACTCGTGAGTGTCCTTTCATAGCAACCATCCCGGCATTTGAACTGAAGGGATTTAGGGAAATAACGGGAAACCTAAATCAGATGGCCGGACCCGGGTTTGAACCGTCGTCCCCCCGAATGCGAGTCCAGTGTGCTAACTACTGCACCGCCTCTCTCGGTGATGTCGGAATCGAGAAATATTTATGAATTAATAATAACTTTGACAGATATGAATCTGCACAAGTGCTAAAGTACATGTGGCTATTGTTGTTACTTCCAGACGCCATCGTGTAATCGCTGACACACTTACTCGTGTTTGGACAATATACTACGCTCTGAAGCAATGTTTCCTACAGACACACTATATATTATCCAGGATATACTTCTCTTCCGTAAGTACAGTCTTCTCAAATTAAAAGCTATCTTAGTTGTACTGACGAAACAAATATTTTTCACTAGCGAAGCGCCCGGGCTTCACACGGGTTCCACTAAGTATCTACGGTCAGATGGCTTGTCTAGCGTAGCAGTAGCGAACTACGTAGGCTACACAAACTTTTCTCACGAATCAGTCTATCTGTTAGTGAAAACGGTACCGAAGTCCCTACATACTACCTAAGACTAGTTTTCACATACAGACAGGAAAACGCAGCGACTGACTTTATAATATGTAATGATGTGGATCGTTGCGATGATGCACTTGCAGTGCCACATCTAAACTGGGAGACCTAGCCACTAACGTGTCCCAGTTACTCTTAAAATAGTTGAGGCCCTTTTTACAAAATGAATAATAATGACTTAAAATAGTCATGATTTAAGAAGGGGAAATATTCCGAAGATGTGAACTGAAGTTTTTGTTAGGGTGGGCATTGGACTAGGGAGTCCGTGCAGTTGTGGCGGTGTAATGGCTTGTACATCTGCCCAGTAAGTGAAGAGACCTGGATTTAAGTCCCAGAAACAGTAAAAATTTTAATTCATTTCTTCAACTTCTGTTACTGTCGTAAATTACGTAAAATTTTTAAAAAATTTCAGAAGACTAAATTTTCTAAGCTCTAAGTCTCAGATAAATAAATTTTACATTTGCAATAAGCGGGACTATATTTTACTTTGAAATGAGTAATGCGTTATCTAACCTCGTATTGTAGCTATTAAAAATAATGTATTCTTAAGAAATCACCAACTTTGTCTTCTTCCGCTTTTATTTAGTGTACCAGTTTTGTATGAATTCCGTTCGTTTATAGATAATGTTTTCCAGCTTTCAGAGTATAATAGATACGTTGTTTGACATCACACACTCGTTTTGTTGGATTACGTGGAAAAGAAACAGACTTTCATGAAACAGACATATTTTGGAAAAAATTACATATAAACCATAGTAATGATCTTTTTTAACTCTCCCGAGCGGTCGCAGTTTTACTGTCCCTTTTTTGCAGCAGGTGAGTTAAATTGATGGAAAGTCTACGGATTGAAGTTTTACGAAACCCAAAACATTGTTCTCTCTGAGTAACAGACTTGTCTTCGTATTTTCATGGTCGTGAAAGTTTAGAATATCTTAGGTGCGCCAATTTTATTCGCACTTCCTTTGTTAAATGGTATCCAGGTTTCAAGCGATTACTTCAACTCGTTGTTAGCTCGGTGAGATAGCTGTAATAGCGGCTAAACAGGTATCGCCCAAGTTGGTTATTTCTGTTCATACAATAAAACTCACCGATACTTCCACTTCGTAACCTGTTCGTTTCAAGTTCGTTTCATACCTAATGTAGTAACATGCCATCTTAAAATGCTGTAAGTAGATTTCGGTACGTTGCTAATAGACAAAATCTATACCAATTTTGAACTGCCACTGCCCTTCTTACAGAAAATGAGCAATGTAATGGGTACAGAGCAGAAATTAGATTGTTGTTGTTGTTGTGGTCTTCAGTCCTGAGACTGGTTTGATGCAGCTCTCCATGCTATTCTATCCTGTGCAAGCTTCTTCATCTCACAGTACCTACTGCATCCTACACCCTTCTGAATCTGCTTAGTGTATTCATCTCTTGGTCTCCCTCTACGATTTTTACCCTCCACGCTGCCCTCCAATGCTAAATTTGTGATCCCTTGATGCCTCAGAACATGTTCTACCAACCGATCCCTTCTTCTAGTCAAGTTGTGCCACAAGCTCCTCTTCTCCCCAATTCTATTCAATACTTCCTCATTAGTTATGTGATCTACCCATCTAATCTTCAGCATTCTTCTGTAGCACCACATTTCCAAAGCTGCTATTCTCTTCTTGTCTAAGCTATTTATCGTCCACGTTTCACTTCCATACATGGCTACACTCCATACAAATACTTTCAGAAACGACTTCCTGACATTTAAATCTATACTCGATGTTAACAAATTTTTCTTCTTCAGAAACGCTTTCCTTGCCATTGCCAGTCTACATTCTACATTTATATCCTCTCTACTTCGACCATCATCAGTTATTTTGCTCCCCAAATAGCAAAACTCCTTTACTACTTTAAGTGTCTCATTTCCTAATCTAATTCCCTCAGCATCACCCGACTTAATTCGACTACATTCCGTTATCGTTGTTTTGCTTTTGTTGATGTTCATCTTATACCCTCCTTTCAAGACACTGTCCATTCCGTTCAACTGCTCTTCCAAGTCCTTTGCTGTCTCTGACAGAATTACAATATCATCGGCGAACCTCAAAGTTTTTATTTCTTCTCCATGGATTTTAATACCTACTCCGAACTTTTCTTTTGTTTCTTTTATTGCTTGCTCAATATACATCTACATCTACATCCATACTCCGCAAGCCACCTGACGGTGTGTGGCGGAGGGTACCTTCAGTACCTCTATCGGTTCTCCCTTCTATTCCAGTCTCGTATTGTTCGTGGAAAGAAGGATTGTCGGTATGCCTCTGTGTGGGCTCTAATCTCTCTGATTTTATCCTCATGGTCTCTTCGCGAGATATACGTAGGAGGGAGCAATATACTGCTTGACTCTTCGGTGAAGGTATGTTCTCGAAACTTTGACAAAAGCCCGTACCGAGCTACTGAGCGTCTCTCCTGCAGAGTCTTCCACTGGAGTTTATCTATCATCTCCGTAACGCTTTCGCGATTACTAAATGATCCTGTAACGAAGCGCGCTGCTCTCCGTTGGATCTTCTCTATGTCTTGTATCAACCCTATCTGGTACGGATCCCACACTGCTGAGCATTATTCAAGCAGTGGGCGAACAAGCGTACTGTAACCTACTTCCTTTGTTTTCGGATTGCATTTCCTTAGGATTCTTCCAATGAATCTCAGTCTGGCATCTGCTTTACCGACAATCAACATTATATGATCATTCCATTTTAAATCACTCCTAATGCGTACTCCCAGATAATTTATGGTATTAACTGCTTCCAGTTGCTGACCTGCTATTTTGTAGCTAAATGATAAAGGATCTATCTTTCTGTGTATTCGCAGCACATTACACTTGTCTACATTGAGATTCAGTTGCCATTCCCTGCACCATGCGTCAATTCGCTGCAGATCCTCCTGCATTTCAGTACAATTTTCCATTGTTACAACCTCTCGATACACCACAGCATCATCTGCAAAAAGCCTCAGTGAACTTCCGATGTCATCCACCAGATCATTTATGTATATTGTGAATAGCAACGGTCCTATGACACTCCCCTGCGGCACACCTTAAATTACTCTTACTTCGGAAGACTTCTCTCCATTGAGAATAACATGCTGCGTCCTGTTATCTAGGAACTCCTCTATCCAATCACACAATTGGTCTGATAGTCCATATGCTCTTACTTTGTTCAATAAACGACTGTGGGGAACTGTATCGAACGCCTTGCGGAAGTCAAGAAACACGGCATCTACCTGTGAACCCGTGTCTATGGCCCTCTGAGTCTCGTGGACGAATAGCGTGAGCTGGGTTTCACATGACCGTCTTTTTCGAAACCCATGCTGATTCCTACAGAGTAGATTTCTAGTCTCCAGAAAAGTCATTATACTCGAACACAATACGTGTTCCAAAATTCTACAACTGATCGACGTTAGAGATATAGGTCTATAGTTCTGCACATCTGTTCGACGTCCCTTCTTGAAAACGGGGATGACCTGTGCCATTTTCCAATCCTTTGGAACGCTACGCTCTTCTAGAGACCTACGGTACACCGCTGCAAGAAGGGGGGCAAGTTCCTTCGCGTACTCTGTGTAAAATTGAACTGGTATCCCATCAGGTGCAGAGGCCTTTCCTCTTTTGAGCGATTTTAATTGTTTCTCTATCCCTCTGTCGTCTATTTCGATATCTACCATTTTGTCATCAGTGCGACAATCTAGAGAAGGAACTACAGTGCAATCTTCCTCTGTGAAACAACTTTGGAAAAAGACATTTAGTATTTCGGCCTTTAGTCTGTCATCCTCTGTTTCAGTACCATTTTGGTCACAGAGTGTCTGGACATTTTGTTTTGATCCACCAACCGCTTTGACATAAGACCAAAATTTCTTAGGATTTTCTGCCAAGTCAGTACATAGAACTTTACTTTCGAATTCATTGAACGCCTCTCGCATAGCTCTCTTCACACTACATTTCGCTTCGCGTAATTTTTGATTGTCTGCAAGGCTTTGGCTATGTTTATGTTTGCTGTGAAGTTCCCTTTGCTTCCGCAGCAGTTTTCTAACTCGGTTGTTGAACCACGGTGGCTCTTTTCCATCTCTTACGATCTTGCTTGGCACATACTCATCTAACGCATATTGTACGATGGTTTTGAACTTTGTCCACTGATCCTCAACACTATCAGTACTTGAGACAAAACTTTTGTGTTGAGCCAACAGGTACTCTGAAATCTGCTTTTTGTCACTTTTTCTAAACAGAAAAATCTTCCTACCCTTTTTAATATTCCTATTTACGGCTGAAATCATCGATGCCGTAACCGCTTTATGATCACTGATTCCCTGTTCTGCGTTAACTTTTTCAAATAGTTCGGGTCTGTTTGTCACCAGAAGGTCTAATATGTTATCGCCACGAGTCGGTTCTCTGTTTAACTGCTCAAGGTAGTTTTCAGATAAAGCACTTAAAAAAATTTCACTGGATTCTTTGTCCCTGCCACCCGTTATGAACGTCTGAGTCTCCCAGTCTATATCCGGCAAATTAAAATCTCCACCCAGAACTATAACATGGTGGGGAAATCTACTCGAAATATTTTCCAAATTATCCTTCAGGTGCTCAGCCACAACAGCTGCTGAGCCAGGGGGCCTATAGAGACATCCAATTACCATGTCTGAGCCTGCTTTAACCGCGACCTTCACCCAAATCATTTCACATTTCGGATCTCCGTCAATTTCCTTCGATACTATTGCACTTCTTACCGCTATAAACACGCCTCCCCCTTCACTGTTCAGCCTGTCTCTGCGGTATACATTCCAATCTGAGTTTAGGATTTCGTTACTGTTTACGTCTGGTTTCAGCCAACTTTCTGTCCCTAGTACTATATGGGCGTTGTGATCGTTTATTAATGAGAGCAGTTCTGGGACCTTTCTATAGACGCTCCTGCAGTTTACTATTAGCACATTAATATTGTTATTCCCTGTTGCATTTTGCCTACTCCTATCTTGCCGCGTCTCAGGAGGCGTCTTGTCGGGCCTAGGGAGGGGATTCTCTAACCTAAAAAACCCCCATGTGCACTCCACACGTACTCCGCTACCCTTGTAGCCGCTTCCGGCGTGTAGTGCACGCCTGACCTATTCAGGGGGACCCTACATTTCTCCACCCGATAGCGGAGGTCGAGAAATTTGCACCCCAGATCTCCGCAGAATCGTCTGAGCCTCTGGTTTAAGCCTTCCACTCGGCTCCAAACCAGAGGACCGCGATCGGTTCTGGGAACGATACTACAAATAGTTAGCTCTGATTCCACCCCGCGAGCGAGGCTTTCCGCCTTCACCAATTCCGCCAACCGCCTGTACGAACTGAGGATGACCTCTGAACCCAGACGGCAGGAGTCATTGGTGCCGACATGAGCAACAATTTGCAGTCGGGTGCACCCAGTGCTCTCTATCGCCACCGGTAGGGCCTCCTCCACATCTCGGATGAGACCCCCCGGCAAGCAGACAGAGTGAACACTGGCCTTCTTCCCCGACCTTCTCGCTATTTCCCTAAGGGGCTCCATCACCCGCCTAACGTTGGAGCTCCCAATAACTAATAAACCCCTCCCCCCGTGTGCCTGCTCGGACCTTGCTGAAGGAGCAGCCACATGTCCCCTCACAGGCAGAGCGGGCGATGCCACACGGCCAGCCTCCACATTGACCTTCCGCCTCGTGCGCCGCGAACGCCGCTGAACCCGCCACTCCCCTTGGGGAGAGGGTGGCCCAACCGCGCCCGGTACCCGCGAAGATGTCTCGACAGCAGTGACAGTGGGTGAAGCATGTAACACCTGGGGTGTACCTTGCGACGCACCAGACTCCCCACTGCCGCTACACTCCGAGGCAGCAGCCTGAAGACGGCTGACCGCGGCCATCAACACGCTCAGCTGTTCGCGAACATTGGCCAGCTCCTCCTGCGTCCGTACACAGCAGTCACACATCCTATCCATCCTAAGGAAACAATTTACTGAAGAGAGTTAATCAACCTTTAACTAGACTGCTAATTCACTAAAGGCGGCTGCTTATTCACTAAACTGTGGTTGCTAGCCACTTCTTGTAGAAAACAATGAAAATAGCACTACCTGTCTCTGGACTGTATTGAAAACAAACTCTAGCACTACTGGCACTATGGTTGACTACAGGGACTCTCTCTTACTGTATTCAAAACAAACACGAAATCTATGGAACACTATTGAGAGCACTCGAAAAATAAAGCTTCCTAAAAGCAAATACACACGGAAGAAGAAGTGACAAGTAAGAAAAATACATTTAATACAGCAGACGTGAAGCAGGCGGCAGTTACGACGACACTGACACTGACTATGGCTGACTAAAGGGACTCTCTCTGACTGTATTCAAAACAAACACGAAATCTATGGAACACTATTAAGAGCACTCGAAAATTAAAGCTTCCTAAAAGCAAATACACACGGAAGAAGAAGTGACAAGTAAGAAAAATACAGTTAATACTTAAATTAAGGTAGCTCGCTGCACAGCAGACGTGAAGCAGGCGGCAGTTACGACGACACTGACACTACTGACACTATGGCTGACTAAAGGGACTCTCTCTGACTGTATTCAAAACAAACACGAAATCTATGGAACACTATTAAGAGCACTCGAAAATTAAAGCTTCCTAAAAGCAAATACACACGGAAGAAGAAGTGACAAGTAAGAAAAATACAGTTAATACTTAAATTAAGGTAGCTCGCTGCACAGCAGACGTGAAGCAGGCGGCAGTTACTGACGACTACAGATTGAATAACATCGGGGATAGGCTACAACCCTGTCTAACTCCCTTCCCAACCACTGCTTCCCTTTCATGCCCCTCGACTCGTATGACTGCCATCTGCTTTCTGTACAAATTGTAAGTAGCCTTTCGCTCCCTGTATTTTACCCCTGCCACCTTCAGAATTTGAAAGAGAGTATTCCAATCAATATTGTCAAAAGCTTTCTCTAAGTCTACAAATGCTAGAAACGTAGGTTTGCCTTTCCTTAATCTTTCTTCTAAGATAAGTCGTAAGGTCAGTATTGCCTCTCGTGTTCCAACAGTTCTACGGAATCCAAAAGATTAGGTTGACATTATTGCGGAAGTGGATGAAAATGCTATCACGGTAATTAAATGGACAGCTACTGAGTGGTTGTCAAGTATTGATCCATTTCTAAGAAATGATGGGTGCAGTCACATAATACTTAATTATAATACATTTATCTTATAACGTGGTCCTATTGTGTTTTTTTGCCATGAACAAGAATATTGTTTACGATAAAAATACGTGTGCCTGTTGTTTGTCAGTGCGCGACTTCGTGGTCTGATTTATCTGGAGAAGCAATACGAGTTCACTCGAAAATTTCACCATCCAGCACCAACAATTGCAAACATCCGGCTACTTGTCAGTAACTTCCAAACTACTGGAAGCGTTGGCAATGAATCACGCTCGGAGTGGCCCCCTGCACCACAAGGCTGTTAAGCGAATCAGAGAAGAAGTCAACGGAAGTCCGAAAGCATAAACTCGTGGTTGACGTAGTTGACAAGCAACGAGTCAGACGTTCCAAAATCAACGATTTCTAAAGTTTTACATTTTAAGCTATATAAAAAAATCGTATCACATTCAAGTGCTTCGCAAATTACACCGCGAAGATTAAGCGGCTAAGCTGCGTGCTAAGATTTGATAGAAACTGCACACAACGAACACCTCATAGAGCACACTTTGTTTACTGGTGAGGCCACATTTTACTTCTTTGGAAAAGCCAACAAACACAACTGCTCCATGTGGGCTAACGAGCCTCCTCACGCTATCAACGAGTAGCTAAAAGTTACGCAAAAAGTGAATGTGTAGTTGGGATTCACAAAGACTTTATTTTATGGACTCTCCATGTATGCAGAAGAGACGTTACAGGTGACATTAACCCTTGGTATGCTGGAGCAATTCCTGGGACCATAGCTTCAGCAAGATGGCATTGCTGACACTGTTCTGCTGCAATAGGATGGATCACCTCCTTATATTGCACTCATAGTGACAGACTACCTAAATCGAAGATTCGCGAACAGATGGGTCGGCAGTGGTCCAAAAAGACTGGCCATCTCGTTCACATGATTTGACAACCTTGGATCTCTTTGCTAGGCGTGCATAAAGTCAAGGTCGCACAACATAAAGGGAAGGGATCTCCAGAGCTAGGAAGTCGAATACGGGTTGCAGTGTTGGCTGTTTCATAAGATATGCTTAAGAATGAATTTAGGATTGCTGTTCAAGGATAGGAGCAGTGCTTCGAAATGGACGGAGGTAGTGTTGAAGTGCGATGGAAATATACAGCGTCTTCCAGAAAACTTCGGGGGGGGGGGGGGGTGTTGAGGATGTCTTAATGAACAAATCGAGGGTAGGAACCCGTGTCAAGAAACGTCGACCAACGGCACTACAGAGTGTCGAAGTCGTAGGTGTCGGCACCTACACTGGGGCACCCCGACGGCAGCAAACGTCAGTTTGTACGCTGTTGTCCCGTAGGCGAAACGTCTCGCACTGTTGTTTGTTATTCAGTGATCGCGAATGATTGCCACGATCGCCAGTGGAGAAGACGGAGCTAGCTGCTGCGTAGACTGACCGCGTCTCCTATGATGCTCTGTTGCCTTGGTGGATGACTGTTTCGGACAGTGGTTTCCATTCGCACTTTATTTTTCTCCCGTATACCGAAAAGTAATGGAGCCTTCAGACGGTTCCAGGAGAAAAACAGACTGCAGATGGAAACTCTAGTCCTAAACCGTCATCCACCGAGGAAACAGAACAATGCATTCTTAGCTGACATAGCCTTTCTACGCAGCAACTAGCTCAATCTTCTCCATTGGCGATCGTGGCAATCAGTCCCGATCAACGAATAACAAACAACTTTCCGAGACGTTCCGCCCACGCTCCGTCATCGTACTAAGACACGTTTGCTGCGAAAAGGGTGGATCGAGCCTTTATGAGTGCCCTGTATTTGTGACATGAGATTGCTATCTACAAAGCATGAGCCATCTATAACATAGAACGAAAGTCTTAATCAACCACCTAGGAGTAAGAAAGCTACAACAAGGGCATCAAAGCCATTTGGTATACGTGACTGCAGATTGGTAAAGGTTGTTCTGAAATTGTCGATCAACTGGGATCATAAGCAATAACTGTGAGAAAAAGTTCGGAATGGTTAAGAGCCTCCTTGGAACACGATTTACCGGTGCTCTTGTAATATACAAGGCAAAGATAAACAATCAAGATAAAATACCTTGATCCCGACAAGAAATAACTACATGCTCGCTTGCTCTACTCAGCACTCAAGGTAATCACAGGAAACGTACTTGCTGCAATATGCATGATCGCAGTACAAAAATAGTATCATAAGTACAGAAAAGTTAGACGAATGTGTCAGTTGTGCTACAGTTATCTGAAGGAAACTGAGGGAAGATCTATCACTAGATTAAAAAGAAACAAGCGACCACCTTCTGAGAAGACTGTGAAAATCAGCCATTCGTGTGTTGGGCTGCTTTAGAAGACATCATCAGTTACTCTTCTGTCCCTATGAAATCTATCTTTTGTGTGTAAGTGTAATACTAATAAACGTGTTTTTTGTAAAGTATGGAGCCTATGGGATTTGCGTCAATTCCTACTACTGCTGCGCGTGATAGTCCGGGACCACTCATTGGAAGGCTTCGGGACGCGCGATAGGCTCGGCATGAAGTCGCACTTGGCGCCATCCTGATGTTGTTGCATAGCATCCTCTAAAACGAAGGGTAACTGCCCCATTGATTTGAAGAGGTAGAGGAAACCACTGGTGTTATATATAACTATGTGGCACTCTTAGGGCATACCAGATGGCACTATGGAGACATCTCCAATGAGGGACATGACAGACAATTGGTCAACGTGAGCTCGAGCGAAAATGATGTTTCTTTTAGTTATAAAGCCAAGGGAAGTTATATTTTAACTTGTTATAAACATTTTAGTCACAAAAAACTAAATGTTCCAAAGTTACGATTTCGTCATGTATTTTTCTTATTTATGTCAAAAAAGTAATTTTTCAATAAAATTCAATAATTTCAAAACTACTTGACATTAAGATCGCAGAACATAATGGCAAAAAGCATCTATTTCTATGTCATTACTCTGTAATTCACACACAAATGTTTGGCAAAGGGTATTTCTGTGCCGTTCTCGAATAGCGCATAGGAAAAATAAACATCTTAACCTTTCCGTGCAAGCTCTGATGTCTCTTTTTTTACTACTATGGTCATTCCTCCGTATGTAGATGGGAGTCAACAACATATTTTGGCCTGCGGAAGAAAAAGTTAGTGAGTGACATTTCGTGCAAAGATTTCCCTGCAACGAAAAACGCTTTTGTTTTTAAATCATTGCCGTCCTGACCCACTTGTCATACACACGACCATCTCTCCCCTGTTCCGTGATAATACAAAACCGGCTGCCCTTCGTTGAACAATATCGAAGTCTTCCGTCAATCCTATGTCATGAAGATTCCATGCTGTGGAGCAGTATTCCAAAAGAAGTCGGACAAGCGTAGTGTTGACAGTCTCTTTAGTGCATTTGTTGTAACTTCTAAGTACTCTGACAATAAAACGCAGTGTTTGGTTCATATTCCTCACAAAATTTTCTATAGGAACAACATTTTCTAGGAGATATCTCCTATTTAAGTTATTCGTAACTGGAATTGTTAGATATTATGCTGAATCGCCAAGCTTTAAACATGTGTGATTTATCGCGTGATCGAAATTTAACAGCACTTTTTAGTACTGATCTGGAGGGCTTAACACTTTTTAATCTTCAGGGTCAAATACCACTTCTCGCACCACGTAGGTATCTTCTCTATACTATTTTGCAACCTTCTGAAGACTTTTGAGGACGGTAAACGACGGAATCATCCGCGAACAATCTAAGAAAGCTGCTTAGATTGTCTTCCAAACCGCTTATATAGATTAGGAACAGCTGAGGGCCTGTAATGCTTTTACGAACGCCATACATAACTTCTGTTTCATTAGATGACTTCCATCAATTATTATGAAGCATGACTTTTCCGACAGGAAATCGTAACTCCTGTCGCTCATCTGAGCCAATACTATACAGGCACTCGATTTAATTACAAGCGACTGTTGAGTAGCGGTGCCATAAGTCTCCTGAAAATCTAAACAAGTGGAACCAACTTAATAACCCCTGTCGATAGCACTAGCTACTTCGTGTTAGTAGAGAGCCAGTTGTGCTTCACTAGAATGATATTTTTTGAACCCGTGTTGATTGTATATCAGTAGCCAGTTTTCTTCGAAGTATTGCATTAAGTTGCAATACAGCATATGTTTAGAAATCCTACTACAAATTGTAGTCAATCGTATAGATCTATAATTCTGCGGATTAGTTCCATTTTGTTTCTTGTATATTGGTGTGACAACTAAGAAGGGGACTGAAATGATAATAAGAGTGTTAACACTATCGATGATTTAATATATAGACATAGTAAAGCTATCAATACTCATTTTCGTTGGTTAGCAGAGGAAAGTTCGGTATACTTGAATTTTGCTTCAATGATGCAACCTGTATCGCATTCAGGTGTTGCGGGTTGTCTCAACATAGGCTCTAAATTCACAGCGAATGTTGAGATTGCTGTTTCTTAAAAAAAAAATCGCTGTGTCCTTGTATTTTCTATTTCCACCTTTTTATAGCTGCTACAAAAAATTAGAAATATTCAAGGAAAGGTGATTCGACGCAAAAGAGAAACTTGATATACTTCTTCTACTTACACTACTTGCACTAAGCATACATCTATTTTTAAATATTTCACGATAAAAGATACACTCCTGGAAATTGAAATAAGAACACCGTGAATTCATTGTCCCAGGAAGGGGAAACTTTATTGACACATTCCTGGGGTCAGATACATCACATGATCACACTGACAGAACCACAGGCACATAGACACAGGCAACAGAGCATGCACAATGTCGGCACTAGTACAGTGTATATCCACCTTTCGCAGCAATGCAGGCTGCTATTCTCCCATGGAGACGATCGTAGGGATGCTGCATGTAGTCCTGTGGAACGGCTTGCCATGCCATTTCCACCTGGCGCCTCAGTTGGACCAGCGTTCGTGCTGGACGTGCAGACCGCGTGAGACGACGCTTCATCCAGTCCCAAACATGCTCAATGGGGGACAGATCTGGAGATCTTGCTGGCCAGGGTAGTTGACTTACACCTTCTAGAGCACGTTGGGTGGCACGGGATACATGCGGACGTGCATTGTCCTGTTGGAACAGCAAGTTCCCTTGCCGGTCTAGGAACGGTAGAACGATGGGTTCGATGACGGTTTGGATGTACCGTGCACTATTCAGTGTCCCCTCGACGATCACCAGTGGTGTACGGCCAGTGTAGGAGATCGCTCCCCACACCATGATGTCGGGTGTTGGCCCTGTGTGCCTCGGTCGTATGCAGTCCTGATTGTGGCGCTCACCTGCACGGCGCCAAACACGCATACGACCATCATTGGCACCAAGGCAGAAGCGACTCTCATCGCTGAAGACGACACGTCTCCATTCGTCCCTCCATTCACGCCTGTCGCGACACCACTGGAGGCGGGCTGCACGATGTTGGGGCGTGAGCGGAAGACGGCCTAACGGTGTGCGGGACCGTAGCCCAGCTTCATGGAGACGGTTGCGAATGGTCCTCGCCGATACCCCAGGAGCAACAGTGTCCCTAATTTGCTGGGAAGTGGCGGTGCGGTCCCCTACGGCACTGCGTAGGATCCTACGGTCTTGGCGTGCATCCGTGCGTCGCTGCGGTCCGGTCCCAGGTCGACGGGCACGTGCACCTTCCGCTGACCACTGGCGACAACATCGATGTACTGTGGAGACCTCACGCCCCACGTGTTGAGCAATTCGGCGGTACGTCCACCCGGCCTCCCGCATGCCCACTATACGCCCTCGCTCAAAGTCCGTCAACTGCACATACGGTTCACGTCCACGCTGTCGCGGCATGCTACCAGTGTTAAAGACTGCGATGGAGCTCCGTATGCCACGGCAAACTGGCTGACACTGACGGCGGCGGTGCACAAATGCTGCGCAGCTAGCGCCATTCGACGGCCAACACCGCGGTTCCTGGTGTGTCCGCTGTGCCATGCGTGTGATCATTGCTTGTACAGCCCTCTCGCAGTGTCCGGAGCAAGTATGGTGGGTCTGACACACCGGTGTCAATGTGTTCTTTTTTCCATTTCCAGGAGTGTATTAGACAGGAAATAGTAAAAAGTTAAAAAGTCAACTTTGCTAACATGAATTCTTACTGAATCACTTTCCTGTCTTTGAATATGTTTCATTTTATTTTAGACAGTGACTGCAGTGTAACAAAAACACTGTATTCGACATTTTCACAGTCTTTGGTATGAAACTACATTGAAGTGTTTGTGAGTATCTTATCAATGTGATATGTTCAATTAACTCGCTGGCAACATTTATGAAACTGTAGAAATACTTAGCCCACAGTTTCTTTGATTTAAATATATTCAATTCACATTAAAACAAGGAATAAAACTGAACATTAAACTCAGTACATTTTCACAAACAGCCAAAAGCTGGAAGGGATTAGAGAATATTAAGATGAAAAAAATACAAAAGACACTGCATAGAAAAACTGCAGTAAAAAATAAAACACGAAATGGAACACGGCAACTACTAAAGAGAAGCAAAGAGTAATAGAAACATAATTTATAAAATAGTGAACTAAACAGTACAATTTGAAATTTTTTTCGAGAGGATGCGAAAAGATAAATTTTAAATTTGAAAAGGGACCAAATGAAAACAATACATTGTGAAGAATCCAGAAAAAATTACTGGTTGTACACTTCATCAGTTTAAATGTCAGACGGCAAAGTGACTAAAAACTCAGAGAAATTTCTTAAATACTTATAGAGATCAGTAGATGAATCATAAACAGACGGAAAATGATTCAAATAAAGAGATGATGTGGTGCTCATCCGAGGTATGAAGATAGGAAAGGCACCTGGATTAGAATTTGGGCGTACATCTTTCTGAAGTTTATGAATACGTCCACAAATAGCAGTGGTTCTGTGTTCAACGATTTCTATTGGAACATTCTTTTTGCCTCTTGAATAACTATATTTTAAACGTCTACTGAGAATCGAGGGCCTCGTATATCGGACTACGTAGTTCTATCTGCCGAAATGGTTTATTTCTGTGATAATATCATCGCTCATATCGATTAAAAAGTATGGTTAATCATACTTACTCGAAAATAAGCTGCTAAAAATAAACGAAAGGAGTGAAAGTAGTGGCATTGGTAGGATGTGAAGCGCAGTAGTACCGTCATAGTCATCATCATCGTAATCAACAGACATCTACCATAGGAAAAATTTCTTCTCTAGAATTTTCTACGCATTATGTGCTTCAACCAAGCGTTTTGATGTAGATCCAACACTACCCACCAACCTGTGTTGTCTGTTAGAACGCAGTTAAGATCTTTCTTGGTCCCTGTGCCATCCAGTCAGCTATACACACGTTTTCACTAGTCATAATTACGTATTTCCTTCAAGTCTCTATGCTGACGCATTGTTTTCTCGTAACTCACGGTGCGACTTGGTGTAGTGGCAAGACAATGGTGTCGTGTTCGAGAAGACGATTCAAATACCCGTCTTCTCATCCAGATTTATATTTCCCGTGGTTTCTGAAATAGCTTAATTTAAACTATGGAATGGTTCTTTGAAAAGGGCACAGCTCATTTCTTTTCCAGTCTGAGTGTGTGCTGTAATTCTAACAATTTGAATGGCATGTTAAATACCTATCTTGTTGTTTTGTTGTCTCTCCTAGGAATACTAAACATCACACTGTTAACAAAGAAATACTCCAGTTTTAATGTTTCCGCAGTGAAAGTCCACAAATTATTGCCATAACACAAAACTAGTAATACACATTGATAGTAAATTTCCGTTTCAGACAGTTCAGAAACTTATATTTGAATCCTCTACTCAGTTTAGAAACGAAGAAATACTTCGTATGCCGTAGCTGCAGTATAGAAACTTTTATTGTTCCAATAGGACCTGTTTCATCAGTATTATGCTGCAGTCAACTGATCTAAGGAGGGAACATGAAGCTAATGAGGGGGGGGGGAATGGATATTACAATTAATTTCACGTACTACTTAAAATAAAACTTTCTTCAAATATCTGCTTAGGGTAGTTGGAAAATAAGTTTCCTCTGTCGACTGTGGTCAGAGTTGTGTGTGAAAGGAAAAAATAGAGAATGAGACATTAGAGATAAGACATATCTTTATTTTTCTACATAATTTCCAACTACATTGAGAGGTTTGTCATACAACTTCATAATCTTCAAAAAGTCTTCCAGGAAAAACTAAGGGCGTTGCATACGGAAGAAGCGTTGAACGCTTTGTTTGACGTCAGCATTGCTGCCAAAGCGTCTTCCGCCGAGAGTCTTCTTCAAAGCAGGAAACAGATGGAAGTCACTTGGTGCGAGATCCGGACTATAAGGCGGATGGTCTAGGCGCTCCCAACCAAGCGTTGAAATATGGTTTTGCCTTGCCGTCGCCGTGTGTGGTCTCGCATTGTCATCCAACAACAGAACGCCAGATATGAGAAAGCCAGGCCGCTTTTTCCGAATCACCTCTTTCAATTTCGACAGAATGGCACAGTACCGCGCAGCATTGATGGTTGCATCCTCCAGAAAGTTCAGCAGCAAAACTCCTTTGACGTCCCAGGAAACGGTAAGCAGCACTTTACCTACAGACGGAGAGCTTTTGAACTTCTTTCGGACAGGTGATGACGTGTCGTCTTTCGCCCATATCACACAACTCTGCCCACAGTCGACAGGGGAAACTTATTTTCCAACTCCCTCTCTTATATAAAAGTTTCATATCACTTTCCATGAGACCAAAGCACGAAAGACACTCCACACACATACATATCTTGATTTAAAAAAAACACATATTACGTAAATAAAGGTGGAGGGGGAGAATGAAAAAGAACTCCTGATGTCAGCTGCGTCGATGTTGTACACGGAAGCCGGCCGCGGTGGTTTCGCGGTTGTAGGCGCGCAGTCCGGAACCGCGCGACTGCTACGGTCGCAGGTTCGAATCCTGCCTCGGGCATGGATGTTTGTGATGTCCTTAGGTTAGTTAGGTTTAAGTAGTTCTAAGTTCTAGGGGACTGATAACCACAGCTGTTAAGTCCCATAGTGCTCAGAGCCATTTTTGTACACGGAATCAGCGGTAACGTGTGAAAATGTGTATGGGACCGCGATTTGAACCTGGCATCTGCTGCTTACTAGGCAGTTTGCGTTAATCACAGCGCCACCCGCACAGTGTTTATCGCTGTTGGGCTGACTGTCTTTGCTCGCCCCTCAGCCAACCCACATTCCCACCAAGCACCACCTATCCGCAGTTCCCGTCCATATCCTCCATGCTCTCTCCTTTGAGATTCCCGCAAGAGCTCGAAGGTAACGGTACATCCACATAGAAGGTGGGAGATTCATTGCTCATTGAGGCGAATGAATTAAATGACACGTCCGAAAGAACAGACACCATGCATTCATTTAAAATACACATAGTTGATAAAATATACACAGCTGATAACAACCTCACCTCCTACCATCCGTGCATAATGGCGTCTCACATCAGATGGATATGTGATGAAACTTTTATTTTATGTAGTAAGTGAAATTAATTCCAATATATTTCCCCCCACCCCCATTAGCTTCATGTCCACTCCTTAGATCAGTTGAGTGCAGCATAATAATGCTGAAAACGGTCATATTGAAACAAAAGTTTCTATACTGCAGCTGTGGCATACGAAGTGTTCCTTCAATTCTAAACTAAATAGAGGCTTCAAATAGAAGTTTTTGATCTGTCTGAAACGGAAATTTAAAATCAGTGTGTATTACTAGTTTTGTGTTATGGCAGTAATATGTGGACTTTCACTGCAGAAACATTAAAATGAAGTATTTCTTTGTTAACAATGTGATGTTTGGATATCCTAGGAGAGACAACAAAAAGACGATACAGGTATTTAACTTGCCATTCAAGTTGCTAGAATCACAGTACACGCTCAGATTGGAAAAAGAAGAGAGCTGTGCCCTTTTCAAAGGAACCATTCCGTAATTTACGTTAAGCTATTTCATAAACCACGGGAAACGTAAATCTGGATGACAAGACGGTTATTTCAATCGCCGTCCTCCCGAATACGACACCATTGTCTTACCATAACACTACGTCGCACCGTGATTTACAAGAAAACAGTGCGTCAACATGGGGACTTGAAGGAAGTACATAATTATGACTAGTGAAAACGAAATGGGGGTTTGTGGGACGTGTATATAGTTGACTGGATGGTACAAAGGCCAAGAAAGATCTTAATTGCGTTCCAAGAGACAACACAGACCGAGACGACAGTCATCTGACAGGTTGGTGGATAGTGCTGGATCTACATGAAAGCGCTTAGGTGAAGCCCATAATGCGTAGAAAAGTCTAGAGAAGACATTTTTCCTGTGGTGGATGTCTGTTGATGACGATGGTGATGACGATGACCGTACTACTGCGTTTCTCATCCTGCCAGTGCCACTACGTTCACTCCTTTCTCTTATTTTTAGCAGCTTATTTTCGAGTAAGTATCATTAGCCACACTTTTTAATTGCTATTAGCGACGATATTTTCACAGAAAACAACCTTTTGCGCAGACAGAACTACATAGCCCGATGTACGAGTCCCTCGAATCTGGGTTATTCACGAGGAAACAAGAATGTTCCAGTAGAAACTGTTGCTGTTTGTGGTTGTATTCAAAAACTTCAGAAGGAAGTAGGCCTAAATTCTAATCTTCCTTAATTGCTACCATATGAGATAGGGCGACAATACATAACACGAATGAGATTGTGTGGATACTGTGCGGATGGATACTGCATATTGGATTATCGAAACGAGTGAAAGGTGTACATTAAAGTCACTCGTCTTAAGAATTCTTCTGGACGTACCTTCTTATGTGGCACGTGAAGATGGCCCACTGTAAATTCATTTGTTCACTCCTAAATCCCTCTGTACTGTTAACAACGCACTTATTGTTCTCTGGAAGATTTCTTTGATAGAGATTTAACGTTGGATGGGGCGGTTTTTCAAATACAGATTTAGTAATGAATGAGACTTCTTTCTGTTCTCACTGTAAATCTGTCAGAGATGGTTATTTTGTCTTGGTACTGTAGTCACGCACTGTATTTTTTGAAGAAAGTGAAATACTGGTAACACCGAAGGACACACTGGATATAAAACCGTAGAGAAAATATCAAGTTTCTTAGACAAATATTTGCAGGGTGCTGCAATATTTACACCATAAATGATTATTGTAATTATTTTCTGTATCCTCCAAATATTACACTCTGTAACACGCGGTTTTGCCAAAAAATGATCTCGTAACTCATTAGTAGACTAAAGTATGTCTTTTTAAATCGTCTATAGCTGTAAAGATGCTTACTGCAAATGTAGATGAACACATTCTTTCAGTGAAATCTACAATGTATTATCCACTTTGGAATTTGATTATAGTTGTACTGCAAGTTCTGAATATTTGAATAATGATGTCAGTGTTCACAAAAAAATGGTTCAAATGGCTCTGAGCACTATGGGACTTAACATCCATGGTCATCAGTCCCCTAGAACTTAGAACTACTTAAACCTAACTAACCTAAGGACATCACACAACACCCAGTCATCACGAGGCAGAGAAAATCCCTGACTCCGCCGGGAATCGAACCCGGGAACTCGGGCGTGGGAAGCGAGAGCGCTACCGCACGACCACGAGCTGCGGACTCAGTGTTCACACATGCAGAAATGATTGGTAGGTCATCGAATATTTCCAAAGGAAAAGAAATTCTACCTTAATTACTTAACAATACCATTTGTCAAATTTACTTACAATATCAGCTGACAGTTCCTATCACATTCAAAACTATTTATCTCCCAGATTGTTTCCCTGCACAAAACATTTCTAAAAGCCATTCTACGTTAGCTACTCACTTTTTTATTTTTGAAAATGCTGAGACAAGTATTTATTATGTTTCATCTACTTCATGGTAAAGCGGCTTAATAGCAAATTTAAATGTCTTGAAAATATCTACAATACGGAGATTCGTTACGTAAGTAATTTACTATTTTATAAATTTAAGTAAGCTATTTTCTACTAGTTCTACTGACTTACTGGTGTCATTCACAAAGGTGACATAACATTACATTATCTACGACTTTGGACAATTAGTATGGTTTTAAGTTTTACACTTTATAACCAGATAGCTTAATGTCGTGGGATAGGAAGTAAAGGCAATCTGGATATGTCTGTGAGGGATTTATTTGCCCATGGTTGATTCCACAAAGCATGAAAATGATGAGAAACTTGTCTGTCAACTACATTCCTGACATTCTGTGACGAAATATTAGTCGAATATACAGGCTGGGAAAGCAAAGGTGTCCGTCATCCTCCAACAAGAGTGTTGTCAGACTGAAAAATGGAATGTGTTGGCGCATCAGGATATGGCAGTACCTCGGTTTCTCGTGCATATTGCTAAGATAGCACTTGACGCACAGGATTCGACATCGCCTGCTGTACGCCATGGAATTTCAAAGCATATTTCGCTTGATGACGGCTTGCTATGATGCTCAATAGGGCACGGTGGCTGACATTTGTCACCATGGTAGTGCTATCACGTGTCCTGGAATCGCTGTGGCACATGCTGAAGCCGTACTTGGCCGGAAATACTAGACATGACCAAGGTATCAGCGATGACGTTCACGTGGCGGTTGCAGCCTGAAGCATGCAGCCTGAAGCATTTCTAGCTTTTGGGCTACGGAAAGTGATACATAACCAGGCATGTCGCCAGTCTAGCCCTCAGCAGCCACCATCAAAACGTCAATATAGACAAGTTCACATCGGTTGCAGTGCTCCAGGATCGAATTAACGTTGTAAAGGAAGCTGTCATTCTGGACTGTCATTCTGTTCTCTGTTTATATTACATGACTCTGTACATGCTCAGCGCTACGAATAGCCCTCTTTTACCCTCTGTTTCTACACATTCGTCATTGACTTAGCTGAATTTTCCTGTAAGAGTCAGAATTTTAGCATGGCAAACCTGTCTTTTACAGACAGATCATTATGCCTCATTCAAAAGATCTCAGAAGCTCATAATGTATCTACGAGAGTGAAGCGACACACAGGTACTTGCTTCCAAGTTTCCACATCGTTTGAGAGTTCTTCTTTGACTAATCTTGCCACAGCACTGACATTTCCAGTCACGCAAGAGAGAGCATTAATTGACTTAAGTACACTTAATCTCTCCGCACTCCAAGTCGTGTGCTGACTGTACGCTATTGTACACATCTTCCGTGTTTAGATCATTTAGGTAAGACATCTCATGTGTTTCACTATTCGTAAACTTCAGGATAGTTTATTTCTTCTTATGGATGTTAAAAGCGTACATTAAAGTCAGTAAATGTTCACAATATTGGTGTATACATAAGCGGAGATATGGCTGAATATCTGCTGTTTTTTATTACTCTATAGACTCATCAATGATTGCAGTGATGTAATCCTGATCTTGTTTAACTCCACAGGTGATTCTTGTTAAAATCAATAAGAAGTACTAAAGGTGTTCGAAAGAACGTAATTAAACTTCACTGCCAACAGTGTCATGAGAAATTTTCATAGAAATGTGTCACTATTATGATTTACGAAGTCTGCTTATCTTAGGTTAGATAACTAGACTTGTTAAGACATATTATTGGCACAAGTCTGTAAAGATTTCTTACGAAGAGTGCTAACAGGGAAACCAGTCGTGATATAACAAATTTGCATCAATACAGCTGTGATAGTTCTTATTAATATTTTCAGTGTTGTATTGCACAGCGCCATTGAAACCCTTGACATGGCATTCAGCAGCAATGTATACAATCCATCTTCGCAATTGCAGTAGAGGTTTTTCTTCAACTTGTAGAGTCATTACTCATTTATAACATAAGCGGGTCATATGTGGTTCACCAACGCCGAACCTCTACTGCGAAGGACATGTTATACTGTGATTATGATTTAGCGTGAAAATCGGTTATGATAAATAAATAAATAAGTCAACTGTAGTAGTAGAAGATTTACTTCCTCGAACGTTATTATAAGCTACGTACCTATAGTAATTATCTCGAGGAATACGCAGAAGATCATGAAAAATTTCGAGGTAGACCAATCATTATGTCATGTGACGTAAATAACGAAATGCTCCCAGACTACTTTATCATCTATCATCCAGGAATGTTTTCTCGGTTTTTGCGAATTCCCAAAGTTTATATGGCATCAATAACTGGTATTTACGGTTTGTATGACATTTGAGCTATTCATTTGGTATTGCTGTGTGCCTTTGCAGTTGTGACATATGAATATTAGGAAGCACTGGTAGCGGTTTAACATATACTGACACGACTGTTCCTCGTGTGTTTTTATGGTGTGCTTCAGATGAGATCAGTTTTTGGTCTGCGGGTACTATTAAGGTAAAATAGACTGCTGGACAAACTAACTCACTTGCTACATTTCTGACAGCCTCTGGGTCTGATTCACTGATAGTTTCAGGCGGCTTCTGGGACATAATGATGAAGTCTGTAACTCTGAGAGGAGTATATGGTACGTTGGCTAAATGAAACAAAGAAGTCATCCTGCCTAGGCCGCAAACTCATATTCGTTTACTAGCGTGCTTCATCAGTTATGTTATCCGATCACGTCTTTTGAACTAACACAAAGCTTTCACTAGTTAAATATGGGAATCACTCCATAAGACAGACCTGAACAGCGCGATTGATAGTACCCCGCCAACGGAGTACAGGCAGACTATTAACTAGCCACATGTAATCAATTTTCTGTAACATACTTCTCATTCTCTAGGGACAAAAACGTAAATATCGAGAACGTGGAGGAATAACATCATCTGGCGTCTACATTAGCTTCACCTTCCCCACATGAATCTTTTTATCATCTTATCAAATCCCACCCATCCTTGCTCACACTGACCACCTTGATACAGCATAATCTGTCCATAAACACTAGTCCACTTGTTTTCCTTCCAATTTCAAATCCTGTTACACTGCTGCACTTATACCGGCATGTACAGACATAGAAAGCTGCCGTGGTATTTATCCTTTCTGTCAGTCAATTTTAAGCTGACAGCAGCAACCGTAGATAAACTTTCAATAACTGATGTACACAGCCACTCGGGTGCATAAAGCTTATTGAAATAATTCTTGACCAGGTTTCAATACCATTAGCGGCATCTTCTTCAGGAGGAATGAAGTCACATGTAATAGTATTAAACAATATAAAATAAACATCTAAGCCCGCATCTCGTGGTCGTGCGGTAGCGTTCTCGCCACCCACGCACGGGTTCCCGGGTTCGATTCCCGGCGGGGTCAGGGATTTTCTCTGCCTCGTGATGGCTGGGTGTTGTGTGATTTCCTTAGATTAGTTAGGTTTAAGTAGTTCTAAGTTCTAGGGGACTGATGACCATAGCTGTTAAGTCCCATAGTATTCAGAGCCATTTGAACCATTTTAAACATCTAAAATAAGCACAAAAGTGAACTGAAGCACGCAGAATAAAAGTGATAACAGTATAATCTACATCACGTTGAAATTGTAACCAAACATTACGAGCTAAAACGCTCAATCCAGACAGCAGAAATCATAGATTAAGTCCTCCATGAGAAACGGCGAGAATTACTCTACAGGTACAGATCACTGTAAGAACAAACACTGAACTATACATGCGGCAACTAGTTACGATGCCAAGTAAAATTAACATAGCTCAAGCCATTTTCTGAGTACTAGTAGCGTGATAAACGCTAAACCGTATGAAATACGTCACTGAAGTACTAATACATCAGAGCACTATACATTTAATTGTTTTAAATAGAGCAAATTGTACACATCGTAAAATAAATAAAGTTATAAACGAGAAAACAAAAGCAATAACTTTTTTAAATAATTACGACAATACCTAGCACAGAATGAATAAATTGTTTAATATGCAAACTCGTGCCGATGAAAATTAATAAACGACATACAGTAGCAAGACTTTAAAAAGATATTACAAAACAAACGTTACTTTTGATGCAAGCAGTGTTTGCTTGCCTGAAGATATATATTTATTTATCATTATTGGTGTTATTTTGTACTCAAGAGAACATTCTTTGTCATGATCAAAGGCAAGAGTTCCCTATTATTATTGATAGAAGCGAAAGCTATTTATGATTTACAGAAACACTTTTCATGTAAGTTGGACGAAGTACTGAAGCGATGTTTGATATATTTTTGTTTTGTGTATTTTTATTTTACCTTTTTTGAGGAAATTGCGTTTTTTTGGGGCTATATGATAAATCTGTATTGTTTTCATTATTTTTACAACACCACACCTTTGTTTCACGTAAGAGACCAACGATTTTCGAATAAAACCTGAATTAAACATCGATAGTTTCAGTTTTGTTATAAATACTGCTCATTCTTAAGTAACAGATAGGAGGATAACTATGTCCATCTCTTTCATATATTCTTACTCAGTTTCTACGCGACTCACCTCTTCTACTTCTTGGGGGATCTAGTGATACAGTGATCACACATGATTAGAAGTTAGAGCCCAATGGTACGCAACACACGCAACGTACAGGTAACGCAGGTATAACCTTAACTGACGAAAGCTACTCGAAAGACTACCGTAGTCTTCGCTAACGTATGGTTGTCTTCGGAAGCCTGCGGTGTTCAAGGTGTTTCACGTACGTCGTGAGCTTGTTTTTGATAGTAAGAATTACTCTCGTAATACTGTCAATGACATTAGCGGCGTGTGCTCTTGCATTTCCCTACATGAAATAACCGTAGGTCTTTTCGTTGCTAATTAGTTTTCTGGAAAAACGTTTCTTTTAATTTTTATATATTTATCATAAGTTACGATTAGGTGGAAAAATATAGTGCAATAATTCATGTTGCACTAATTACACATCACACTTCTTTTTTGACATTCATGCGGAGGCTCCTGCGGAGATTTTCAGTTCATCAAAGATTCTCCTGCCAGCTAAGTTTCATCAGAAAAAAAGAGCGTTTCAGGATCAGCTTCACGATCATGAACAGACTGCAACGGCCTGTTGCTATACGAATGTCCAACAACAGAATCCGAATTGGTCAGTCGTTACATTAACATTACATTGTAAAATATGAATTTGTCCGCATCTCTGTGAACAGACGCTACCGACACGCCATTTTGTTAAACGGCACAACTATTTTGTCGGTTTTTTTCCCCACGATGTCTCCTAACTCGGCAAGTTCATCTGAAACCGATATGCCACCAACCACAGTCCGAGCAAAGAGCTGGAGAGGACGCAGTAATCTGCCAGCAACCATAGTCCGAAGAAGAGACTGGAGTGGGTGCAGCAGTCGGAGGCTGCCTTCGCGGTATTGGTTCCAGCGCAAAGCCGGGCACAGGACTTCCCTCGTTCGTGAAACGCTTTCTACCATTCACCCTCTATACAGTGTACTCATCTCCAAGAGTGCAAGCGAGCTGACGCCGTTCACTTACTCTATTTTAAAGGTCCGTCTTGATCACACAAGACGGATCCGTAAAATAAAGTGGCAAAATATGATCATGGACTATTTTTCACACTTTATGTCTTCAATTGATAATCTCTTTACTTATACCCACAACTCATGACCCTAAAGAACGTCTAACTTTGCATCTTCTAATTACATATCTCATTGCACGTTCTTCAACTTTCAATTAATGTGCAATACTTCTCTTTAAGATCTCCTCATTTGTTCGTCATCTATTTCTGTTTTAGCGTATGAGGGTGTCCTGAAAAGTAAAACCTCCGTCTGTCATGTGAAAAATGTGTGTTTTGAAATAAAATAAACTTTATTAACATTCTACATCTTTATTCTTCTTATCGCATATTTATTTCTTAACATAGTCACCCTCGTGACAAACACGTTTCTCTCAACGAGAGTCCAGTTTGTTGATACCGTTGACGGAGCCACAACTTCATCTATGCTTGCTCCACTTAATCACCAGCAAAGAGAACTCAGCGAAGGTGTTCTTTAAGACGGAGCCAAGTCGGGAGGATGACACTGAACCCAAGATGTCGGATTGTCGCAGATTTCACATCGTTCGTGAGCGGTCTGGCCTCTTCATGGTGGTGGACAGGGTGCTGCATGAGTGGTCGAGCTCTTCGAATACATACTTTCCGTTCTCTGAGGGTCTCGCACTACCGTGCAGAGTTTATGATTGTGTCTTTAGCCACGAATTCAAAATGCAACACGCCTTGAATATCCCAGAACACTCTCAGCATGACTTTGTTTGCTGATGGCATGTTCTTTAACATTTTTGGCATTGGTGATCATTTGTGACGGAACACCATCCAACTCTCTTATTTTCGAGGTCAAAATGATGAACTCAGCTTTCATGACCTCTAAGAATATTTTACGTAATCACCTTTACGCTCAAAACGCAAAAGAAGTTGTTGAATTGGGTCCAGTATCCTCTGTTTCGTGTCAGGAATGTACTCAGTTTTCTGTAACACAGTTCTCAAATGATGGCCTGTACGGGCTCTTGTGATATGTCACACTTACCTGAGAACTTTGTCTCCGTTATCCAATGATCTCCTCTGATGGCTTCCT
Source organism: Schistocerca cancellata (assembly GCF_023864275.1). Lineage (NCBI taxonomy): Eukaryota > Metazoa > Arthropoda > Insecta > Orthoptera > Acrididae > Schistocerca > Schistocerca cancellata. Next base: position 773,691,746 of record NC_064627.1, on the reverse strand, counting down.
CAAACCAATTCCGATGATGTTCGCCGATTGCCGTACGCAATCGCTCAGTCGGAGCTCTATCACACACGTTGAGTTAGCAGCACCACTTCTTTCATTACGAGCACGAACAAGCCAACGTCACACATTACCAAAGTCCTAGCGGGATGAAAGCAGAGCTCACCATCTGCAGCATCGTCGACAGGACTGACTGCGGACCTTTGGTACAGAGCCGAGTGGAGGGTCTGAATCAGACGCTGAGACGGTTCTGCGACCGTGTGGGCTGCAGATTCCTCGACTTGCGCCATAGGGTGGTGGGGTTACGGGTTCCGCTGGATAGGTCAGGAGTCCACTACACGCAGCAAGCGGCTACACGGCTAGCAGGGGTTGTGTGGCGTGGACTGGGCGGTTTTTTAGGTTAGATAGACTCGGGCAAGTACAGAAAGGGCAACAGCCTCGAAGGGTGCGGGACAAAGTCAGGACATGTGGGGACCAAGCAGCAATCGGTATTGTAATTGTAAACTGTCGAAGCTGCATTGGTAAAGTACCGGAACTTCAAGCGCTGATAGAAAGCACCGAAGCTGAAATCGTTATAGGTACAGAAAGCTGGCTGAAGCCAGAGATAAATTCTGCCGAAATTTTTACAAAGGCACAGACGGTATTTAGAAAGGATAGATTGCATGCAACCGGTGGTGGCGTGTTTGTCGCTGTTAGTAGTAGTTTATCCTGTAGTGAAGTAGAAGTGGATAGTTCCTGTGAATTATTATGGGTGGAGGTTACACTCAACAACCGAGCTAGGTTAATAATTGGCTCCTTTTACCGACCTCCCGACTCAGCAGCATTAGTGGAAGAACAACTGAGAGAAAATTTGGAATACATTTCACATAAATTTTCTCAGCATGTTATAGTCTTAGGTGGAGATTTCAATTTACCAGATATAGACTGGGACGCTCAGATGTTTAGGATGGGTGGTAGGGACAGACCATCGAGTGACATTATACTGAGTGCACTATCCGAAAATTACCTCGAGCAATTAAACAGAGAACCGACTCGTGGAGATAACATCTTGGACCTACTGACAACAAACAGACCCGAACTTTTTGACTCTGTAAGTGCAGAACGGGGAATCAGTGATCATAAGGCTGTTGTATCATTCCTCAATATGGAAGTAAATAGGAACATAAAAAAAGTGAGGAAGGAGTATCTGTTTAGCAAGAGTAATAGAAGGCAGATTTCAGACTACCTAACAGATCAAAACGAAAATTTCTGTTCAGACACTGACAATGTTGAGTGTTTATGGAAAAAGTTCAAGGCAATCGTGAAATGCGTTTTAGACAGGTACGTGCCGAGTAAAACTGTGAGGGACGGGAAAATCCCACCGTGGTTCAAAAACAAAGTTAGGAAACTACTGCGAAAGCAAAGAGAGCTTCACTCCAGGTTTAAACGCAGTCAAAACCTCTCAGACAAACAGAAGCTAAACGATGTCAAAGTTAGCGTAAGGAGGGCCATGCGTGAAGCGCTCAGTGAATTCGATAGTAAAATTCTATGTACCGACTTGACAGAAAATCCTAGGAAGTTCTGGTCTTACGTTAAATCAGTAAGTGGCTCGAAACAGCATATCCAGACACTCCGGGATGATGATGGCATTGAAACAGAGGATGACACGCGTAAAGCTGAAATACTAAACACCTTTTTCCAAAGCTGTTTCACAGAGGAAGACCGCACTGCAGTTCCTTCTCTAAATCCTCGCACAAACGAAAAAATGGCTGACATCGAAATAAGTGTCCAAGGAATAGAAAAGCAACTGGAATCACTCAACAGAGGAAAGTCCACTGGACCTGACGGGATACCAATTCGTTTCTACACAGAGTACGCGAAAGAACTTCCCCCCTTCTAACAGCCGTGTACCGCAAGTCTCTAGAGGAACGGAAGGTTCCAAATGATTGGAAAAGAGCAAAGGTAGTCCCAGTCTTCAAGAAGGGTCGTCGAGCAGATGCGCAAAACTATAGACCTATATATCTGACGTCGATCTGTTGTAGAATTTTAGAACATGTTTTTTGCTCGCGTATCATGTCGTTTTTGGAACCCAGAATTTACTCTGTAGGAGTCAACATGGATTCCGGAAACAGCGATCGTGTGAGACCCAACTCGCTTTATTTGTTCATGAGACCCAGAAAATATTAGATACAGGCTCCCAGGTAGATGCTATTTTCCTTGACTTCCGGAAGGCGTTCGATACAGTTCCGCACTGTCGCCTGATAAACAAAGTAAGCCTACGGAATATCAGACCAGCTGTGTGGCTGGATTGAAGAGTTTTTAGCAAACAGAACACAGCATGTTGTTATCAATGTTGAGACGTCTACAGACGTTAAAGTAACCTCTGGCGTGCCACAGGGGATTGTTATGGGACCATTGCTTTTCACAATATATATAAATGACCTAGTACATAGTGTCGGAAGTTTCATGCGGCTTTTCGCGGATGATGCTGTAGTATACAGAGAAGTTGCAGCATTAGAAAATTGTAGCGAAATGCAGGAAGATCTGCAGCAGATAGGCACTTGGTGCAGGGAGTGGCAACTGACTCTTAACATAGACAAATGTAATGTATTGCGAATACATAGAAGGAAGGATCCTTTATTGTATGATTATATGATAGCGGAACAAACACTGATAGCAGTTACTTCTGTAAAATATGTGGGAGTATGCGTACGGAACGATCTGAAGTGGAATGATCATATAAAATTAATTGTCGGTAAGGCGGGTACCAAGTTGAGATTCATTGGGAGAGTCCTTAGAAAATGTACTCCATCAACGAAGGAGGTGGCTTACAAAACACTCGTTCGACCTATACTTGAGTATTGCTAATCAGTGTGGGATCCGTACTAGATCGGGTTGACGGAGGAGATAGAGAAGATCCAAAGAAGAGCGGCGCGTTCGTCACAGGGTTATTTGGTAAGCGTGATAGCGTTACGGAGATGTTTAGCAAACTCAAGTGGCAGACTCTGCAAGAGAGGCGCTCTGCATCGCGGTGTAGCTTGCTGTCCAGGTTTCGAGAGGGTGCGTTTCTGGATGAGGTATCGAATATATTGCTTCCCTCTACTTATACCTCCCGAGGAGATCACGAATGTAAAATTATAGATTCGAGCGCCCACGGAGGCTTTCCGGCAGTCGTTCTTCCCGCGAACCATACGCGACTGGAACAGAAAAGGGAGGTAATGACAGTGGCACGCAAAGTGCCCTCCGCCACACACCGTTGGGTGGCTTGCGGAGTATAAATGTAGCTGTAGACGTAGATGAGATACGTTGTTCGCAGTCAGAATCTCGATTACAACACGCTGCTTCTCACGCGCCGTCATAGATACGTTACCCGCCTGCCACGCTTCAATTTGCAGCCCTCAGGAGGCAAATATGTAAACATTAAGGGTCAAGATGTAGAATGCTATTGACGCTAGTTTTATTTAAGAGGATTTAAGAGTTTTTACATAAAAAATTCGGAGGCATTACTTTTCAATACACCCTCGTATATACACCCTCGTATATACCCTGTAGATATGTAAATACGTGTAAAATACAAAACAAAACGCATTTAGCGTGCACTTACTATAAACAAAAATTATAATATTAATATAATTTAAGAAAAACGTAGGTATATATCTCACCAGTAACATTATATCATTTCCATTGTACGTATTTTAAACCTGTTGGCTATAGAGCGAGATGCTTGTACCACTGGCAGCTGAATATCAACTATCAGACAACGGGGATGAAACAGGAAACGTAGTGGTTACAAGGTCTTTATTTATGTACAAAAATTAGCGATACATTAACAACAAGCACTTTTTGTACAAGACTTATATCAGGATGCCAACCCGAATGGTTAAGGTTAATGAATGGTAAGGGAATGACTTTAATACATGCGAAGAAGCACTCATCCCAGAAGGGCTTTGCCGTATATCAGACGGCCGTACCCGTAGCCGCTGTACGCCAGTGCGGGTACAGCTACAGGGGTGGCGGCGATGGCGGGGGCGGCGTAGGCAGCCCTGGCGTAGCCGAAGCCTAGGCCGGCACCGTAGGCCAGCGAGGGGGCGGCCACGACGGCGTGGGCGGCAGCAGCGACAGTGGGGTGGGCGCCGGCTTCCTTGTGCACGACGGCGTTGAAGCCGTTGACGGGATCGGCGGAGTAGTCGACGGTGCGGATGGAGCCGTCTGGTTCGGCCAGGCTGTAGCTGCCCTGGACGACGTCACCACTGCGGGCCTCGTGCTGGGCCTTGGAGTCTCCAGTGGTGGCGTCGTTCACGCTGTAGCTGAAGCTGTACTCTGGGTGCGGGTCGTACTCCGCGGCGACCACGGCGGGGGCGGCAGCGGCGATGGCGACTGGCGCCGCGCGGATGGCGGGGGGGGCGAATGCCAGCGGGGTGGCGGCGATCGAGGGGGCAGCGTAGGTCGTGGCGAGGGCAGGAGCTGAGAGGTAGCCGGCGTGCGCCACAGCCGCGGCGGCCAACAAAACTACCACCTGCAGAGAAAGAGGGTGGTTCGTCAACAGTTCACACACTCTACCAGTTCCTAGACCTCTCGTTTAAAGGAATATCACATTATATATGTTTCGTCCGTCCACACTGCTGTTCATGAATGTTTTATCTATAGATGAAGCTGTCATCAACCCAGAGCTTGGTTTGAACAACGTAGTGCTGCGCTAGGCACGGTGTACTAGAGGTCAGTCAGCCGTAGAGGCACCCGCAGCTTAACCTGAACCCTGAACCACGATGGAAATTTTTCGCATCATCAGACTTTCCCGACGTGAAAGAAGTGATGTGAGGCCGATAAAAGTAATTTAGTAGCAACAGGCTCCACAGCCATCACAAACTTCTAGAGAGCAATAACTTTCCTGCAGCGGTTGGTACTCATTTCTATTTCATTTTTATTTAAAGTACTGCGACATTTCGGCTCTGTAGCTATTCTTAAATAAAATTTTTAATCAGTTAAGTACACGCGTTTTGGGTTACAGTCATTTTCATGGTCAGTACGTTGTTGGACGAGCTTGAAATCTGAAGCCATGGCATCGTGAACAGTATAAATCGTAGCACTCAGCCACACTATTTACATTTTACAAATTTTGAATAGTAAAAGGCGCGGCTGTGTGCTACTGTTTACACTAAACACAATACCACAGCTACAGCTTTCAAGCACGGCCAACCATGGACTGATAATGAAAATGACTTTAGTCCAAAACACGTATACGTCACTGGTTAAACATTTTACGTGAGGATGGTTACACAGCACATACGCAGTGTCCAAAAAAGTAAATGCGATGGAAATGAATAACAGTTGACGAAGGAAACTTATTCATTTCACGCAGTTACAAACCCTAGTATTAACAGAGGATCGAATATTAGAGCTTTGGTCCCATACTCTGTCACCTTACCACCAAGACACATTTTTTGTAATGGATGTTTAAAACAAAGTGAGACTCATTTACATGGATTAGACTGAAAGTGTTGTTTACTGCTGAGAAGAATGCGAGCCTGACGAGAACAGGAGTCAGTCAGATGTGTATTGTGACGTGATCCGGAGCACAGTGGTGTATTCTGCTCTGAAAACATTTTCGCAAATGCAGTTATAGCAACATTGTAACTGTGACGAACTTGATAAGGCTAAAGAAACATATTAATCGTCCACTACTTAAGCATACTGATACTGTCGGAACACGGCCATACAAATTTTTATTCGTTTATATCAAAAGCTGCTTCTTCTCCACGGACACGTTTCTCTTTACTCAGGGAAAACATCACCAATGGTAAGGTTTATTCTTCCTGTTCTTCCTTACAATGGGTGTATTACATCTGCATCCACATTCCTTTGCCATTTTCCTCTTGACGTTTGTGTTGTGTATTAAAAGAAGAAAAACAGGGTACAAGGTCGAAACGGCCAACAACGAAACGCTACCTGGCTGAAAATGAAGTCTAATGGTATGGAAATATTTTTAGGACGGCCGGTAACACAGACCAAGGGCATTCACAGTTCGGAGAAGAGGGAACGGAAGGACACTTTTATCGGGACCTTGACGCACACCTCTCAGAGACCTTCTGAGCTGCCTCGTGTAGTCCACCTACAAACCGATTATATTGTTACATAAGAGAGACAGTAATCAGCTATCAAAGCTTTTGAAGGCATATTCCACTGAAAATCCCCCATGAACCATGGACCTTGCCGTTGGTGGAGAGGCTTGCGTGCCTCAGCGATACAGATAGCCGCACCGTAGGTGCAACCACAACGGAGGGGTATCTGTTGAGAGGCCAGACAAACGTGTGGTTCCTGAAGAGGGGCAGCAGCCTTTTCAGTAGTTGCAGGGGCAACAGTCTGGATGATTGACTGATCTGGCCTTGTAATATTAACCAAAACGGCCTTGCTGTGTTGGTACTGCGAGCGGCTGAAGGCAAGGGGAACCTACAGCTGTAATTTTTCCCGAGGGCATGCAGCTTTACTATATGGTTAAATGATGATGGCGTCCTCTTAGGTAAAATATTCTGGAGGTAAAAAAGTCCCCCATTCGGACTTCCGGGCGGGGACTACTCAGGAGGACGTCGTTATAAGGAGAAACAAAACTGGCATTCTAGGGATCGGAGTGTGGAATGTCAGATCCTTTAATAAGGCAGGAAGGTTAGAAAATTTAAAAAGGGAAATGGATAGGTTAAATACTGAAGCTGACTAGTGAAGTTCGGTGGCAGGACCAACAAGACTTTTGGTAAGGTGAATACAGGGTTATAAATACAAAAGCAAATAGGAGTAATGCAGGAATAGGTTTAATAATGAATAAAAGAAATAGGAGCGTGAGTAAGCTACTATGAACAACATAGTGAACGCATTATTGTAGCCAAGATAGACACGAAGCCTACGCCTACCACAGTAGTACAAGTTTCTATGCCAATTAGCTCCGCAGATGACGAAGAGACTGAAGAAATGTGTGATGAAATAAAAGAAATTATTCAGATAGAGAAGGAAGACGAAAATTTTATACTCATGGGGGATTGGAATTCGGTAGAAGTAAACGGAAGAGAATGAAAAGTAGTAGGTGAATATGGAATAGGAGTAAGGAATGAAAGATGAAGCCGAAGATGAAGCCGCCTGGTAGAATTTTGCACAGAGACTAACTTAATCATAGTTAACACTTGCTTTAAGAATCATGAAAGAAGGTTGTTTACGTGCAAGCGGCCTAGAGACACTGGAAGGTTTCAGATAGATTATATAATGGTTAGACTGAGATTTAGGAACCAAGTATTAAATTGTAGGACATTTCCACAGACAGACGTGGACTCTGACCACAATCTACTGGTTATGAACTGTAGATTAAAACTGAAGAAACTGCAAAAAGGTAGGAATTTGAGGAGATGGTACCTGGATAAACTGAAAGAAGCAGAGGTTATAGGCCTAGAGACACTTGAAGGTTTCAGATAGATTATATAATGGTTAGACTGAGACATAGGAACCAGGTTTTAAATTGTAGGACATTTCCACAGACAGACGTGGACTCTGACCACAATATACTGGTTATGAACTGTAGATTAAAACTGAAGAAACTGCAAAAAGGTAGGAATTTGAGGAGATGGGACCTGGATAAACTGAAAGAACCAGAGGTTATAGAGGGTTTCAGAGAGAGCATTAGAGAACGATTGACAAGAACTGGGTAAAGAAGTACAGTAGAAGAAGAGGAATGGGCAGCTTTGAAAGATGAAATATTGAAGGCAGCAGAGGATCAAGTAGGTGAAAAGACGAGGGCTAGTACATCTCCTTGGGTAACAGAAGAGATACTGAATTTAATTCATGAAAGGAGAAAATATGAAATTGCAGTAAATGAAGAGGGCAAAAAGGAACACAAACATCTCAAAAATGAAATAGATAGTAAGTGCAAAATGGCTAAGTAGGGATGGCTAGAGGACAAATGTAAGGATGCAGAGGAATATATTATTAGGGGTAAGATAGATACTGCCTACAGGAAAATTAAAGAGACCTTTGGAGAAAAGAGAACCACTTGCATGAATATCAAGAGCTCAGAAGGAAAATCAGTTCCAAGCAAAGAAGGGAAGGCAAAAAGGTGGAAGGAATATATAGAGGGTCTATACAAGAGAGATTTACTTGAGGGCATTATTATGGAAATGGAAGAGGACGTAGATGAAGATGAAATGGGCGATATGATACTTGTGCACTGATAGTGCACTGAAAGACGTAAGTCGAAACAAGGCCTCGGGATTAGACAACATTCCATTAGAACTACTGATAGTCTTGGGAGAGGCAGTCCTGACAAAACTTTACCATCTGGTGAGCAAGATGTATGAGACTGGCGGAATACCCTCAGGCTTCAAGAAGACTATAATAATCAAATCCCAAAGACAGCAGGTGTTGACAGGTGTGAAAATTACCGAACCATCAGTTTAGTAAGTCACAGCTGCAAAATACTAACACGAATTCTTTACAGACGAATGGAAAAACTGGTAGAAGCCGCCCTCGGGGAAGATCAGTTTGGATTCCATAGAAATGCTGGAACACGTGAGGTAATACTGACTCTGCGAATTATCTTAGAAGATAGATTAAGGAAAGGTAAACCTATTTTTCTAGCATTTGTAGACTTAGTGAAAGCTTTTGACAATGTTGTCTGAAATACTCTCTTTCACATTCTGAAGCTGGCAGGGATCAAATACAGGGAGCGACAAGCTAATTACAATTTGTACAGAAAACAGGTGACACTTATAAGAGTCGAGGGCCATGAAAGGGAAGCAGTGAATGGGAAGGGCGTGAGACAGGGTTGTAACCTATCCCCGATATTATTCAATCTGTATGTTGAGCAAGCAGTAAAGGAAACAAAACAAAAATTTTGAGTAGGAACTAAAGTCCGCTGAGAAGAAATAAAAACTGAGGTTTGCCGATGGCATTGTAATTCTGTCAGAGACAGAAAAGGATCTGGAAGGGCAGTTGAACGGGATGTACAGTGCCTTGAAAGGATTATATAAAATGAACATCAACAAAAGCAAAACGAGGGTAATGGAATGTAGTCGAATTAAATCAGGTGATGCTGAGGGAATTAGATTAGGAAATGAGACAGTGAAAGTAGTAAATGGGTTTTGCTATTTGGGAAGCAAAATAATTGATGATGGTCAAAGTAGAGAGGATATAAAATGTAGACTGATTATGGCAAGGAAAACATTTTTGAAGAAAAGAAATTTGTTAACATCGAGTATAGATTTAAGTGTCAGGAAGCCTTTTCTGAAAGTATTTGTATGAAGTGTAGCCATATATGGAAGTGAAACATGGATGACAAATAGTTTAGACAAGGAGAGAATAGAAGCTTTCGAAATGTGATGCTACAGAAGAATGCTGAAGATTAGATGGGTAGATCACGTAACTAATGACGAGGTACTGAATAGAAGTGGGGAGAAGAGGAATTTGTGGCACAACTTGACTAGAAGAAGGGATCGGTTGGTAGGAGATTTTCTGAAGCATCAAGGGATCGCCAATTTAGTAATGGAGGTCAGCATGGAGAGTAAAAATCGTAGAGGGAGACCAAGAGATGAATTATACACTAAGCAGTTTGAGAAGGATGTAGGCAGCAGTGGATATGGGAGATGAAGAAGCTTGCGCAGGGTAGAGTAGCATGGAGAGCTGCATCAAACCAGTCTCTGAACTGAAGACCAATACAACAACAACAATACACTGAAGTGCCAAAGAAACTGCTATAGGCCTGCGTATTCCAATACAGAGATATACACTCCTGGAAATGGAAAAAAGAACACATTGACACCGGTGTGTCAGACCCACCATACTTGCTCCGGACACTGCGAGAGGGCTGTACAAGCAATGATCACACGCACGGCACAGCGGACACACCAGGAACCGTGTTGGCCGTCGAATGGCGCTAGCTGCGCAGCATTTGTGCACCGCCGCCGTCAGTGTCAGCCAGTTTGCCGTGGCATACGGAGCTCCATCGCAGTCTTTAACACTGGTAGCATGCTGCGACAGCGTGGACGTGAACCGTATGTGCAGTTGACGGACTTTGAGCGAGAGCGTATAGTGGGCATGCGGGAGGCCGGGTGGACGTACCGCCGAATTGCTCAACACGTGGGGCGTGAGGTCTCCACAGTACATCGATGTTGTCGCCAGTGGTCGGCGGAAGGTGCACGTGCCCGTCGACCTGGGACCGGACCGCAGCGACGCACGGATGCACGCCAAGACCGTAGGATCCTACGCAGTGCCGTAGGGGACCGCACCGCCACTTCCCAGCAAATTAGGGACACTTTTGCTCCTGGGGTATCGGCGAGGACCATTCGCAACCGTCTCCATGAAGCTGGGCTACGGTCCCGCACACCGTTAGGCCGTCTTCCGCTCACGCCCCAACATCGTGTAGCCCGCCTCCAGTGGTGTCGCGACAGGCGCGAATGGAGGGACGAATGGAGACGTGTCGTCTTCAGCGATGAGAGTCGCTTCTGCCTTGGTGCCAATGATGGTCGTATGCGTGTTTGGCGCCGTGCAGGTGAGCGCCACAATCAGGACTGCATACGACCGAGGCACACAGGGCCAACACCCGGCATCATGGTGTGGGGAGCGATCTCCTACACTGGCCGTACACCACTGGTGATCGTCGAGGGGACACTGAATAGTGCACGGTACATCCAAACCGTCATCGACCCATCGTTCTACCATTCCTAGACCGGCAAGGGAACTTGCTGTTCCAACAGGACAATGCACGTCCGCATGTATCCCGTGCCACCCAACGTGCTCTAGAAGGTGTAAGTCAACTACCCTGGCCAGCAAGATCTCCGGATCTGTCCCCCATTGAGCATGTTTGGGACTGGATGAAGCGTCGTCTCATGCGGTCTGCACGTCCAGCACGAACGCTGGTCCAACTGAGGCGCCAGGTGGAAATGGCATGGCAAGCCGTTCCACAGGACTACATCCAGCATCTCTACGATCGTCTCCATGGGAGAATAGCAGCCTGCATTGCTGCGAAAGGTGGATATACACTGTACTAGTGCCGACATTGTGCAGGCTCTGTTGCCTGTGTCTATGTGCCTGTGGTTCTGTCAGTGTGATCATGTGATGTATCTGACCCCAGGAATGTGTCAATAAAGTTTCCCCTTCCTGGGACAATGAATTCACGGTGTTCTTATTTCAATTTCCAGGAATGTATAAACAGGCAGAACGTGGCGCTGCGCTTGGCAACACCCATATAAGATAACAAGTTTCTGGGGTAGTTGTTAGATCGGTTGCTGCTGCAGCAACGGCAGATTATCAAGTTTTAAGTGAGTTTGAACGTGGTGAACAAGAGGTGGAATACAGCATCTCCGAGTTAGCGATGATGTAGGGATTTTCCCGTACGACCATTTCACGAATGTACCGTGAATATCAGGTATCCACTGAAACATGAAATCTCCAACATCGCTGGGGCCGGAAAAATGTCCTGAGAGAATAGTTCAAAGTGGCGGAAGTGCAACCCTTTCTTAAATTGCTCCAGATTTAAATCCTGGGCCATCAACAAGTGTCAGCGTGAGAACCATTCAACGAAACATCATCGATATTGGCGGTCGGAGCAGAGGTCCCATACTTGTAATTTTGATCACTCCACCACACGAGGCTTTACAGAACGCCTGGGTCCGTCAACATCGAAACTGGACTGTTGATGGCTGGAGATATGTTGCCTGGTCGGACGAGTCTCATTTCAATTGTATCGAGCGGATGGACGTGTATGGGTATGGAGACAGCCTCATGAATCCATGGACCCTGCATGTCCAAGCTGGTGGAGGCTCTGTAATGGTGTGGGGCAGGTGCAGTTGGAGTGATGTGAGACCTCTGATAAGTCTAGATACGACTCTGACAGGCGACATGTACGTAAGCATCCTGTCTGATCACTTGCATCCATTCATGTCTTTTGTGCTTTCCGAAGGACTTTGGCAATTCCAGCAGGACGATGCGACAGCCCATACGTCCATAATTGCTACAGAGTGACTTCAGAAACACTCTTCTGAGTTTAAACACTTCCTCTGCCCACCAAACTCCCCAGAGGTGAACATTATTAAGCATATCCGGGATGCTTTGCAACGTGCTGTTCAGAAGAGATCTCCACCCCCCTCGTACTCTTACGGGTTTATGAGCAGGATAAACAGGATTCGTGGGTTCAATTCCCTCCTAGCGACAGTGACAACTGGTGTCTTGTGAGGAAAGCACGGCAAGTTGCCATAACCCGATTTCCCAGAAACTTCGCTCAGTGGAAGAGAAGTCATAATACGCGAACACATGTCTCGGCTTATTCGTAGATATTCGGTCGTTTCTGAGAAAATGACAGTCAATTTTTTCTTAATAATTTAGATGTCCTTTTAGCGCTCTACAGGCGCAGCCCAACTGGTGGCTAACATGGCGATGTCTAACTTTCGCGTCCTGTGTTCGAAAACCGATTATCGTTTTTATTTATTTTATTTTACTTTTTTCATTTATCTACTCATGTCGTAGAAGGTTATAACACGAATGTTTCTTATCAGGTTAGGGGATACAAGGGTGTTATACTCGTATTGTTTGTAAAATTATAACTGAGTTCCACAATAAGTGTTATCCATTCATTATATATGTGTTACTGTATTTTCAGGGGTTAAAATCTTTTTAAATGTTCGTGTTCTTATATTTCTTTTTAAAATCAGTTCTTAATTCTTATATTTTATTCTTATGTTTATTCTTCAGGATGATTTGGTTCATTCCCTTCGGCAGCACCGATCGCAAAAGCGTGCGAAACACAAAAAATCCAGTAATACGAGCATCAAGAGAAGGTAGATTTCCCACATCGACATTTCTTCGTGTGGATCTTATTCGGCAAATAAATTGCGTTAACACTGCAGAAGACTTCACTCCTTGGCAATATCAGCGGCGAAACACGCACAACGGATCGCTTTACCGAAAACTGACGCTTGCTATTGATTATGAGTCAAGATACACCACAGGAATTCCACCGAAAACAATTTAAAATAAACTTTCCATTCATTTTCTGTCTGCATTCTTTTTAATTCATTCATCATACAATTGACAGACGAATAAGGGCAACGCTATTTGAGTATAGATTGGTAAACATTTGTATATTAGTCTTCTATGGACATGGGTAGATAAATGAAAAACAAAATTGAAAAGAAATAATAAAATCGGGCTTCGAACACGGAGCACGAAAGTGTGAAGCCGCGACGCCAACTACTGTGCCACCTGTTCGGCTGAGCTGCTTGCTTGCTAGAAGGCGTATCAAGGATCTCGAAAACTTTGACCGTCGTTTTCTCAGAAACGATCGAGTATCTACGGATAAGCCAAGACACGTGTTCGCTTATTTTGACCCCTCTTCCACTGAGCGATTTTCTGTAAAATCAGTTTCTGACACTTGGCGTCTCCTCCTCGTTAGTGCAGTGGAGTAATGCAAAACCACCAAATTTTCACAATCCAATCACGTTGATGTGACCACTGCCTACGTGCGACGTCAACGTATAAAGACCACTCACACACTGTCAGATATGTGCGGAAACTATCTTACTATTAGCTTAACACCTCATGCATCCAAGCTGCTGGCAAGAATAATGTACAGAAGAATGGAAAAGAAAACTGAGGATCTATTAGACGACGATCACTTTGGCTTTAGGAAAGGTTAAGGCACCAGAGAGGCACTTCTGAACTTCCCGTTTGACAATGGAAGCAAGACTGAAGAAAAATCAAGATACGCTCATAGGATTTGTCGACCTAGAAAAAGCGTTCGAGAATGTGAAACGATGCAGGATGTTTGAAATTCTGAGAAAATTAGGAGTAAGCTAGGGGGAAAGACGGGTGATATACAATATGTGCAAAAGCCAAAAGGGTATAAAAAACGAAATGTTCGGATTGGAAAGGTTGTAAAACAGGAATGCAGTCTATATCTACATCTATATTTATACTTCGCAAGCTACCCAACGGTGTGTGGCGGAGGGCACTTTACGTGCCACTGTCATTACCTCCCTTTCCTGTTCCAGTCGCGTATGGCTCGCGGGAAGAACGACTGCCGGAAAGCCTCCGTGCGCGCTCGAATCTATAATTTTACATTCGTGATCTTCTCTGGAGGTATAAGTAGGGGGAAGCAATATATTCGATACTTCATTCAGAAACGCACCCTCTCGAAACCTGGACAGCAAGCTACACCGCGATGCAGAGCGCCTCTCTTGCAGAGTCTGCCACTTGAGTTTGCTAAACATCTACGTAACGCTATCATGCTTACCAAATAACCCTGCGACGAAACGCGCCGCTCTTCTTTGGATCTTCTCTATCTCCTCTGTCAACCGCGCCTGGTACGGATCCCACACTAATGAGCAATACTCAAGTATTGCTCGAACGAGTGTTTTGTAAGCCACCTCCTTGGTTGATTTACTACATTTTCTAAGGACTCTGCCAATGAATCTCAACCTGGCACCCGCCTTGCCAACAATCAATTTTATGTGATTATTCCGCTTCAAATCGTTCCGCACGCATACTCCCAGATATTTTACAGAAATAACTGCTACCAGTCTTTATTCTGCTATCATATAATCATACAATAAAGGATCCTTGTTTCTGTGTATTCGCAATACATCACATTTGTCTATGTTAAGGGCCAGTTGCCACTCCCTGCACCAAGTGCCTATCCGCTGCAGATCTTCCTGCATTTCGCTGCAATTTTCTAATGCTGCAACTTCTCTGTATACTACAGCATCATCCGCGAAAAGCCGCATGGAATTTCCGACATTATCTGCTAGGTCATTTATATATATTGTGAAAAGCAATGGTCCCATAACACTCCCCTGTGGCACGCCAGAGGTTACTTTAACGTCTGTAGACGTCTCTCCATTGATAACAACATGCTGTGTTCTGTTTGCTAGAAACTCTTCAATCCAGCCACACGGCTGGTCTGATATTCCGTAGGCTCTTACTCTGTTTATCAGGCGACAGTGCGGAACTGTATGGGACCCCTTCCGGAAGTCAAGGAAAATAGCATCTACCTGGGAGCCTGTTATCTAATATTTTCTCGGTCTCATGAACAAATAAATCGAGTTGGGTCTCACACGATCGCTGTTTCCGGAATCAATGTTGATTCCTACAGAATAGATTCTGGGTTTCCTGAAATGACATGACACGCGAGCATAAAACATGTTCTAAAATTCTACAACAGATCGATGTCAGAGATATAGACCTATAGTTTTGTGCATCTGCTCGACGACTGGAACTACCTGTGCTCTTTTCCAATCATTTGGAGTCTTCTGTTCCTCTAGAGACTTGCGGTACACGGCTTTTAGAAGGGGGGCAAGTTCTTTCGCGTACTCTGTTGAAATGGTTCAAATGGCTCTGAGCACTATGGGACTTAACATCTGAGGTCATCAGTCCCCTAGAACTTAGAACAATTTAAACCTAACTAACCTAAGGACATCACACACATCCATGCCCGAGGCAGGATTCGAACCTGCGACCGTAGCGGTCGCGCGTTTCCAGACTGAAGCGCCTAGAACCGCTCGGCCACACCGGCCGGCGCGTACTCTGTGTAGAATCCAATTGGTATCCCGTCAGCTCCAGTGGACTTTCCTCTGTTGAGTGATTTCAGTTGCTTTTCTATTCCTTGGACACTTATTTCGATGTCAGTCATTTTTTCGTTCGTGCGAGGATTTAGAGAAGGAACTGCAGTGCGGTCTTCCTCTGTGAAACAGCTTCGGAGAAAGGTGTTTAGTATTTCAGCTTTACGCGTGTCATCCTCTGTTTCAATGCCATTATCACCCCAATCTTTCGCCCCTACTGTTCCATCTGTATATCTAAGAAGCAATGACTGAAATAAAATAAAGGTTCAAGAATGGGATTACAATTTAGGGTGATAGGACATCTGTATGATACCATTCATACAACGTACTAGCACATAGTTTTGTTGTTATTTTATCCATGTTGGAGCTTGTTGAACTCCGTGGCCGTTTGCTTTCTTCACTAACAACATAATTTTAACTCTAGTAACTTCATTGCTGATATTTCTTCCCTATTCTCTACAAACTATTAGTTTTTCAGATATGTTTGGAAACCCTAAAGTCGCAAAATTGACAGTATTGATACTTATATTAGAGCAATAATGACATACGCTGCGGCTGTCGGATTATGCAGCTCCATTACGTCTCCGCTGCCTCCGCAATGCTCCACGGTAAACACGGACCGCTGATATGCACAATGTTGTACCGTGTCGAGAGCCTCGTGGAAGTTTTCCAAAAAACTCGCCAAACGACTGTTCAGGGAGTCGAGACACCAAGAACAACCCTTTCATTGTTAGTGTGGGAATCTACGATCACAACCGCAAGTGGAAGCATAATCGCCCAAAAACACTTTTCCTTAGGGACACTCACCTATCTATGGCACGCTTAAACTGAACACTCAGACAACGCGATATCTGTGAGCCCCTGCATCACAGCAAATCTGACTCGCATAGCTAGCTGTGTTCGTAAAGCCAGCAAACCAGCAGAGGCAGGGTAGCCTGTCACACTTAAACGTAAACAAGAACCACACGACATTCAACACCGAACGGCCGATTTTGCGATCAAAATCAGCTCTATGATGTCGACTTTGACATGTTACAGGTACGCTGACGCTGAAGCTGGCACGAGAAATATCGTCGGTCATTAACAACTGTAACATGTACGCTTCTAACATGTCTTTGTACCCATGTACCATGTATGAACTATCATTGTTGGCAGCAGGCTTAGTACTTATCCAGACTGTCGCAGGGCTTGCTTTTTTCCCACGGACCTTGCCATGGCACTATTCCTACCCCCCCACCCCGCCTCCCCCCTCCCCACAATCACCCTAAAACAACTATTCTTCAACCGTTTTTTTGTCTGCTGTCCCTAAATGGGACCGTGTAGTGGGTGATCGAACCTAGATGTACGGACTTCAGAGTCGCACATCCTGCGTTTCCTCGATAGAAATACAAACAGTTTCACGGCGGCGATAGAACTTTTTGACACGTCATCGATTGATTAGAAAAAAAAGGTTTAATAAAATAGTGAATACATCTACATCTACAAGGATACTGTCCAAATCACATTTAAGTGCCTGACAGACGTTTCATCGGACCACCTTCACAATAATCCTCTAATATTCCAGTCTTGTACAGCGAGCAGAATAAACGAACACCTATATCTTTCCGTGACAGCTCTGATTTCCCTCATTTTATTATGATGATCATTTTGTATTATGTAAGTCGGCATCAACAAAATATTTGCGCATTCGAAGGAGAGAGTTGGTGATTGAAATTTCTTGAGGAGATCCAACCGCAACGAAAGACGCCTTTATATTAATAATGTGCACCCCAATTATTGTATCATTTCAGCGACGCTCTCTCCCCTATTTCGCGATAATACCAAACGTGCTGGCCTTCTTTGAACTTTCTCGATGTACTCCGTCAATCCTATATGGTAAGGATGCCACACCACGAAGCACTATTCTAAAAGAGGACGGAAAAGCGGTAATGTAGGTAGTTTCTTAAGTAGATCTGTTACATTTTCTAAGTGCTCTGCCAATAAAACGCAGTCTTTGGTTAGCCTTCCCACCATTTTCTATGTTTTCCTTCCAATCTAAATTGTTTGTAACTGTAATTCCTAGGTATTAAGTTGAATTTACGGCCTTCAGTTTTGACTGATTTATCGTGTAACCGAAGTTTAACGGATTCCCTTTCGCACTTGTGTGGACGACCTCGCACTTTTCGTTATTTAGGATCAATTGCTTATTTTTGCATGATACAGGTATCTTTTCTAAATCGTTTTGCAGTTTGTTTTGATCTTCTGATGACTTTACTAATCGATAAACAATAGCATCATCTGCAAACAACCTAAGACGACTGCACAGATTGTCTCCTAAATCGTTTATATAGCTAAGGAACACGAAACAGTCTATGTAACTACCTTGGGGAACGTCAGAAATCACTAGATGACTTTTCGTCATTTAGTACGAACTGTGACCTCTCTAACAGGAAACCACGAATCCAGTCACACAGCTGAGACGATATTCTATAAGCACACAATTTCACTACAAGCCGCTCGTGTGCTACAGTGTCAAAAACCTTCTGGAAATCTAGAAATACCGAATCAATTTGAAATCCCTCAACGTTTCGCGTGAATAAAGAACTAGTTGTGTTTCACAAGAACGATGTTTCCTAGATCCCTGTTCACTGTGTGTCAATACACCGTTCTCTTCGAGGTATTTCACAATGTTCGAACACAATATGTGATCCAAAATCCTGATACGGGCCTGTAATTTAGTGAATTACTCCTACTACCTTTCGTGAATATTGGTGTGACCTGTGAAACTTTCCAGTCTTTGGGTATCGATCTTTCGTCGAGCGAGCGGTTGTACATGATTGTTAAGTGTGGAGCTATACTTCAAAAATGAATATGGTTTGGCGACTTCAGTACAGACAGGTACGCTTACCTGTGGGACCATGATGGCGGGGCTCCTGTCTCAACGGTGGACGCACAGTGACGAAAGATACGGCGCCCAGAGCTTATATACTGCACCTCCATCTCGGTGGGCCACACCGCCACAGCTTTTCACGCCACGGCTGCCCACAACATCTTAAGGGTCACATGCGGAATAATTTAGCAGCTGAGACAGACGGAGAGCTCAGCAGCACGCAATAGGCTCGTTCCTTAACACCAGCTCTTACGCAAATACGTTTCGACGAGTTCGATGTCCCTGGAAGTGTACAGTATCTGTCACTGCAGATGGAGACGTTACATGGCACCGTTAGCTTCAGAACAGAACACAACTCAGAATGGAACAGGTTTCGTGTCACGAACCGATACTTGCCAGTAGCCAGTTTATGTGTTGTAAATGCGTTAGGTCTGTCTGAGGTGCTTGTCACTAGCGAGACGCCTGCTGTGAGTCTCAGCTATTGCTATTACATAAGCTCCTCTAGATGTGGGAACTTGTAGCTTTGAGTATCTTTGCAGGACACCGGCAGTAAGAACGGAACGACGCAGTACCAGGTCATCTCTTTTCCTTCAACTTATGTGGCCATAAGTGAGGTCTCTTCGCCGCTAAAGATAGTTAGGTTAGGTTAATGTTTAAGGTCCCGTCGACAACGAGGTCATTAGAGACGGAGAGCAAGCTCGGGTTAGGGAAGGATTGGGAAGGAAATCGGCCGTGCCCTTTCAAAGGAACCATCCCGGCATTTGCCTGAAGCGATTTAGGAAAATCACGGAAAACCTAAATCAGGATGGCTGGAGACGGGATTGAACCGTCGTCCTCCCGAATGCGAGGCTAAAGATAATTACATCTACTCATTGCGTTATTTCATGCTGTGTTTTTCAGGCCACAGATAATTTGGTTAGGTACCGTCAATGTGTCCAGGAAAGAAAGTTAAGTCATCGTTAACAGTGTTGCCACGTCCTCCGAATTTACGGAAGATCTTCAGATTTTTTAAATTGTTCCACAAAATACGAAATTTTGTGTAAATCAACCAAAATTTTCTGATTTTCCTGATATTTTGAGTAAATCTTCCGAAATTTTCCAATCTTCCTTCATGGATAGTAAATGCTGCTACATGACGCATACGTATCAATTCCATCCACAATGAGACATTGCGTTAATTACTGCCTATTACTGCTGTACTGTATGGACTCAAATGCCGGCAAATCCACCTGATGTATTCAAAGTTACGCTGATTCAACAAACGAGCATATGAGCGACAAAGCGCGTGCAAGGCACTGTGCAGTTCCTAGCTGTGCCACCAGATGACACCATCAGCTTGTGCAAAGTGGTGCAGTGATGTGCTTGTTTAGATATGAGTTTGAAGTCTGGTACTGAATCTGTGTTGGCGGCGCCCAAAACGGTAAAATATGCTACGAAATATAATCCCCAATGGGAAAAAGAAACAGTGTTTAGTGGTTGACTCAGAAGCAGCAAGAAAGGTCCTTATAACGCCTAATGCTGCGCTTGTGATTGTGATATAAGAATTACTCCTGGGAAAAGTGGTATATTAAAGTACGTAAGTGGTAAGAAGCATGTAACTGAATGTGGTGTTCAACAAAGACAACCTAAACTTAGTAATATGTCATCAATTAGTTGCAACTCAAGATTACATGACACAATTAAGGTAAGTGAAATTCGCATTTCTAGTTTTGTTGTAGATCATGATTTTGCACTTCGGGTTGCTGAAACTCATCCAGCCAGCGTGTCCTGATTCACAAGCTGCAAAACATATTCATTGTGGCAAAACAAAAGTAGCTGGAATCATAAATAACGTTAAGGGGAAGGCAGGTTTCTCGAAACTAACTGACGAGCTTAAGACAAATAAATTTATTTATTTATTTAACCTGATCAGATTAGGGCCATCAGGTCCTCTCTTACATCGGACCAGTATTCCACACATGCATCATTTTACACATCATAGTTACATCATGACAGTTGTTTGAAATACAAAAAAGATTGATCTAGTGACATTTTGAATGAGGAGTAATTACTAAGACCTAATAAAGTAAATACTGGCAGTATTTTTACAAAAGCTGCTATACGTAAAATTATGATAAAAGAAATAAAAATAACAGTAAAAGAAAAAATGAAAAAGTAATGGTAAACATGAGAAAAATTGGCAATAGTAATGAAGATTTGTGCAGATGTACATTAATATATTGGTGTATAAAGTAGATGTTTATTGGTATAGAGATTTTGAGAAAGGGAGATTTAAGGAGGTAACATCAGATAAGAAAAAAAAAAAAGACTGGGAACTGAGGAAGATCTAGTAGGAAAGAAGGAAGTAATAGGGTGAAGTGCATTCATGTACAGAGGAAGGCATTAGTTGCTTAAGTAGATACGTCATTAACTGTTTTTTGAAGCCGGACATGTGTTTAAGTTCTGTAATATAACGAGGGAGGGTCTTCCAGAGTCGGGTTCCAGCTACTGTAAAGGACTTCGAGAAGGTGGCTGAGCGATGTAGTGGAACAGAGAGGATTTTATTATGATAGAACGTGCGTTTCTGTCATGTTCAGACATGACAGTTAAGGACGAGGAGAGATATGAGGGACAGTGTACGTTTATAAGACAGTAGATGAGACAGAGTGTATGGAGACCTCTGCGTTTGTCTGCAAGCAGCCATGACAGTTGTGCATATGCTGGTGGAATCTGATCAAAAAGTCGAACGTCACAGATATATCGGACGCAGGATTTCATGACCAGTTCCGGACGTCGTGACAGTTGTGCATATCCTGTTGGAATCTGATCAAAAAGTCGAACGTCACAGATATATCGGACGCAGGATTTCATGGCCAGTTCCAGACGTCGTGAATTTTCCTGATAGAGACCTTCTAGGATAATATAGCTACAGTCAAATCAAATGTGTGTGAAATCGTATGGGACTTGACTGCTAAGATCATCAGTCCCTAAGCTTACACACTACTTAAACTAAATTATCCTAAGGACAAACACACACACACCCATGCCCAAGGGAGGACTCGAACCTCTGATGGGACCAGCCGCACAGCCCATGACTGCAGCGCCATAGACTGCTGGGCTAATGCCGTGTGGCTCGCTGTAGTCAATGATTGGGTGTATAAGCGATTGTACTAATTTGTTTTTCAAATCGAAAGGGAAGAGTTTTTTATATTTTTGTAGAGCATGAAGGGATGCTGATGCTTTTTTGCACACTGCAGTTACATGCTCTGTCCAATTTAGATTTTCATCTATTATTGCTCCCAAACTATTTGCTGAATGAGAGAAGTTGATATTTGTTCCATTTAGGATTAGAAATGGTACGGATTCCCGATGTTTTGGGCTAATGAGCTTAGAGTGACAAACAAGTACCGCCTGGGTTTTAGATGGGTTGAGTTTTAGCCCTATGTTCTATGCCAATTTTGATAGTGCCTCGAGGTCACTATTGAAATTTTCAATAGTTTTCTTAAGATTGATTGGTATTGCACTTATATGCAACTGAAGGTTATAAGCATACATGTGATAGTTGCAATAGGTCAGAACTGATAACACATAATTGACATACAGAGAGAAGAGTATAGGACCTAATACTGAGCCTTGGGGAACGCCTTACCTGCCGCCATTGTGATTTTATATTCCCGAACAGGACGCGTTGCTAACGAAACGTCATGTATGAGCGAAACCATTGCACTGCACTTGGTGAGAAATTTAGACCGCTAAGTTTGACAAGTAAGATGTCGAAGTCGTCAGTATCAAATGCTTTGCTGAAATCTAAGAAGTAAATGATCGTCGCTTCTTGTTTATACATGGCAAGTTTCAGGTCATCTGTCCCCTTTATAACTGCGGATGTTGTGCTTCGATGTTTACGGAAACCTGATTGGTATTCGTCTAGTAGGTTGTTAGTAGTTAGTAGTTAGGTAGTTGGTGAGCTGGTCATGGACTATATATTCTAACTTATTGGAGCATATTTGTCATCTAGATCAGTAATTTTGTTAGTGAAATCCTGAAGTTTTTCATTTATGTCCATGAGGTGAGTAGGAGTCATCCCCAAACTATTTCTTGTGCCTCAGTTTCGAGTTCAGGCAAATTTATGCGTTTGAAGTCTCGGTATGTAGACAGTTTTTGTTTCTTTCTAGGAGATTCTAGTCATGAAAATAATGTCATGGTCAGACACTCCAGGCGCAGATATTTGAGAGGTGCCGATTATCCTGTTTGGAGATTTTGTTTCGAATATATCTATGAAAGTGTGACTGGTAGTCGTGCGATGAGTAGGTCCCAGCTGAAGTAGCGTCATATTTGAGGAAGAAAGCATTCTCTTAAATTTCCCACTGGAAGGACTATTGAGCAGAAAATTAATGTTAGTGTCACCTGCTACAATTACATGTTTATATGACGATTCGTGACTTGAGAGGGCAGTTTTGAAGCAGGCGAACCCACCTACTTTAGGAGGTTTGAAAAGGACACATATTAAGCACTTTCTGTTAATGGATTTGATCTCTATGAACATATATTCCTCTTGTTTATCTACAGTATTGTCGGATGTATGTATCACAGTAAGTGATAAATCACAGCATATTTAGCCTAGTGCTGATGTATCGACAAAGAACGGATGCATAAAACATTTGTGTCTGGCAGTTCGTGTTCTGAGTGAAAGAAGCGAAATAACTTATACCTTTCTAAGGCTGATTCCACTTACTGATGCTACTAGTGATACATTATATTAGGAGACTTTCAAGTTCTTCTGTGACTATAACACTCCTTATAAAGAGAATATGACTGGTTTCGCAGCGGATGGAGCGAAAGTTATGTTAGGGGCTAGTTGTTCCTTATCCACTTTGTTTATGCAAGATGTTCCAGTGCTGTTCGTTATGAAATGCACTTGCAATTCATTTGCGCTATGTGCTTACTATCCTTCTTTAACCATTCCTACAGGCATAGAAGACCTAGAGAGGGATGTGTATAATTATTTCATGTGTAGCCCTAAACGTGTTGGTAAACTGAAAGAGATTCAGAAATTTGTAAAAGTGAAACAGCACAAATTACCTCATCCCAGTCAGACACGCTGCCTCTCTTTTTAGGTAAGATTGTATCCCGGCTTCTTGAGCAATATGATTCTCTGAAACTGTTTTTCACCGATAATGTGGCTAACGGCTGACTTTTGGCAAGTGACACAATTCTGCAGAAATTAAATGGTAGTACTACAAGACTCTTCCTTGAATTTTGGATTTTGTGTTGCCTATCTTCAACACACTTAATCTTAAGATGCAATTAGATTCTCCTCAAATCCACACGATGTAATGTGATTCTGAGGCGAAACTTCAAAATGGTGTTAGAATGTTGCATGAAGGAAAATTATCTATAGTCAACCCACTTGAAAGAAGTTCAGTATCGAAATCCCACTTTTTTGACGAACTGTACTTATAAGCAAAGGTTTCGTTAACATTGATAAAAACAAAGACCTAACTTGTGACCAACTGAGGAACTTTAAACTTCGACGCTTAGACTTTTTGAATGGGAGCGCTGAACAGAAATTCAAACGGTTTCCTTTTAGTGATAAACAGAATGCTGACCAAAACAGGAAACGTGCTCAGCACTAGAATGATAACAAATCTCGCATTCCTTTTGGACTTTTTCTTTCCAAAAGGAATACGAGATTTGTGACCTCTTACGATTTTCCTACTGCCGCGGAGTTTCTATGTCTGATGACTAGTGACATTTACAAGGATCTACATCTACATGTACATCAATACTCCGCAAGCCACCTGACGATGTGTGGCGGAGGGAACATTGAGTACCGCTATCGGCTCTCTTTCTATTCCAGTCTAGTACTGTTCGTGGAAAGAAAGATTGTCAGTATACCTCTACGTGTGCTCCTCTGAGCCATCGAGGTTCTTCAGAAACGCTTTCCTTGCCATTGCCAGTCTACATTTTATATCCTCTCTACATCGACCATCATCAGTTATTTTGCTCCCCAAATAGCAAAACTCATTTACTACTTTAACTGTCTCATATCCCAATCTAATTCTCTCAGCATCATCTGATTTAATTCGACTACATTCCATTTTCCTCGTTTTGCTTTTGTTGATGTTCATCTTATATCCTCCTTTCAACACAGTGTCCATTCCGCTCAACTGCTCTTCCAGATACTTTGCTGTCTCTGACAGAATTACAATGTCATCGGCAAACCTCGAAGTCTTTATTTCTTCTTCATGGATTTCAGTTCCTACTCCGAATTTTTCTTTTGTTTCCTTTTCTGCTTGCACAAGATACAGATTGAATAACGTTGGGGATAGGCTACAACTCTGTCTCACTCCCTTCCCAACCACTGCTTCTCTTTCATGCTCGACTCTGATTTCTGTACAAATTGTAAATAGCCTTTCGCTCCCTGTTTTAGACCCCTGCCATCTTCAGAATTTGAAGAGAGTATTCCAGTCAACATTGTCAAAAGTTTTCTCTAAGTCTACAAATGCTAGAAACGTAGGTTTGCCTTTGCTTAATCTATCTTGTAAGATAAATCGTAGGGTCGGTATTGCCTCACATGTTCCAACATTTCTACGGAATCCAAACAGATCTTCCCCGAGGGCGGCTTCTACCAGTTTCTCCATTCCCCTGTAGAGAATTCGTGTTGGTATTTTGCAGCCATGACTTACTAAACTGATAGTTCTGTAGTTTTCACACCTGTCAACACCTGCTTTCTTTGGGATTGGAATTATTCTATTTTTCGTGAAGTCTGAGGGTATTTCGCCCGTCTCATACTGCTCACCAGATGGTACAGTTTTGTCAGGGCTGGCTCTCCCAAGACTATCAGTAGTTCTAATGGAATGTTGTCTACTCCCGGGGTCTTGTTTCGACTTAGGTCTTTCAGTGCTCTGTCAAAATCTTCACACAATATCATAACGCCCATTTCATCTTCATATACTTCTCTTCCATGTCCATAACATTGTCCTCAAGTACATCGCCCTTGTATAGACCCTCTGTATACTCCTTCCACCTTTCTGCTTCCTCTTCTTTGCTTAGAACTGAGCTCTTGATGTTCATATAAGTGATTCTATTTTCTCCAAAGGTTTCTTTAATTTTCCTGTAGGCAGTGTCTATCTTACCCCTAGTGATATGCGCCTCTACATCCTTACATTTGTCCTCTAGCCATCCTTGCTTAGCCATTTTGCACTTCCCGTCGACCTCATTTTTGAGACGTTTGTATTCCTTTTGGATGCTTGATTTACTACATTTTTTTTATATTTCCTCCTTTTATCAATAAAATTCAGTATTTCTTCTGTTACCCATGGATTTCTACTAGCCCTCGTCTTTTTATCTACTTGATCCTCTGCCCTTCACTAATTCATCTCTCAAAGCTACCCATTCTACTGTATTTCGTTCCCCGTTCTTGTCAATCGCTCCGTAATTGACACTCTGAAACTCTCTACAACCTTTGTTTCTTTCAGTTTATCCAGGTCCCGTTTCCTTAAATTCCTACATTTTTGCAATTTCTTCGGTTTTAATGTACAGTCCATAACCAATAGATTGTGGTCAGAGTCCACATCTGCCGCTGTAAATGTCTTACAATTTAAAACCTGGTTCCTAAATCCCTGTCTTACCATTACATAATATATCTGAAACCTTGCAGTGTCTCTAGACCTCTTCCATTAACACACAACTTTCTTTCATGATTCTTGAACTAAGTGTTAGTTATGATCAAGTTATTCTCTGTGGAAACTTCTAGCAGACAGCTTCCTCTTTCATTCTTTACCTCCATTCCATATTCACCTATTAGTTCTCCTTCTCTTCGTTTTACTACTACCGAACT
The DNA here is from genome assembly GCF_023864275.1 of Schistocerca cancellata. Lineage (NCBI taxonomy): Eukaryota > Metazoa > Arthropoda > Insecta > Orthoptera > Acrididae > Schistocerca > Schistocerca cancellata. The sequence continues at coordinate 773,665,501 of NC_064627.1, read as the reverse complement.
GCAGTTCCCCATGACTTAAATTTTCGTCTCCCTTCACTATCTGAAGGGAGACGAACTTCAGTAATTCCCCCAATATCTAACTTTAACCTATCCATTTCACTTTTTAAATTTCTAACCTACCTGCGCGATAAATGGATCTGACGTTCCACGCTCCGATTCGTAGAACGCCAGCTTTGTTTCTCCTGATAACGACGACATCCTGAGTAGTCCCCGCCCGGAGATCCGAATGGGGGACTATTTTACCTCCAGAATAGTTTACCCAAGAGGACGCCATCATCATTTAACCATACAGTGAAGCTGCATGCCCTCGGGAAAAATTACAGCTGTAGTTTCTCCTTGCTTTCAGCCGCTCGCAGTACCAGCACAGCAAGGCCGTTTTGGTTAATATTACAAGGCCAGATCAGTCAATCATCCAGACTGTTGCCCCTGCAACTACTGAAAAGGTTGCTGCTCCTCTTCAGGAACCACACGTTTGTCTGGCCTCTCAGCAGATACAGTTGTGGTTGCACCTACGGTACGGCTATCTGTATCGCTGAGGCACGCAAGCCTCCCCACCAACGGCAAGGTACATGGATCATGGGGGGGTCAGTGACAGTAACGTGCATTATTATATTTTGTATGGTGTTTGTTATACCATACATTTTGCTGCAATTGGTTTCGGAGATATGTACGAGAATTCACTGGTATCTGTTGGAATGTTCGATTCGTTACAATCAATTTTTGCCAACCGTACAATATGCTGCTCGTTTTCACTCAGTAATCCAATTACTCGACAAAGTCTAATTACTGAATGAAATACACGTAGTAAATTCCTACAATAATTTCCTTTTAAGTATCATACTGAAGTGTTGTAAGTGTACTGTTATATCGCCAAACTATCGATAATCGCACGTCTGGCGAGAATAGAGCGCGTCAGCAGCCGATCTTAGTTGCCATTGGGCTTGGGCATTGTGCAGTGCTGATGCCGTGGCTGCAGCACGTGTTTCTCAAGTTATTTTGACGTAATTAAAGTGTTTGGCTCGCAAGTTGTACGTTTCATATCAGCGTTCACGGCTCAATATTAATGTTGTCTAAAAGGTGACGATTTTCGATTACTTGTGCCGTGTCGGAAGACCAATAAAAAAACGCGTCGGGATGGTAACGGGAAGACGACATACACTGGAATGACTCTAATTAAAGACTCCAAATGAAAGAAAAATCTGTTGTTGAACTGTTTTCATATCAAGACGTAGGAGGTTTTCGGATATAGCACACCGACTTTTTGAAATATAAGCGTAGCGATTCGGTCATGCGGACGCTCGTGTAATGAACGAACGATTATGAGACCTGAGTTTCTCCTGGCGTATACAACTTTCAAATTCAGCCAGGTAACACTTTCGCTGAAAGTGTTACCTGGCTGAATTACCGGAAGTTATTTGAACGAAGGAATAGTTTAGTGCTGACTGGGAGGACCGTGGTTTTATATGAAGATGGTATCTTTTCTTTCGGATATGTGAGAAAGAACAGATACCATCTTCATATGGATAAGGCTTTCCGGCCAATGATTTTCTTCAGTGTGGATGCGCTCACATTGCCGCACGTAATGAGAATACTTGGCATGTTGTTGTTGTTGTGGTCTTCAGTCCTGAGACTGGTTTGATGCAGCTCTCCATGCTACTCTATCCTGTGCAAGCTTCTTCATCTCCCAGTATCTACTGCAACCTACATCCTTCTGAATCTGCTTAGTGTATTCATCTCTTGGTCTCCCTCTACGATTTTTACCCTCCACACTGCCCTCCAATGCTAAATTTGTGATCCCTTGATGCCTCAAAACATGTCCTACCAACCGATCCCTTCTTCTAGTCAAGTTGTGCCACAAACTTCTCTTCTCCCCAATCCTATTCAATACCTCCTCATTAGTTACGTGATCTACCCACCTAATCTTCAGCATTCTTCTGTAGCACCACATTTCGAAAGCTTCTATTCTCTTCTTGTCCAAACTAGTTATCGTCCATGTTTCACTTCCATACATGGCTACACTCCATACAAATACTTTCAGAAACGACTTCCTGACACTTAAATCTATACTCGATGTTAACAAATTCCTCTTCTTGAGAAACGCTTTCCTTGCCATTGCCAGTCTACATTTTATATCCTCTCTACTTCGACCATCATCGGTTATTTTACTCCCTAAATAGCAAAACTCCTTTACTACTTTAAGTGTCTCATTTCCTAATCTAATTCCTTCAGCATCACCCGACTTAATTTGACTACATTCCATTATCCTCGTTTTACTTTTGTTGATGTTCATCTTATGTCCTCCTTTCAAGACACTGTCCATTCCGTTCAACTGCTCTTCCAAGTCCTTTGCTGTCTCTGACAGAATTACGATGTCATCGGCGAACCTCAAAGTTTTTACTTCTTCTCCATGAATTTTAATACCTACTCCGAATTTTTCTTTTGTTTCCTTTACTGCTTGCTCAATATACAGATTGAATAACATCGGGGAGAGGCTACAACCCTGTCTTACTCATTTCCCAACCACTGCTTCCCTTTCATGCCCCTCGACTCTTATAACTGCCATCTGGTTTCTGTACAAACTGTAAATAGCCTTTCGCTCCCTGTATTTTACCCCTGCCACCTTCAGAATTTGAAAGAGAGTATTCCAGTTAACATTGTCAAAAGCTTTCTCTAAGTCTACAAATGCTAGAAACGTAGGTTTGCCTTGCCTTAATCTTTCTTCTAAGATAAGTCGTAAGGTCAGTATTGCCTCACGTGTTCCAACATTTCTACGGAATCCAAACTGGTCTTCCCCGAGGTCGGCTTCTACCAGTTTCTCCATTCGTCTGTAAAGAATTCGTGTTAGTATTTTGCAGCTGTGACTTATTAAACTGATAGTTCGGTAATTTTCACATCTGTCAACACCTGCTTTCTTTGGGACTGGAATTATCATATTCTTCTTGAAGTCTGAGGGTATTTCGCCTGTCTCATACATCGTGCTCACCTGATGGTAGAGTTTTGTCATGACTGGCTCTCCCGAGGCCATCAGTAGTTCTAATGGAATGTTGTCTACTCCCGGGGCCTTGTTTCGACTCAGGTCTTTCAGTGCTCTGTCAAACTCTTCACGCAGTATCTTATCTCCCATTTCGTCTTCATCTACATCCTCTTCCATTTCCATAATATTGTCCTCAAGTACATCGCCCTTGTATAAACCCTCTATATACTCCTTCCACCTTTCTGCCTTCCCTTCTTTGCTTAGAACTGGGTTGCCATCTGAGCTCTTGATATTCATACAAGTGGTTCTCTTCTCTCCAAAGGTCTCTTTAATTTTCCTGTGGGCAGTATCTATCTTACCCCTAGTGAGACAAGCCTCTACATCCTTACATTTGTCCTCTAGCCATCCCTGCTTAGCCATTTTGCACTTCCTGTCGATTTCATTTTTGAGACGTTTGTATTCCTTTTTGCCTGCTTCATTCACTGCATTTTTATATTTTCTCCTTTCATCAATTAAATTCAATATTTCTTCTGTTACCCAAGGATTTCTATTAGCCCTCGTCTTTTTACCTACTTGATCCTCTGCTGCCTTCACTACTTCATCCCTCAGAGCTACCCATTCTTCTTCTACTGTATTTCTTTCCCCCATTCCTGTCAATTGTTCCCTTATGCTCTCCCTGAAACTCTCTACAACCTCTGGTTCTTTCAGTTTATCCAGGTCCCATCTCCTTAAATTCCCACCTTTTTGCAGTTTCTTCAGTTTCAATCTGCAGTTCATAACCAATAGATTGTGGTCAGAATCCACATCTGCCCCTGGAAATGTCTTACAATTTAAAACCTGGTTCCTAAATCTCTGTCTTACCATTATATAATCTATCTGATACCTTTTAGTATCTCCAGGATTCTTCCAGGTATACAACCTTCTTTTATGATTCTTGAACCAAGTGTTGGCTATGATTAAGTTATGCTCTGTGCAAAATTCTACAAGGCGGCTTCCTCTTTCATTCCTTCCCCCCAATCCATATTCACCTACTATGTTTCCTTCTCTCCCTTTTCCTACTGACGAATTCCAGTCACCCATTACTATTAAATTTTCGTCTCCCTTCACTACCTGAATAATTTCTTTTATCTCGTCATACATTTCATCTATTTCTTCATCATCTGCAGAGGTAGTTGGCATATAAACTTGTACTACTGTAGTAGGCATGGGCTTTGTGTCTATCTTGGCCATAATAATGCGTTCACTATGCTGTTTGTAGTAGCTAACCCGCACTCCTATTTTTTTATTCATTATTAAACCTACACCTGCATTACCCCTATTTGATTTTGTATTTATAACCCTGTAATCACCTGACCAAAAGTCTTGTTCCTCCTGCCACCGAACTTCACTAATTCCCACTATATCTAACTTTAACCTATCCATTTCCCTTTTTAAATTTTCTAACCTACCTGCCCGATTAAGGGATCTGACATTCCACGCTCCGATCCGTAGAACGCCAGTTTTCTTTCTCCTGATAACGACGTCCTCCTGAGTAGTCCCCGCCCGGAGATCCGAATGGGGGACTATTTTACCACCGGAATATTTTACCCAAGAGGACGCCATCATCATTTAATCATACAGTAGAGCTGCATGTCCTCGGGAAAAATTATGGCTGTAGTTTCCCCTTGCTTTCAGCCGTTCGCAGTACCAGCACAGCAAGGCCGTTTTGGTTAATGTTACAAGGCCAGATCAGTCAGTCATCCAGACCGTTGCCCCTGCAACTACTGAAAAGGCTGCTGCCCCTCTTCAGGAACCACATGTTTGTCTGGCCTCTCAACAGATACCCCTCCGTTGTGGTTGCACCTACGGTACGGCCATCTGTATCGCTGAGGCACGCAAGCCTCCCCACCAACGGTAAGGTCCATGGTTCATGGGGGGGGGGGGGCACTACAAATGTAGCATGTGGACAATAAGTTAGAAGTGTGGGACTCACGGGAAGCGTGCCAGAGATAAGTCCCTGCACTTGAATTTTTCTCTGTGTCCTCGATGGTTCAGTCGGATAGAGCGTCTGTCATGTAAGCAAGAGATCTTAGGTTCGAGTACCGGTCGGGCACACATTTTCAACTGTCCCCGTTGATATTTATCAGCACCTGTAAGCAGCTAAAGGTCTGGATTTCATTCAAGACTATTGTTTTCGTTGTCTTATTAAGTTACTTTTTAACAGTGAATTTCATGAGTAACGTGTTACACGTACTTGCACTGGATGCTACTACTTCAACAATACCTTCAGTATACCGCAACGGATTACGCGGTTGGAATGCAAATACCGACTATTTGAACTGTGAAATAACGTTGATTGTGAACGGTGCCATCCAATCCTGTGCGTGTGTTTATCAGAATATGCTGAAATCTGTCAGACTAACTTCACATTCTTTTTTTTTCATCAAACAATGTATGATACACGATAACCCACCATCTTACACGTTAGTGGGTCTTAATTATCTACAATTAATGGTTTTATTAGCAGATTTATTCTATTCTAAATTTTCTAATTTCTTACTTCTACAGGATATAAGGATGTTATTTACGCTATGGGTAAGTACTACTACCTCTTAATGCTATCCTAACTATCCTAGTAAGCTAACTCCTGCAACGTTACAAGCGTGCCGGTGCATCTATAAACCTACAATTTTTTGGCCGTTCCCACCGAGCTAACCCCAGTAGGCGTGCCCTCTGTCATTGGGCTGGCCTTAGCTAGAAATCGCTGCAGGTATTGTCAATGAATATTCAAAAAACTACTTCCTACTTAGAAAACTACCAACTACTACTAGTCATCATTAGTGTGCAAAGTCAAATCCGGGGTGTTTTTTCACCTTCCCCCTGTTCCAAGACGTAACGGATTCCGATCGTAACGGCGATCGGCCAGTCCACGCCCTGCCGGAATGGGGTAGGTGCGGGAAATGTCGTTTTATGATGTACTGTTCATAGATTTCCCCTCGATATTCTTGCAAGACTTTTGCTGATACCTCTGACCCGTGGCGGCTGACGCTAGGGCGCTCCACTTGCATCGCTGATATCGATGTTCGGCTGTCCTACTATCTTTGACTGCTTCCCCGGCGATTTTCCGGGTGAACGTGTGACGAGAGAGTCTCCGTTCGGCGTTCAACGAGCCACCTTGTGTTGAAAACAAGCCCACGGCCCTAACCGTGGTGCATGGGCCTCGCCGTGCTCGCCACCCTTGTCTTTCAGCGCGCGCTGGATGTACGGTGCCGATCATTGGGGGCCTTGACGTGAAGCCGGCCGGTGTGGCCGTGCGGTTCTAAGCGCTTCAGTTTGGAACCGCGTGTCCGCTACGGTCGCAGGTTCGAATCCTGCCTCGGGCATGGGTGTGTGTGATGTCCTTAGGTTAGTTAGGTTTAAGTAGTTCTAAGTTCTAGGGGACTGATGACCTCAGAAGTTAAGTCCCATAGTGCTCAGAGTCATTTGCAACATTTGAACCTTGACGTGAAAAATTGTGGTGGGTTCGTCGTCTCATGCTGAACAGCTTTCCAGCTCGTAATTTGAAAGCTCCAAGTTACGTATGATTTTTATCCTGTGTTCGACTAAGAAGATTGTTGAAACTTATGGTGGCATGGGTAGCTGCCGGAGATGGATCTGAACTCGGTTCCATAGTGGCTGTTTTTAAGGAGACTTATGTTCCACATTCAGTTTCTGTTTATCCGTGGAGTGTGTGTTTTAGGTGGTTTTCATGCAGATTTTCACTTTAGCGCATATTGCCAGCTTTGGGACTGGCTGCGGTTGTGTACGTGCCCGGCAGCCGTAGAGTTGATGGTTTAATCATTTGTCACGACACCATTTGGTATGTTTATTTAAAGTTGAAAGTGCCTTACGGCTACTGGAAGTGACCTCTTAAGTTATCCCCTAATCTACTGGGAGGTGGGTAAGGTTAGAGTATTGCTCCGTAGATTGTGGGTGTGCTTATTATTTATTCCAGTGTGGCTGTGGTTTGTGCTTGTTTTCATTGCAATCTATTTGTGCTACAGGCCATTTGTTAAGACTGCTTGTTCCCTGGCGTCGGCGCGGTTATGCATTGTCAGGACCGCTCATTGTGGTGCCGGTCAAATTATACATAAATACACTCCTGGAAATTGAAATAAGAACACCGTGAATTCATTGTCCCAGGAAGGGGAAACTTTATTGACACATTCCTGGGGTCAGATACATCACATGATCACACTGACAGAACCACAGGCACATAGACACAGGCAACAGAGCATGCACAATGTCGGCACTAGTACAGTGTATATCCACCTTTCGCAGCAATGCAGGCTGCTATTCTCCCATGGAGATGATCGTAGAGATGCTGGATGTAGTCCTGTGGAACTGCTTGCCATGCCATTTCCACCTGGCGCCTCAGTTGGACCAGCGTTCGTGCAGGACGTGCAGACCGCGTGAGACGACGCTTCATCCAGTCCCAAACATGCTCAATGGGGGACAGATCCGGAGATCTTGCTGGCCAGGGTAGTTGACTTACACCTTCTAAAGCACGTTGGGTGGCACGGGATACATGCGGACGTGCATTGTCCTGTTGGAACAGCAAGTTCCCTTGCCGGTCTAGGAATGGTAGAACGATGGGTTCGATGACGGTTTGGATGTACCGTGCACTATTCAGTGTCCCCTCGACGATCACCAGTGGTGTACGGCCAGTGTAGGAGATCGCTCCCCACACCATGATGCCGGGTGTTGGCCCTGTGTGCCTCGGTCGTATGCAGTCCTGATCGTGGCGCTCACCTGCACGGCGCCAAACACGCATACGACCATCATTGGCACCAAGGCAGAAGCGACTCTCATCGCTGAAGACGACATGTCTCCATTCGTCCCTCCATTCACGCCTGTCGCGACACCACTGGAGGCGGGCTGCACGATGTTGGGGCGTGAGCGGAAGACGGCCTAACGGTGTGCGGGACCGTAGCCCAGCTTCATGGAGACGGTTGCGAATGGTCCTCGCCAATACCCCAGGAGCAACAGTGTCCCTAATCTGCTGGGAAGTGGCGGTGCGGTCCCCTACGGCACTGCGTAGGATCCTACGGTCTTGGCGTGCATCCGTGCGTCGCTGCGGTCCGGTCCCAGGTCGACGGGCACGTGCACCTTCCGCCGACCACTGGCGACAACATCGATGTACTGTGGAGACCTCACGCCCCACGTGTTGAGCAATTCGGCGGTACGTCCACCCGGCCTCCCGCATGCCCACTATACGCCCTCGCTCAAAGTCCGTCAACTGCACATACGGTTCACGTCCACGCTGTCGCGGCATGCTACCAGTGTTAAAGACTGCGATGGAGCTCCGTATGCCACGGCAAACTGGCTGACACTGACGGCGGCGGTGCACAAATGCTGTGCAGCTAGCGCCATTCGACGGCCAACACCGCGGTTCCTGGTGTGTCCGCTGTGCCGTGCGTGTGATCATTGCTTGTACAGCCCTCTCGCAGTGTCCGGAGCAAGTATGGTGGGTCTGACACACCGGTGTCAATGTGTTCTTTTTTCCATTTCCAGGAGTGTATATACCGCCTGCTATGTGACCCTGTGCACAATCCGTGGGCTGTGAACGCTTGTATTGTCTGCTGACCGTAGCGTTATTGCTTGCAAACACTGCTATGGGCCTTGAGGCTGTTCTCTAAAGTTAAGTGCAATTTGGGAATCATTCTGAGCCATTATGTCCGTTAGTTAAGTGAAGCCACCCTGTTATAATATTAGCGTTTCTGTAAGTTATTTTATTGGTTGAGTTATTAGTAGCCATTCTTATTTAACACCTATTTTAATCGTCTTGAACATGCAACTTGTTATTATTTCTGTGTGCAAGTTTTGCGACCGTGGTTGGTCCATCTTGTATTTTTAGTATAAGCATGTGTCACTGTGGACCTTTATGTGGGCAGTTCAGTTTTACTAAGCTTTAAGATTTCTTTGTACTTTATGAAGTTGTGGTATTATGTTGCTGTGTAACTTTGGTTGGAAGAGTATAGTGTTATTAGTCTCTTGAGAAATGGTTAAACAAGAACGATTGTTTGTGATTTGTTATTCACAGTGCCTACTATCAATGATTTTGGTTGCGGACGCAAAATAATGATTCTTACTCGTGTCTATGTAATTCAATTGAAGTGAAGATTTGTATATTGCATCAGTAAGAGGGCAAATGTCCGAATTGAAGTTTATAATAAAATTTGTTTTGAGACAAATTAAAGTTGTACAATAATCACAAGCTTGTCCATCACCAGTGATCCCTGACTTTCTATATCCTTTAAATAACTGTGGTGAGACTGTAATTTTGATTTTCTAAAGAATTGAGTAGTACCAGGGTTCAACTTCGCTGCCAAGACTATCGATGATTCTAAATGTGAATGGATTTCTAATGAGGTGATAAGTGTCTCTATTAGGTAACTGATTTGTTAAATCGGTGGCTACGTCATCGAAAATGGGACATGCGTAGATCACATGGTCCAGAGTGCCTGTTTCAGCACCACAGTCACACGAGGGGGTAGCCCTCTACTCGAATTGGCAAAGATATGCGGGTACGGCCCATTCCTCGTAAGGAAGTGCAGCAATCCTTTACTTGGTTTAAAGTGCGTGAGTTGGAGCCGTTCCTTGATGTTAGGTAGCAGCTGGTAAGTCCTTCTTCCCGTCTCTTCTTTATCATAAAGTTCCTACCATAGTTTTTTACCTCTTCTTCTGATTGCAAATTTATCCCCTACCCGCACCCCCAGAATATGTTAAGCTTTTTCAATTTCCCCTCTTTTGACCCATTACCAAGCTGCTTGTTCCCTGATTTTTATATCTAAGGGACATAGCCCAATGAGAATAAATAGTGCACCCTCCCCTCCCCCCCCCCCCCCAGGAGATGCTCGGTAAGCTGCAATAGAATGGAAAAGCATGTTGCGCTGCATCCTCCTCACGGCCATGGCAGGCACGACCCTCGTGAGACTGTGTGCTCGGACTCCAGACCCGTAACCAACAACGGAGGTGAGAATGGTGTTATGATGTAATTCAATCAATTCTGGTGGAAGGTTAAATCTCCTATGTCCGATCATAATGAGGTTATTCACTGCTTCCAACGACCTCTGTGTCACCGCTTCGATTTGTTGGGCGAAGCTCCATCTTTCACCTATGATGACACCCAAGTATCCGGCCTCACGACGCCGAATAACTGGCTGGCTCTGAGCACTATGGGACGTAACATTTATGGTCATCAGTCCCCTAGAACTTAGAACTACTTAAACCTAACTAACCTAAGGACATCACACAACACCCAGCCATCACGAGGCAGAGAAAATCCCTGACCCCGCCGGGAATCGAACCCTGGAACCCGGGCGTGAGAAGCGAGAACGCTACCGCACGACCACGAGATGCGGGCCCGAATAACTGGCGAACCCTCGATTCTCACCGTCGAATTTCTAGCCAATTGACCCTTGAGTAATAAATACGTTGATTTGTTGGGCGCTACTTTCATTTTTGTTGTTTGGCACCATTGTGTCAGTATGGTCATTTTAGGTTCTAGATCCTCACGGCTACAGCCGCCCACCAGCTGGAGGAGGTCGTCCACATAGACTATCGCCTCTAGCACATCTGCACTGCTTTCCAGGCTCTTCAGGAGAGGCTCTATATTTATGTCCAAAAAGAGTGGCCCCAGGACAGAGCCCTGTGGACACCCATTCGTAATTTAACTCTCCCGCTAAGGGACGGTAGCCTGACAATCAAATAGCGAACCTGGACACTCCTTCTCCCGCAAGCAGGAGAAGAGCGAAGGCCACCACAGGTTGTCAAAGGCGCCACTGATGTCAATCATGATGCCAACCAACTATGTACTTGTGTGGAGACTACCAACAGACCTCGGCCACCAGGGCAATTGCGTCAGACGTAGATCGCCCTGACCGAAAGCCAAATTGCCTGCCGCTCGTCCCACGCAGCACTCGGTGTGCTGTCAGTCTGTCAACTAGCAACTGTTCTAACAATTTTCCCAGCAGGTCCAACAGACAGATCGGTCTGTAGGACTTTACTTCCTATGGATCTTTGTCCTGGCCTTTCTTTATTATCACCACATTGGCCTATTTCCAGACAGAAGGAAACTTCCCGAGGCGCAATGCCTCATTGTATATTCTTGTCATGTTACCAGTTGTGGAGCGAGGTATTGCATTACTTCTACTACAATGCCGTCTGGTCCTGGGGCCTTGCCTTTCTTTAAGATCTTACATGTGCTGCCACTTCCTTTTCAGAGAAGTTCTGCAGACCATGGTGTCAGAGAGGCCACTACAGCTCTCCTCCTGGTTGGTACAGGTGCCTTCACCACCCTGGTGAGTGCACTCACCAGCTCTTCGGCGTCGCTGTTGACGTCTTCGTCAACTTCCACCTTCCGGTAATATCGGGACCTCAAACTCTCTTGCAAGGCACTCTTCGTCAGAGAGCTTAAAAGTAATTAGATTATGGTCACTAGTGGTGACCCTGTCTCTGACCATCCTACACTCCTGGAAATGGAAAAAAGAACACATTGACACCGGTGTGTCAGACCCACCATACTTGCTCCGGACACTGCGAGAGGGCTGTACAAGCAATGATCACACGCACGGCACAGCGGACACACCAGGAACCGCGGTGTTGGCCGTCGAATGCCGTTAGCTGCGCAGCATTTGTGCACCGCCGCCGTCAGTGTCAGCCAGTTTGCCGTGGCATACGGAGCTCCATCGCAGTCTTTAACACTGGTAGCATACCGCGACAGCGTGGACGTGAACCGTATGTGCAGTTGACGGACTTTGAGCGAGGGCGTATAGTGGGCATGCGGGAGGCCGGGTGGACGTACCGCCGAATTGCTCAACACGTGGGGCGTGAGGTCTCCACAGTACATCGATGTTGTCGCCAGTGGTCGGCGGAAGGTGCACGTGCCCGTCGACCTGGGACCGGACCGCAGCGACGCACGGATGCACGCCAAGACCGTAGGATCCTACGCAGTGCCGTAGGGGACCACACCGCCACTTCCCAGCAAATTAGGGACACTGTTGCTCCTGGGGTATCGGCGAGGACCATTCGCAACCGTCTCCATGAAGCTGGGCTACGGTCCCGCACACCGTTAGGCCGTCTTCCGCTCACGCCCCAACATTGTGCAGCCCGCCTCCAGTGGTGTCGCGACAGGCGTGAATGGAGGGACGAATGGAGACGTGTCGTCTTCAGCGATGAGAGTCGCTTCTGCCTTGGCGCCAATGATGGTCGTATGCGTGTTTGGCGCCGTGCAGGTGAGCGCCACAATCAGGACTGCATACGACCGAGGCACACAGGGCCAACACCCGGCGTCATGGTGTGGGGAGCGATCTCCTACACTGGCCGTACACCACTGGTGATCGTCGAGGGGACACTGAATAGTGCACGGTACATCCAAACCGTCATCGAACCCATCGTTCTACCATTCCTAGACCGGCAAGGGAACTTGCTGTTCCAACAGGACAATGCACGTCCGCATGTATCCCGTGCCACCCAACGTGCTCTAGAAGGTGTAAGTCAACTACCCTGGCCAGCAAGATCTCCGGATCTGTCCCCCATTGAGCATGTTTGGGACTGGATGAAGCGTCGTCTCACGCGGTCTGCACGTCCAGCACGAACGCTGGTCCAACTGAGGCGCCAGGTGGAAATGGCATGGCAAGCCGTTCCACAGGACTACATCCAGCATCTCTACGATCGTCTCCATGGGAGAATAGCAGCCTGCATTGCTGCGAAAGGTGGATATACACTGTACTAGTGCCGACATTGTGCATGCTCTGTTGCCTGTGTCTATGTGCCTGTGGTTCTGTCAGTGTGATCATGTGATGTATCTGACTCCAGGAATGTGTCAATAAAGTTTCCCCTTCCTGGGACAATGAATTCACGGTGTTCTTATTTCAATTTCCAGGAGTGTATTTTGAATACTGGCAGCAATATTTGCTGACATTAACGTGACATCAATGTTTGTGCCCTCACCCCCTCTGCCAGTATAGGTGGGGGGTTCTTGGTTTGTTAGCGACAAGAAGCTGTAAGGACATGATGGTCTCTTCCACTTTTCCGCCTCTTTCATCCCGAGTGACACTGTGCCATACGGGGGGCATTTGGAATTTATGTCTCCCACCACTACAATCTTGTGCCCTCTCAGCACTGCTGACGCCTGCATGAGTTGGTCAAGGTATACTTCCATGTTGATGCCGTACTGAAAGTACATATTGCCCAAGTATATGATGCCAACTGGTGACTGGAGTTCCACAACATTACAGCGATCATCGGCAAGATGTGAGAGCACTGATATTCACAACCCTTTGTTGACTACTATAATGGTGGCCTTCTGGTCGTTCCCAAAGCTTAGTACCTGACAATTCAAGGCAGCAAATGCTACATTCCCTGAAAGAGAGTATGGGTCCTGTAGACAGAGCACGTCAAGGCTCGTCTCCTCCACCACCCTCCAAAGCTCCTGCATGACCAGCCTACTGTTGTGTGCATTTAACTGTCCGATATGGATTGCTGTTGTCATGGGAAGTATGTATGGGCACATGGTTCGGGAAAGGTCTTTCTCCAATCGAAAGCTGTTCTTCCGTTAGATAGGACTGATTGAGTGTAGATTTCATCTAGATCGAAAGTTACATTTCGCCTTTCAAAAACCATTTTTACGAGGTCATGTAGGGCGCCGAAGTCGGTGGGGAGATTCATAGTCTATATTCTATCAACAGCATCCATGGCCGACAAGGTGACTTTACGCCCATACGTGTGCCCTACACGCACCATGTGTCACAGTGCTGTGTTCAGGACAGCCGGCTCCTCCAGGAGGGACAAATGCATGGAACGTTCGAGGTTACAGTAGGATCTCACAGGATTAATCACCAATCATCTGAGTGGTGGTTATCCTGGGACTGTGTCAGCGTTTTTGCTGCTGACTGTGCTGACTCATACTGGTTGTTCTGGTGCAGAGTTATCTTGTACAAACACTGGTCGGCCTACTACAACAGGACACCTGTTTTATGTTGTTGCCCGATTTTCTGGCAATCTGTTTCCCTGGCAGTAGGGAGAGGGAGCGGCAACTTGTTCCTATGGGTCCGTCTGGAAACACATGCCCTTCATTTCCACCCTTCTTGATTTGCCTTCTGCGACTAAGGTTAAAAATTGTTTAAACTTTGCTGCCCATGCCGCATCCCTTCGCCTTTGGCACAGGGATTTTCTTTTTGGCATCCTGGGTGCCGTTATGGCCTCAGCCATAGCTGGTCCTTGACATCAATCTCGGCTCCAGCATCCTATATGTGGTGCAGCTCCATCCTGTAGCATTACATGCCTTTTTGCCCCTCTTAGTACAGGGGATACAAATTCCTGACCTTTTGCAGTTTCTTTTTATGTGATTTTCTGCTCCACACCTGGAACAAGCCAGCTTCTGATCACAGTACTTATGTATATGATCCAGATCTCCACAGCTGTGACAGCGAGGTACTACCAAGTAATTCCACACGTTTATTGCGTGGAAATCAATGTAGATCTTACCCAAAGATATGAGCTTTTTCCACATGCTACCAGGAACTTCGGCTACATGGTGAACTACATCTCTTTCTCTGGGTCCTGTTTTAAATCACAATTTGAATTCATTTTTTAACTCTTCAGTATTAATATTGTCAAAAGTCTGAGTTCTTATCGTTTCAAGTAACTCATTATTTTCTATAGTGACTGGAATATCATACATGATTATAAGCGGTTTTTTTTGAGGAGGTTCGCATTTTACAGCTTTACACAATTTTTGATTACTTAATATCTTGTTTTTATCCTCTTCTGTTGCTACATCAACAATCACTACATTTTTAGTTGCTTTTAGTTTATTAACTTTTATTTTTTATTTAATAGGATTGAACATAGTCGTGAATAATTCCTGTACTTTCTTTGTGTCTTGACCGGGCTAGGGTCTCAAAAATATTGCTGTGTCCGCTCTTTGCGACACTTTAACGATTGTCTCTCTTGTGGTTTGGCTTTTGGGTGCACCTTGAGCCACTACACCAGCCCACGATTTGGTTGGCTGGTTGTGTAGCCTTTCGTTTTCTTTTCGAAGTTCCTCAGCTTGCCCCTCGAGCTTTGCGTGAGCGATTGCCCAAGAGGCGAGTTCATTTTTTAATGCCAGGATTGCAGCCTGGGTTATTTTGGCATTTTTTATATTGGTTTCCAGGTACTACGTTATCCATGGTGTGCCTTTCACTGATACTCTCCTCAGTCTGCCCCGAGCCCCCTTGTGGGGATGGAGGAGAAAGCATCAAAGCCCTCACAGGTATACATGATTCACTTGTCTCTTCTTCAGCTATATTTGTTGACAAGCGAAAAAAGGATTGGGAGCCTGTCTCTTGCTCTGGACCAGCTCCTCTGGCATGGGGATGGGGGAGGGGGGAGGGGGGAGTGGTGGTGGGGGAGGGGAGGGGGACAGGTGCAGCTCACTCACCGGGTTCTCACCCCTATGCAAAGGGCACTCCTGACATGCTGGGTTCATCATGCTGTTGTCAACGTACTGGTGTCCCTTGGTGGCCCCATCGTCGATGATTTCACCCGGCGCTCCTTGGGAAGTACACCCCACACTCCGGAGAAGTGGATGCACTTCTTGTCCTTCGCCGCCTATGAGCCCCAGCTTCCACCTCTCGGCCATGGACCCATTCCTACTCAGGTGGTGGGCTGGTCACCCAGTCGTTCAGTGGTCTGGACCCAGCTAACCTGGTCCAGGTGATGTCACCACCTCCTGGGTTTGGCAAAACATTCCCCGGTTACCCACGGGCATGGCGAAGCGTCCATGCCGACTCGCGGCGTCATCCCACGCCAATAAACGAGGTCGCCAGCATCTGGTATTCTGTGCCGCCCAGTGCAGAGGGGTCACACACACAGTGAGCAACACCCCCCCCCCCCCGCAGCCTAGCAGCCATGCTCAACCCTCCCCCCCCCCCCTCCCCCAAGGGACTGATCACAGCTCCCCCTGTGACATGCACCCTTCATTTTCACGTCAGGTTGGGTCGCATTGTTTGGCTGAATAGCTCCACACCCTGTTAGATCTACTTATCATAGGACACTTCAAAGCAGGCAACGCAAGGAGAGAAGAGCAACCGCCATGGGAAAACCAACTACTTGGAGCTTAGGCACGATGTCGTTAAACATCCAGCGCCCATTCCTGTATTAAGGGAGCATTTTTGCACACATAACTACTCCCAAGGTGCGTTACAGGTTTCACTTTTCTTTAAGTATTACTCACTGTAATGCGGAAAGATTGTAAATTTATTATTATTTATGTTTTAGTGCAGTAATCAGGGATACTTTTATTTAATTGTTTTAATTTCAGCTTACGTAAATAGAGCCTATCTATCTGTTGTTTAATATACATAGACTTCCAGGAAAAAATTAAACACTGCCCCCTAGCCACGCGGGGTAGCCGTGTGGTCTGAGGCGTCTTGTCACGGTTGGCGCGGCTCCCCCCGTCGGAGGTTCGAGTCCTCCCTCAGACAAGGGTGTGTGTGTTGTCCATATCGTCAGTTAGTTTAACTTAGATTAAGTAGTGCGTAGGCATAGGAACCGACGACCTCAGCAGTTTGGTCCCATAGTCATTACCACAAATTTCCATTTGCAACATGGCCAACACAAGTTCACTTTATTGACAAATGAGAAGTCACGTGTGTGTGTATTGATCCAGGGATCTTGAAACGACGGAGAGTCTTCGTCTCACCATAGCCCTCAGTGGTTCACAACCCCACAGCAGGCCGCAGCAGTCCACCCACCCCACCACCACCCCCCACCGAACTCAGGGTTATTGTGCGGTTTGGTCCCCAGTGGACCCCCTGGGAACGTCTCATACTAGACGAGTGTAACCCCAATGTTTGCGTGGTAAAGTAATTATGGTGTATGGGTGTGTGGAGACATTGTTTGCACAGCAATTTCCAACATAGTGTAACAGGCGGAATAAGGGGAACCAACCCGAATTCGCCGAGGCAGATGAAAAACCGCCTTAAAAACCATCTACAGGGTGGCCAGTACACTGGATCTCGACACTAATCCGCCGGGCGTATTCGTGCCAGGGACACGCAGGCCTTCCCGCTCGGTAAGCGCGTTAGACAGCGCGGCTAGCTGGGCGGGCTGAGGAGTCGTGTAATTTATTATTGTAGGAGTATGTGATAACAAGTTCAGACCAAACGAAATACACTTGTCAAAACAAAGGATTACCAACCAGACGCATCAGTACGTAGTGTACCCCTTCTAGTGACAACGCAGGCGTGTATTCTCCCTTGCAAGTGATCATAAAGGTGCTAAGTGACATCATTCGATAAACCGTCCGAAACATCTCGCGCCTTACGTTGCAATTCGGCATGGTTCTTGCAGGCGCTGGAGAATGAATGAGTTCCGCTTCATCATAAGTGTTCAGTTTCCGAGATATCTGGTGATATTGCTGGCTAGGTCAGTTCTTGTACGTAACAAAAAGAACGTTGGATCGCAGCAGCTGTATGAGGACGTGCATTATCCTGCTGAAAAATCAAATCACCTTCCTGTCTAAGACATGCAAATAGCTCGGAGATAACAACACTTTACCTTGCAGAAACATCAGGTGCGACTGCCAGTTGTAAGTGATGGCCCACCAACATGTAGCCAGGATATTACGTAAGTATCGTGAAAGAACGCATTCTGGAACAGGCATCTCAGCAGGTCTACGCCATACACGTGCACATTCATCAGTCGCTTACAGATAAAACCTCCTCCCAGCAATGAAGGCAACAGAACGCGTTCCACTCTCCAGTCAACTGTTTCACGACACCAGGGAAGGCTTGGCGGTGACGTGATGTCAGTGCTAGCCTGGTCAGAGCCATACGTGATCTTAATCCTGCTGCAAGTAGGCTGTTCCTTACGGTCTCTGATTATGTGGCAGGTTCAGGATGTGTCCGAATTTCGTCTCTGGATTATATTCGGTCGGCCACAGCTGTTCGCACAATGCGTCGATCGCGACGTGCATCTGCAGTAGGCGGACATACAAAACCTGGTCTATATGTGAGCGAATCTTCCTAAGTTTGTCCAACATGTGCAGCAATGCGTCGATGCATCCACTCAGTTTGTCGCAGGCCAACAACATGGCCCCATTCAAATGGTTGAAGCTGTTCAACAGGAGTACGTATTCATCGGTAGGGCACGTCCGTACCCTATAACGAATGTTGCAAACGATGTTCACTTCTGAATTCGGCAGAGTTACTGTCCGCAGAGCCAAAACAGAAGGTGCACAGAAAGACCACCTGAGCGCCGTCTGATCACCGATGACCATGACAAATGAATCACTAACACTACAGCCTTCCAGTATGCACGTATTATACCTTGAATGTATTGTTTTCTTTTTTTTTTATTTCGGCAGTTTGTATCTGGAAGGTAGCTTCAGTTTTAATATAAAGGGTGTCCCATTGATCTTGCTAACCCAAAATAACTTTTGTGTGATGCGTTAAATTAAAAAAAGTTTCAGCAAATATTTTTCAAGATTGATGACTGGTTCTTACGTATTCTCAGAGATGTAGGAGATACAGGGTAGGGGTTAAAAATGGTTCAAATGGCTCTGAGCACTATGGGACTTAACTTCTAAGGTCATCAGTCCCCTAGAACTTAGAACTACTTAAACCTAACTAACCTAAGGACATCACACACATCCATGCCCGAGGCAGGATTCGAACCTGCGACCGTAGCGGCCGCGCGGTTCCAGACTGTAGCGCCTTTAACCGCTTGGCCACCACGGCCGGCGGTAGGGGTTAAATTTGTTAAATGCAGCGCCGGCCGTTGCGGCCGAGAGGTTCTAGGCGCTTCAGTCCGGAACCGCACTACCACTACGGTCGATGGGTTCGAATCCTGCCTCCGGCATGGATGTGTGTGATGGTCTTAGATTAGTTAGGTTTAAGTAGTTCTAAGTCAAGGGGACTGATGACCTCAGATGTTAAGTCCCACAGTACTTAGAGCCATTTCAACCATTTTGTTAAATGGATCAATGCACATTTTATTCAAGAATACACTCAACATCTCCAAGAGCTATTCAAAAATGTATCACACTGTAACATTTTATCCACGAAACTAGTAGCAACTGAAATGTTAAATAATACATAACTTCTCTAACTTAAATGTTAGTTTTGTGCATTTCATTAACTATATTACTTAACCTCTTCAAGGCACGTTTGAACAATTTACAAATTACCAATAAATATTGAACGCAACAATACTGCCCTGTACAGAAATTGGGTCATTTTTGTGTCAGTGCCGTATTACAGTATGACAATGCAGTAGTAACATGGTCCTTTTTTAGTAACTTTTATTGTGATGCTACCAGTACATGAAAAACAGAGCATTTACAACACATGCTCAAAGTGGTGACTATTCGCATTCACACATAGGGTCACTCTATGGATGAAGGACGCTCTACATCAATCAACTACTTCCTCTGTGATGACTGTACAACCATCAATAACGCCTTTTTGGAATGTGACTATTAACAGCCGTCAATTGATGTATAAAATGCATGTTTGACCATCAGTTGCTTTTTTTATTTAAGATAAAAATATCTACCGTTTTCAGTCACAGACCATCTTTACAGATTAGGATTAAAACAGTCTAGGTCACAACATCATGTCTGTCATTACTTAAATAATGACCACGTCTCTTATGCAGATGTGATGTTGTCACCCAAATTGTTTTAACCCTAATCCGTGAACATGGTCTCTGACTGAAACCGGCCGACCTTTGGGTTTTAAATAAAAAAGGAGCTGATGGTCAGATACGCATTTTATACGACAGTACCTGGCGCTGCATGTTATCAGGTGACGCAAGAATATGTTGGTAGACAGCATCTTTGATTGCTGCCCACAGAAAAAAAAATCAAGTGGCGTAAGGTCCATAGGTCGGGCAGGCCAAGTAACTGGCCCATCACGCCCAATTCACCTACGAGGGATCTTCATTCCAGAATTTCTCGTACTCGTAAGACGTTATGTATAGGGCATTCATGATGCTGATATCACATGACCATCCTCTGATTCAGAGTTAAGGCGTCCAAGAGGAGAGGAAGAGTATGTCTTAAAAATCTGGCTTATTGTCTGCCATTTTGGATGGCATTTACAAAGAAAGGTACGACAATTGTATCTCTAACAATTCCGTACCAAACATTAACGTTCCATGCAAGTTGATGCTCTACCTGTCAGAGCCATCATGGATTGTTCATGGATCAATAGCGCATATTTCTCATATTGACAATTTCTTTGCTGGGGAATGGCATCTCGTCGGTAGCAGGAACATCTGAGAAGAAATTAGGATTAGTCAGAAGTTGTTGATGAGCCCACTGACAAAATTGAATCCTATTGTTGAAGTCATTTCCATGAAGTTCTTTGTGCAAATGGACATCGTAAGGATGGAATTTATGACGTTGCAGAATGTCTTGTGCACTTCTTTTCGAGACTCCAGCTTCATGTTGAATCTGTCGTGTGCTGACTTGAGAATTCACTGTTACTTCAGCGAGCACAGCGACCTCAGCAGCTTCGTCTGTTCGTGTTCTACGACGACTTCGAGGTCTTGCATTTAAGCTTCCCGTTTCACGTAGACGAGAAATGAGACCAAACATCCAGCGAGAAGGCAATGGTTTTTCAGGGAATCGTCTGCTGTACAGTCCGAACAGAATGTCGCCCGCCTACAGCCAATTGCAGCACAGGTGTGTACGAGGGTCACTCCAAAAGAAATGGACACTATTTCTTTTTTAAATTCATGTTTTATCCTACATGTTTGAAAGTCTTACAGTGTGTAGATACATCCTTTAGGAACAATATTTTCATTTCTCCACATAATTTCCATCCCTCTTAACTGCCTTACGCCATATTGGAACCAGCGCCTGTATACCCACACGGTAAAATTCTGGACCAACCTGTCGGAGCCACTGTTTGGCAGTGTGCACAAGGGAGTCATCATTTTCAAACTTTGTTCCACGAAGAGATTCTTTCAGTTTCCCAGAAAGATGATAGTCACATGGAGCCAGGTCAGGACTGTAAGGCGGGTGTTTCAGTGTTGTCCATCCGAGTTTTGTGATCGCTTCCATGATTTTTTTGACTGACATGTGGCCGTGCATTGTCGTTCAATAGTAAAACATACCTGCTTTTGCCGACGTGGTCGAACACGACTCAGTCGAGCTTGAAGTTTCAGCAGTGTCGTCACATATGAATCAGAATTTATGGTGGTTCCACTTGGCATCATGCCCACGAGCAAGAGTCCTTCGGAATCGAAAAACACCATAGCCATAACTTTTCGAGTCTAAGATGTGGCTTTGAAATTTTCTTTCTTGGGTGAATTTGCATGATGCCACTCCATTGATTGCCTCTTCGTCTCTGGTGAAAAATGATGGAGCCGTGTTTCATCACTTCGTTCACTCTGATGCGTCTGTCAGCAGTCACAAATTCGTTAACTCTGTGCACATTGTCTGGAGTGTGTGCAGTATGAGGCCTGCTGCTGCGAGGACAATCCTCAATATTGCCGTGCCCGCTTTCATCACGTGACCTTCTTGCCCACCGACTATCTGTACTGCGATCGACAGCAGCATCTCCATACACCTTTTTCAACCTCTTTTGGACGTTTTCCACTGTCTCGTTTTCACAGCACAGGAATTCTATGACAACACGTCGCTTCTGACGAACGTCAAGTGTAGGAGCCACCTTGAAGACATGCTGTGACGGCGCCACTCACGGGAACAGGTTGAACTAAGTTTGAAAAGAAGCAGGAAGGATAAATCTAAACACTGTAAAACTTTCGCACATGCAGAATGAAACTGTATTTTTACAAAAATAGTGTGCATTTCTTTTTTGGAGTGACCCTCGTACAATAGAGTACAAGATAAAAACATAATACTCATAATTTTCTCTAACAGTATTAGACATAAAAATGCAAATTACTAAATCATTTCCAGTCAGAGAACTTTCTCCGTAGGCCAGCAAAATTTCTATCTTATCGTCATGCTTGTACACCATACACCTTTACACCACAGAAGCTGTATTCACAGA
This sequence comes from Schistocerca cancellata, assembly GCF_023864275.1. NCBI lineage: Eukaryota > Metazoa > Arthropoda > Insecta > Orthoptera > Acrididae > Schistocerca > Schistocerca cancellata. The sequence goes on along the minus strand of NC_064627.1, from coordinate 773,643,496 downwards.
GGGTATTACCGCCATGCAGTTACTAAGTCACTCTGATGCTCGACTGCACCGGTATGCAGCGTACTGTAAGCTAAAGCAACAACAAATGACGAGTGCGGAGCGAGGGGTGAAGAATACCTGTGTTTACGTGAGTCGGAAATAAAAAAAAAAATAAAAACACACCTGTACTACAGCACAACATTGAACATTGGGTACGTAACGTATACAATCGAGGCTCGGTTTCTCCACAACCTGTGTACTCTCTACCGTTGGCAGATTGACAAAAATGATACCATATGTTACATTTTTGAATAGCTCTTGGAGAGGGTAAGTGTATTCTTGAATAAAATGAACATCGCTCCATTTCAAAAATTTAACGTATCTCCTACATCTGTGGGGATACACAAACGTATAACCTCAGCAGGAACTACCCTGTGATGTTAAAAAACATTGGTTGAAACAATTTTTCCCTTTAACGCATCAGAAAAAAGATTATTTTGGGTGAGCGAGATAAACGGGACACCCGGTATACGGTCCAGGTAACTAGCTATTTTATATGCAGTTAAGTTAGGCCTCATTTCTCTAAAGGGGTTTGCAAATTTCTTGGTAATATATTATCCTCATTCTTGCCAAATCCTTATTTACTATAAGTGAAAAATACTGGCTTTCGGTAGAACCGCTAGATGCGGGGTATGATGTGATGCATGATGTAGTTTTACCAATTGTAGTGATTGAGAATTGTGAAAGAAGATCAGGCTGTTCACTGGTTTTTCAGTATCTGCATTAATAACAGGAAGACAGAGAAGCAACTTGAAAAGATTCCTGCACCACAGGCTGAATAATATGACGCTAAGAAATATTTAGGCAGGTTAAAGCGGAAGAAAGGTGAAGTTAGGTGTTAAGGGGCAAGAGGTAATAGATTGAATGGGCAATGGACTTCTTCCGGCAGCCTTGTGGTAAATGTGCCGAGTAAATGTGATCGCTTGGAGATGTCGTTTTCTAAATGACGAAATGCGATGTGTTGTTTCAGTTGGAAACTGGTGAGACCCATGGAGATGTAAATGTATGCTGGGCACAACAACCTTTCAGTAAGAATTTGAAAACAGAGAATGCAGGGGAGTTAGTAAACAGAAAGAGAGTTTTGTTAGGCACTTATCATGATAGTTGTGTAAGCCAACTTTTACAAGATGAACTAGAATCAGAACATCAGATCACAACTTTTTTTAAGCCTATTGTTGGTCTGTGTCAGACAGAGTGTTAGTAGGTAAAGTTTTCACCAAAGAAGACACCGTGATAACAGTATGTCAGCCGGTCACTAGTATTGATAGAGATCCTTAGTACAAGAGGAGCGCGCCCTAGTGAAGATAGTATCGGCATCGAAACATTTTAGTGTCCTCAGCCACCATGAACTCGCACATTTTATTACATAACTGTTATTGAAGTAACAGTTTTTGCTGTTACCATGGGTGTCTCACAGTTACACTTAGGGAAATAACGCTTTCTGAACTTGGTTGTGAGGAGAAAATTTGCGATCTCTCATCGGTAAACGCAGAAAAAAAGCCAATAATCTCCGTAACTTCGCGTGTGATTTTTACATTTAAAGTTGCCCTAAAGAAATTCTGTATAAGAATTCGAGGTGAAGTAGTCTTTCGAAAGAGTGATTCTGTAATTGACTACAGGCTGTTTGTAACACCATAGCTCTAATGCTCTACGGATTTATTTTGCCTTTTGTTTTATTTAATGTTACATCGTTGAGCTTCTGTAAATGTGTTTGATTGAATCGATAACACAAAATTGTATACTCCTTCCTTTGTAAAAACTTTGATGTCTTTTAGAGTGTAGGAAGTGTAATCTCTGTAATATGTACAATATGAGCAAATTATATGTTTTGTCTTTGTCAGATAATCTCTTTCGTTATCTTTAAAGTTAAATAATTTTAGTTAAATAATTTTTTGCAGCACTACCAATATGTGCAAATGTTCTGTTTTAATTAATATGTTTGGTTGTTACTGTGTAATTGCTGATCCTCACTTAGGGTTCTCAGTTATTTTGTACGTAAAAGGTGTTGTGGTTCCCCTCGGGAACGGAAGCATGCAGCGCGCGCAAATTGTGGTTGGCATGGATAGAAAGGCGGAACAAAGAGTCAGTCGGGGACGAGCTACCAAACTGTCAACTGCTCATGTAAAAGTGGTGTATTGTGGTGGTTCCGAGAGAGGCTTTCCCCGACGCTGTCCAATGCCTCGGATGGATGGATACATAGCCACCAAGAAATGACAGAGTCCAGCAATTCTACCTGCAAATCCACATACCAACATGCAATCGTCACCACATTGCGCACATGGAACACTATAGTAATGTACAGTGAAGGATCAGCTCATAGGATGTTATAGTGTACCCAAATACAAGGTAAAATTTGACTGAACTCTTATACCTACCGTGATTTGTCCTCAGTCGCATATCTACTTGGGGTTCCTCCCACGGTAAAGTGTTTACCGAGTGTCCTTTATTGAAGGCATATTAAAATTAATATGGCATTAGAGTGTGCTAAAACTAATATTGTTTGTTGAAAGGAAATTACAAATATCTCAAATTTAAAGTTCAGAACTGCAACTGTTGAGAGTTATATGTTAACGCTTTCTAAGTACTTGTTTCTCTAGTGTATTGAAAGTGTGTTTAGTTTGCTCTGCTACAGTGGTCAAGATTAAGGCCCCCCCCTCCATTGAAAGTAGTTCAAATGCACAAAGTTACTTAATTATAGAAAGTTTTAATTACTCTTGCTATTCAAGTCAAATTCTGTACAATATTGGGTTCCTCTTGTGTATTGAAAGTGCATATTAATAGTGTAATAGGATCCACAGTTTATCCTTTATGCTCACGATACATAACAATTAATAGAAAGACCACTATCTATGAAAACAGTAATTTTTTTATTCAAAATTCAGTGAGAAATTGTTTGTTAGTGAGATACATTTAACTTTCATTCTACATAGAAAAGTATTTAGCTGAGAGAGACTTAACCTATGACCAGTTCATAATTTTGCAGTGAACTACATTTACAATTTTTTGTCAGATAGTAAAATGTTTGAAAAGTAATACTGAACCTAGGTCCAATTTATGATTCTACAGTGAATATTAATAGTAATGTTATAAACACAATTCAGTTTGAATAAGCCCTGAAAGAAATAGTGTGTATGGTTATCTGTTATATTTATGCAAATAGTTTGTTCTACTCCTTCAGATCCAACCTTACCGTGAACATATGCAGGTGTCAGAGTTCATTGCACTCTCGAGTGACAAAAGTATAGGCTGTGTTTGCCCATTGTAGTTACTTACTTTCATTTCTTGAATAAGAATGTTACTCATTCTCTTGCCTAATTAGGCTGGCGACTCTTACTTTATTCTTTGACCAGCGTAGATAGGTAAAACATCGTTTGTTACTTTTTAAATATTTACGTAATTGTGACTTTCACTTCCGATAAGCCACTTCCGTTAGGCATATCACGGTCAACACAACTAAATTCATTTCAGAGGGTAACACTGCTCTGCTTCTTTATACTGTAAATGTTTTAATAAAAATGATTTCATTTATACGAACTACCTCCAGCTTTGAGGTTATGGTATAACAGTAACCAGCGGTAATGTTATATTTTCACTACAAGATTTAGATCACTGTTGCTCAAAAAGCTTAATATTGTAACTACGGCAATTCAGCATCATGTCTCCAGCACTGGAAAGGTATTAATAGGAAACATATCTATTTTGCTCTTACAGTAAAGTAATAATTTTAAGTAATTTGGTATGTCCTGCTATGTATGTCCGATCACGAATGTTCAGTGTGATCGAACCAATAGTAATTTGTTCCTCACAGCCAAACTAACTACGAAGTAATTTGCTAGAAAAAATAATTTCAAATAAATCAACACACTTAACTTTTTTATTGAATTTCTATTTACATTACACCAGAGAACACATAAATATTCCTTCCTCAACCAAAGGAAAAAAAGTATAGGACGATAAAACTTTCAATTTACTTTCTCTGTCATTTCAGTAACGAAAAAGAATATTTTAGTTCGTTTATTCAATATTCGTTTATCCCTACTTTAAACAAATGAAACAAAAAGTTATACAGAATGTCAGGACAGGGTGTTCCCTGACAGATTGAAATCTTCATAAGAAGAGTTAATGTGGAGGTGGCACGGTTGCTTATGCTGTGAACTAGGTCACACTTTGGTCGTGGTCCTGCTAATTCTGTCAGTGACGGGGCTATACTAACTATGGCTTTAACCTCAACAGGAAAGGAAAGGGAAAAGTGGCCGGGCTAACAACAGAAAATACAAGGTGGTAAGGTACAGTCATGAATGGTAAAGTACCAATGGTTACAGGTGTCAGAGCAGCACTTTTTTGAAGGTAGGGATTGCAGTAAGAAATAATGTTTTGAAGGAAATCGAAGAAGTAAATACAAAAAGCCCAATTCTATCATAAGACGTACAGACAAACAGTTAATTGTTGAAAATTTTCGGCCGTAATCATAAACATATTTTACATTCATTTGTATATACATCAACAAAATAAGAGTAGGTACATACCCTTGAGTGGGTACATACCCTTGACCAATCTGCATGTTTGAGTATTGTGAGGCCAGAGATCTGTTAAATGCTATTGAATATGAGATACCACTAAACTTTTGTAGATCAGAAATGAAGAATGCTGGAATTTTCATATTAATGCTGAATTCCGAACGTTTAAAAACACAGGCTTTAATAACTATTGCGCAGATAGGAACCTGAAAGAATGTTTAGCAGGTGTAAAATTTATTAACAAACCATTTGTAATAGTAATGTACATAATGCACATGGAGGCAGTTGTAATTCATTCATACACCACTTCGAAGAGCTACTGGACAATTTAACAGTAAAATAAAAAGAAATTAATAGTGATAGCTGCTGTCTTTAATATAGATTTTACTAAAAATTCTTACAGTAAAAATTTACTGCAGTCTCTAGTATTGTAATTCAATTTAATTTTTATTATAAACATTCAAATTAGCGTCAGACACAGCAAATGGTAAAGTCTTTATAGACAGGCCTAATGAAAAAAAATAGAATATCCGTCTGGGGCATAATTCTCGAATATATTCTAACTTCGAATATAATAAATTTCCGCCGGCGGAAGTGGGCGAGCGGTTCTAGGCGCTACAGTTAGGAACCGCGCGACCGCTGCGGTCGCAGGTTCGAATCTTGCCTCGGGCATGGATGTGTGTGATGTACTTAGGTTAGTTAGGTTTAAGTAGTTCTAAGTTCTAGGGGACTCATGACCACAGCAGTTAAGTCCCATAGTGCTCAGAGCCAACCAATAAATTTCCTCGAGACGGAACAGCTTCTGTCCACAAATCAGCAAGGGTTTAGAAACCATTGCCCGTGAGAAACTCAGCTCACCATTTTCTCACATAATATACTGCGTAATATGCATGAGGGCCACAGATAGATTCCATGTTCCCAGATTTCCGAGGAGGACATGACACGGTACGCCACTGCAGACTGTTAACGATGGTAGCAGCATATGGAATAGTTTCCCTGAAATGTGAGTGGCTTGAAGACTACTTAAATAATAGAAACCATTAAGTTCTCCTCGACGGCGAATGTTCATCAGAGGCAAGGGTATCGTCAGGAGTGCCACACATAAGTATGATAGGACCGCTGTTATTTTCTGAACACAGGTACGTAAATGTGTAAGGTGAGCGGCTGGTTGCTGATGATGCTGCGGTGTACGGGAAGATAACGTCATTGAGTGGCTGTAGGAAGAAAAAAGAAGACTTAGACAAAATTTATAGTAGTTGTGATGAATGACAATTTCCGCTAAATGTAAAAAAAAAGTATGTTAATGCAGATCAGTAGGAAAAACAATCCAGTAATGTTCGAATACAGCATTAAGAGTGTACTGACTGGTACAGTCACGTTCATTAAATATCTAGGGTCAACGATATAAAGCGATGTAAATTGGAATGCTCACTTAAGGACAGTAGTAGGAAATGTGAATGTTGTTGTCTCCGAGCTATTTCCATTTCTTCGACAGGAAGGTGACTTTCTTTTTCAGCAAGACAACGCACGTCCAAATACGGCTCCTGAGACACAACGTTCTTTTTGTTATGTACAAGAACTGCCTTGGCCAGCAATACGACCAGATATCTCGCCAATGGAACGCATATGGGATATGATGAAGCGGCAACGTACTCGATCTCCAGGGCCTGCAGGAACCACTGTCGCTTTGCAACAAAAGCAGCAAGATGCGTGGGACAATCTATCACAGGATGCCACCCGGCATTTTTAAGATGGTTTGCATGTGAGAAAGGCCGGCCGGTGTGGCCGAGCGGTTCTAGGTGCTTCCGTCCGAAACTGCGCTGCTGCTACGGCCGCAGGTTCGAATCCTGTCTCGGGCATGAATGTGTGTGATGTTCTTAGGTTATTTACGTTTAAGTAGTTCTAACTTCTGAGGGACTGATGACCTCAGATGTTAAGTCCCATAGTGCTTAGAGCCATTTGAACCATTTTGCATGTGAGATAAAATGACTGCATTGCCACAGGGAAGGGTATATTACGTATCGATGTCTCTGTTTAGGTACCCTTTACTGTATATGGTCTGAATTTGTTATTGTACACTCCTACGATGGCGAACTACCTCTCACCACACTTGCCAACAAAATGACTGACCTTCAGACTGCTGCATTTTTTTCCGGTAGTGTATTAAGACTGAGTTCAATCTAGCCATGTGATGCCTAAATTTCGTATTTCAGCCTCTTTGAATTTCTCTTCCAGTAAATCTGTTTTTACCATTTTGCACAAAGATGTTCCTTAGCAGCTTCTCATCATCTTTTTCGATAACTGAACATGTCTTCAGGTTCCTGTTTCTTCAGCAGCTTTAAATATCCTCCTGTGTTATTTGTATCTGACGTTCCTATATAAACTATAAACATTTCTTTTTCTAAAACATACAAATTCTTTTTTTATAATGGGTGTGTGCTAGAGTCGGACTGAAACAATGACAAGGAATACAAGATGGAATTCCTTGTGAACCGACGACACACTTGTATACAATGTGTCGGCGTATTTGCAAACAAAAATATATGACATTGTAATTCCTTGTCGTATCTGATGCCACAAGACAAAATGCAAAATAATTTTGTTTTAAATTATTGCGCAAAATTGTCTCTGAGGTAGATCGCGAAGTTGCATATTCGAATTTACGCCGTAATAAAAGTGAGCATATGTCCTCCCGATTAATTGCCTTGTAGATACACTATGTGATCAAAAGCATCAGGACACCTGGTTGAAAATAACTTACAAGTTCGTGACGCCCTCCATCGATAGTGCTACAATTCAATATGATGTTGGCCCACCCTTAGCCTTAATGGCAGCATCCACTCCGGCACAGGCTGTGCATTATGAACAGGTGCTCGATCGTGTTGAAAGATGCAAAGGCCATCCCCGAATTCCTCTTCAACAGTGAAAATGTAAGAATGTGCTTAAAATATCAATGTAGGTCTGTGCTATCATAGTGCCACGCGAAACAACAAGGTCACCCTTTATGTAAAACACGGCCACACTGAAGTTGACTCCTCACCGATAGTCGAGTGGGAGGTCTCTCCAAGAAGAGGCTGTCAGGGAAAGACTTTCTGGGTAGCCGATCAGATGGCCACACCGGTTCATCTGACTCGCAGGTTTTGTGGGCTATCTATGGCTGATTAATTTCCTGTGTCAGGCGAAATCGCTCGCCTGTTTCAGACGAAGCATCTCGGACCGTAAGGTCTGGGCACTCACAGAGGATGGGTTTACTGGTAGCTTTGAGCTCCATCGTTAGGTGCGTAATGGGGCCACCTAGGGATATGGCTGCCAAGGAGGGAAACAATCCAGTGCGTACTCAGTGTGCATACCGGGAGAAGTCATTCCATATGAGGAAAGTGTGCTTCTCTATGCCATGAAGATCACAGGGTGCATATAACTGCAAGTGGTAGCTCATAACGGAACTAACGGTGTGTGTCAATTTGGATCAGAAGAAATTCTCTCTGGTTTCAGGCGGGTAGCTGACGCCAACTGCCAGTTTTGCTTGTGAGACCAAGGGGGAGCTCGTCATCTGTAGCATCGTCGACAGAACTGACTGTGGTCCTTTGGTACAGAGTCGGGTGAAGGGTCTGAATCAGAGACTCAGACGGTTCTGCGACCATGCGGTTTGCAGATTCCTCGCCATAGGATAGTGGGTTTCCGGGTTCTGCTTAAAAGGTTACGGGTTTACTGCACACAAGAAGCGGCTACGTGGATACTGGAGGCTGTGGACGGACTGGGCTGTTTTTTAGGTAACAGGGTCTCGGGAAACTACAGAAAGGGCGTCACTCTACGAACTGCATGACAAACACAGAAAAGTAGACCTAGTAAATATGGTTATTGTTATTGTAAATTGTCGTAGCTGTGTTGGAAAAGAACCAGAGCTCCAAGCGCTAACGGCCGGCCGCGGTGGTCTAGTGGTTCTAGGCGCGCAGTCCGGAATCGCGGGACTGCCACGGTCGCAGGTTCGAATCCTGCCTCGGGCATGGATGTGTGTGATGTCCTTAGGTTAGTTAGGTTTACTTAGTTCTAAGTTCTAGGCGACTGATGACCTCAGAAGTTAAGTCGCATAGTGCTCAGAGCCATTTGAACCAATCCAAGCGCTAACAGGTAGCTCTGAAGCTCAAATCGTTGTAGTACAGAAAGCAGGCAAAAGCTGGAAATACTTTCAGCGTAAATTATTACAAAGGACATAACCGCGTTCAGAAAGAATAGATTAAATGCATTTGGTGGTGAAGTGCTTATTGCTGTCGGAAGTAGTTTACCTTGTAGTGAAATCAAAATAGATAGACTTGTGTGTTGGACTGAGATTATGCCTGACAAACGGAATAAATTAATAACTGGTTCCTTATATCGACCCCTCAACTCAGGTTTTACAGTTACTGAACAATGCAAAGAAAACTTCAGCCTCACTTCAATATTAGAACGCCCCACTCATAAAGTTATAGTTGGTGGAGACTTCAATCTAGGCTCGATATGTTGGCGGAAATACATGTTTAAAGTCGGAGTTAAGCATAAAACATCGTCCGAAATCGTCCTCAAAGTGTTCTCAGGAAATTATATTGAACGATTACTTCATGAGCCCATTCGAAGTGTAAATGCTGGCGAAGAAAACTTGGCCTCTTAGCAACAAATAGTCCCGACGTAATAGGGAGCATCGTGAGGGATACAGGGATTAGTGACCACAGGGCTGTTTTGGCGAGACATAATACCATAAAATTCACACCCATTAAAAATAAAAGCAAAATATCTCATACATCCATTTAAAAAAGGAGATAAAAATTCGCTTGAGGCCCTCGTGGGTGATTGTACTTTATATAATCATAGAAAGTAGTGTTCTCAATAAACGGCCCTTTTCAGGGTCACAATAAGTTTTGATCGTCCAGTATATTTACTTAATCCGTGTTGCTCAAAAACTCACTTCCTCCCATGTTATTCTTATGGGTTTTTTCGCTTCTTGTTGCAAAAACTCACAAAAACTGCCCGTGTTGCCCGGATTTGAATGCGCGCCACGGTTTGAGTCGCGCGCCGGTCAAAGCAACACGCTACCTAAGAGCCAGTACTCCCTCCAATCTGAATATGTAAGCGTAGACCAGATGTATTTTAAATTCAAAGAAATAGTGCCGACGGCTGTTGAGAGACAATACCAAATAAATTAATAGCATATAGTTTAGATCCCCCATGGTATACAGAACACGCCACAACCCTGTTGGAGAAGAAACGGAAACAACATTCCAAATTTAAAAGAAAGCAAAATCATCAAGAATGGGGTAGTTGTACAGCAGCTCGAAATGTAGTGCGAATTTCAATGCGAGGTGCTTCCAATACTTCCAACAAAGAACTCTGTCTCGAAATCTAGCAGAAACTCCATGGAGATGCAAAGCATACCAGTGGAAAGACACAATCGGTACCTTCACTGCGCCATATCAATGGTGGCGTTCCAGATGACAGTGCCACTAAACTACAATTAATAAACATCATTTTCCGAAATTGCTTCACCGAAGTAGACGAACCAAGAACAATAGGCAACACCAATAACTTCGAAGTAGGTATCGTCTGTGCGGTAAAGCAGCTTAAATCACATAATAAAGGGAAGGCTTCCGGTCCTGACTGTATACCGGTCAGGCTTTTCTCAGAATATGCTTATGCAGTAGCTCCATGTTTAGCGATCATATACAACCCATTGCTAGGTGAAGTATCCGTATCTAAAGTCTAGAACGTTGCACAAGTCATACCAATATCCAGGAAAGGAAATAGGAGTAATTCGCTGAATTACATTACATACCGTTATCGCTAACGTCGTTTTGCAGTAATACTTTGGAACATATATTGTGTTCGAGCATCACGAATCACCTGGAATAAAACGATTTATTGACAAACAGCCAATATGGATTCAGAAAATATCGTTCTTTTGAAATACATCTAGCTGTTTATTCTCTCGAAGTAATCAGTGCTGTTGACAGGGGATATCAAATTGATTCCATAATTTTAGATTTCCCGAAGGCCTTTGACACTGAATCTCACAAGCAAATTCTAATCGAATTGTGTACTTATGGACTCAGTTGGCTCACTGGATTCGTGATTTCCTGTCAGAAATGTCGCATTTTGTAGTAATTGATGGAAAGTCATCGAGGAAAACAGAACTAATGTAAAAAAATGGTTCAAATGGCTCTGAGCACTATGGGACTCAACTGCTGAGGTCATAAGTCCCCTAGAACTTAGAACTACTTAAACCTAACTAACCTAAGGACACCACACACATCCATGCCCGAGGCAGGATTCGAACCTGCGACCGTAGCGGTCGCGCGGTTTCAGACTGTAGCGCCTAGAACCGCTCGGCCATCCCGGCCGGCAGAACTAATGTATAACATTCCCCAAGGAAGAGTTACATGCCCTCTTCTGTGCCTGATCCACATAAACTATTCAAGAGACAATCTGAGTAGTACTCCCAGATTGTTTGAAGATGATCTGTCATCTTTCGTCTTATAAAGCCATCAGATGATCAAAACAAATTGCAAGATGTTTAAGCAACTGTATGGTGCGAAAACCGGCAATTGACTCTAAATATCGGAAACTGTGAAGTCAACCACATGAGGACCAAGGAATCCGCTGAATTTCGGTTACACGATAAACCACACATGAAGCTATATAGTTAGAGAATACAATTACGACTGACTTACGTTGGAACGATCACATAGGAAACGTTGTGGGTAAAACAAACCAAAGATTACTATTTACATTTGAAGACACTGAGAAATTGCAACAGGTGTACTAAACAAGACTGCCTACACTACGCTTGTACGTCCTTTTCTGGAGTACTGCGGTGCGGTGTGGGACGCGCATCAGATAGGATCGAAGGAGGACATCGAAAAAAGTTCAAAGAAGGGCAGACCGTTTTGTACCACTACAGAATAGAGGAGAGAGCGCCACGGATAGGCTACGTGAATTGGAGTGACAATCACTAACACAAAGATGTTTTTCGCTGCGGCAAGATACTCCCACGAAATTTCAGTCACCATCTTTCTCCTCAGAGCGTGAAAATATTTTGAGACGCCCAACTACATAGGGGGGAATGGTCATCATAATAAAATAAGAGAAATCAGAGCTCGCATGGAATGCTTTAAGTGTTCGCTTTTTATGCGCGCCGTTCGAGAATGGAACGGTAGAGAAATAACTTAAAGATGGTTTCATGAACTGTCTGCCAGGCACTTAATCATAAATTGCAGAATAATCATGTAGATGTAGATGTGTATATATAATGCTACGTGATCGCTTACAATGAGAAAGAGCATCGTGAATGACACCAGTGCTATACGATGTATTACACGTGTTAATGGTAATTATCGGGCCAGAAAGAATACCACACTACAGAAGAAAGGATTTTTGATTCCTTTTTTAATTTTAAACCTGAAGAAATTTGATTTCGGGCATTAAGATAAAAAAAGAAAAAGAATAGGAGAAAAAGTAGTAAAACAGTTGAAGAATACAGTGTGAGGAGCCAGCCATCGAATTCGTTTTTGGTGAGAGACAGAACGGGTTATAAGGGGAGATGGCAGCTCCCTCAACCCTGCTCTCACCCTCCCACAAAAAAAGAAAAACAATGTCTTGCGGTAAATGCCGTGTCTACAAACCACGTGGTCACAGGACGGAATCCTGCCGGACCATGGAAAATTTCATTGTGTTTTTAACTTAGCCATCATCCCTGAACAATGTGAGGCGTCACCAGAAACGACACGTGGTTCAGATTCCACGTTTAACAACAAGTCCGTCCAACTTTGTTGGTGCGCTGGTTAGGGGTCGGACTGGTAGACGATTGGGCCCCGGTTTGATTCCCGGCCGGGTAGGAGATTTTCTCCGCTTGGGGACTGTGTGTTGTGTTGATCCCATATTCGTATCGTGATAATTAACATTAAAATGTTGAGGTGGTTGTGATGATGCGTCTCTATGGCCAGTGAAACCCTTAGGTCTCCATTCCCGTTTGGATAACAGGGGAGACAAAAGCCGCCTCAGCGGTATCCAATTGAAAGACTTGCACCCGGCCACTGAGCGAAGTGAATCATTATTATTACCGGCCGGAGTAGCCGTGCGGTTCTAGGCGCTACACTCTGGAACCGAGCGACCGCTACGGTCGCAGGCTCGAATCCTGCTTCGAGCATGGATGTGTGTGTTGTCCTTAGGTTAGTTAGGTTTAAGTAGTTCTAAGTTCTAGGGGACAGATGACCTCAGATGTTAAGTCCCATAGTGTTCAGAGCCATTTGAGTTAATCATTATTATTAGTCGCTATGGTGTTGTACTTGACTCGAAGATTAGAAAGGCACAACATTAAGAAGTATATTTCTGTTTTTTATAATATTGGTACAAGGCATTTTATAGAGGCCATAACTCTTATCGCAGTGCTGCGTCGTGTCGTTTCCTACTTACTCGTCAACAGCAAGAGCAGTTTCGGAATTTTTCGTCTTTGCCACTACCAGAGGGTCGCATAACAGTAATAGATAACATTCTTAATGTAGGGCCTGCAGGGCTCCAGTCTGAAGGGATCTGTAAACTGCAGCAGATGACACCGCACGAGCGTAACCGATATATCTGGGCATGCGGAGTGCCGGTCAGCTGTTAGGCTGTACGGAGGACCGGTGCTGAGGTTGCGGCAGCACTTCTCGAGTGGTTCCTGTCAGACGAGATTGCCGCCGAGAGCCGTGGACCAGTATATAAGCGGCGGCCGCCGGCTGTCACCGCACACGGCCTCCAGCACTGACCAGCGGACAACATGGCTTGCAAGGTGAGGCTCAGGACCCTCTTGTAGTTGACTCGTGGTACTGTTTTAGTTTGTTCCATATACACGCGGTACCCGAATCGTGTGCGAAAAACTCGCAGTCCAGCCAACATGTTTCGCAATAGCTAATTTATATATTGACACGTACAGAAATAACATTTTTATATGAACGCCCTTCACAGACTTTCCACATTTCCAAGTGCCTTATACATCGAAATCACCTACGTAGGTACCTCCCATGCCATTGTAAGGTAGCTGGTGGGAAGTATTTTGTACCCTTAGCAACATCCCCATCATTTTACACCAAAAGCGAGCATTGGAGAATCGACTGTCCGTATAAAACCTCTATTTGGTCTAATATCCTTTGTCTTGCTCTCGTTTATTTGCTTATTAGAATTTTTCTCTAGTATTGGTGCGTTATACAGGCACAATTGTTTTTCACCAAAAAAATCGTGTTTATATTCCAGAAATCAGTGTAAGGTAGTTGCCCATTTTCCGAGCAAACTCGTTTTGAGTTAACAAGCCTGCTACAAATGCACCGTTCAATTACTGGAACAAAATTTCTGAAGCTCTCTGTAGAAGATTAAAAGCAATTCTTCAACTTAAATGAGGTAAAAGATTTGAGGATTTACCGTCACAGTGGGGGCGGGTGAGGGCAGGGGAGCTGGGGGAGGGGGAGATGTTTTGCGTGGTAAATCACTCAGCGTCCACGTTCGCGACCACAGTTCACAACGAACTTCGAGCCCTTAAATCAACCGTCGAAATTTGTTGAAATGATCCCAGCCGCATTGGGCAGTTTTCTGCCTCAAATCCAGTCCTAGGAAGCATGAATCCGCATTCCCATAACGTTTCAAAATATTTGAGGTGGTTACCCTGACTACTTCGTTAGCAAGACCACAACTGATTACCTAACTGATATATTTAGCTAGTACTTCGCTCTGCACATCTTAACGTAGCCCAGATTCTGGTTGCCTCCGCATTTCTTCTACAAACGGTGTATGTAACACAGCAGAGAGCTGATTACACAGTGTTTCATTATTTTTCGCAATGTGCCTTTATGAGCCTAATAACATTTATATAGCTCTAATCTGTTAGATTTTTCTAAACTGTAAACCATCGGCATTATTTAGACAGGAAATGACTACGTACATTTTCTATAACATTTTCTTGAACTTAAGTCAATTTATGTGATAAAAGACCCCTCGTTTTAGCATAACTGAAAGCAGTGGAATCTCAAAAGGCATCTGAATCGTATCTTGTCAGTTAACAGCCTTTAAATGGATGAAAGAAAATGATGTGTGACAATTTAACGAAGCAAGAAAATACTAGAAGAAAACACACTGCATATGACATCATTTAATTTCTAGACGTTTTTCATATAATACATGATTACTGTCTGAAAATATATTTTACTTTCGCGATATTAAAAGTTTTTGGGGTTTGGTACAATGTCAGTCTTTCCGTAACCTACGCATGCGATCTTTCGGCCATCTTACTGGCGCCTTCTCTGGGAAGCTGCCGGCCGGAGTAGCCGAGCGGTTCTAGGCGCTACAGTCTGGAACCGCGCGACCGCTACGGTCGCAGGTTCGAATCCTGCCTCGGGCATGGATGTGTGTGATGTCCTTAGGTTAGTTAGGTTTAAGTAGTTCTAAGTTCTAGGGGACTGATGACCTCAGTGCCATAGTGCTCAAAGCCATTTGGGAAGCTGACAGCACATTGCGGACAGCTCCAGGTGCAAAGGCAACGACAGAGAGACCGAAACAATGGATCCGGAGATTGTGGAAACAACGACTCAGTACCAAAATACAAGATTTTCTTAATACCATCAACAACGGCCTTGGGAGCCTATTCTTATGTGATGCTTAATTTGCCGTTAGCAATGATTAATGCGTATAGCCTCTGTCGTATAGTTGCTTATATGTTGTGCTCTTTGCTTATCAGCAGGTGATAATTTTCGTGGCAGCTCTGTCGCTGGCTCATGCCGGTTACTTGGGCGCCCCTGCAGTCCTCGCCCCCGCCGCCCCCATCGCTAGGGCCTACGCCCCCGCTATCGCCGCCGCCCCCATCGCAAGGGCATATGCCCCAGCCATCGCTGCCGCCCCTATCGCCAGAGCGTACGCCCCAGCCATCGCAGCCGCCCCCGCAATCCGCACCGCCCCCGTGGCCGTGGCCGCCGCCGCCCCCGCCGCCGTCGCTGCCGAGTACGACCCGCACCCCGAGTACAGCTTCGCCTACAACGTGCAGGACGCGCTGACGGGCGACTCCAAGAGCCAGCACGAGAGCCGCAGCGGTGACGTCGTCCAGGGCAGCTACAGCCTGGCCGAGCCCGACGGCTCCATCCGCACCGTCGACTACACCGCCGACCCCGTCAACGGCTTCAACGCCGTCGTGCACAAGGAGGCCGGCGCCCATCCCGCCGTTGCCGCCGCCCCCGCCCGTGTGGCCGTCGCCGCCCCCGCCATCGCCGCGGCCCCAGCGCTAGCGTACGGTGCCGGCCTCGGCTACGGTTATGCTAGAGCAGCCTACGCTGCCCCCGCCATTGCCGCCGCCCCCATTGCTAGGGCAGCCTACGCCGCCCCCGCCATCGCCGCTGCCCCTATCGCCAGGGCTGCCTACGCCGCCCCCATCGCTAGGGCGGCCATTGCTGGACCCGCTCTGGCGTATGGAGGATACGGATACGGTGGTTTGGGATATGGCAAGGCTATTCTTGGGTAAACGCTATTGTACAAACTATTCATTCGCATTTTGGCGAATGTTTCTGTTATTCTACACTTTCTGTGTAACAAAGTCTGATATGTAAATAAACCGCTGTTCACTTTAAAGTATTGGTTGCTGTTTCCGTTCCCCTATCTCGGCGGCGAGCATAATATAGCTTTGTATCACATAATTTCTTTACAACACAATTACTCGAGCATCCTTTTACTGAGAATATTTTGTGGAAAACGCAAACAGGGCAACTAAAATGTTTAGTTGGAGACTGTATTGATATTGGATTTTCTTCACCCATACCACTCCAATGTCTAGAAAACGAAGTCATCGTCTGAAGTATTTTTAGAATTTTTTTTGTTATAGCGGTATAAATATTACACAAAGGCTATAAATCAACAACTTTTGCATTTACACGCGATGAATTAACTTCGTTGGAAAGAAGAAGATCAGATGGAGTAATAAGAAGAATCTATAACTATTTCCTATTGTCTGTCGGTAACGTGTGAGCCTCGTAATTGACAATCAACCCAAAGTCTGCTGTTCCTATTTGTGAGACTATCATTTTAGTACTGTTGCAAGTAGACGTAAATGATGAAATTTAATGTTTGTAGATGGTTAATAGGCGTCTTCTCTACGTCACTAAGCATGGATCCGATTGGCGACTAAGGTCATAAGAAGCCCAAAATTCTGTGTGAGAGGTGAGCCACAGTGGCTGTCTGTATAACAGCATTCACCTAGAATGGCAGTGACCTTAACGTAAGAAGTTGTTGGTAGTAACGCAGGCTGTTTGCTAAGTCAGATACTAATTCAACGAAATTTGATGTTGGTTGGGGGGGGGGGGGGAGGGGCAGGACAGAATAGTCTATGATTTAAACACTCTCGCAAATTATGCTTACACAATCTAACAATACTGCACACAATTTTACTGAATGTCAGTTCTATTTGCAGCAACAATTTTTGCACGAGCAGTTTCGGCCCTTAGGTCATTCATTTAGTGCTAACAATTGGACGACTGAATTCCATCTGTCAGCTGGACTACTCGGTGCACAATGATCACAGTACTTTACACCGCAATATGGCTTTTTATATATTATCTGTTTACTGTAACACACGATCTTTCAACGTTGGCTTTGCTGAAAGACTCTATGGGGTAGCTTTTAATATACTGGACAACGATCAACAACATGATACAGCAACTTCCGTGGACTAGCACGCATCTCACAGTCGGAAGAATGTTCTTTTGTAAAGTTGGATAAGAGGCGTGTCCTGTAAGAAGACGCTCTTACATCAGTTGGTATGATATTGTTCCAGCCGTGGGCGTCGGCAGATTAGATTAGTACTTGTTCCATAGATCATTAATACAACATTACGTAACGATGTGGAACGTTAATAATGATGTGGAACGTTAACAAAAGGTGTCTATACAAGATATTACATTACATAAAATATTACATGACACTTAATATTTTTACTTTTTTTTCTTTTCTTTTTTTTGTCGGTGTTGGTGAAATTACCCACTTGCGACAGGAGTAAAACTCTTAGTTTGCCATTTCTTATATAACTGATTCGATTAGTATGAAAACGCGCCCCAGTAATAAAATTTATCGAAAATTATAAAAACATTTTTGTACCTCAAATGACTGTATTTACCCAGTTAGTATTTTATAGGTAGATTACTCCGTTATCGATACGGTAAGCATATTCAGTTGCATATGCGTAGTATACCTTCTTATGTTACTGGTATGAATGTGATTGTGACCGTTTTGATTCAGCGATCTAAAATTTCATCTTCATATGATTAATTCCAGAGTATTCAACGAGTTATGCATTAAAGCTAGAAAATTTTTACAAAATATTTATTTACACTCTCTTAATTAGATGCGAAGCGAAAATTAAAATTATGAAACAATAAACAATCAGAACAGTGGATAACATCCTATTAGATATCAAGAAAAGTAACCAACATCAGTATTCCTCGAAGTTTAGGACCAACCTAATAAAGGCTTATTAGATGTGATGCCATCTACAGCACTTTCTTTGCTTACAAAAAACATCTGATCAAGTTAATGGATTTATGCTTTCTGTTTATTGATGTTGACTGGTATAACTAAGATCTGAACAAAATGTGTTCTTAAAACTACATTTTTCACTCGGGCACGTACAGTGTAACTTAGAGCCTGTAACAGACTACATGAAGTGAGAAATATTGCAAAATAACTCTCAAATTAACCAGTGCAGTCGACTTTTAGCAACCTAGGACTGAACTAAGTCACTACCCGTCTTTCCATCTTCTCAAGTAGTGCATCATTCATTCTCCACTGCTGTAATCGTACAAGATTTATTTTAGGACGATGTGGTTTATGAGTAAATGTGACAGAGTATAGAACACTAAAGCAGCCCATTCTTTAGTAGTGCCCGAGTGTTTGGGATCCCCACCAGGTCTGATTAGAGAAAGACATCGAAGCAGTGGAGGTGGGGGCTACTGGATTTGTTGATCGTAGGTTCGATCAACACGCGAGTATTGGGGAGATGCTTCGTGAACTCAAATGGGAATCCCTGGAGGGACGACGACGTTCCTTTCGCTGAATACTACTTCTTCTTCTTCTTCTGACTAGGTTTCTCCTGTTTGTCTGCCTCACTCCGTGGATGTACAGGACCAGTTGCTTGGGTGGTTGTCCGGGTAGTCCTTTCCCTAGCAGTCGCCCATGTTCACAAATGTAACTTGTCTTGAAAGGTCCATCCTTTCCACGTAATACTTCTCTTTTCTTATCCTGTTTTCATCCATTTGTTTATATTTTGTACGCTACATTGTTCTCTTAACGATACATCTGTTCGTTTGCCCACATGGATACTCCTTGGATCTGTGTTACTACCTTCATTTCCATTGCCATTAAGTTTTGTTTTATCTGTTTTGTTTCTGCTCTAGTTTCTGCTGAATACGTTAAAACAGAACCCATCATTGTTTTGTGTATTTTTATTTTTCCCTGCCTACCATTACTCCCATTTACTTGATATTTCAGTTCTATGGTTAAGTCTTCATAGCTGGTGACAGCAGTCCTCAGATAATTAAAGCTCCTCACTTGTTCAATTGACATAACATCTATTTCTAATTTACATAGTACAGCTGCTTTTGATGTTGCCATATTCTTAGTCTTTTTAGATGAGATTTCCATGTAACATTACTTAGGTGTTTTGTTAAATTTGTGAAGTAAACTTTGCAAATTATCCTCATTATTTGCTATCAGTAAAGCATGATCATCACGACATATAATATTTACCATTTTATTTCCCATTTTATAGCCAAGTTTCCTTCTTGCGTCATCAATGATGTGACCCATTATTAAGTTGAATGGGAGTGGGCTTAATGAGTCTCCTTGTCAATTTCCTTCATCTAGTATAATTTCACCTGTGTATCCTTTGTGTGTTTTAATTCTCGTTTTATTATCTGTATATCTATCTTCTATGATTTTCACTAACCCATTGCTACTCTCTTGTCTTTTACGGTCTGAATTATATCATGTTTTCTCATACTAACAAAGGCTTTTGACAAGCCAACGAAGCACAAGTAGGCTGGGTTATTAAACACTATGGACTTCTCCATTATCTGTCTTAAAGAGAAAACAGCATCTGTTGTTATACCGTTTTTCTTGAATCCTTAAGAAAGTTTAGAGAATCAGCGTTTAAAGTGGACTGCAGAGCGGTTCTGCTGCATACATTTCGCTTAATAATCACAAATACAAGACATATTAGGGCTTGCACGAAGGCAGGTAGGCTGTAGTTTTCCACTCGCTGTATTTGCGAGTGGAACAGAAAAGTCATACATCGTATGGTGGCTTGCGGAATATTCAAGTAGATGTAGATATTACAAAATCGATAGTCAGTGACCTTTCAGATGATGAAATGAAGTTACCTCTCTGTTCAGGAGAAACTGGGGTATTTTAGGAAACTTCTCAATGATATTATGTGAAATAATGAATATAGTGCTCGTGACATGAACCCAAAAATATAAGACACATACTTTCCTCAGAACTAACCCCACTTAAATTAAAGTCTACCAAAAACAGGAGTATCAGGGAATAAAGGCATCTTCTAAGATAAACAGGAAAGTATCTACCCGTAAGCAACAGCTCTTCACTGTTTCCACAGCTCTTATTAGGCACAATGCAAAATACTGAAGAAAATAATCCAGAAATCGGAGAAAATGCATTATGAGAAGAGTTAGGTACTTAAAAAAGGTAAATATAGTATATAGTGCAGGAAGAGGAATTAAAGGATGTAGTGAAGGAAGAGATTGTTATAACTAGAGATAAGGTTGAGCAGCAAATGGTACAGTGATTACAGATATATTCAGCGTTTCAGATCACTTTAACAAGTATCTTATATGTGTTGCGGAAAATAAGGGGTTATCAGTTTCAGTAAATGATCCCATGAAATATTTGAGATGAGGCCTTACAAATAACTACAGCATATTTTACTTTTAGTGATATTCATACTATAATCTCTTTCAGAGACACTATCCATTCTGTTCAATTGATCATCTAAGTCCCCCGTTACCTGAGAGGATTACCACGTCAGCGGCAAACCTAAGTGTTTATTTAGTCACCCTGAACATTAATTCCCTTTCTAAATATCTCTTTGCTTTTCTTTACTAATTTCTCAAAGCACAGATTGAACATACTCTAACCCTTACCTCACTCCCTTCTCAGCAACTGCTTTCCTTTCTTGTCCTGCTCTTTCAACAGCAGTCTGGTTTCTGCACAAGTTGCAGATAAACTTTCACCTCATGTATTTTATCCCAGACCATTTCAGAATTTGGAATAGTGTTTTCTAACCGACGCAGTCCAAAACTTCTACAACCTATCTTCTAAGGTAAGATGTAGCCTCAGCATTTCTAGCATGTTCCTTCATTTCTAAAGAACTCAAATTGATCTTTCTCGAAGAGGTCTTCTATTCGTGTAATAATTTGTGTAATATTCTATTCGTGTTAATATTTTGGAACAATGAGTTACTAAAATGACGGTACATTAATGTTCACAACTGTCTTCTGGGTCAGGACATCACACACTGATTTCCAGAAATAACTGCAACACGGCGCCTTTTATAATGCTTAGTTTTTAGTTATTTACCATGATAGATTTCGAATAGCCCAGCAACTCGCCATCAGACGATACACACTTTTGACTAGTATTTGGAACACTGTGCGGTTCGTGTAGCTATGGCAAGATAGAAAAACGAAACAAGCAAGCACTGAATGTGTCGAAAATTATTTATAACGTCGATTCATAGGCATTACTTATAGGTATTCACAACCATGGGTTTATTCGTGGTGCATACATTACTCTGCAAACCATAATATACGTTTTCCAGTTCCGTTAATTCTAAGCATATCACAAACTTTACCGCAGGCAGCAATTTTACCTGTATTACAAAATGTAAACAAAGAAAAGAGCGTGATTAAAGTTAGTGCTCAATGAAATTGTGTTGGGGCAGGTATTTTCTTTGCTCAACATTCACATTTTCTAAAATTCCACATTGCTGACAGTAAATATACAGATATGGATTAATATGACATTCGTTATTACAAAACTAATATGTTTTCATTATTACCAAATTAACATGTGTTATCTACAGCATTTATCAGACTAAGAGTTCATGATGATATTTCATCTATAGTGTTAGTACTGGAATTACGTTTGGCATGTTTATTTTACACAATGATTCTAATCTAAACATCAGAGCTTATTATATGCGTGGCTTTCCACACAAACAACAAAATACTAAACAAAAATAGTTCATAAGACTGAAATAGCAAACCCAAATTTCATAAAACTGATGTGTATATAAATTAATTATGACTGCTTCTCTTGGTTCTCAGTAGATGAACTAGGAAAAAAATTTAGCACAATGACACAATCTGTTCAAAAATTCTGAATAAATTCTGTTTTGCTGCCCACCTAAGTCAAAATAGATTTTCAGTTACAGACCTAAAAATTAATTCTTAGCACAGTTTAAAAATTCTAAATAAATCCTATTTTGCTGCCCAGCTAACTCAAAATCAATTTACGATAACGTTGGAAGCTGGAGAAGTGAATTAAAATTTGTGCTGCGGCTAGGACTCTAATTCGAATCTTCTTGCTTACTAGGCAGATATGCTAACCACTACACCACCTCACCATATGGTCAACATAGCTGCACGAAATACCCAAGTCTTATCCCTCCCCAACACAAACTTCAGTTCACATCTCCCCTTAAATTGTCACTATTACCAGGGCTCTCCGACAGTGGAATAGCACCCTAGCATTGGACGCAATGGGGAAGTGCTGTACTACATGTGATCTTCCTAGAAAGCAAGTAGACCCGGGTTCGCGTCCTGGTTGCAGCACAAATTTTAATTCACTTCTTCAGCTTCAAACTTTATCGTAGACAAATTAGAGACATCAATTGCTGAAGGAAAATTTTTATTTAAGATCAAAATAAATTTTCAATTACAGACAGAGTAGCTAGTCTCCATATTATGTACTCTGTAGTCAAAGCAATAAAGATGGGCCTACTGGAATAATTAGAGATTTTCACCCATAAAAATAAATCATTCCTCATCATTTAAATGAAAAAATTATTTCACAAATAACCTATTTTTTCACAATTTTGAAGAATCTTTTAACCCTTAAAAACTAAACAGTTGCTCTGAACTTACATACCTATTACACAAAAAAACACACACACACACACACACACACACACACACACACACACACACAACATCTCCATCCTTACAACTCCC
The DNA here is from genome assembly GCF_023864275.1 of Schistocerca cancellata. Taxonomy (NCBI): domain Eukaryota; kingdom Metazoa; phylum Arthropoda; class Insecta; order Orthoptera; family Acrididae; genus Schistocerca; species Schistocerca cancellata. Next base: position 773,620,662 of record NC_064627.1, on the reverse strand, counting down.
ATCCCTCACTAAGTCCCTCACCTCTACCTCCTCACAACACCCCTTTCCTAGCAGAACACCTACTCATCACTGTCTCTTTTTTCCACACAAACAAACACAAACACACACACACACACACTCTGTCCCCTGTATATCACCATCCCAAATGCCCACGTTACGTAACGTTGTCATTAAATCAATTCATCGACTTGCTAAGCTCAGCTATTTAGTTCATAATCAATAATCAGTGTGTTATAATCAAAAGTAATTATCTAGAACATAATTTCATTTCTAACATTATAGACGAAATATCATCCTGAACTCTTAGCTTGATAAACTTTGTAAATAGCACAAGTTAATTCTACAATAATGAATTACTGTCACTTTCATTATAGAATGTTAATATTAAACCGTATGTATTTAGTGTCGCCAATGTGCAATTTTAGAAGTATGAACGTTGACCCATGAAAATATCTACTCAATACAAATTCTTTGAACACTAATTTCAGTCATGCTCTTTGGTTTGTTTACATTCTGTAAAGCAAGGGGGAGTTGCTGTCTGTGACAACCTTTATGTAGAGCTTAGTTGTAATGGAACTGGAAAACAACATGAATCCAGAGTAATGCGTGCACCAGGAATAACCTAGGGTTGCTGTTAACTGCAATCCTTCAAGTCGATCTTATGTTGTAAATAATTCTCGTCACATTCAGTGTTTAACCGTTTCGTTTTTCTATCTTACCAAAGCTACACGACATCACAATTTCCCGTAGATTCATTAAATGTTAGTACCATATGATGACAAGTCGTTAGATGCTTAGAAACCGGTCGATAAAAACTGAAGCATCGCAAAAGACAACAGATTGTAGTTATTTCTGGAAATATTTACTCTTCACACTCCCAGTGTTACACGCCAATAATGGATAAAAGTTTTATTACATTCTTCTTGAGGTCTGAGGAGATTTCGTCTGTCTGGTATGTCTTGTACACTAGGTGAAATATTTGTCCGACTGTTGTTTCTCCCAAGAATCTCAGTAATTCGAAGAGAACATCGTCTACTCGAAGTACCTCATTCCGACTTAGATCTTCCTGTACCATGTGAAATTCTTCATCGATTATCATACCTCCCATCATCCACTAACTCTTCCTTTTCCATAATAATTTCTTGAAGTCTTTTCCTTCCTTTTCTTCTTTGCTTAGTACTGACTTGCCATCCGGGCTCTTTATATTCATACAGCTGTTTCCGTTTACTCAAAGGGCTTCTTTAATTTTAGTGAATGTGACTTAATGCCTTTCCCATAGTCATTCCATCATAAACAGCTCTGCATTTCCTCTCCAACCAGTGCTATATTGTTATTTGACACCCCCTATCAGTCTCATTTTTTTAGCCTTTGAATTCTCTTTCGTTTATTCCATTCGCTGTATTTTTTTAGCTTCTTTTTGTGACTTAAATTCACTATGATGTAAGGAATGAAGAGACGTCATCAAAATTCTGAAGAAGTTAACTGTTGCCAGCATCATAGAAAATATTATAAAAGTAAATAAAAACACTGATTCTTAACCATCTGATGCAATTATACATTTTTAAAGTCACACTTTGTATTTGTAAAGGGTTTCAGTATTGTAAAGGCTATCTACATGTACAGCTAGAATTTACTTCATTCATCAGACAATAAACGAGAGGTTAAGCGTATATCCTGTTTCCCTAAAGGTGTTTGACATCGTAAATAAAAAAATCCTTTGAATTAATTTAGAATATTATAGTGTCATAGGAAATGCAGCAAAATGGTTCAAAGGCATTCTGTGGGTATGAACCTTGCATTAACACATTTGTTATCATTCAACTACAAACTAATTGCATGTTGCATTCTATGAAGTCCTATCATAGAGAGTGTAAATTTCGTGTGTGCTTAACAGTGTTTAGACAACAACTAAATCCTAACCTGTTTTTGTCTGCAGATGGTGCAACATTGAGATACATATAAAATCAAATACAGTTTTACAAAGAACTGTTAGTGAAATTTTCATGGCCATTGATTAATTATTCTAGCATTTCTCTATAACTGAACTTCGAAAATGTACGAGTACATTAAACACGGTGCTGAACTCGTCAGATGTTTTCACTCAGTATATGTCTGAATATGAGAATAGCCAGATTGAATAAGCTGACAGTTAGAACTCTTGACAATTAATTTAGTTTGGATAAACATGCCATAGTACTGGTGAAAAGCCTAACAAATGTTTAGGTCATACAAAACAATGAGCATTCTGTGCTCACTTTTATTCCATAATATGGGATCATATTTTGGGTTAATATCATCCAACCTAAGGTATCGCCAGTCTAGAAGCTCGTGATATGTATCACTTGCGATATGAATCCTAGAATGTACTGCAGCAGATTAAGCATGGAACTGGGTATACGGTACTAACTAATGCTTCCCAGTATATAAAGGGTGAGGCAGGTAAGACAGGCCAGAACAAAGCAGGCCCTCGAAAATATATCCAGAATTAATAAATATATCGAGGTGTGGTTATCGCCGAGTTGTAACGGAAAACATGGAAAATTTCCTGACGTTCGCAAATAATATTTGTTGTTTGTAGTCGCCGAATTACGAGAGACTTTTTTTTCTTACGTTTGGTGGCAATTGGTATAATAGTCAGAGGTTTGCGAAACATCTTCTGACGGCGGGACAGTGGTTTGCGACGCTGTTGTCTTGAAACTATTTGATCAAGTCCGATAAATGCTACGTCTTTGATGTTCTCTTACAAGCTTCATTCAAATGCCAAAGAAAACGACGTATAATTCCTTAGAGAAAAAACGTTTGTGTGGTAACTTGGCTACTTTAAACAATAAAAAATACTTCCTAACGTCAGGAAACTAGCAATGTTGTCCACTGCAACGTGGCCAAAACCGCATCTCCATATGTTTATTCATTCAGGATATGTTTGGGGTGGCCTATCTTCGCTGCCTCACCCTGCATGTTCCATAATGAAGTTAATCAGAGACAAGTATCACTTTCTCAAACCAACGTCTTAGTTCTTGGTATCAGTACTAGAACCAGAAATAAGTTATATAAATATTTAAGGTCCAGAAGGGTATTCACTGTACATGAATACATGTTTCCAGTCATTCGTAAGCTGCCATAAAACTTCTACCTGTTAGTAAAACTCAGTATAAGAGAACCATTAAGCTTTAATTGATGGCCACTTGCTACTCCAGTATCATCAGTTGATGTATATGTTATTATTAATACCAAACATTGTTAGTGATGGGTAATAAGCGTCGACTTTTGTGTACCTTCAGTGCAACCGTGAGATCTTTGTACGTAAGTGTCGTGTACTGGTTTCTATTTAATGATGTGTGGCTACAATAGAATTATCTTATGAATTTCAGTGTATATACCTTTCCATGTTTGTGGTAAATTTGGTATTAATTTTTAAATGGAAACTGGGCAACTTTGTGATACTTTTAGCACTTATTGCTTTTTTCGCTTTCGAATGATTGAAGGATTTTACTTTAATTTAACTGTTACACAGAATTATCTGTATATATAACATATTTATATCAACTTACCTTCAATTCGGTAGCTTTACAAAGTTATCGGTTGTATCAGAAAGTTTCCAAGACATTAAATACCTTCTTTCCACCAGAATGAGATTTTCACTCTGCAGCGGAGTGTGCGCTGATATGAAACTTCCTGGCAGATTAAAACTGTGTGCCCGACCGAGACTCAAACTCGGGACCTTTGCCTTTCGCGGGCAAGTGCTCTACCATCTGAGCTACCGAAGCACGACTCACGCCCGGTCTCACAGCTTTACTTCTGCCAGTATCTCGTCTCCTACCTTCCAAACTTTACAGAAGCTCTCCTGCGAGGTTCGCTAAAGGAGCTGACATGAATCACATTGAGAATATTTGGGCAGAAATTGTCAGAGTAATACGGGAAAAGGGACAGTCACTGTCGACTCGCCGACAGCTTTCTGATGTGATTCATGACGCTTGGAATGAGTTACTTGAATCCCCTAGTTATGTGGTTAGAGTTGCGGGCTCAGTGCCCAACAGACTTCAAGCCGCTGTGGAAGCCGAAGGAGGCTATACGCGATACTAAGCAGCATCAGCAGAGGTGTTTTTTTAAGCCCTTAACCAATCAGCTGCAACAGATGTTTCCAAGTCATTTTTTTACAGACCTATATTGTATATAATTTTAATGAAACGCAGTAAGCGGGATCTGGACAGACAAATTAATTCACAACAAGATATTTAATATTTAAATTGCTAAGAGAAGAAATACGCACGTTATATACTCATGCACTCTCTAAAAAATACATGACACACGTGTATATGCAAGAAGGGTAAAAAGCAATTCAGCACAAATGAAAAACATTGAGGAGAAGCTTCTAACAACCCTACCACAACAAAGGTCAAAATTTAATAATGATTGTGGTGTTGCTCACGCTGCTAAATACTGCATTTTCAGGCAACAACAAGGTTATTATGTGGCAGGTGTCATTAGAACACAGTTAATAGAGTCATTTCATGCAATAATGAAAAAAATAGGCACTCATCTTTTCGTGTTTCCCACGCTGGTCTCGTCGTAGAATCATGGCTCAATCGTCCAAAATCTAGGTGGTTATGATTCCAAGCTCGAATGCAAATAGGCCTAGGTTTTATTCTGCTATATTCAAAAGTTTTGTAGATGCGCTTCACAAACCATTCTTCAAGATTGAACCTTTCAAAGTTAGTACAATAGTGATGTAAAAAAAAATCAGCACTCCGAATTTAAGTTACACTTTCGTTTAATTGCTTTTATTACAATATCACGTAACACACAAAACATCACTTCACAATACAAAACATACTTGAAAACATCTTCCTCACTGTTAATGTACACGTTTTATAAGCTGACTACGTTATGCGTCTTTCCAACATGACGTCCAAGACTTAACCCTCTCAAGGTCCGACTTTAACTAACTGCTTACGCGCCCAAAAGTCAAGAGTTACAAGTATGTCAAAGATCATAGTGACAAAAGAAAGAATACAAATAAGAATAATATCATTGCAACATAAACATATCGATGTATCACAAATGAAATCAAATCTGAATGTTGTCTCAGAAATATGTTAACTACTTTACAGAAACACAGTAGAATATTGCTGGTATCGAGAGGTTAAGTAGAGGTGCCATAATGGTTACGTAATTCAAGTACCATTACAAGCTCGCCGATTAAGGTGCAATTGAAGAGCGAAGGATGGGCTAGAAGGGGAAGTAAGGAGGCCCCGAAAAAGAAGAGAAAAATCAAATACACAATAGACTTCGTGTCGTTGTCGCAGCAGAGGGCGGTTGTTATGTGCGATTCGGAGCGACAGTAGAAGAATAGTTGTCTTTACTGATTGCTTTATTGTGTGACGGCTAAACAGTGTTGCTTTATGAGACCCACTACTTGTCCACATGTGGCTAAACATCAGAGGTGTACAAAATTTTGAGAAGGGAAGAAGTTATCTGGAACAGTAACGTGTTTTAGACAAAAAAGGTATTTGTAGTTCATTTCATTTTAACCCTTCACAATATGCTTTGAGATTCTAATCTATGATTTCATTTTGTTATTGTGTATCTTTTCTTCATTGAAAGTAAACGCTAGAAAGTTTCAAGATATAAAGAATAACTTGAGGTTTTTAATTTGTGGAATAGCGTATTTAACAGATGATATTTCCAACAAATATGTAGTTACAAGACATATTAAGAAGCAAGTCAAAAATGGCATTGTGGAAAGATCAGGTTGGTCTCTAAAGGGTGACGACGGTCAGATATCAAATACAAAACTATGGGTAACAACTATTGTTGATGGTGAGGATCCATAATCGATATGCCACTACTCTGTAATTGTATTTCTGAAGTTTAGCGTCAATCCTAGGTGTGAAACCGATACTCCATTTTACGTAAAGAATATAACCTTTAAAATTTACGTAGCAGCGCAGAATATTAATACACAGTATAGAGATCAGGAACCTAATCCCACTGTCTTTAATTCTCACGGTTGACACTGAGACAGTAAATACCAAGAGAAATAACAAAACTCTCAGAATCAATACAGAGAATGCAAGTGTCAGTGTATTCAAAATTTTGCTATAATAGCGAATAATTGCTTTCAGTGTCTCCTTCATGCCTACGTTTTCTCAGTCAGACAATGTTTGAAACTAGGACTAGCAAGGCAAAACATTTTTCCACAAATTGTCAAATTGGAAGTCGAAGAGCAAGTTACATAAATTACGATGACAACAAACGTTTTTGAAGTAGACTGATCACTGTAGGCATCCAACGCTTTTATTGTGTGTTATATGCGCAGTATGTAAACTGGCAACTCCATCAACACACAATACCACTAAGCTGTGAAACAACTGTAGAAAAACAGAGCATCCTCGTTGTCCACGTGATGCATAAGACGACTAATTCGCAACATAAATGTCAATGTAAGCAGTAATTTCTGTTGGAACGTGCTTCCTGGACCAAATACCATACTTTTCCTACATGTTCAGTGCGAATAATGTGGCAAATGTAATTTAAATGGATGTAATTTAAGTGGATTTACCAACATCATTATGAACCACTCAAGAACGTAAATCGATGGTCACATAGTTGTCAAACGTGTTATACGGTGTTGCCATTGTCCGTTAGACTAGCAGCAGGAACAGAACTTTCACTCAGCTGATGTACTGAGATAGCTGGAACTGGCGAAGCTCGCACTTCGAAGACGCCACAGCATCGTCTGCCACCACATCGTGGGAAACGAAATACCTCAAGTATAAGCCAATGTATTGTATTCTCATATTTGTGACTATGACTTGGCGCTAAAGTGTGATTATGGATAGTAAGTATGCTCAGATTGCGAATCTAACATCATAAATATAGACATGGGAAAATTAATTAGGCGTCCTTCCTTTTCCGTAACATCAAATATATTTTAGTTATTCTATCTTAAATGAACTGCGCAGAAAATCATTCACCAGAAGTGAATAACTTTTTAGCAACACCAGATGATATTAACAGCTTGCCGGCGAGGCTTAGCCGTGCGCTCAACCACGTCATATCGATGACAGCGCGGCTGCTTGCGACTTCAGTTCGAATCCTTCCCCAGGCATGGATGTGTGTGATGTCCTTAGGTTAGGTAGGTTTAAGTAGTTCTAGATCTAGGGTACTGATGACCTAAGCGGTTTGGTCGCATAGTTCTTACAAGGGAACCTCCCCATCGCACCCCCCTCAGATTTAGTTATAAGTTGGCACAGTGGATAGGCCTTGAAAAACTGAACACAGATCAGTCGAGAAAACAGGAAGAAGTTGTGTGGAAGTATGAAAAAAATAAGCAAAATATACAAACTGAGTAATCCGTGTGCAAGATAGGCAACATCAAGGACAGCCTCAGCTCGATCCCTAATCACAGTCCTCCATGATGACGATGGTCGGCCCTTGACGTCACAACAGGACATTGCTGCTGAGTTTCTGGAGCATTATCGCCTCCTTTTCACTGGGACGCCGACGGACAATCGGCCAAGAGAAGAAATTTTGCGACAGATGCAAACGGAGGTGAATGGTCCGGATGCAGAGGCGCTATTGGATCCCCTAACAGAAGATGACATCCGGGGCGCACTCGCGAAGGGTGCGGTGCATAAATCCCCTGGGCCAGATGGGTTGACACTCGAATTTTACCGCGCATTTGCGGATTTAATGATGTCCCAGTTGGTATTGATGTATAATGAGTTATTGAGCCCTGACACGGACGTTCCGTCGCAGTTCATGGCGGGACTGCTCATACCAATACCGAAATCGACAGCGAGTGTCAGCGCCCATCAATTTAGACCGCTCACGATGCTCAATACTGATTATAAGATCTTTGCGCGAATGTTGGCGGTAAGGCTCAAGACTGTAATATCCAAGACAATACCACCAGACCAGGCTTGTCTAGGGGTTCGGAGCAACATACATTCTATCCTCGGCGAATACCGTGACGTAATTTCCCTGACGGAAGCTTGTCGCATGCGAGCGGCGTTCGTATCGGTGGACTTTAATCGTGCCTTTGACAGGATCAACCATGATTTCCTTGACTCGACCATGCGACGCATGGCGATACCACAGGATTTTATTACCGTCCTCATGCGCCTCCTTCGCGGCGTTACTTCGACGGTGAGAGTCAATGGCAGGGAGGTAGGACCGATTCCTGTTTGCAGCTCAGTTAGGCAAGGATGTCCCTTGTCGATGATACTGTTTACAATAGCGCTCGAACCATTGATGCAGACTCTTAGACGGACTCTAACAGGCGTCCGACTCCGTGCGAGCTCCTTCACGTGTCGTGCATATGCCGACGACTTGATGATACTCGTCCGGTCGGAGAACGAAGTAAATCAGGTGGTTACCCTTCTTACTACGTACGGAGTAGCTGCGGGAAGCAGGGTCAACATGAATAAAACCAAGATCATGCACATCGGTCGAGGGCTGGACGATCTGCACAGTCCGTTTACGACGGTGGACATCTTGCGATGCTTAGGTGTATTGTTCACCCGATCGCTACGGCAATCAGCGGCGGCGAGCTATCGACGTCTCCTCCAGAACGTCCGACTGCACGTACGCAACAATTCACTCCGAACGCACGACCTGCTCCAAAGGGTGGACTACACTAATGTTCACCTGGCCTCGCGACTGCCGCACCTGGCACAGGTACTGCCAATGCCACATGGTATTGCTGACAGATTAATGGCGGCCTTTGGATACTATGTCAGCCAAGGAATGTTGTTTAAGGTTAAATACAATACTTTAACTCTCCCACACCATGCTGGAGGACTTAACCTCACGGATGTGCGGAACAAGGCTCTAGCTCTATACTTGCGAGCGACGCTACGCACTTGGAACCAACGGCAACACGCCATCACGTCGGCCATCCTGGATGTGCTTCTTCCCACATCCTTTGAACCACCGGTGGCGGTAGGCACATTCTCACCCTCTTTTTCTCACGTCGCGCGATTTTTTGTTGATTTTAGTTATGTTCAGTTACAGATACCTTCTACAAGACTCCCCACTACCCGTGAGATATATCGATACTTGCGGCGTCATCATGGCAGCAATGTTGTCGAACTTAAATACCCAACACGAAACTGGCGACAGATTTGGCGAGCTGTCCATACACCTCTCCTCATCACAGCAGCGCGATCGTCATGGTATACACTAATCAACCGCAAGACAGTCAACCGCCAACGATTGTACGACATTCGCATGGTAGATTCCCCGCTCTGCCTTATATGTGGCATGCAGGACACCGACGAACATTCTCTGCAGTGCGGTGAGGCAAAGGATGTTTGGCGGCTGACGCAACGCATCATGGCCCTCCTCAGACGCACCGACGAATCAACGATCACGACGGACGCTTTATTTTTCCCTGACGCTGTATTTTTCCCCTCACAAAAAACTTCGGCAATCCGATGGATTGGTGGACACGCATCGCACTACGTGCTCTCGCGGACAATGATATCGGGCATGGACTATTGGCATTATCTACTAGAACAACACGAAATCATCCGACGCCACTCTAAATATAAAACGAATTTTGCGAACTTTCTAGGCAGCATGTTTCATAACCCCCCGAAGCGGTGGGGAGTCCCAGGTTTACGTTGTTTCGAGGGATAGGATGTACTCCCAGTGAAGTGACGAGGATGTCACTTCAGTCCTATATTTCTTTTCCTTCTTTTTTATATATGATGTTTCTTTTGGGACATTTAAAAAAAAAAGTCGGTAGAGTACTTGCCTGCGAAAGGCAAAGGTCCTGAGTTCGAGTCTCGGCAAAAAAAAAAAAAAAAAAAAAAAAAAAAAAAAAAAAAAAAAAAAAAGTTCAGGATCGCATAAGTCTCGTGGTTAGCGTGAGCAGCTGTAGAACGAAAGGTCCTTGGTTCGAACCTTCCCTCGAGTGAAAATTTTAATTTTTTATTTTCAGACAATTATGTGACGCACATGCCGTCACCAGTGTCGTATAGAATACATCAAACGTGTTTTCCTGTGGAGGAATCGGTTGACTTATGACCTTGCTATCAAATGTTATCGGTTCCCATTGGAGAGGCACGTCCTTTCGTCTACTAATCGCACGGTTTTGCGGTGCGGTCGCAAAACACAGACACTAAACTCATTACAGTGAACAGAGACGTCAATGAACGAACGGACAGATCATAACTTTGCGAAAAAGAAGAAGTAAATTTTTCACTCGAGGGAAGACTTGAACCTAGGACCTCTCGTTCCGCAGCTGCTCACGCTAACCACGGGACCACGGCGCTCCTTAGTCTACGCTGTCGATGAAGTTGCTTATCATGCGCATGGACTACTCAGTTTGTATATTTTGCTTATTTTTTTCATACTTCCACACAACTTCTTCCTGTTTTCTCGATTGATCTGTGTTCAGTTTTTCAAGGCCTATCCGCAGTGCCAACTTATAACTAAATCTGATGGGGGTGCGATAGGGAGGTTCCCTTGTTAGATCCACTTTTTGACCTTTCGCGTAAATATTCTTTACATAAACGGTCGTATCTTTAGATTGTGTTGACATAGAAGCTCACTTTTTTACATCACCAAGGGACCGTATACCGCAAGAAGTGCGATACATTTCCTCTTATTATGATACCCGCCCTCGAGATATACGGGTTTTAAGGGTTGGGTAGACAGATTGACGGTCGAGAAAGTGAGACTAGTAGAGTTCCATTCTCACCGATTTAAATGACGAAACCCTAACAACGAAAATGGCTACGACAGTTACTGAAGATGAGGGCCGCATAAATAATTCCCCCTACTATTTATTCCAAATGTTCTAGTTGCAGTCGATACATCATCATATTAGTCGTAGCTACGCTTTTTATCCAAATCACGTTTACAGGAATGCAAATAAAATCCATTTGCCAATACACGTCATAATTCAGATCCCAGTATTAATGCCACCGCGTTTTAGATGTGCGAGGATTCCCAATGCTAGCTAACTTGAAAAACACTTCGGCTAATGAACGTTTTCTGGCTGTGGTGAGTCTAATGGAGAATTCGAAACATTGTAGAATACGTTTGGCAGTAATGTCGCCCTTTATTTCCTGGGGTGATGCAGAATTATCCTACTAAATTTACTCACTAATAACAGTATTCTGTTATTTCGATAAACATTCCGAATGATTGTCACATAAGTGGTGACATAAAGGTAGATAATTCATGTTTTTGAGTACAGAAAGCTCTATGCAACAGAAACTGCAGATAATTTTGCCATTTTCATTGCGAAATTTACGGCTTATTATGTCTGGGGTAATAATAGAGGGATGTTTGCCTAATCGTTTGGTTCAAATGGCTCTGAGCACGATGGGACTTAACTTCTGAGGTCATCAGTCCCCTAGAACTTAGAACTACTTAAACCTAACTAACCTAAGGACATCACACACATCCATGCCCGAGGCAGGATTCGAACTTGCGACCGTAGCGTGTTTGCCTAGTTGTCTGGGGTAATAATAGAGGGATGTTTGCCTAATCGTTTGGTTCAAATGGCTCTGAGCACGATGGGACTTAACTTCTGAGGTCATCAGTCCCCTAGAACTTAGAACTACTTAAACCTAACTAACCTAAGGACATCACACACATCCATGCCCGAGGCAGGATTCGAACTTGCGACCGTAGCGTGTTTGCCTAGTTGTCTGCTAGCGTAGTGAAAGGTGTTTGCTACTGCAAAGGAGGTCTGGTTTGTTTTCGGTTCTAATCTCGATGGAGGCAGATAGGCTATCAGTAAAGTAATTTTAAGATATTCTCGCGCCCTCAATACTTTATACTGCTACCTTTATTCTGTACCGGCAGCGTGAGCTATTTTGGTCACATGTTAATGATTTCTTCAATTTAATATGTGCACTTCAGTATTACAGATACTAGTATAATGTACAACGGATATGAAGTGCCAAAAACGTAATTACCATTATGTGTTATGCGCGACTTAGTTTGGGTTTAGGCTACAGCTAAATTACCTATCCCTGAAGACTGTAATACTAGACACACCACGAGGGCCAGTCAGTAAGAATACTTACAACATTTTTTTAATTTGTAACAACAGCATAGAATTTAAAGAGACATAGTTTTTCGAAATATATGACATAAATAAATCAAATGATCTTGAAGTCGAGAATGTTATTACTTGGGACACTTCTCAACCAGTACTAAGTCACGTTCAGATTTCTTTTGTAAATCTATGGCAATCGTGAAATGAGGGGGGGGGGGGCATCACTTACTAGATAACATTTATTCAGATACACTAAGAAATTAATGACGTGGTCAGTGGATCACTAAATCGTTTCTATTGGGTAGCACTCCACTGAATAAATCCAACATTATCCATTTTTCTTGTGTGTTCGAGGTATATCAAATTGTTGGTGTTATGAAATCAATGGAGAAAACGTAGCTATAACTCAGTTCCTTTATTTACGAAGAACTTTCAGACATTATAAACAGTTTACTTAAGAGACACAATGAGAATGAATACAATATAAGAGAAGGTAATGAAATCTGAATAAAATAGAATGCACCTTTTTCGAAATCGCAGATTTCATTAAAAATCACAATCTGCGTCTTTTCTTCTTCCATCAAAAACAACTAGAACATAATAAAGTTAGAATTTTAAACAAAGGCTTATATTTTATGCTCGAACCTGAGCGTGGAAGCCATTTAAATAGCCACTTTTCACGTAGAAAAAGACACGGCATTTTACTAACGGAGAGGAAAAAGGTGTCTGTCGAAGTAGATACAGAAATATGCCCATTTGCAAATTCTGAACGAAATTATACACTCCTGGAAATTGAAATAAGAACACCGTGAATTCATTGTCCCAGGAAGGGGAAACTTTATTGACACATTCCTGGGGTCAGATACATCACATGATCACACTGACAGAACCACAGGCACATAGACACAGGCAACAGAGCATGCACAATGTCGGCACTAGTACAGTGTATATCCACCTTTCGCAGCAATGCAGGCTGCTATTCTCCCATGGAGACGATCGTAGAGATGCTGGATGTAGTCCTGTGGAACGGCTTGCCATGCCATTTCCACCTGGCGCCTCAGTTGGACCAGCGTTCGTGCTGGACGTGCAGACCGCGTGAGACGACGCTTCATCCAGTCCCAAACATGCTCAATGGGGGACAGATCCGGAGATCTTGCTGGCCAGGGTAGTTGACTTACACCTTCTAGAGCACGTTGGGTGGCACGGGATACATGCGGACGTGCATTGTCCTGTTGGAACAGCAAGTTCCCTTGCCGGTCTAGGAATGGTAGAACGATGGGTTCGATGACGGTTTGGATGTACCGTGCACTATTCAGTGTCCGCTCGACGATCACCAGTGGTGTACGGCCAGTGTAGGAGATCGCTCCCCACACCATGATGCCGGGTGTTGGCCCTGTGTGCCTCGGTCGTATGCAGTCCTGATTGTGGCGCTCACCTGCACGGCGCCAAACACGCATACGACCATCATTGGCACCAAGGCAGAAGCGACTCTCATCGCTGAAGACGACACGTCTCCATTCGTCCCTCCATTCACGCCTGTCGCGACACCACTGGAGGCGGGCTGCACGATGTTGGGGCGTGAGCGGAAGACGGCCTAACGGTGTGCGGGACCGTAGCCCAGCTTCATGGAGACGGTTGCGAATGGTCCTCGCCGATACCCCAGGAGCAACAGTGTCCCTAATTTGCTGGGAAGTGGCGGTGCGGTCCCCTACGGCACTGCGTAGGATCCTACGGTCTTGGCGTGCATCCGTGCGTCGCTGCGGTCCGGTCCCAGGTCGACGGGCACGTGCACCTTCCGCCGACCACTGGCGACAACATCGATGTACTGTGGAGACCTCACGCCCCACGTGTTGAGCAATTCGGCGGTACGTCCTCCCGGCCTCCCGCATGCCCACTATATGCCCTCGCTCAAAGTCCGTCAACTGCACATATGGTTCACGTCCACGCTGTCGCGGCATGCTACCAGTGTTAAAGACTGCGATGGAGCTCCGTATGCCACGGCAAACTGGCTGACACTGACGGCGGCGGTGCACAAATGCTGCGCAGCTAGCGCCATTCGACGGCCAACACCGCGGTTCCTGGTGTGTCCGCTGTGCCGTGCGTGTGATCATTGCTTGTACAGCCCTCTCGCAGTGTCCGGAGCAAGTATGGTGGGTCTGACACACCGGTGTCAATGTGTTCTTTTTTCCATTTCCAGGAGTGTAGAATGGAACAATGAGGTCACATTACCGAAACATAAGAGTTTAGTAGATTCTGAAAAACTTTTAGCGAAACTTATAACAGCCGCCCTAGAGAAGCAAGGCCTTCAGTTTCTCTTAGTATACTGATGAATATGTACGTCAATGTTACACCTTTTGTTAGGCATCCTCAGAATACTGGGACTTTCGGAACTGTAAAAGAAAACAAGAAAAGTGATTCCATAACACCAAAACTATACTTAACAGCTCTAAACAAAGATTTCCGATCTTTAAACTAAGAACAATGAATCATAATACGTAGTAATACTGTATAATGCACACACCCTAGCTCTGTTTTACTTATTACAGTGCCGCGTGGAGTGGCCGCGCGGTTAGACGCGCCCTGTCACAGACTGCTCTGTCCCTCCCGCCGGAGGTTCGAGTCCTCCCTCGAGCATTGATGTGTGTGATGTTCTTAGCATAAGTTAGTATAAGTAGTGTGTAATTCTGAGGACCAATGGCTTCAGCAGTTTGGTCCCTTAGGAATTCATACACACACACACACACACACACACTCACACACACACACACACACACACACACACACACACATGCACATGCACACACACATACTTATGGTAGTGCACTGTCCACAAATAGGTCACAATATGACTATAATAATGTACAAACAACAACTCGAAAAAAGTGACTAATTAACTAGGAGGACATAGAACCTGCTGACAGGTATTTTGCACTTATTGTAGTTTAAAACGAATGGATGGGTAACCAAAGGAATAAACACAAGAATAAAGTGGCTTGTAATACTTTCGGTAAAGTAAGGAGAGTGTATGTGCCAAAATTGGAAGATTTAGAATCAGTGGCCACCAGCAGTTTGAACATTAGGCACTTCGGCATGTGACATTGACATTAGTAATCATTCAAGACCTGAGTACTGTCTAACGGGCAATGGAGCGATGCACATTGCGAATAAACAGGAGAATCACGGTAAAAAATACCCTGATGATCCAAAATGTTATGACCAATGCCCATCGGAAGGCTGCATGCCGCCTGATGGCGCGACGGGCACGTCACGTGGTAAGGAAAGTTTATAAGCGCTGCAGAGACCAATGAGATGATACAGACCCCAAATGGGTAAATTCACTGACATAAGCGACTACGACAAAGGGTAAACTGTAATGGGCCAGCAATGGGGACCAAACGCCTCAAAACGGCGAAGTTGGTCGGCTATTCGCTTGCTACCACCGTGAGCATCGATGGAAACTGGTTGAAGGAAGACGAACCCACGTGTATTCGACAAAGTGTTGGAGGTCCATGCCTCATCGCAAAACTAGAACGCTGGGGGCTTGCTCGCTGTGCTAAGCAGAACAGGCGTCGATCTGAGGGAGTATTGGCGGCAGAGCTTAATGCTGGTGCAGGCACAAGCGTTTCTGAGCACACCGTTCAGTGCGCTACGTTCCACAAGCCACTGCAGAGAATCGCTACTTGTTCCTATGTTGGCCAACGACATCGTCAACTGCGATTACAGTGGCCACTGGACTGTGTATCAACGGAGACGTGTCACGTGGTCGGATGAATCAGGTTTCTTTCTTCACCAGCTCGATGGTCGTCCCTGGGAACACCATAATCGAGTAGAACGGCTGGTCACAACTTGCGCGGCGCCATTGACTCAGGGCAGGGGGTAGTAATCGAATACATAATCACAGCTGTCCACTACGTTAACATTGTTGCCGACCACCTGCATCCCTTCTGCGTATTATCTTCTGAAACGTCCCCCTAGAAAAATTAGAGAATTACTGTGCTGATAAACCTCTTACATTTTCAAACAGCTGAGCAAAACTGAACGTACTCAGACATTACTCTCTTTACTTATTCTGATCAACACTAAACTGACACACAATATTTTTAGCGCAACGCAATCTGACTTTCAAAAATCTCTACAAAAGAATGGCCCTGACTAACATTAACCTATACGTTTCACAAATCACTTACCTCACCAAAATCGTCGTTACTCGAACTACTGCAATACAGCGAGCGCCACTACTGCCATCTAAATAAAAGATTCAAACTACTGAAGACACTAACTACTGATAGGCATAGTTAGCAAATGAAAGATTTTGTTAGAGAACAAACAATGTATTTACCTTAATAGTGTTCAAAAGTCATAATGTATATAGCAGTTCATGACCTCCCATCCGCTCTCAAAAATCCGCCATGTCACTTCCCCACATCCACCACTGCTGGCGGCTCACCCCCAACTGCGCAACGCTACGCGCTGTTAACAGCGAACTGCCCAACACTACAATGGCATATACTCCAACAATGCAAACCAACCACAGCCTTCACACAGCACAGTCAGTGATTTTCATATAGAGCGCTACGTGGCGTTACCAATAAAAAAACCTAAACAGCCTACTTACACTTCCTCGACGGAGTTGGCCAGCAAGAAAGCAGTTCATGGTATGAGCAACGGCGTCACTAGTAAACGACGGACGGCAACGTCAGACCTCAACCTATCTTCCATTAATCGATTCCCGACAATGTACGGAGATTGCCTCTAATATCTTTCGGGATTTCAGCTATTGTCATTCCTGTATTTGTCAAAGCCTGTCGAATAATTCTTCGATCCTCTCGTAATATAGTCCTTCTCGGGGGACCCGGGCCTACTCTTCCTGACACACGTCCTGAGTCCCTGAATCCATCTCGCTATCACTCGTTCGGCTGCCATTGTTCTACAGTCTACTTTCTGAGCGTTCTGTCGGCATGATGCTCCCACGTCCTTCATGCCAAAGATTTTCCCTTTTGAAAAGTTCGAAAGATTTTGATTAAAATCACTTGCCAGTCCCCTGGGCGTGCTGTGTTGCTATCACCACTTCGAAAGTTGCAGTTGTGTTAGACACACCAAATAACCAACATGTATGCAACTATTTGTCATCCATAAGGACGGCTGTTTTCCGTACGGGACATACTGAAAATAAGCTCGCACAAGATTGACGTTTTAATCAGTATATCCCACAGGCATGAAGTATCAGATAGGTAGCACTCGTTCAAGGAGTTCACGACGTAACACTTCCCATTTCCGTCAGGGCAGGTAAACTGATAATTCCCAAAAATGTCATTTAATTTATACATGTTAAGGCTGTGTCATACCGAATATTGTTATCCCCACAGTCGTTTCATAGCATCTTTCAAAATATTAGTTAATCTGAGTTACGTCTTGTATGAATATTGTTCAGATGACACTCAGCAGGCTTGTCTCTGCACCCTCTATTTGACTCTGCGGGCATAACTGTACCCAGTGCAGAGGTGAACACCTTTTGCACCATTCATTATACGGTAGATCCATGGCCCATCGGCGAGTGCATACTCCCGTTGAACAGCTTCATCCCTTTGAAAGGGGTCGTAATGTGGGCCTGCCGGAAGCTGAAGGGGAGTGTCAACCGACTGCTGCGCGTGTTGGGCACAGTGTATCGGTAGTATGTCGCTGCTTTCAACACTGGTTTATGGAACATTTCCACACTTTCAGACCAGGTGCTGGATGTCTGCGTAGTGCAGATGCATGTCAAGATCACGCACTGTACGAGCGACCGTGGCCGACCGAACATCACCCATGGACGAAATTTGGCTACCTCTTGCACCTGCTGCGTCATAAAAAGCCGTACGGGACAGTTGCTTACAGCTGGGTTAAGATCACGTATGACTCTGACCAGGCTCTCACTGACGTCACATAACTAAGCGTGGCTTCTCTGGTATCGTGAGAGAGTTAACAGGAGAGTGGAATGACGCTCGGTTGTCTTCATTGATGACGGAAGGTTCTGTCTGTATGAAAATGATGGAAGTGTGTAGCATAGGCCTGGTGCGATTCCTGATCCAGAATGTATTCATCCACAACACTTAGGTTTTATCCTAGACTACATGTTGTGGGGGATCCATCAGCTATAATTGGCAGTCGCACGTAGTGCTTCTGCAAGGTAAATTAACCTCCGGCCTCTACATTGTACATGTTGTTATCCCCGAGCTATTTGCATTTCTTCGACAGGAAGGTGACTTGCTTTTCAGCAGGACAACGCACGTCCACATACGGCTGCTGCGACACAACGTTATTTTTGTGATGTACAAGAACTGCCTTGGCCAGCAATATGAACAGACATCACGCCAATTGAACGCGCGTGGGATATGATGAAGTGGGAACGTACTCGAACTCCAGGGCCTGCAGGAACCACTGTAGCTTTGCAACAAAAGGAGGAATATGCTTGGGACAATCTATTGCCGGATGCCCCCGGCATCTTTCAGATGGTTTGAATGTGAGAATACATGACTGCATTGCCACAGGGAAGGGTACATTGCGTATCGATGGTCTGAATTTGTTATTGTACACTCCTACAATGGCGAACTACCTCTCACCACACTTGCCAACAAAATGACTGACCTTGAGACTACTGCATTTTTTCCGGCAGTGCACTAAAACTGAGTTCAGTCTAGCCATGTGGTGCCCCAGTTTCGTATTTCAGCCTCTTTGAATATCTCTTTCGGTAATTCAGTTTTTACCATTCCGCATATAGATGTTTCTGTGCTATTTCTTAGCAGCTTCTCATCTTTTTCGATAATTTAACATGTCTTTGGGTTTCTATTTCTTCAGCAGGTTTAAATATCCTCATGTGAAATTTGTATCTGACGTTTCTCTATAAACTATAAACATTCCTTTTTCTAAAACATACAAACCCTTTTTCTTTATAATGGGTGTGTATTAGAGTCGGACTGAAACAATGGCAAGGAATACAAGCTGGAATTCCTCGAGGACCGACGACACACTACTATACAATGTGTTGGCGTATTTGCAATCAAAAACACGTGATATAATTCCTTGTCGTACCTGATGGCACAAGAAAAAATGCAAAATAATTTTATTGTAAACTGTGGCGCATAATTGTTTCTGAGGTAGATCCCGAAGTTGCATATTCGAATTTTCGCCGTAATAAAAGTAAGCGTATGCCCTCTAGATTAATTGCCTTGTAGATACACCATGTGATCAAAAGTATCCGGACACCTGGCTGAAAATGACTTACAAGTTCGTGGCGCCCTCCATCGGTAATGTTGGAATTCAATATGATGTTGGCTCACCCTTAACCTTAATAACAGCTTCCACCTTCGTAGGCATACGTTCAATCAAGTGCTGGAAGCAGCCATTCTTCACGGAGTGCTGCTCTGAGGAGAGGTGTCGATGTCGGTCGATGAGGCCTGGCACGAAGTCGGCGTTCTGAAACATCCCAGAGGTGTTCTATAGGATTCATGTCAAGACTCTGTGCATGCCAGTCCATTACAGAGATGTTATTGTCGCGTAACCACTCCGCCACAGGCCGTGCATTATGAACAGGTGCTCGATCGTTTTAAAAGATGCAATAGGCATCCCCGAACTGTTCTTCAACAGAAGGTGCTTAAAACACCAATGTAGGCCTGAGCTGTGTTAGGGCCACGCAAAACAACAAGGGGTGCAAGCCTCCTTCATGTAAAACATGGCAACACCATAACACCACAGCCTCCGAATTTTACTGTTGGCACTACATGCGCTTGTAGATGACATTCACTGAGCATTCGCCTTACCATCGGATTGCCACATTGTGTACCGTGATTCACTACTCCACACAAAGTTTTTCCACTGTTCAATCTTCCAATGTTTACGCTGATTACACCAAATGAAGTGTCGTTTGACATTTACCGACCCTCTTCAACTGTCGGCGCTCTCTGTCAGTTAACAGACGAAGTCAACCTGTACGCTTTTGTGCTGTTCTTGTCCCTTCACGTTCCGACGTCACTATCACATCGAAAACAGTGGATCTAGGGATGTTTAGGAGCGCAGATATCTCGCTTACAGACGTATGACGCAAGTTACACCCAGTCACCTGACGACGTTCAAAGTCCATGAGTTCCACGGAGCGCTCCATTCTTCTCACACACGATGTCTAATGACTACTGGGATTGCTGATATGGAGTACCTGGCAATAATTCAAAATTATTTTGAATAATATATGTGGATTCCATTAACTGAGGGCTCAGTCTAAATTATTACCACGTACTTTTATATTTAGCATTTATTCATGTGATAATGTACATATACTTTCGAGTCGATCGTCGAACGGAAGGAACAAGAACAGAATGTGGAATATATGGCCGCGATAGTGTTTTATTTAGCAACCAGTAAAGATGCCAGAGATTTTAAATCTAGCACGTCTGACGCCTATTGCAGTGTAGTGTAAAGTACCCGCGCCTGTATCGACGCTTGTATCGATCTCCGTATCATACATGCTTTTGGTTGTTTTGTTTGCGTCGACGCAGTGTCGACAGATAAGGCTAGTAAAAGGTTTGTTTGCAAATTATACAGATATTTATGAGCTTCAGAGAGGAGCGACTTATTTCAATCATTTTTGTGGATACTAGTTTACGTTCTTTTTTTGCGTGTTTGTGTATTTACCAGGCACAGTCTAGCATTCTAAGAACTATATACTGCATTGTTTTGTCCTCTTTGGTATGAAAAGGGACTGTGTCTGCTGTGTTGAAATGCGTGCCGAATTGGTGGTAATTCACGCACAGCTCCAGGCGGTGGTGGCTTTGGTCTCATAGCTTGAGGCTGTCGCTAGTGGGTGCCACTGTAGGGGTTTGGACTTAGGGATCAGGGGGAGGTTCAGTCGTTCCTCGTATCCGCCTATCGACCCAGTACTGTGGCCGTCCCAGGTACTGCCGCACTGAAGTTGACTCCTCACTGGTAGTCGAGTGAGAGGTCACTCCAAGATGAGGGAGTCAGCGAAAGACTTTCTGAGTAGCCGATCAGACGGCCACCCTGGTTCATCGGACTAACAGGTTTTGTGAGCTATTTATGGCTGATTAAGTTCCTGTGCCAAGCGAAATCGCTCGCCTGTTTCAGAGAAAGCACCTCGGCTCGTTAGGTCTGGGCATTCACAGAGGATGGTTTACTCGTGGCTTTGAGCTTCATCGTTAGGTGCGTAATGGGGCCACTTAGGGATATGGCTGCCAAGGAGGGAAAGAATCCAATGCGCACCCTGTGTGCATACCAGGAGAAGTCATTCCAGATGAGGAAAGTGTGCTTCTCGATGCCATGAAGAGCACAGGATGCATATAACTGCAAGTGGTAGATCATATCGGAACTAACGGTGTGTGTCCCTTTAGATCAGAAGAAATTCTCTCTGGTTTCAGGCGGGTAGCTGAAACCAACTGACAGTTTTGCTTGTGAGACCAATGGGGAGCTCGTCATCTGTAGCATCGTCGACAGAACTGACTGTGGTCCTTTGGTACAGAGTCGGGTGAAGGGTCTCAATCAGAGACTCACACGGTTCTCCGACCATGGGGGCTGCAGGTTCCTCGCCATAGGATAGTGGGTTTCCGGGTTTCACTTAAAAGGTTACGGGTCTACTGCACACAAGAAGCAGCTACATGGATACTGGAGGTTGTGGAGTGGCTGGGCTTTTCTTAGGTTATAGGGTCTCAACAAAGTACAGAAAGGGCGTCACTCTACGAACTACATGAGAACCACAGAAAAGTAGACCTAGAAATATACCAGAGGTTTCCGGGAGAGCATAAGGGAACAATTGACAGGAATGGGGAAAAGAAATACAGTAGAAGAAGAATGGGTAGCTCTGAGGGATGATGTAGTGAAGGCAGCAGAGCATCAAGTAGGTAAAAAGACAAGGGCTAGTAGAAATCCTTGGGTAACAGAAGAAATATTGAATTTAATTGATGAAAGGAGAAAATATAAAAATGTAGTAAATGAAGCAGGCAAAAAGGAATACAAACGTCTCAGAAATGAGATCGACAGGATGTGCAAAATGGCTAAGGATGTAGAGGCACATTCTCTACGAGTAAGATAGGTACTGCCTACAGGAAAATTAAAAAGACCTTTGGAGAAAAGAGAACCACCTGTATGAATATCAAGAGCTAAGATGGAAACCCAGTTCTAAGCAAAGAAGGGAAAGTAGAAAGGTGGAAGGAGTATATAGAGGGTCTATACAAGAGCGATGTTCTTGAGGACAATATTATGGAAATGGAAGAGAATGTAGATAAAGATGAAATGGGAGATACAATACTGCGTGAAGAGTTCGACAGAGCACTGAAAGAACTGAGTCGAAACAAGGCCCCGGGAGTAGACAACATTCCATTAGAACTACTGACGGTCTTGGGAGAGTCAGTCCTGACAAAACTCTACCAACTGGTGAGAAAGATGTATGATACAGGCGAAATACCCTCAGACTTCAAGAAGAATATAATAACTCCAATCCCAAAGAAAGCATGCGTTGACAGATGTGAAAATTACCGAACTATCAGTTTAATAAGCCACAGCTGCAAAATGGTAACATGAATTCTTTACAGACGAATGGAAAAACGGGTAGAAGCCGACCTCGGGGAAGATCCGTTTGGATTCCGTACAAATACTGGAACACGTGAGACAATACTGACCTTACGACTTATCTTAGAAGAAATATTAAGGAAAGGCAAACCTACGTTTCTAGGCTTTGTAGACTTGGAGAAAGCTTTTGACAATGTTAACTGGAATACTCTCTTTCAAATTCTAAAGGTGGCAGCGGTAAAATACAGGGAGCGAAAGGCTATATACAATTTGTACAGAATCCAGATGGGAGTTATAAGAGTCGAGGGGAATAAAAGGGAACCAGTGGTTAGGAAGGGAGTGACACAGGGGTGTAGCCTCTCCCCGATGTTATTCAATCTGTATATTGAGCAAGCAGTAAAGGAAACAAAAGAAAAATTTTGAGGTTTGCCGATGACATTGTAATTCTGTCAGAGACAGCAAAGGACTTGGAAGAGCAGTGTCTTGAAAGGAAAATATAAGATGAACATCAACAAAAGCAATACGAGGGTAATGGAATGTAGTCGAATTAAGTCGGTTGATGCTGAGGGAATTAGATTAGGAAATGAGACACTTAAAGTAGTAAAGAAGTTTTGCTATTTGGGAGCAAAATAACTGATGATGGTCGAAGTAGAGAGGGTATAAAATGTTGAATGGCAATGGCAAGTAAAGCGTTTATGAAGAAGAGAAATTTGTTAACATCGAGTATTGATTTAAGTGTCAGGAAGTCGTTTCTGAAAGTATTTGTATGGAGTGTAGCCATGTATGGAAGTGAAACATGAACGATAAATAGTTTGGACAAGAAGAGAATAGAAGCTTTCGAAATGTGGTGCTACAGAAGAATGCTGAAGATTAGATGGGTAGCTCATATAACTAATGAGGAAGTATTGAGTAGAATTGGGGAGAAGAGGAGATTGTGGCACAACTTGACAAGAAGAAGGGACCGGTTGGTAGGACATGTTCTGAGGCATCAAGGGATCACAAATTTAGCATTGGAGGGCAGCGTGGAGTGTAAAAATCGTAGAGGGAGACCAAGAGATAAATACACTAAGCAGATGCAGAAGGATATAGGTTGCAGTAAGTACTGGGAGATGAAAAAGCTTGTACAGGATAGGATAGCATGGAGAGCTGCATCAAACCAGTCTCAGGACTGAAGACCACGACAACAACAATTATAAATTGTCGTAGCCTTGTTGGGAAAGAACCAGAGCTCCAAGCGCTAACAGGAAGCACTGAAGCTAAAATCGTTATAGTACAGAGAGCTGGCAAAAGCTGGAAATACTTTCAGCGTAAATTATTACAAATGTCATAACCGTGTTCAGAAAGAATAGATTAAATGCAATTGGTGGTGAAGTGCTTATTGCTGTCGGAAGTAGTTTACCTTGTAGTGAAATCAAAATAGATAGACTTGTGTGTTGGATTGAGAGTATACCTGACAAACGGAATAAATTAATAACTCGTTCCTTATATCGACCCCTCAACTCCGGTTTTACAGTTACTGAACAGTGCAAAGAAAACTTCAGCCTCACTTCAAATGTACCCCCCACTCATACAATTATAGTTGGTGGGGACTTCAACCTAGGGTCAATATGTTGGCGGAAATACATGTTTAAAGTCGGAGGTAAGCATAAAACATCGTCCGAAATCGTCCGGAAAGCGTTCTCAGAAAATTATACTGAACGATTACTTCAGGAGCCTATTCGAAGCATAAATGCTTTCGAAAACAAATTTGGCTTCTTAGCAACAAATAATCCTGACGTAATAGGGCGCTTCGTGACGGATTCAGGGATTAGTGAGCACGGTATACCATTACATTCACACCCATTAAAAGTTAACGCAAAATATCTCATACATTTATTTAGAAAAGGAGATAAAAATTCGCTTGAGGCCCTCCTAAGAGACAGTACTCCTTCCAATCTGAATATGTAAGCTTAGAACAGATGTGTTTTAAATTCCAAGAAATAGCGCCGACTGCTGTTGAGAGGCAATAGCAAATAAATTAATAGCATATGGTTTAGATCCCCCATGGTATATAAAACATGCTACAACCCTGGAGAAGCAACGGAAAAAACATGTCAAATTTGACAGAAATCAAAACCATCAAGATTGGGGGAGTTTTACAGAAGCTCGAAATGTAGTGCGGACATCAATGCGAGATGCTTCCAATACTTTCCACAAAGAACTCTGTCTCGAAATTTGGCAGAAAATCCGAGGAGATTCTTGTCGTATGTAAAGCATACCAGTGGAAAGACATAATCAGTACCTTCACTGCGCGATAACAATGGCCGTGTTCCTGATGACAGTGCCACTAAACTAGGGTTAATGAACATCATTTTCCGAAATTCCTTCACCAAAGAAGACGAAGTAAGTATTCCAGAATTCGAACCAAGAACAATTGCCAACACGAATAACTTCGAAGTAGATATCGTCGGTGAGGTAAAGCAACTTAAATCACATAATAAAGGCAAGACTACCGGTCCTGACGGTGTACCAGTTTTAAGCAGGCTGTTTAGGTGTAAGTAGGCTGTTTAGGTGTAAGTAGTCTGTTTAGGTTTTTTATGTTGGTAACGCCACGTAGCACTCTGTATGAAAATCACTGACTGTGCTGTGTGCAATCTGTGGCTGGTTAGCATTGTTAGAATATTCGCTATTGTAGTGTTGGGCAGTTGGATGTGAACAGCGGGTAGCGTTGCGCAGTTGGAGGTGAGCCGCCAGCAGTGGTGGATGTGGGGAGAGAAATGGCAGAGTTTTGAGAGCGGAAGATCTGGACGTCTGTCCATTACAGAGAGTAAATTTTGTAAGACTGGATGTCATGAACTGATATATATATATTATGACTTTTGAACACTATTAAGGTAATTACATTGTTTGTTCTCTATCAAAATCTTTCGTTTGCTAACTATGTCTATCAGTAGTTAGTGCCTTCAGTAGTTAGAATCTTTTATTCAACTGCCAGTATTGGCGCACGCTGTATTGCAGTAGTTTGAGTAACGAAGATTTTTGTGAGGTAAGTGATTCATGAAAGGTATAGGTTATTGTTAGTCAAGGCCATTCTTTTGTAGGGATTTTTGAAAGTCAGATTGCGTTGCGCTAAAAATATTGTGTGTCAGTTTAAACACAGTCATTTATAATTTTTCTAAGGGGACGTTTCACAGTCAGGCTTTTCTCAGAGTATGCTTATACAATAGCTCCATATTTAGCGATCATATACAACCCACTGCAAGGTGAAGAATCCGTATCTAAAGACTGGAACATTGCACAAGTCATACCTATATCTAGGAAAGGAAAAAGAAGTAATTTGCTGAATTGTATATTCTTATCGCAATCATCGATTTGCAGTAGGTTTTTAGAACATATACTGTGTTCGAGCATTACAAATTACCTCGAAGAAAACGATTTATTGAAAAACAGGCAATACGACTTCAGAAAATAGCGTTCTTTTGAAATACATCTAACTGTTTGTTCACTCGAAGTAATGAGTGCTGTTGACAGGGAATATCAAATTTATTCCATAATTTTAGATCTCCCGAAGGCCTTTGCACCGAAGATCACAAGCAACTTCTAATTGAATTGTTACTTATGGACTCAGTTGACCGACTAGCTTCGTGAATTCCTGTCAGAAATGTTACATTTTGCAATAATTGACGGAAAGTCGTCGAGAAAGCAGAAGTAATGTATGCATTCCCCAAGGAAGAGTTACATACCCTCTGCCGTAACTGATCCACATAAACGATTTAGGAGACAATCTGAGTAGCACTATCAGATTGTTTGCAGATGATCTGTCATCTATCGTCTTACAAAATGATCGGATGATGAAAACAAGTTGCTAGATGGTTTAGACAACTGTATGATGCGAAAATTTATTCTAAAAATTCGCTGAATTTCGGTTACACGATAAACCACCCATGTAGCTATATAGTTATAGATTACAATTACGAATGACTTAAGTTGGAGCAATCACATAGATGACGTTGTGGGTAAAACAAACCAAAGATTACGATTTACATTCGCAGAACACTGAGAAATAGCAACAGGTGTACTACAGAGACTGCCTACACTACGCCTGTACGTCCTCTTCTGGAGTATTGCTAACCTAAGGACATCACACACCCAGACTATAGCGCCTAGAACCACTCGACCGCCCCGGCCGGCAGTTCGCTTTTCCTGCGAGCTGTTCGAGAACAGAGTGGTAGAGAAATAACTTGAAGATGGTTTCATGTAAGGCACTTAATTATAAACTGCAGAATAATCATTAAGATGTAGATGTGTATATGCAATGCTACGTCATCGCTTACAGTGAGAAAAAGTCACGTGGTTCAGATTCCACGTTTAACGTCAGGTCCGTCCAGCTCTGTTGCTGCGCTGGTTAGGGCGTCGGACTGGTAGACGATTGGGCCCCGGTCTGATTCCCGGCCGGGTAGGAGATTTTCTCTGCTCGGGGACTGTGTGTTGTGTTGACCTCACATTCGTATCGCCATATTTAACATTAAAGTGTTGAGGTGGCTGTGTGGCTACATCTCAATAGCCCTTAGATCTCGTTTCGCGTTTGGATAATTTGGGTACATTAGGCATACAAAAGCCGACTCATCGGTATCCAATTGAAAGACTTGCACCCTGCCACTGACTGAAGTGAATCATTATTATTAGTCGCTATGGTGTTGTGCTTGACTGGATGATTAGAAAAATGCAAATGTCGTGTGACTGGGGCCTCCCGTCGGGTAGACCGTTCGCCGGGTTCAAGTGCTTCGATTTGACGACACTGCTTCGACTTGCGCGTCGATGGGGATGAAATTTTGTTGATTAGGACAACACAACACCCAGTCCCTGAGCGGAGAAAATCTCCGACCCAGCCGGGAATCGAACCCGGCCCCTTACGATTGACATTCTGACGCGCTAACCACTGAGATACCGGGAGCGGACGATGATTACAAAGGCAAAACATGAAGTACTACATTTTTGTTTTTATAATATTGCTACAAGGTAAAGACATTTTATAGATGCTATAACTCAAATCGGAGTGCTGCGTCGTGTCGTTTTCTTTCTTACTTGTCAACAGCAAGAGCAGCTTCGGAATTTCTGTCTTTATCGCTACTAAAGGCTCGCATAACAGAAATAGAAAACATTCTTAATGTAGGAGTTGGAGGGCTCCAGTCTGAAGGGATCTGTAAACTGCAGCAGATGACACAGCACGAGCGTAACCGATATATCTGGGCATGCGGAGTGCCGGTCAGCTGTTAGGCTGTACGGAGGACCGGTGCTGAGGTTGCGGCAGCACTTCTCGAGTGGTTCCTGTCAGACGAGATTGCCGCCGAGAGCCGTGGACCAGTATATAAGCGGCGGCCGCCGGCTGTCACTGCACACGGCCTCCAGCACTGACCAGCGGACAACATGGCTTGCAAGGTGAGGCTCAGGACCCTCTCGTAGTTGACTCGTGGTACTGTTTTAGTATGTTCCATATATACGCGGTACCCGAATCGTGTGCGAAAAACTCGCAGTCCAG
The DNA here is from genome assembly GCF_023864275.1 of Schistocerca cancellata. Taxonomy (NCBI): domain Eukaryota; kingdom Metazoa; phylum Arthropoda; class Insecta; order Orthoptera; family Acrididae; genus Schistocerca; species Schistocerca cancellata. The sequence goes on along the minus strand of NC_064627.1, from coordinate 773,592,571 downwards.
CCAACATGTTTCGCAGTAGCTAATTTATATAGTGACTCGTACAGAACGAACATTTTTATAGGATCGCCCTTCACAGACTTTCCACATTTCTGGTGCCTTATACATCGAAATCACCTACGTAGGTACCTCCCATGCCATTGTAAGGTAGCTGGTGGGAAGTATTTTGCATCCTTAGCAACATCCCCATTATTTTACCCCAAAAGCGAGCATTGGAGAATCGACTGTCTGTATAAAACCTCTATTTGGTCTAGTATCCTTTGTCTTACACTGATTTATGAGGTTATTAGAATTTTTCTCTAGTACTGGTGCTTTATACAGGCACAATTGTTTTTCACAAAAAAAACATGTTTATATTCCAGAAATCAGTGTAAGATAGTTGCCAATATTCCTACAAAACTCGTTCTCAATTCTTGAACTTAAATGATGTAAAATTCTTGAACTTAAATGACGTAAAATATTTAAGAAGTAACAGTCATAGTGTGGCCGGGGGAGGGTGGTGGCCAGAGGAGAGGCTTTGTGCGGTAGGTTACTGTCTCCTCGTTCGCGACCACTGTTCGCAACGTATTTCGAGCTCTTAACTGTCGCAATTTGTTCAAATCATCCCTGCTGCATTTAGCAGTCGCATGCCTCAAATACAGTCCTAGGAAGCGTGAATCAGCATTCCCATAATGTTTCAAATTATTTGAGTCGGTTACCGTGACGAATATTTAAGCAAGACCATTATTGATTACCTAACCGATATATTTAGCTGGTACTTCGCTCTGCTCATCTTGACGTAGCCCAGATTCTGACTGCCTCCTCATTTCTTCTACAACCGGTGTATCTAACACGGCAGAGAGCTGACTACACACAGTGTTTCATTGTTATTCGCAATGCGACGTTATGAGTCTAGTAACAGTAATGCCGCTCTAAACCGTTCCATTTTTCAAAACTGCAAACCATCGGCATTATCTACACAGGAAATGACTACGTACATTTACTGTAACATTTTCTTGAACTTAAGTCCATTTATTTGATAAAGGAGCCTTCATTTCATCATAATTGAAATCTGTGGAATCTTAAAAAGGCATCTGAATCATGTCTTGTCAGTTAAGAGCCTGTAACAGGGTGAAAGAAAAACGAAGCAAGAAGATGGTAGAAGCAAATACACTGCATATGACATCATTTAATGTTTAGTATTTTTTAAAACAATATATGATTACTGTGTGGAAATATATTGTAATTTCGCGATATTAAAAGTTTTTGGGTTTTGGTACAGCGTCAGTCTTTCTGTAACCCACGCATCCGTCGTTTCGGCCATTTTACTGGTGCCTTTTTCCGGAAGCTGACAGCAAATTCCGGGCAGATCCAGGTGAAAAAGCCACGACAAAGAGATCGAAACAATGAATCCGGACATTGTGGAAACAATGACTCAGTACCAAAATACAAGATTTCGTTAATACCATCAACAACGGCCTTGGGAGCCTATTCATATGTGATGCTTAATTTGCCGTTAGCAATGTTTAATACGTATAGCCTCTGGCGTATAGTTGCTTATATGTTGTGCTCTTTGCTTATCAACAGGTGATAGTTTTCGTGGCAGCTCTGTCGCTGGCCCACGCCGGCTACCTGGGCGCCCCTGCAGTCCTAGCCCCCGCCGCCCCTATCGCTAGGGCCTACGCCCCCGCTATCGCCGCCGCCCCCATCGCAAGGGCATATGCTCCAGCTATCGCTGCCGCCCCTATCGCCAGAGCTTATGCTCCAGCCATCGCAGCCGCCCCCGCAATCCGCGCCGCCCCCGTGGCCGTGGCCGCCGCCGCCCCCGCCGCCGTCGCTGCCGAGTACGACCCGCACCCCGAGTACAGCTTCGCCTACAACGTGCAGGACGCGCTGACGGGCGACTCCAAGAGCCAGCACGAGAGCCGCAGCGGTGACGTCGTCCAGGGCAGCTACAGCCTGGCCGAGCCCGACGGCTCCATCCGCACCGTCGACTACACCGCCGACCCCGTCAACGGCTTCAACGCCGTCGTGCACAAGGAGGCCGGCGCCCACCCCGCCGTTGCCGCCGCCCCCGCCCGTGTGGCCGTCGCCGCCCCCGCCATCGCCGCCGCCCCAGCGCTGGCGTACGGTGCCGGCCTCGGCTACGGTTACGCTAGAGCAGCCTACGCTGCCCCCGCCATTGCCGCCGCCCCCATTGCTAGGGCAGCCTACGCTGCCCCCGCCATCGCTGCTGCCCCTATCGCCAGGGCTGCCTATGCCGCCCCCATCGCTAGGGCGGCCATTGCTGGACCCGCTCTGGCATATGGAGGATACGGATACGGTGGTTTGGGATATGGCAAGGCTATTCTTGGGTAAACGCTATTGTACAAACTATTGATTCGCATTTTGGCGAATGTTTCTGTTATTCTACACTTTCTGTGTAAAAAAAGTCTGATATGTAAATAAACCGCTGTTCACTTTAAAGTATTAGTTTCTGTTTCCGTTCCGCTATCACGGCGGCGAGCATAATAAAGCTCTGTTTCATACAATTTCTTTACAACAAAATTACTCGAGCACCCTTTTACTCAGAACGTTTTGGATGAAACGCAAACATGACAACTAAAATGTTCAGTTGGAGACTATATTGTTATTGGATTTTCTTCAGCCATACCGACACACTTTCTAGAAAACGGAAGTCAACGTCTGAAGTATTTTTAGAATTTTTTATCTCGGTACAGCAAAATAAATACTACTCAATAGAGATAAATCAACAACTTTTACATTTGGAAGAAACTTATGAAACTAGATAAAATAACGAAATCTACTTTACATTTACATTTGATAAATTAACTTCGTTGGAAAGAAGGTCAGATGGAGTAACAAAAAGAATCTATAGCTATTTCCTATTGTCTATCGTTAACTTGTCAGCCTCGTAACTGACAATCAACCGAGAGTCTGCTGTTCCTATTTGTGAGACTACCATTTTAGTACTGTTGCCAGTAGACTTAAATGATGAAATTTATATGTTTGTAGATGGTTAAGAAGCATCTTTCCTACGTCCCTAAGCATGGACCCCATCGGCGACTAAGTACGTAAGAAGCCCAAAATGTGAGAGGTGAACCAAAGTGGCTGTCTGTTTAACAGCCTTCACCTAGAATGGCAGAGACCTTAATGTAAGAAGTTGTTGGTAGTAACGCAGGCTGTTTGCTAAGTCAGATACAAATTCTTCGGAATTCGATTGAGGGTGGGGGCAGAATAGGGTATGATGTAAATACTAGGTGATACATGCAGTAGGTTCCACTGTCGCAAATTATGCTTACACATACTGACAATATTGTACACAGTTTTAATGAACGGCATTTGTATTTGCAGCAAAAATTTTTTCACGAACAGTTTCGGCCCTTAGGTTATTCTTCTAGTGCTAACAACTGGACAACAGAATTCAATCTGTCTTCTGGACTCCTTGGTGCACAATGATCACAGTATTTTAAACAGCATTATGGCTTTTTTTATATACACTGTGTACTGTAACATAGGATCTCTCAACGTTGTCTCTACTGAAAGACTCCATGGGGTAGCTACTGATATACTGGACAACGATTAACAACATGATATAGCGACTTCCGTGTAGTAGCACGCGTCGAACAGTCGGAAGGATGTTCTTTTGTAAGGTTGGATAAGGGCCGTGTCTCGTAAGAAGACGCTGTTACATCAGTTGGTATTATTCCAGCCGTGGTGTCCGCAGAAGTCTTTCCGACGGGAGTAAAACTCTTAATTTGCCATTTCTTATGTAACTGATTCGATGAGTTTGAAAACGCGCCGCAGCAATTAAATTTATCAAAAATTATAAAAACATTTTTGTACGTTAAATGATTGTATTTACCCAGTCAGTATTTTAAAGGTTGATTATTCCGTTATCGAAACGGTAAGCAGATTCAGTTGCTTATGCGTAGTATACCTTTTTATTTTATTATGGATGTGATCGCCACTGTTTTGATTCAGCGATCTAAAATTTCATTTTCATATAATTAAATCCAGCGTATCAACGAATTGTGAAATAAAGCTTGAAAATTTTTACAAAATATTTATTTACACCCTCCTAATGAGATGTGAAGCGAAAATTAAAATTATGAAAGAGAAAAAAACCAGGAAGGTGGATAACATCCTATTGGATAACAAGAAAAATAGCCAACATCAATTCCTCGAAGTGGAGGAGCAAGCTGTATACATTGAATAAAGGCTTATTAGATTTGGTATCGTCTAGAACACATTCTTTGCTGACAAAAAACATCTGATCAAGTTATTGGATTTGTTTTATCACCTTAATGCTTTCTGTTTATTGATGTTGACTGATATGACTAAACACTGAACAACATGTGTTCTTAAAACTACATTTTTTCACCTCGATACGGACAGTGTCACGTAGACCCTGTAACCGACTAGCCGAACGTGAGAAATCTTGCAAAATAACTCTCATATTAACCGGTGTAGTCGACTTTTAGCAGCCTAGGACTGAGCTAAGTTACAACTCGTCTTTCCAGCTTCTGAAGTAGTGCAGTCATACCCTCTCGTTCCAACTCCTGGTGAGGAAATCTCCTCGACGTTGAGATTTCGCTTTTCTTTTCCTCTCTTGCAGAACATAAAATGGAATTTTTATTTTCGACTGAAGCATTTGCACCCACACATTTACAGACGGCAGTGCGCTTCAGTGTATACTGTAATAATTTCGCCGTTTAAAACTGAATGTAGAATTCGCAAGTCGTCGCAGGTTTCCTTTTTTCTACTTGCAGTCGGTAAACCACTGTTGCGTTGTGCAGCAAGGGCACGTAAGTTGGGGAGGTGTATATTCCGACAACGTTTACGCAGAACTAAGAGAACACGTGCCAGGGTGTCACCCCAGTCTCTTCCTGCAGCACGGGCAGGGCTGTGCAAGAAAGAGACAGAGAAATGATTATGGAGACTATTTCAGCACCGCCCTATAAAGATTCGGATTTACCACCGCGCGATGGAGTCAGCATAATTTACCGTGAAATGCTTGGAAAAAAAAGAAAGAAGAAAAAAAAAGCACAAGACTGGTAGTCACTGTCGCACAAGGCAATGTGAATCAATGTGAATCTACAGTTTAGAAACGTCTCCCAGACAATCGGAGCTAGAAATTCGAGAGTATTCTGTTTTGAATAAAATGTCTGTAGCCAGATCCCGAGAAGGGGAGCTTGCGGACGTCTATGGACTCAACCTTTCCCGACTGTTAGGGAGAATGTACATATTACAACCGTTACTGAAGGTGCCCCATGCTTGAAACTGGATTTTCACTCTCCAGTACTAGAGGAACATGTAATTGTTCAACATTTTGTTTAGAATCGAAACTCTCATTAGAAGCCAAAAACAGGTAGCTGCGCATCTTACTGTTCTGTCAGCGGTTGTACACTGAAGGTAAGTGAAGGATCGTCCACAGGGAGGACGGGAACGCGCCAGGATGTCGCATGAGCACAGTCCTCTGCACACACCTCGTAACTGCCTGCACTGCTAACAGCAGAGCCGCAGTGTTCTATACCACCTGCAAAAGTAGTAACCGCTGCGAAGCTGGTGCCATGGTGTGTAACCTTACCTCATGCAGCAGTATCTCGTACGCGGTACATTCGTAGAAAACTTTGTCTGTTATTTCACTGCTTCTCGTGTTGACACTGCTTCGCACCCAGACGAACAGAACAGTGAGGACGGATAGCGATGAGTTCGGTGTGTCTCGTAATTTAAATGCTTTATTTTTTCCGTTTAGGAACACGCAGAACGTCTTGTATCCGACAGTTACGAATTTATTCCTCATACAGCACTGTTGCCCGTGACACTAGGCACCCTCTCCCCAAGCAATGTCTTGCAATCTCATAAGAGCATCAAAATCACACTGTCGACATAGAGAACTGTATGTTCTGTAGCACTGAATCCATTTTTGATTTCCAGAAGTGGTGACACAGTGAAGTTGCAGGAAACAGGAGCATAAGCTGTGCCCTGCGGCAAGGCTTTCGATGTCCGTTTGCTACATTATAATAAACTGTTGTTCACTTGGGCACCTCAGTTTTTATAGCACTCCAAAAATTGTTATCAGTGGTTTAGGACAGAGAAGACTTAGAAATATTTTACTTCTACATCATTGTAGTTTACAATAAGTGTTGAAGACGTCTGTAATGTCCACAAACGTTGCAGACAACATCCTCTGCGCAAGGAATTGTATTAGCATAACTAAAAAATAATGGCTTCGTCAATAACTCTGCCTTTTCTAAAATGCTAAGAGCAAACTACCCTCTGTGAATCTAAGCCTTTAGGCCCTACACTTGACTGGACCACTTATTTATATTTCTTCACGACCAGCTGTCCACGAAATCATAGTCTCCAGAAATTTTAAATTAAGATCACTTCCAAAGTTTTCCAAATCCTTACCTCCCATCGCATATCTTACTCTCCCCTATAAAAACAGAAATAAAGTACGGAAGCGTTTGTTGAGGTACACTAAGGTATTCCATCTGACCCTTCAGCGGTGTCCAATTTTACTATTATCACAGTTGTGCAGCCTCCTTTTGCAAGTACGTAAAGGCGGCAGCTGTATCCAAATATTCCGGCCGAACGATTGTTCCGAAGTTGTGGGATTGTTTTGAAAGCTTCACAGGACTGTATAGTATCTACAAAAAACTTTGGCTACTCTCAAAATTTCCACAAGTGCGTTCGGTCACATTCGTTAATGAACTAAAGTTACCGGAAAAATTTTCGTGAGATTTTCTTGAGTAATGTATAAGGGGCTCTCAGACGAAAACGAGACACATGGAAAGAAAAGTAAGTAAACTGTTTATTGATTCAAAAATAGTAGCCACATCTGATAAAACATTTATCCCTCTCTGAACAAACAGTTCATGCCTTCATGGAAAAATGTTTGGGGTTACATACGGGACCATGAATGTGCGTAGGCGTGCACCTCTTCTAAGCAAATTGACGGACACTAATTTCTATCTTCAGGGCTCCAAAAATATGGAAGTCGTTTGTGAAGAAATCGAGACCATATGGAAGATGTGGAAGGGCTTCACAGAGAAACTTCTGCAATGTAATTGAAACACCCTTAGAGACATGTGAGCCCGTCTACCATTTCTGTACGCGCAGTGACCTCAAGATAACAAAGAATATTTAGAATGCAAGTATGAAAGAACCTAAACGATCTCCTATTAGCCACCATGGCAAGTAATTGAAAAGATCTCATCCATAGTCTTCAAATGGTTCAAATGGCTCTGAACACTATGGGACTTAACATCTGAGGTCATCAGTCCCCTAGAACTTAGAACTACTTAAACGTAACTGACCTAAGGACATCACACACATCCATGTCCGAGGCAGGATTCGAACCTGCGACCGTAGCGGTCGCGCGGTTCCAGACTGAAGCGCCTAGAAGCGCTCGGTCACATCGGCCGGCCCATAGTCTTCGTCATCGTATAAGCTCCAAACAAAGCTCCAGACAAAGTAAGAAGCATAACTACTTCCACAATGGTGAAACTCATAAGCAACTATACTTGTTTCTCAGATGCGAATGTTTCATTGGTTGATGGGCTAAGCAGGCCTCCATAGAGACCAATCTTACCAGTGGAGACACAAAAGCCCGCATCTCGTGGTCGTGCGGTAGCGTTCTCGCTTCCCACGCCCGGGTTCCCGGGTTCGATTCCCCGTGGGTCAGTGATTTTCTCTGCCTCGTGATGGCTGGGTGTTGTGTGCTGTCCTTAGGTTAGTTAGGTTTAAGTAGTTCTAAGTTCTAGGGGACTGATGACCATAGATGTTAAGTCCCATAGCGCTGAGAGCCATTTGAACCATTTTTTTGAGACACAAAAACACAAAGCGCATAGTGCTTGCTTCAACTAATCGAAGCTGATCATAGCGTAAACATCCAAAAGTTATAAAAATAAACTCGAGATTTAAGAAAAGAAAAAATACTGTGGACAAAAAATGGAAGTTCAAATGAACAGGCATCTTTCAAGTTCCTGGTTCAAAGAAAAATGTGTCGTATTATAAAGCTAACTCGGTTAAATGTCTGGCAAGAAAAAAATTCCGCGATGCATTCTGTACAACAAGGATACACAATAAACGTTGCAGCACATCGGTCGGGAAAGCCTAATGTACACTACGTAGGGCTTTGCGGTGAATGTTGGAAACGTAACAAAGCTGCAAATGTTCAAATGTGTTTGAAATCTTATGGGACTTAACTGCTAATGTCATCAGTCCCTAAGCTTACACGCTACTTAACCTAAATTATCCTAAGGACAAACATACACACCCATGCCCGAGGGAGGACTCGAACCTCCGACGGGACCAGCCGCACAGTCCATGACCGCAGCCCCCAAGACCGCTCGGCTAATCCCGCACGGCAACAAAGCTGCATTCAGCGGTATATATATTGACACAACAGTCTATCTTAATGGGTTAAACAATATAGCAAGCATGAAAGTTTCTCACAAACAGCCACAGAAACATTGTACACAAACACATTGCAAAGAAACACTGTGCATGAACTCAAAGTTAGTGAAAGCAGCGTAAAACAAGACAGCAAAAACAGGACTAACAAAGTCACCTAGATTATCACTATAATTATTTTATGTAAAGCAAAGGAACGGCTGTCAGTGTTTGGAAGTACTGTTAATCAAACGGCCAAAGTCGTTCAGTGCGAGAGTAAATCAATAAACGATTTGTAGGCAGCTTCTTTAACAATGTAAGTCAAAGATTCTCTGTCGACCATATTGTGGGGCTAGCAGGAAATAATGGAACAGATGAGATAAATAAAATTCTTGAGTAACTTAGTAACACATAAAATGTAGTTTAGTGCAATAGAATTATGCTGAATGCGTTCACCAAACGTCCGAAAATACAGACTTCTTTATGTCAATGATCTATTATTCAAGCGCTCCAAAACTACTGCACAATCATTTGCACATAATCCTATATAATGTTGTTATGTTCAATTCAAAACTAATAATGGCTAAATTCCCTCCCGCCCGCCCCTTCCTCTCACACACGAGAAGTAAGCAGCTATACGCAGCGCCCATACCATGAGATACAGTGCAAATAAACAACTTGTGATTGCAGAGTTAGTACACTTTCTGACCAAAAGTATCCGGACAACCATCATGTAATGCGGTATTGACGACTTGATGTTACGAGAGACGAACTCGTGAGTATAATAGGAGGCGGGGAGTATTGTATCGTCAGTAGCAGAGTGGGTCAGTCTGGATCCCTCTGTGACTTCGAACCTGGAATAGGCATTGGATGTCACCTACCAAATTCGTCAAGGACGTTTTAAGCCTTCTAAAGTTGTCCAAGTTGACTGTTGGTGATGTGATGATGTGATTGTGAAGTGGAAATGTAAATGCCGTGTGACTAGGGCCTATCATCGGGTAGGCCGTTCGCCAGGTGCAAGTCTTCCTATCTGACGCCATGCGTCGATGGGGATGAAATGATGATGATTAGGACAACACAACACCCAGTTCCTCAGTGGAAAAAATCTCCAACCCAGTCGGAATCGATCCCGAGCTCATAGGATTTACTTTCTGTCGCGGTGACCACTATTTTTTTTTTATTTCTTTTTGTTCGACTTCGTTCGTTGCATCTGCTCGTGGCGGACGTCGCAAGACACCCGTTTCAGTTCGTGGTTGATGCATTAACTCTTTTTTTTTTTATTACAGAGAGCAGCTAACCCTCTGACCGAACAGGCTGATTTACTGTACCGGCTGTCAGTTACCGAGGGCGCCGGCCGGGGTGGCCGAGCGGTTCTAGGCGCTACAGTCTGAAACTGCGCGACCGCTACGGTCGCATGTTCGAATTCTGTCTCGGGCATGGATGTGTGTGATGTCCTTAGGTTCATCCCCAAGACCAGGCAGACATCACGTATCGACGGACAAGGATCGTCGAGAACTGCGAACGTTGGGAGTACGGGGCGGTAGAGGGAAATCGTATGAAGTCAGCCGGAGGAATCAAGAATAATGAGCTCTATACAACATGGATGTGGAAATCTGGTCTCTGAGTATAGAACTGTAGTGTGTGCTTTGCATCGTCCGCCATGTTGTAGTGTGGCAAACAAATTTACATCGGTCTGTACGTGACAAAGAACTGCAGATTGATTTCTTATTTTGAACTTTATGTCAACATGTGATGTAATAGGCTTATGTGGGAGCGGAATCGAAAAGTATTTTCTTTTCGTGTTCTAGTGAAATTTCCTAGCAGACATGTAGTTTGGCAAGAAACGAAATACGAGCATCTATGGTTGGCACTATCACACAACTGAATTTCAACATCCATGTGGTTTGGAGATCACTGCACGAGACTCAAAGTGCTGCCAACAGTCTAGCTAGTAAAATGACTGAGTGTAGGGTGTTGAAATGAACGCGTTACAGTGGTGGAGTAGCTCCTCCTAAGCCACACATTTCTGTACTTAGTGCTAAGCAGTGTTTGAGGTGGTGTAGAGAGCGACGCTAGTGGATAATCAATGAATGGAAACGGATTATTCTGAGTGATAAATCACACTGCACTCTATGACAATCCGATGGACAGGTCTGGATTTGTCGAATGCCTGGGAAAACGTTACCTGCCATCATGTGTGCTGCCAACAGTGAAGTACAGAGGGGATGATGTTAGGGTACGGGATTTTTTTTTTCTTTGTTGTTTCCCCCCGAAGGGGGCGGGCTGGCAGCAGCTTAGTATGCCGCTCTTCAGCCTACAGACTTTGTGTGAGAAAGATCAAGAGAATAATAATAAAAAACAGGCGATAAAATCGGAGACTTAAAGAGTAACATGGCGTAAGGAAATCGTGGAACTTAAAACAAAGAACAGAGGGATGATGATGCTAATAAAATACATACGAAGCAGACAGGGAAAACAATAGACAGACAATTAAAAAACACGGCGACAGTCTGGATTCTGTTCGCAAAAGACATAAAATTCACACCTAGCGACAGCATGGTTTCTGTTCGCAACACGAGAAAGACAAACAACACTGAATAGTCACTGGAACACTGCACTAAAAAGTTGGCAAATGTGACGTACCACAGTCGAGAGCAGGTGGGGGGAAACTGGACAGAAGATGGGAGAACAAAAAAGGGGGGAAAGGAGAGTAAAAGTGAAGGGGGGAACCGGGAAAGGAGCTGATGGAGGATGAGGACCCATAAGAGGGGTGGGGGGCAGACGCGACAGGGAGTGGGGTAGGCAGAGGAGGGGAATACAAAGGGACTTGGGGGGGGAGAAGGGAGGGAGGGAGAGGTTGAGTGGGGAGAAAACAGGACGGAAGGTGGGGGGGGGGAAGAGGGAGCCCAGGGATAGGACAGAGGGAAGGAAGGGGAGTGAGGATCAGAGTTGATAGGAAGGATAAATGGAGGGAGAGAGGGCATCGTCCGGGAGGGGGAGTTGATGGAAGCCACCTTGGGAAAGGAGATGTAGGGTGTAGAGATGGAGGGTAGGGGGGACACAACGGTGAAGACGTGGCAGGGGGCGGGGATGGGAGAGGAGAGGAGCAACCAGGGGGTGAGGGGGTTCAAGACGGCGGGAGGTGTAGAGGATGCGGATATGTTCGAGGAATAGGAGCAGATGGGATAAAGGAAGGAGATCATAGAGGATCCGCGTGGCGGACGGGAGGCGGATGCGGAAGGCGAGGCGGAGGGCATGACGCTCAAGGATCTGGAGGGACTTACAGAATTTGGGTGGGGCAGATATCCAGGCAGGACTGGCATAACAGAGGATGGGACGGAATAAGGATTTGTAGGTGTGGAGGATGGTAGAGGGGTACAACCCCCACGTCCGGCCAGAGAGGAGTTTGAGGAGTTGGAGGCGGTTGTGGGCTTTGGATTGGATGGAGCAGAGATGAGGTATCCAGGTGAGGTGACGGTCAATGGTGAGGCCAAGGTAGGTGAGGGTGGGGGTGAGGCGGACAGGACGTGCGCAGACAGTAAGAGCTTGCTGAACACTGATGTGAGACAGATAGGACGATAGGAAGAGGCATCAGATGGAGGCTTATTGGGCCTGGAGAACATCAGGATACGGGAGGTTTTCCACAGGTCGGGATAGAAGCCAGTGGCAAGGATGACATTGTAGAGGGTGGCAAGGAGGGAAAGGAAGGAGGGAGGGCAGTGTTTGAGGTGGCAGTAGGTAATGCAGTCGTGGCCGGGAACAGTGTTGCGTTTAGCGCGGAGTGTGAGGCTGATGTCCTGTGTAGTGATGGGACTGTTAAGTGCAGATGGGGGGGGGGTGTGTGGCCCAAGTACTGGAAGCTAGGAGCGAGGGGAGGAACAGAGGTATTCGTATGGTCCATGACATCAGGGAAGAGGGAATAATCAAAGTGGGGACCATCTGGGATGGAAAAAACATCAGAGAGGTGGGAGGCAAAGTGGTTGGCCTTACTGCGGTTGTCAGGAAAGGGACAGTCATTAAGGAGGAGAGGGTACTGGGGGTTGGGGCGGTTCCCAGTAAGGTGGTGGAAAGCAGACCAACAGACCAATACTTGGAAGAGCTTATGGGGAGCGTGGTGTTGAGTTGTGTACATGTCTGGCGCCAGGCACGGCGTTTCTTCGCAACAAGCAGGTTGCGGATGTGTTGTTGTAATTGCCGGTGGCGGGTAAATGTATCCCGGTCACGAGTGCGGAGAAAAGAGCGGTAGAGGCGGCGGGACTCTCGAAGGAGAAGGACGGCCTGTGGAGGCAGGGCGGGGCGGTGTGGGTGGATGGCTTTGGTGGGGATATGGGTGGCGACGGCGTCAGACAAGGTCTGGTGCAGGAAGGCAGCAGTGCGAGAGATGTCATCAGGAGAATGGAGGGTAAGGTCGTGGCCGTCAAGCTGGGTGTGAATGGAGTCCCGGTAGGCATCCGAGTTGGCACAGGAGTAATCATGGACAAGTTTAGGAGGGACGTCAGGGTGAGGAGCGTTGCGGGGATGGCGACCATTAGAGATAGCGAGGAGAACAGGAGCATGGTCACTGCCAATGAGGTCAAGGACATCTGCAGTGATGCGCCCAAGGAGGTTGGGAGAGGCAAGGACCACATCAGGAGTGGTGTTGGATTCGGGTCGGGTGTGCTGAGGCAGGGGAACCAGGTCTCCCTGGAGAGTGGTGAGAAACTGATGCCACCGCTGGAGGTCGGCAGGATCACGGCTGTGGATATTGAGGTCGGCGGCAATCACGTAGATGGAGAAGGTGCGGTCAATGTGGGCCAGGAAATCGTACGGGATGGGGGTGCGATGGTGGACATAAATGGTGGCACAGGTGATGGTAAGGGTGGGGAAGAAGAGGCTGAGGGTGAGATGCTCGGCAGGATTGTTAAGGAGAGGTTGGGGCCGGATAGGGAGGTGCTTGAGGTGGCCTATAGCAACTCTGCCACGCGCCAGGGGGTACGGGTTATCGGTGCGGTGTAGGGTGTAAGGAGCCGTGGAGACAGAGATACGGGGTTGAAGGAAGGTTTCATTTAGGACGAAGGCATCCACGCGGTGCTGATGGAGGGTGTGAAGGAAGAGGAGTTTGTGGGTGGGCAGGCAGCGAATGTTGTGGTACAGGATATGGTACGGTTGTTGAGTTAGACGAGGGTGGTGAGGGGGGTGAAGGTGAAGTGGGCCTGGTTGTGGGAGTATGTGGCATAGGTGGTAAGATGGAAGATGGAACGGGCAGCGAGGGCGATTTGGGAAAGGGTGTGTGAGCGCTGGAAGGGGTGGATGTTTTGGAGCACAATAGTGGTGAAACAGATGATGTCCTCAGCAGTAGGGGGAGGGCGGAGCGAGTTGTTGGGGTGGATGGGGTCATCAACAGGATGGACAGGGACGGTGAGCTCAGGGGTTACTGGTGGAGGTTTCGCTTTACACTTCGAGGAGTAGGTAGGATGTGGTTCATTGCAAGTGTTGCAGGAGGGGGGAGAGGTGAGGTTGGGGCAATGCTTGAGGAAGTGTGAAGCTTTGCAGTGGGGACAAGTAGGGCGGTTCTTGCAGGCAGAGGTAACGTGGTCGTTGTAGGTGAGTCAGTGTTGGCAGCGGTAGGATTGGACTGGGGAACGGGAGGGGTCCACCTTATGGCGCTGATTGTAGATGAGGGCTCCCTCGGTGAGGATGCAGTCAATTGAGGAGGAGGATTCGGTGAATATCTGCATGAGAAAAGTCGGCCCGGCATCATTGAAGATGCGACGGGCCGAGCGGATTTCAATGTCGGGCCGGGAGTTGAGTTCCACCAACACCTCAGCCTCCGTGATCACGGGGCTAAGCTTCGTGATCACAGCGGTGAAGGTTGGCGGACGTCTGGGAGGTTGAGGCTGACGGGGAGAGGATGGGGTGTGGTAGGGGGTGAGGGGTGCACGTTGGCCAAATTGGATACGGAGGATGCGGGAGAGGAGATCTGTGTGGAAGGAAGCATTGGGGGAGTTTATGAGGACCAAGTCCTTGCGAGGAATCAGTTGGGAGATGGGAGCATTGGGGTAGTATTTCCGGATGGCGAGGGTGAGGGAGCGGGCATCAAGGAATTGAGGGTCAGGATTGGAGAGGACAAAGGTGTGGGTGGCAGGCGTGGTGGGGGCGGGGGTCGGGGCCGCGTCCATGGGGGTGGGTGGGTCATGGGGATTGGGGTTTTTTTTGGAGGAGACTTCGGGTTAAGGGTCAACATTCGGGCGCTTTGAAGGTTTCGTGGGCACGACCGGGTGGAGAGGGGGCAGGGGTACGGGTTGCAGGGGGAGATGGCGGGGGGCAGGACCACCCTGAGCAGGGGATGACGCAGACAGAGGGGGCGTGGGTGTCACAGAGACTGTGGAACGGCGAGCCGAGATCCGTGCTGGCTTGGAGCCTGTCGGAGGCGTGGCAGGGAGCGGTGGGAAGTCAGTAGCTGTCGATGGGGCGACAGTGATAGGGGAGGAGGAGTTGGGGGTGGTTACAGCCGAAAGTGGCGCAGGGGTGGGGTGGACAGGGAGAGAAGGAAGGACGGGAAGTGGTGTGGAGGATGAGCTCCATGTGATGGTGGTTGGGGCAGCGGAGGGAGAGGTGAAAATGATAGTGGTGGTGGTGGGGGGTTGGGACATGGTGGCGGCGCGCGAGAAGGGCGGCGGCGGCGACAACGGCGGCGGAGGCGGGCACCGGCAGGCGGCGGCAGCGGCGGCGAGCACCGGCAGGTGGCGGCGGCGGCGGCGGCGGCGGCGGCGGCGAGAAATGGCAGGCGGCGGCGAGCACCGGCAGGCGGCGGCGGCGAGCACGGTGGGGATCATCCACGTCGAAGTTGCACCCTGAGAGTAGCCCAGGCAGTGAAAGTCTTCGATGAAGAAGAGAGGGAATCCAACCCTCGAATCGACGGTATGGGAGTGCTTTTTATGAATAGAATGTAGTCCCCCCTATTGCGCTAAAGAGAACGATAGATGCTAGCAGATGTGAATATATTTTACAACATTGTGTACTGTGTACAGCAGAGGAACAGTCCGGAGACGCTCTATACAAGGTGCTCCATTGATCGAGACCGGGCCAAATATCTCACGAAATAAGCGTCAAACGAAAAAACTACAAACAACGAAACTTGTCTAGCTTGAAAGGGGAAACCAGATGGCGCTATGGCTGGCCCGCTAGATGGCGCTGCCATAGGTCAAACTGATATCAACTGCGTTTTTATAAATAGGAACTCCCATTTTTATTACATATTCGTGTAGTACGTAAAGAAATATGAATATTTTAGTTGGACGACTTTTTTCGCTTTGTGACAGCAGGTAGGTTTTCTAGATTAAAATACAGAACGTAGGTACGTTTGAACATTTTATTCCGGTTGTTCCAATGTGACACATGTACCTTTGTGAACTAATCATTTCTGATAACGCATGCTGTTACAGCAAGTCAATAACGTTTCACCCCCCATAGGCAATCTGTCATAACACGAGGAAGCAGTCACACATAACAACCTTGACACATTTCACCCTCCACAGGAGATAGACATCACCAACGACAGCAGGCTAAAGGACCCATTGCGTGCCCAAGCCTAACTGAATGCGTAATAAATAAAGTATTTTCCTTTTATCCTTACATCCTATCCTAGAAGAATAAGTCATCAAGGATGATCTCTTCAGTCCACACTACACACACACACACACACACACACACACACACACACACACAAATGCTGTTACAGCGTGATTACCTGTAAATACCACATTAATACAATAAATGCTCAAAATGATGTCCGTCAACTTCAATGTATTTGGCAATACGTGTAACAACATTCCTCTCAACATCGAGTAGTTCGCCTTCCGTAATGTTCGCAGATGCATTGACAATACGCAGACGCATGTTGTCGGTGGATCACGAAAGCAAATATCCTTCAACTTTCCCCACCGAAAGAAATCCAGGGACGTCAGATCCGATGAACGTGCGGGCCATGGTTTGGTGCTTCGACGACCAATCCACCTGTCATGAAACATGCTATTCAATACCGCTTCAACCGCACGCGAGCTATGTGCCGGACATTAATCATGTTGGAAGTACATCGCCATTCTGTCATGCAGAGAAACATCTTGAAGTAACATCGGTTGAACATTACGCAGGGCCGGCTGGAGTGGCAGTGCGGTTCTAGGCGCTACAGTCTGGAACCGCGTGACCGCTACGGTCGCAGGTTCGAATCCTGCCTCGGGCATGGATGTGTGTGATGTCCTTAGGTTAGTTAGGTTTAAGTAGTTCTACGTTCTAGGGGACTGATGACCTCAGAAGTTAAGTCCCATAGTGCTCTGAGCCATTTTGAACCCATTACGCAGGAAATCAGCATACATTGCACCATTTAGATGGCCATCGATAAAATGGGGGCCAGTTATCCTTCCTCCCATAATGCCACACAGTACATTAACCCGCCAACAGGATGAAAATCACTGCAATTCTCTCACTTAACCGCTACAAACTATTAAGTTTATTCGTTTATTCTACTCCTTCTGAGTGCAATGTTGGTTTATATTGCACATTAAAATAAGTTGAGTGTTAAATTACCCTACAGAATGCTTTAGTTTTTGGTGTTTCAATGTATTCTTGATGTGTTTGTGTGGTTCAACTAGATTAACTTGAATACTGTGCCATCACAAAGTTATTTGTTTTGACTAACTACTGACAATGAAAATTCATCCAAAGCTTCTAAATACTTTTCTAGCTTAAGTAAATGGGCGGCTAAATACCAGCGTAACTGTACTTTTGTGAAAGACGTTCGAAGATTACAAACACACTTGCAAACATTAAGAACTTGTGCACAATTTGATATTGGATGAAAAGCCGCGTTAAAAGTAATTACAATTAAAAAATGAACATCCAATTTAATATTGTCCAGCTACATTATGAAAATATAACCATTATAAACATATATGTGGTGTCTGTTCTTTTGGATATTTCTGAAAGAACAGATACTACGTATATACGAGGGTTGGGACTTTAATAGTGGCAACTATTATTTATTTACAGATTGTACAAAATAGATACGTGTTTCGAAGTTTTAATGACCTTCAGAGTAGTCATCAGCATTGTGTATAAACCGCTGCCAGTGATGTGGAAGTCGTAGGATACTCTTAGTGTTGACAGTTCGAGCGGCGCGGTCTATTGGCCGACGAAATTGTAGCAGTTCTGAAGCGAATGCCGCGAAGTGTTTCCTTCAGTTTAGCAATCGAGTTGAACTCACGAGGGCTTAAGTCAGGGGAGTGCATTAGGTGGTATAGCACTTAGCAGCCCCATGAGTCAAACAAATCAGTAACAGCTTGCACTGTACGTGCTTGAGCATTGTCCGGAAGAATGATGGACAGGTCCTGCAGAAAGTGTCATCACTTCTGTCTCTACGCTGGTCGTAGGTTGTGTTCCAAAAATGAACTACTTTGAAGGTCAGTAAAACTTTGAAACGCGTATCTGTTTTGTACGAGCTGTAAATAAATAGTTGCCACTATTAAAGTTCCAACCATCGTATAATTAAACCATTGGACGACCCATTGACCACTTCAGTGTGGATTCACACCACGTTAGAGCTCATACGGGAATCGACGAAAATGCCGCGAGTAATGAGGGTAATGTGCAAGGAACACTACAACAGTAGTGTGTGGATAAGTTGAGAATTGGGTTAGTCGGCAGGCGTGCTAGGGTAGTCCGTGTTTTTGCGATGACCACTGTGTCCGGATGGCACAGTGATCACTGCATCTGCCTAGTAAGATGGAGATGCGGGTGCGAAACCTAGTTCGGTACAAACTTTCAACTTTCCACATTGATATAAATTAATGTCCACTGGTAGCTAATGTCATTAATTCCTTTGTCTCTTGATAACATTATAAACCTGAAGATGTGTCTATACCGACGAGAAACCAGTGGTTACGAAATAAGAAACTTCATACAACTATGTGGCTTTTGGAAACAGCTCACTATTCCTAACTTATTTCATTGTTATAATTTTTATGTTAATTCAAATGGTTATTGAATGGTGAGTGTTTTTTATTGTCATTAACAAGGTCTCAGAACTGTGGCTGCCCTCTCTAGAAGCTTGTTGGTACCAGAATGTTGTTTGTAGTTTTAAAGATGCATGAAATGGCGAAGCCATGGAAAATACGTAGGAAGAGAACAGCACACTTTACATGAAAAACTATCTACAACAAAGCTTCGTGCAAGGCGTGTACCACATCAATTAAATGTGGATTAAAGCAAATACGCTAACGAATTTCTCCACAACACATGTACCATTTTCAAAATAATGCACCAGTCTAAGGAATTTCGGGATACCCCTGCGAAGACTGATGTTGGTGCCCCTACTTTTTCCTAGAATGTATAGAATGTAATTTGTTTACACTTTGTACAACTACCATGATTATATATATGACGGATTGAAGTTGATTTGAATCTATGTAGTAGACGGGCCAGCAGTTCGCGTGGCCTTAGAACTTGTTCGTAAAAACGCATTTTAATTCAATGATTTTTTTTTTGTATGGAGTCTAACGTGTTCAGATCGAGTTTTAAGAATACCGAACGGTGTACATTTCATAATATCTCTATTTATTTTTTTTCTTTTTGGTTCGAATATAAACAGGGCGGGTGCTGCCACCCTGGTTGGATAGCCAGTCGGCTTTGCCGTGTTAAACGTATGCATTTATGGATTAAAAGATGCAAAAAATACCGGAAATATATACTGCTTTCCCAGCAGAAGCAACCACTTTTGCTTTTTTGGAGCTAGGCGATGGAAATTTCCACATCGAGCTTTGCTGTTTGCTCTTAAGATCAAAATGCTGTAGCCACGTTTCATCAGCAGTGATTTCATTTGAAAGAAACTCCGGATCTTACTCTAACATCAAATTTAACTGCATGTATGTAGCACGCTGATGTCCTTTAGCTCAGGAATCAACAGCCTTGGGACCCATCGTGCACAAACACGTGTCATATGTAATTTTTCTGTTACCAACATGTGGGTGGCACTCAATTAAATGTTCAGTATTTCAGAAAGTGATCTCAAGGTAATTCGCCGATCCTCTTTCACAATGACAGCAGCAGTGTGGATGTTTTCTTCCGTAAGAGCAGTAACTGGAGCACCGGGTACACCTTCCTTTGAAATTGATTGCCTCCCCTCTTTAAACATCTTACACCACCTTCGAGCTGTGCTGTAGCGAAGAATAGACTCTCCATAGGCTTCCTGTAACATTGTATAGGCATCAGCTGAAGATTTATTGAGACGAAAGCAGAATTTCAAAACCGCATAGTGTTCCTCGCGTGTTACCTCCATTGCAGCGGTAGGCGATACTGAAATGTCTGACCCTGCTGCCTCTCACAGGCGGGAACCAGGAGTCCCAACAATGAAACTGCGGCGCGTTTGTTGCACATTAAGCTAACAGAATGTCATAAGACAAAACTTAAACGCGAGAAATTATGACCATAAAAAATTATGATCATTCTTTATTGAACAGCCCTCTTATATTGTCGTCGGTTTACGTGGGGAACAACTGTCGCGGTATTCATTACAGCTGTCCGGTTTAAAGAAAAGCGTAAGGA
Source organism: Schistocerca cancellata (assembly GCF_023864275.1). Classification (NCBI taxonomy): domain Eukaryota; kingdom Metazoa; phylum Arthropoda; class Insecta; order Orthoptera; family Acrididae; genus Schistocerca; species Schistocerca cancellata. The sequence goes on along the minus strand of NC_064627.1, from coordinate 773,572,615 downwards.
GCGATCAAAAAGTTTCGTTTGAGGGCGTTGCTGCACCACATATGCAACGTAGCGTGTTTCCGATGTGCGTATTTAAGCACCGATATGTAGGCAAGGTATTAGTATGGTATTCGCGTCTTTCCAATTTGTGTGTGTTAAGGGCTGGAACATAAACTGTGACGACATTATTATCAAATGCATCCAACACTGCCAAAGTACTGTTATTGTTTTCTTGGCTGCCGAATGACAAACACCGGTAGACATCTGTCGCAGAATGGAGGATATGTATGGGGCAGCATGTCAGTCGAAAACCATCGCTGTGGAATGGTGCGCCAAGGGATGCTGCTGCTTCATGATAACACGTCTCCATATCGCAAATGTCGCAACGCAGAAAATATCCACCAAAAATATACGAATATAAACTTAAAATGAACAAAACCCAGACCTAAAACCAACACAAAATAGAAATGGGAAAATAAGAACGCAGCAATTTATTAGGCATTTCTAACATTACAGTAATACTAAACTAATTCTGAAATGATTTTTGTTCTGTCCGTTATAATAAATTACTAGATACATTCCTAAATCTTTCAGAAAGGTCTTTCTTACATCTCTCAAAACAGTTTTCACATTTGGAAAAGTCCCCTCTGCATCACATTAGGTTACGATGTTCATTGTTGCAAAGTCGCTTGCAAAATAATCCTCCGAAAGTACGTCAGGAATCATAATGTCTGATATAATGTTTTTCTACAACTTGAAAATTTAAGAACAAGTACGCGTATGTTGATTTTGTCATGTGCGAGGTCTGTTCAAAAAATTCCGGAACATTCGTGATTTAGCACTAATGGTGTGTTGGAACGAAATGCGGTTTCCTTCTCTACACATGCCTGTGTCTGATGTGTAATTGCTGGAAGTTTCATTGTTGTATATCTGTTAGTTATTGCTCAGTGCTGTATTCAGTAGCGCGTTGTATCGCACAGTTCACGAATTTCGAGATGGCTAGGTTAGAGGAGCAACGAGTCGGTATTAAATTTTGTGTGAATCTCGAGAAAACCTTTAGAGACACACACCAAATGATGCAGGGAGCCTACGGTGATGATTGCTTAAGCAGCACTCGGTGTTACGAAACCTTTCGACATCTACGGACGACACTCATGTCAGGAATGTCAACGAAATTCTGCGTGCCAATCGAAGACTGACTGTACGAGAGACTGCAGAGGAATGTGACATTTCAGTTGGATCATGTCATGAAATCCTGACACAGCCCCTTGGAATGCATCGTGGTGCCTCCAAGTTCGTCCTACGGCTCATGAGTCAAGACCAGGAAGACCTTTTCTTCGTAACCTATGAATAGCTTTTGAATCGCGCAAATGAGAACAAGATGTTCTTTAAGAGAATCATCACTCACCACGGGACGTAGATTTACGACTATGATGTTGAGAACAATGTTCAGTCTTCACAATTGGTCGGGAAGTCGGGAAACGTTCCCCAACACCAAAACAAGCTCGTCAGGTCAGGTCAAATGCCGAAGCCATGCTAATAGTTTTCTTTAAATTTGAAGGATTAATTCACGATGAATTTGTGTCATAAGGATAAACTATTAATCGATGGTACTACTGGGACGTGTTGCAATGGCTGCGAGAAAATATGAGAAGGAAACGGGCTAAAATGTAGCGAGTCAATTCTATAGCACTTGCATTACGATAACGCACTCGCACATTCACCACTGTTGGTGCATGACTGTTGCACAAAAAACGAAATTACCATGCTTCCTCACCCTCCGTACTCTACAAAAAAAAATGGTTCCATTGGCTCTGAGCACTATGGGACTTAACAGCTGTGGTCATCAGTCCCCTAGAACTTAGAACTACTTAAACCTAACTAACCTAAGGACATCACACACATCCATTCCCGAGGCAGGATTCGAACCTGCAGTCGCGCGGTTCCGGACTGAGGCGCCTAGAAGCGCTCGACCACCGCGGCCGGCCGTACTCTACAGATGTGGGTCCTGTGGATCTTTGTTTTTATTTCCAAAGTCGAAAACCCCGTTGAAAGGACGAAGATTTACTTCGCGCAACCCAGCTTCCGGAAGTCGAAACGGCGTTGGGAGCGGTGTATCAGTTGTGGAGGGGAGTATTTCTAAGGAGACCTTGCGCAGTAAGTAATAGATAAATGTAGAAAAATTTTGTGGACGAAGTTCTACAATTTTTTGAACAGACCTGTTATGAAAAATTTTATTTTCAATATTTCACATAAAATGAAGTAACCACAGGTTACTGCAGATATGGCAACAGCTTTATCGACTGAGCCTTACATTGTGATTTTCTTTGAAGAAAAGTGACTGCTCCAGCGCTAGGTTTCCTGCTTACGTAATACGTTTACCTGTTTTTACAAACAAGACAAGCAACTGGTGAGAGCTGTCGTATAAATAAACTCGATTTATATGCATTCTTCAATTTAGTTTTCGTAATGCTTTATTATTTGTTACTGTTGATCACGCGTTAGTATACACTGTGTCATCAAAAGTATCCGGACGCCTGGCTGAAAATGACTTACAAGTTCGTGGCGTCCTCCATCGGTGATGCTGGAATTCAATATGATGTTGGCCCACCCTTAGCCCTAATGACAGCTTCCACTCTCGCAGGCATATGTTCGTCATGTGCTGGAAGGTTTCTTGGGGAATGGCAGCCCACACTTCACGGAGTGTTGCGGTGAGGGGAAGGTATCGATGCGGGTCGGTGAGGCATGACACGAATTCGGCGTTCCGAAACGTCCCAAACGTGTTCTGTAGGATTCAGGTCAGGACTCTGTGCAGGCCAGTCCATTACACGGATGTTATTGTCGCGTAACCGCTCCGCCAAAGGCCGTGTTTTATGAACAGGTGCTCGATCGTGTTGAAAGATGCAATCGCCATTCCCGAATTGCTCTTCAACAGTGGGAAGCAATAAGGTGCTTAAAACATCAATGTAGGCCTGTGCTGTGATAGTGCCACGCAAAACAACAAGGGGTGCAAGCCCCCTCCATGAAAAACCAACCCGACCGCATCGTAACATCACCGCCTCCGAATTTTACTGTTGGCACTACACAAGCTGGCAGATAACGTTCACCGGGCATTCGCCATGCACACATCCTGGCATCGGATCACCACATTGTATACTGTGATTCGTCACTCCACACAACGTTTTGCCACTGTTCAATCGTCCAATCTTTACCCTCCTTACACCAAGTGAGGCTTCGTTTGGCATTTAGCGGCGTCATGTGTGGCTTATGAGCATTCGCTCGACCATGAAATCCAAGTTTTCTCACCTCCCGCCTAACTCTCATGGTACTTGCAATGGATCCTGATGCAGTTTGGAATTCCTGTGTGATGGTCTGGTTAGATTTCTGTCTATTACAAATTACGACCCTCTTCAACTGTCGGCAGTCTCTGTCAGTCAACAGACGATGCCGGCCTGTACGCTTTTGTGCTGTACGTGTCCCTTCACGTTTCCACTTCAGTATCATGTTGGAAACAGTGGACCTAGGGATGTTTAGGAGTGTGGAAATCTCGCGTACAGACGTATGACACAAGTGACACCCAATCACCTGACCATGTTCGAAGTCCGTGAGTTCCGCGGAGCGCTCCATTCTGCTCTCTCACGATGTCTACTACTGAAGTCGCTGATATGGAGTACCTGGCAGTAGACGGCAGCACAATGCACCTAATAGGAGAAACATACGATTTTGGGGGTGTCCGGATACTTTTGATCACATAGAGTAATTCCACAATTGTTCTGAGCCAATGTCGACTGACCAGGTAGTAAAACCTTTTACATTCTACGCTATAACTATGCAAAATAAGGTACATAATTTAATAAATTCTGTCTAACGGTAAATAAAACGAGGAAAAATCTACTAAATTGTGTAAACACTTACTCATCTAAACCTTCACTTTTTTTGCTTCTTACGCAGCGGAGACCTTCACCAACTTCTCCGTGTCGAGCGAACGCGTAATGACTCTTTTCACTTCTATTACGACAAGACATCTTAGCCGCTTCTTGCTAATCATTGAAGATCTCTGTTAGTTTTTAATTGTATTTAACTTGGAAAAGCTACATTCTGCAGAGCCTACAGACACATGCATGCACAAAAATATTCTTAACGCACATGTTGCATTTGGGAAAATGTCTTGCAAGTTGTTTTCCTGCAGGCCGCGTTGGCCGTGCAGTTCTAGGCGCTCCAGTCCGGAGCCGCGCTGCTGCTACGGTCGCAGGTTCGAATCCTGCCTCGGGCATGGGTGTGTGTGATGTCCTTAGGTTAGTTAGGTTTAAGTAGTTCTAAGTTCTAGGGGACTGATGACCACAGCAGTTGAGTCCCATAGTGCTCAGAGCCATTTGAACCATTTGTTTTCCAAGATGTGCTGAAGTATTTCAAAGCATATGTTGGCAGTTTGTGGATGCATAGGAGACAACAGTTCCAATTCATTTACAAGATCCTGTGAATTTATGTCTCCTGACTTCATTTTAGCATCTCTTACACACGCAAGATATCTGCATCCTCTATTGAGATCTTATTTCTTTGTTGTCAAATTCTTAATGTGACAAATAACGTTGAACACGTCACAACAGCTTTTACTTTCGTAATGAAGCTACCTTTTGACAGTTGCAGATCTGATTTTTTAACTCAGCTACATTTCCTAAAGGTGAAACAAATTCCTCTTCTTCTTCCTCAGCCTTTTCAAAACAGTTGGCTCTCTATCCTTCAATAAGCCAAGTGCTGATTTTACTAATTTTACAGTCGTGTCTAACTGCATATCTTCTTGATGCGTTATTGACTTTGTTGACACGGCAAGGAACACAGCGTCACATCACAGTACACAAAGAAAACTTATAGTCTGTGATTTCTTAAAAGAGACTAAATATTTCACTGAAACACGTTGGATCATTTTTGCGAGTGCTTCCTTCTTTTTTTCTTTACTCTGCTAATGCTCGTATCTCACAGCTCAAACACTTTCAACCCTAGCATCCCAAGTTGTATCTCACAGCGGCTTCAGACTCATGTTTATGAGATTCTTGAGTGCTTGTCAGCGCTTCACAGAGGCAGAAAATAATCTGAACAATCTTTGAACTTCACCAAACAAATGTAATGCAGTTACAGGCTACTTAACTGCATCACTAACAGCCAAGTTCAAGCTAAGATCACAGCAAGGGGTATAATGAGCCCTTGGATTTCTTCAATGAAGCGAGCTTGAGTGTCACTCTTCTGGCCTCTCATGTTGCTCCCGTTGTCGAAAGATTGTCCCCGGAAATCTGCAACTGGTATGCCAAGGATAGTGCTACCTGAAGCAAAAATTCTGAGAGGCCTTTTCCGGTAGTGTCACTTGCTAAAAAATAAAAAACAAAAAAAGTAAAAATTCGTCAATTGCAACTAATTTTGAAAACACATCTACCGTCTTAGAACCACACTTAATAATCCCTTGTGACGTACATCTATTGTACAGTCTAGTATTATTGGATAATATTTATTTTTGAGTATGGTATGCCTCGTGGTAGATACGATTTCATCAGAAGTTATGGTAATGATTTTATTTTGCATATTCTTATTTAAGAATGTAAATAATCGTCCAGGTTTAGCCACACAATTAATATTATGATTCATTATGAGATCAAAATTAGGCATTAATTCTACCTTCCCTAAAAAGTTTTCATTACCTGGATTTCCAAACATTTCACTGTCACATCTTAATGGAAGATTTCTTTCGGCATGGAAATACACTATGGAAAACGACATTAACAAAAGTGGTCTCCACCTCTTTTCTTCCTGATCAATTTGATATGGGGTTGCCTGATATGTTAATTTTGAATTCTCAGCTCTCTGCGAAAGCTCTTTCCGCTTGTACAGTTCATTAACACGGTTGCGAGACAGTTCATGGTTAAAGAGAACCTATGACGAGGTTTGTCATTCTCTTAAATCATTTCTTGTGAGAGAGCCAGCTTTGGAATGAAGCAACTTGCAATAAAGGCAATGTAAGGCATCTTTTCTAAGAGAATGTACCTGCTCAAGGTACGTTAACTTTGTCGTCATTTAAAATATGATGAAAGCAATGACAAACTGTAAACCAATTTCTTGCCGCGCTATCCACAGCAAATTTTAGATTTTTTCAATAACACCTCGTGGGTCTTCCATAATTGCTCATATCCTAAAACTACCGTTTATAATACCCAGCCTGTTCTGGGATCGCTAAGATCATCGTCGACTAGATGGGCGTTACCTTCCTTAGACGATTTTCTTTGTGTTGCTCTAGTTCCTTCCCCAATAACACTATCATACACTGTTTCTGCTAGTAGGAACAGTTTCACAGTCACTAATTCTTCCTTGCACGAAATATACGATTCTTCAGCTGTATGAAATGATGAAGCTATACTTACACTATATTCTTTCATATCACATTGTACATCCGAAGAAACAAACACTGCCAGTTGGGCTTAAACATTTATTTCATGATCGCTTTTGTCACAACTGCTCTTTCAGGATGTCACATCCCGTTTTTCTTTTTTTGTTTTTTTTTTTTTCTTTTTCACCCGACGAGAACTTGCATGAAACCAATCACAGACTCCGATAGCAGCAGACACAGACACGCAGACTGCGTTCGCACTTCACGCCTGCCTGTGTTGCAAAATTAAAACAACGAAAACATGAGAGCCCTTTAGTCTGGCATGCAAGGGTTGAGGGCTGTCAATCCCGGCGTACCTGTTGATCTCGGCCTACGCGCCGCAATTTGTTTAGAATTGTAGGCAAAAAGACTTGCCGCACATGTCGGTGACATCAAACGTTTCTGGTATTTCCGGACAGGTCGGAGCCCGCCTAGGAGAGGAGTGGAAATCTACGAGGGCTGTTCAATAAAGAATGATAATCATTTTCTTTATGACGACATACCTTATCCTCATAATTTTGATGGTTCTTCTCAAAGTAGTCTCCAATGAATGCGATGCACTTGTCCCAGCGTTTCTGCCAGTCTTCAAATACATGCTGGAAACCATTTTTTGCGAGGTCCTTGAAAATCGCTTCCGCAGCTTTCACCACTGCCTCTGATGATTGATAATGCCTTCCACGAAGGCGTTTCTTCATGTTAGGGAATAGAAAAAAGTCACATGGGGCTAAATCCGGACTATAGGGAGTGTGAGGAATGCACTTCACGTTGATTTTTGCAAGATACTCAGCAACAACATTGGCAATATGCGGCCGCGCATTATCGTGGTGCAGCATCCAGCCTAGTTCATGGAAATGCTGTCTTTTGCGCCTGATATGGACTTGCAATGTTTTCAGGACATCCCTGTAGTATTTTTCAGTTACTGATGTGTGTGCTGGTACACCATGCTGAGAAACCATTTCATGAATATCAAAGAATGAGGTGACCATAACTTTCCCAGCAGAAGCAACCACTTTTGCTTTTTTGGGGCTAGTTGATGGAGATTTCCACACCGAGCTTTGCTGTTTGCTCTTAAGATCAAAATGCTGTAGCCACGTTTCATCAGCAGTGATTACATTTGAAAGAAACTCCGGATCTTACTCTAACATCAACTTTAATTGCATGTAGACCTACACGCTAATGTCGTTTTGCTCGGGAATCAACAGCCTTGGGACCCATCGTGCACAAACACGTGTCATATGTAATTTTTCTGTTACCAACGTGTGGGTGGCACTCAATTAAATGTTCAGTATTTCAGAAAGTGATCTTAAGGTAATTCGCCGATCCTCTTTCACAATGACAGCAGCAGTGTGGATGTTTTCTTCCGTAAGAGCAGTAACTGGAGCACCGGGTACACCTTCCTTTGAAATTGATTGCCTCCCCTCTTTAAACAGTTTACACCACCTTCGAGCTGTGCTGTAGCGAAGAATAGACTCTCCATAGGCTTCCTGTAACATTGTATAGGCATCAGCTGAAGATTTATTGAGACGAAAGCAGAATTTCAAAACCGCATATTGTTCCTCGCGTGTTACCTCCATTGCAGCTATAGGCGATACTGAAACATCTGACCCTGCTGCCTCTCACATGCGGGAACCAGGAGTCCCAACAATGAAACTACGGCGTGTTTGTCGCACATTAAGCTAACAGAATGTCATAAGACAAAATTTCAGCGCGAGAAATTATGACCATAAAAAATTATGATCATTCTTTAGTGAACAGCCCTCTTATATTGTCGTCGGATTACGCGGGGAACAACTGTCGCGGTATTCATTACAGCTGCCCGGTTTAAAGAAAAGCGTAAGGAGCGATCAAAAAGTTTCGTTTGAGGGCGTTGCTGCACCACATATGCAACGTAGCGTGTTTCCGATGTGGTTATTTAAGCACCGATATGTAGGCAAGGTATTAGTATAGTATTCGCCTCTTTCCAACTTGTGTGTCTTAAGAGCTGAAACATAAACTGTGACGACATTATTATCAAATGCATCCAACATGGCCAAAGTACTGTTATTGTTTTCTTGGCTGCCGAATGACAAAACATCGGTAGACATCTGTCGCAGAATGGAGGATATGTATGGGGCAGTCGAAAACCATCGCTGTGGAATGGTGCGCCAAGGGATGCTGCTGCTTCATGATAACACGTCTCCATATCGCAAATGTCGCAACGCAGAAGACCCACCTATAGTTCTGACCTCTCCCCACTCAATCATCACGCCTTCGGTCCCTTAAAAAAGTCCTTGAAGGGTTCGACGAATCCTATCGGTCGAGGATGTACAGCAAGCAGTTACTGACTTCTTCACGCGGCAGGACATGTTTTACCAAACGGGTATCACCAACCTGATGCCTCGGAGGGATCACTGCCTCAAAGCTCACGGCGAGTTTGCTTGATTGGCGTACCGATTCCGGACTACAAGGTCTTAGAATGGAAAATTTTGATCAACCCTGATAGGATGAATTCTGAAGGTGCTCTCGACAGCGGCAGTAGTATTAATGCAGCCTATTAACATTTTAAATTTGAGGAATTTTTTTTCTTTTAGCACGAAACCAGACGGGGGTGAACGTCAGACTCGGTCTCGCCCGCGACTGCGGTTCTTGCGGTAGCCTTCAAGCAGTCCTCGCTGATTTGTTACTGTCTAATAGTCATGTACCTGCGACTCCACGCCAGAAACTAATCAGAAACCAACGTAGTGAGCAGGAATCCCGTGACCTTCACCAAGAAAAAGTTAAGTAGGATACATCTGACCGGTAGGTGCTCTTTTTTTTTTATTTGTTACCTTTCAACAAGCACATCACTAATCGCATAATAGATCTCAAGTACTCTTAGGCAGGTGAATAAAGAAATATGTGAGAATAGAAAATCTATTTTTATCAGAACAATGCCCCTGCCCAGAAAACGTCTCGGTGTTGCGGTACTGAGGGATTTATAAATATGAATTGTAGGCATATTCTCCATATTCAGAAGATTAGTCAACAATTGACTTCCTCCGATTATCACATCTAGTGAAATGTGTGGCAGGAAAATGTGTCGAAAGCAATGACAAGGTTATGGTAGCTTTAGAGCTTTTGCATGCTTCTGATTTTACAGCCAGTACTGGAATCTACTAACAGAGACGTTGACAAAGAGCACTGACTGCGAAAGAACGAAGTATAATAAGTACAGCTTTTTGCAAAAACACACAATATTTCACTGTCAAGCCGTGAATGTTTCCTCGTGTAATGTAAGCAATTGTTCAGCCTACTGTTGTTTTTGGGGTCTCACACAAGGGCGCCCTTACCTGGGAGCAAGGGAGGTCGTCGCCTTCCTCCGCCCCCCCTTCCCCCCCCCCCCCCACAAGTAAAGGAAAAAATGTAGTGTAGTTGTTGTGTTGGCTGAAGAGCCAACACCGTGTTGCTATTGGAGGCCGAAATGCACGCGTTTAGCTCACGCAAGGTGGCGTGAGGAGGGAAGGACTATACTGACAAGAGGTCTGGAACATGACAAGGAATTAGAATTCAGAAAGCGGACATAGCTAGTTGATACTTAACTTTAATCCATTAATGATGAACGTCGCTCTTGACGGTACATGATTCACAATATTGTCTGTTCAGAATTCATTCTAATTACTGAATATGGCGCCTTGCTAGGTCGTAGCAAATGACGTAGCTGAAGGCTATGCTAAACTGTCGTCTCGGCAAATGAGAGCATATGTAGTCAGTGAACCATCGCTAGCAAAGTCGGCTGTACAACTGGGGCGAGTGCTAGGGAGTCTCTCTAGACCTGCCGTGTGGCGGCGCTCGGTCTGCAATCACTGATAGTGGTGACACGCGGGTCCGACGTATACTAACGGACCGCGGCCGATTTAAAGCCTACCACCTAGCAAGTGTGGTGTCTGGCGGTGACACCAATGTAGTAGGGCGGTTTTTTTTTTTTTTTCAAGAAAATGATTTAAAAGTCGGTGTAACACAGGTTTTTAACAGTCGGAACTGCAACATTTTTGTGGTTATTTGAATTAAAAACAGTCTTAGTTTCAGCTAATTCTTTTGTCAACAACGTGTTTCGCCTTCGTTGGGCATCTTCAGATTATCTTAAAATTTTCTTTTTACAGTGTATTAAAAACCATAAAATGACTGTGTGAGACTGAAGCACATGTCGAATCTTATGAATCCATGGAGACCTTCATAAATTCACACCAGGAGGCCAGAATGGTCCAATGGTAGGACCACACTCACAAAGTAGTGTACACATTTAAACATAGTACACAGAGATGCCGCCGTAACTTCGTGGCAGGAGAGTCAAGCGCATACACAGGCAAGCAATAGAACTGCAACCAAGACAGTTGTTAATTCAAATATTATACATATGGTTGCTGTACCAGACGGCCTAATGGAGTCGAAGATGTTTTTATGACTACCTAAAAGTCACCATTCGTCTTCGCAAATATTAAAAATACTCCACAGCCCCAGGTCTAGGCCTCCCTCTAAAACCTATCGTATGTGCGCCCTTGTTGGGTAACATTTTCTGCCGCCAAGTTGCCCACTCTTTTTCGAATAGCACCTTTGGGATGAATTAGCTTAATATTTACATAGTATTGGTTCAAATGGCTCTGACCACTATGGGACTTAACATCTGTGCTCATCAGTCCCCTAGAACTTAGAACTGATTAAACCTAACTAACCTAAGGACATCTCACACATCCATGCCCCAAGCAGGATTCGAACCTGCGACCGTAGCAGCCGCGCGGTTCCGGACAGAGCGCCTAGAACCACTAGAGCACCGCGGCCGGCTTACAAAGTATTAACGGACCTTGATACACAGTCCGGTGATCAGAAACTGCTATTTCCTAGTCGAGTCCCATCACATAAGGACGTGTTAGTGATCTCACCACACTTACGAGAAGTAAAAAACTGTTATCCACTTTTAAGAACACTGCTACCCAGTAAAATATCACACCTCGTACTAATAAAACTACATTGGGCAATGTGAACCCCTGTGACGAACACCACAAAAGTGATACCTGTAGTAGGTTTACCAGATTAATGGACAAAATTACTGAACGTTGCCTTGCGAAAGGATTTGTCGATTTAGGACGAGAGTGAACACAACAAAATACTCAGAAAACATTAAAAATTATGATAATTATCGCCAGTTACAGCTTTCAACAAATCTTTGTTGCCTTTACTTTTTTGGTATGAGTCTCTGTGGCCGAAGGGTTCTAGGCGCTTCAGTCTGGAACCGCGTGGCCGCTACGGTCGCAGGTTCGAATCCTGCCTCGGGCATGGATGTGTGTGATATCCTTAGGTTAGTTAGGTTTAAGTAGTTCTAAGTTCTAGGGGACTGATGACCTCAGACGTTAAGTCTGAGTTTTTTTGAGTCGTTGCATGTTGCGAACTTCAAATTACAATGAATACATAATTCTGCTTTTACCATATCGACACTCAATTTTCCTTTAGTTCAGACCAAAAATATCATGTGACTGACGACTCTTCCCACAAGGCTATTGCTCATGGAAGTACAACATACTTTTTTTTTTTTTTTTTTTTTTTTTTTTGCACCTCCGCTTAAAAATGTCTCACCCGAAAATGAGTTTGTGGAGGAAGAAACTTGACTTTGTAATTGTTCCAAATGCAGCTCGCACCGGCAGGCCACAGCACACCAAGTGTTTATGGCTTGATTTTGTAGAGAAATAAGTAAATTTTTCATATGAATTAATTTCTAAAAATACAGAAAAAATCATAGCTCGGCACCGAACACTGAATACGGGGATGAAATACCGATCAGTTCGGTGAAACGACCTAAAAAATCTCTAGTCGGAGTTGTGCTTCATGTAGTTAATTTGTTATTCGTAAACAGCAGAAATAATTGAGCAGTTACTGTCTTTGCTACTAACAAAGGGTCGCAAACCAGGAATAACATGCTAAATGTAGGAGTTGCAGAGCTCCAGTCAGAAGAGATTTGTCCAGTCTTGCCGAAGCTGTGGTCGAGTAAACATCGTGCGTGAACGCTCTCCGGAAGCACGTGTCTTACTTCAGCTTGCAGTATCTCGGGAAGTGAATCTTGACTAACGGAATACACAGTTAAGCAATTTCCTACGTTGCCGGTTTTTCTCCGATAAATACCATGTAAGGATCTGGATCTGCTATCGTGTAAAACAGGTAAACGGTATAAAACAATGATTCTTAAGTGACGTCCGGTGGGCCCTACAGAGATTGAAGCGGCAGTCCGCCAGGCAGTCCGGTCCCCGCATACCTCATGGTGACGTCATCAGTGGTAGCCAAGGCGGTAGTGCAGAAACCCAGCAGAGTCACAAGTGAGCTCAGACATGGAATCAGACTGTACAATTTGGGCTGACAGAAAAAGTGCAGCAAGCCTGCAAAGAAAATGTGGAGCTGATAAACGACTGACATTGGGTGACAATGTGGTAGATCACGAAACGCAACACATGACACATGTGAATCAACCAGACATGCCTGTAGGCAGTGGTGTGGAACAGAGAACGACTATGCAGAAACTTACTCTGAGTGAAAATAGAAAAATGCGGTTTTATAGGATCAGATCCGGGTCCTTACATGGTATTTATTGAAGGGAAAACCGGCATTGTATGAAAGCTGCGTCCTGTGGCCATTGACAAATTGTTTCACGAACCAACCGAAAGTCAGAGGCCAGGTTTGGAATATTAGAGTAGCAAGAAGAAATAGGTTAAATGATGGAAGTAGGAACAGTCAACAGAATAGTGAAGTCTCAGATAATGGCTAGTCTTCAGCCAGAACCGCATATGCACCAAACCACCTACAACAGGGAGTGATACGAAGAGCGGATGTAAATCTTGACACAGAAGAGTTAATGCAAGAAATAAAATCGTCAGTGGAAGAACTGGAGTTTAGGAGAATAAATAAAATAACCTACTAAAACAGTTCTGCAACGTGAAACATGTGTTGTAACTTTTGCTAGTCTGAGGCCACCTCAGTATGTATACATTTACGGTATATTAAAAAACAGTTCTTACTCTGAAACCGTTACACGTCAGCAAAACTTTCCACCCACACTGAACAACAGATCGTATGTAGTCCCGAATATAGCCCTAAAAGAATTTCCTCCTCTGCTACAGGAGAGTAAATCCACCGCCATCACATGTTTCATGTTGTACAACTGTTTTAGTAGCTTATTTTATTCATTCTCCTAAACCCCAGTACGCGCAACACAGTGAACGATTCAGTGTGTGGGACCGCAATAACACTACCGGCTCCTACACGCAGACGGGAAATGTCTCATTCCACTGCGCATGTTCCACGTACCGGCAGTGTATTTGTAAGGTAAAAAACCTCTGCTACGTCACAACTCAGTGTATTATGATATGTTGCGCGAACACCTCCACAAACCCAGGAGTTTAACAGGGAGCGCAGTTGGAATCAACCCGTACCCTCCCCAGCCAACAAGAAGCAATGGTTAAGAAAGAACTAATATCTTTATAGAATTAGTAACAGAATTTCTAACATGAATTGTGGTGCGAATAAAAACAGGTGACTGTAATGAACCAGTAACCATCCGGAAGATATTTGAGGGAGAGAAAACCCTTCAATTGTGTGTACTGGAACAGGTGAAAACAAAAAAAATGGTTCAAATGGCTCTGAGCACTATAGGACTTAACATCTGAGGTCATCAGTCCTCTAGAACTTAGAACTACTTAAACCTAACTAACCTAAGGACATCACACACATCCATGCCCGAGGCAGGATTCGAACCTGCGACCTTAGCGGTCGCGCGGTTCCAGACTGAAGCGCCTAGAACCGCTCGGCCACTCTGGCCGGCCCAGATGAAAACAGCTAAATTCGCTATGGATGTATTGCCATGAAACGTTAGGTCTATAAGAAGCAATGTAACGGTTCTACTAAACCTACCACAAAGTAATGATACTAAGTTGTGTGCCATTAGCGAAACATGCCTAGCCCCAGATGAAAACTTCACCTTCCAGGCTACCAAGTTGCACGAGATGACAGAGAGGACGGTTACGGGCGCACAGCAATGTTGATCCGTGATGATGTAAATTACAAATAGTTCGAAATAAACAACACAATCGGGGGAATCGAGGCATGTGCTATTGAAGTAACCATTGCAAGTAAAACCACGCCAGTTCTTTCAGTATACAGAGCGTCCAGCGCAAGTGGATGGCCCTAAAGTCATTTTGGGAAATCTCAACGCACACGGGTTGATAGAGAGGGGAATATAATTCTGGAAATAATTGATGAAGAAAATTTAGTAATTTTGAATGATGGCTCGGCGACTCGCAATAGTATACGTAGTCAAGGAAAGTCAGCAATTGACCTAACTATTGCATGAGGCGAATTGGCTCCTATCGTGAAGTGGTGCAAGACCCACTAGTATAGGATGACCGACCGCTGCTAATAAACTTCCACGGCCAGGAATGGTTTAGCGAAAATCGTTGTAATATGAATATGTGGGATACACGGAAAGCTACGTAAGAAATACAACGTAGAAGTACTTGCGGAAACACACAGGGCTGTAGCAAGCTGTACAACTTTTACAGAGCCCATCACCGATGCTGATAGTAAGCGCATACTGAAAGATCGAACGTGTTGCGTGCCAAGACGACCTGCAAGACTACGGTGGGGTGCGAAATGTTAGGACGCAAAGGCAATGCGAACAGAGGCAGTAAGGCGACACAAGGAACTCTCAACATCAGAAAAATATCTTGCTTTTAAATGTGCCATAGTGAAAGCCAAACCTACTTTGGAACAAAAGCTAAGAAGAATTTCGGAGGACTTTGTTCGATTTTCACTAATCAAACACCACTCGCAAAGATTTGGGAGAAAATTAAACACTTCGCAAACGAAGGGAGGACCGAGCGACGGGAGGCCCCTCCATCGGAGAATATGTTACAGAGTAAACTGCAGGAACTGGCTCTCCCTGCGGCGGATCCCAGACCTCAATAAAGGTGTGAGCATTCAAAGCCGGAGCTTTTGCAATCGGACAGCCTAACAGAGATGGACAAAACACTACTACATGCGATATGTACAGCGTTGGGCCCTGACAATTAGCTATGCAATGATATGGCATCTCCCACGAGTTGGAAGACAACACCTAATTAATATCTCGAATAGAGTATGGGAATAATGTGTCGTTATCCCGTCCATGAAACTAGAAAGAATAGCGACAGTTAAGAAACGAGACAAGGATCGGGATAATGTTGAATCGTATAAAGCAGTAAAGTTATTGACGTGTACACACGAAACATTAAAAGGATGATGAAGTAGAGTTCGAAGTTGTCAGCGGAAAGCCGCGCGGGATTAGCCGAGCGGTCAAAGGCGCTGCAGTCCTGGACTGTCAGCTGGTCCCGACGGAGGTTCGAGTCCTCCCTCGGGCATGGGTGTGGGTGTTGGTCCTTAGGATAAATTAAGTAGTGTGTAAGCTTAGGGACTGATGACCTTAGCAGTTAAGTCCCATAAGATTTCACACACATTTGAACGTTTTTTCTGTGAGCGGAAAACACCGGCGTTCTACTGCCGTAACATTTGGGGTTAAACGAGGAATGGGCACAGAGTAAGTTCTAATGCTTTTAACTATCGACATTCGCAAATCCTTAAGTGAAAATAAACACTTATTGACAATTTTCACAAATTTAACAAATGCCTGCGAGACTGTCTCAGTACCGATATCAACATGTGAGCTGATTAACTACGGTGAGCCCAAAAGATTTGCTCAAAATCTACAACAGACATTATCGCACCAACAAATCGTTATTAGAAATGGTGATCAAACAATCGGGTCGCAAGTGCTGCTTTGACGCAAGGTTCTATTTTGTTCCCATGGCTTTTCAATCTATACAGTACGGATATACATGTTGTGGTGGGGGAAAACACAGAACTCGCAATTTGCTGATGATCTTTGCTTTTATGCAACCGGTGCCGGCCGGAGTGGCCGTGTGGTTCTAGGCGCTACAGTCTGAAGCCGAGCGACTGCTACGGTCGCAGGTTCGAATCCTGCCTCGGGCATGGATGTGTGTGATGTCCTTAGGTTAGTTAGGTTTAATTAGTTCTAAGTTCTAGGCGACTGATGACCTCAGACGTTAAGTCGCATAGTGCTCAGAGCCATTTGAGCAACCGGTGAGACATTAAATCAGCGCAATAAGACATTAGGACAACTGATGGAGAATTTCCAGACTTGGGTGCTATATAACTCACTTGATATGTCCCGTAGTAAGGCCTATGTCTGTGTATTCACTAGACACGAATGTTCAGACTTGAGTCAAATAACAGTATGCCCATATACACTTCCAGTCAAGAAAACTGTCAAATATTTAGGCTTGCAGATAGAGCACAAACTGGCATGGAACTCACACGTTGGAAGAGTGGCACAAAAATGCGGAAGATCAATAAATATTCTACAACCATTGGCTGGAGGGGCAGACCCCAAGTGACTTAGCATTTACAGAGCACTTATTCGTGCCTGACTTGGCTATGCATACATCTGTTACGGTTTTGCTAGCAAGTTCACCCTATTTAAACTGGACAAAATACAGTTTAAAGTTCTCCGCATCCGTGTTCGTGTGATAAAAAAGCTCTCCATCTTCAAGCCACAAGTGGCCCATCGGGACCATCCGACCGCCGTATCATCCTCAGCTGAGGATGCGGATAGGAGGGGTGTGTGGTCAGCACACCGCTCTCCCGGTCGTTATGATGGCTTTCTTTGACCGGAGCCGCTACTATTCGGTCGAGTAGCTCCTCAATTGGCATCACGAGGTGAGTGCACCCCGAAAAATGGCAACAGCGCATGGCGGCTGGATAGTCACCCATCCAAGTGCCGGCCACACCCGACAGCGCTTAACTTCGGTGATCTCACGGGAACCGGTGTATCCACTGTGACAAGGCCGTTGCCTTGGTGTGATAAAAAGGACGCCAACAAATCTACTGTTATGGGAAGCAGCAGAAGCACCTCTACAACTCCGACAGCGTCATCTCACATCTAAATTCATGCTAAAACATAGTCCGTTTACGATGATGATGACGCTGTTTGGTTTGTGGGGCGCTCAACTGCATGGCTGTCAGCGCCCGTACAAATTCCCAACTTTTGCTCAGTTCTATGTCGCCACTTTCATGAATCATGATTGAATGTTGAGGACAACACAAACTCCTAGTCATCTCGAGGCAAATGAAAAATCCCTAACCCCGCCGAGAATCGAACCCGGAACCCAGTGCTTAGAACGCCAATGTGGAGGCTGGCCGTGTGGCATCGCCCGCTCTGCCTGTGAGGGGACATGTGGCTGCTCCTTCAGCAAGGTCCGAGCAGGCACACGGGGGGAGGGGTTTATTAGTTATTGGGAGCTCCAACGTTAGGCGGGTGATGGAGCCCCTTAGGGAAATAGCGAGAAGGTCGGGGAAGAAGGCCAGTGTTCACTCTGTCTGCTTGCCGGGGGATCTCATCCGAGATGTGGAGGAGGCCCTACCGGCGGCGATAGAGAGCACTGGGTGCACCCGACTGCAAATTTTTGCTCATGTCGGCACCAATGACTCCTGCCGTCTGGGTTCAGAGGTCATCCTCAGTTCGTACAGGCGGTTGGCGGAATTGGTGAAGGCGGAAAGCCTCGCTCGCGGGGTGGAATCAGAGCTAACTATTTGTAGTATCGTTCCCAGAACCGATCGTGGTCCTCTGGTTTGGAGCCGAGTGGAAGGCTTAAACCAGAGGCTCAGACGATTCTGCGGAGATCTGGGGTGCAAATTTCTCGACCTCCGCTATCGGGTGGAGAAATGTAGGGTCCCCCTGAATAGGTCAGGCGTGCACTACACGCCGGAAGCGGCTACAAGGGTAGCGGAGTACGTGTGGAGTGCACATGGGGTTTTTTTAGGTTAGAGAATCCCCTCCCTAGGCCCGACAAGACGCCTCCTGAGACGCGGCAAGATAGGAGTAGGCAAAATGCAACAGGGAATAACAATATTAATGTGCTAATAGTAAACTGCAGGAGCGTCTATAGAAAGGTCCCAGAACTGCTCTCATTAATAAACGATCACAACGCCCATATAGTACTAGGGACAGAAAGTTGGCTGAAACCAGACGTAAACAGTAACGAAATCCTAAACTCAGATTGGAATGTATACCGCAGAGACAGGCTGAACAGTGAAGGGGGAGGCGTGTTTATAGCGGTAAGAAGTGCAATAGTATCGAAGGAAATTGACGGAGATCCGAAATGTGAAATGATTTGGGTGAAGGTCGCGGTTAAAGCAGCCTCAGACATGGTAATTGGATGTCTCTATAGGCCCCCTGGCTCAGCAGCTGTTGTGGCTGAGCACCTGAAGGATAATTTGGAAAATATTTCGAGTAGATTTCCCCACCATGTTATAGTTCTGGGTGGAGATTTTAATTTGCCGGATATAGACTGGGAGACTCAGACGTTCATAACGGGTGGCAGGGACAAAGAATCCAGTGAAATTTTTTTAAGTGCTTTATCTGAAAACTACCTTGAGCAGTTAAACAGAGAACCGACTCGTGGCGATAACATATTAGACCTTCTGGTGACAAACAGACCCGAACTATTTGAAAAAGTTAACGCAGAACAGGGAATCAGTGATCATAAAGCGGTTACGGCATCGATGATTTCAGCCGTAAATAGGAATATTAAAAAGGGTAGGAAGATTTTTCTGTTTAGAAAAAGTGACAAAAAGCAGATTTCAGAGTACCTGTTGGCTCAACACAAAAGTTTTGTCTCAAGTACTGATAGTGTTGAGGATCAGTGGACAAAGTTCAAAACCATCGTACAATATGCGTTAGATGAGTATGTGCCAAGCAAGATCGTAAGAGATGGAAAAGAGCCACCGTGGTTCAACAACCGGGTTAGAAAACTGCTGCGGAAGCAAAGGGAACTTCACAGCAAACTTAAACATAGCCAAAGCCTTGCAGACAAACAAAAATTACGCGAAGCGAAATGTAGTGTGAAGAGAGCTATGCGAGAGGCGTTCAATGAATTCGAAAGTAAAGTTCTATGTACTGACTTGGCAGAAAATCCTAAGAAATTTTGGTCTTATGTCAAAGCGGTAGGTGGATCAAAACAAAATGTCCAGACACTCTGTGACCAAAATGGTACTGAAACAGAGGATGACAGACTAAAGGCCGAAATACTAAATGTCTTTTTCCAAAGTTGTTTCACAGAGGAAGATTGCACTGTAGTTCCTTCTCTAGATTGTCGCACAGATGACAAAATGGTAGATATCGAAATAGACGACAGAGGGATAGAGAAACAATTAAAATCGCTCAAAAGAGGAAAGGCCTCTGGACCTGATGGGATACCAGTTCAGTTTTACACAGAGTACGCGAAGGAACTTGCCCCCCTTCTTGCAGCGGTGTACCGTAGGTCTCTAGAAGAGCGTAGCGTTCCAAAGGATTGGAAAAGGGCACAGGTCATCCCCGTTTTCAAGAAGGGACGTCGAACAGATGTGCAGAACTATAGACCTATATCTCTAACGTCGATCAGTTGTAGAATTTTGGAACACGTATTGTGTTCGAGTATAATGACTTTTTTGGAGACTAGAAATCTACTCTGTAGGAATCAGCATGGGTTTCGAAAAAGACGGTCATGTGAAACCCAGCTCGCGCTATTCGTCCACGAGACTCAGAGGGCCATAGACACGGGTTCACAGGTAGATGCCGTGTTTCTTGACTTCCGCAAGGCGTTCGATACAGTTCCCCACAGTCGTTTATTGAACAAAGTAAGAGCATATGGACTATCAGACCAATTGTGTGATTGGATTGAGGAGTTCCTAGATAACAGGACGCAGCATGTTATTCTCAATGGAGAGAAATCTTCCGAAGTAAGAGTAATTTCAGGTGTGCCGCAGGGGAGTGTCATAGGACCGTTGCTATTCACAATATACATAAATGACCTGGTGGATGACATCGGAAGTTCACTGAGGCTTTTTGCAGATGATGCTGTGTATCGAGAGGTTGTAACAATGGGAAATTGTACTGAAATGCAGGAGGATCTGCAGCGAATTGACGCATGGTGCAGGGAATGGCAACTGAATGTAGACAAGTGTAATGTGCTGCGAATACACAGAAAGATAGATCCTTTATCATTTAGCTACAAAATAGCAGGTCAGCAACTGGAAGCAGTTAATACCATAAATTATCTGGGAGTACGCATTAGGAGTGATTTAAAATGGAATGATCATATAATGTTGATTGTCGGTAAAGCAGATGCCAGACTGAGATTCACTGGAAGAATCCTAAGGAAATGCAATCCGAAAACAAAGGAAGTAGGTTACAGTACGCTTGTTCGCCCACTGCTTGAATACTGCTCAGCAGTGTGGGATCCGTACCAGATAGGGTTGATACAAGACATAGAGAAGATCCAACGGAGAGCAGCGCGCTTCGTTACAGGATCATTTAGTAATCGCGAAAGCGTTACGGAGATGATAGATAAACTCCAGTGGAAGACTCTGCAGGAGAGACGCTCAGTAGCTCGGTACGGGCTTTTGTCAAAGTTTCGAGAACATACCTTCACCGAAGTGTCAAGCAGTATATTGCTCCCTCCTACGTATATCTCGCGAAGAGACCATGAGGATAAAATCAGAGAGATTAGAGCCCACACAGAGGCATACCGACAATCCTTCTTTCCACGAACAATACGAGACTGGAATAGAAGGGAGAACCGATAGAGGTACTGAAGGTACCCTCCGCCACACACCGTCAGGTGGCTTGCGGAGTATGGATGTAGATGTGGATGTAGATGTAGAACGCGACCGCGAGACCACGAGCTGCGGATAGCCTGTTTACGAGATCGTTGGTTGTGCAGAATATCTGGGCGGTGACTGTCGACTGTTTTACATAACAATCAAGTGCCAACATATGTTCTAGATTACTTAGAAATGGAAGACCTCCAACACAACGTGGTGCACGCTACAGTTCTACCATGTTACGACTACTATTATCATATATCCCTCGCTCAGATCAAAGTGAAGAGTATGAAAGATACTTATCGTAACCTTTCAGTGCATGTAATGGAGATACAACAAATCTTAGAACACATAACCGATGTCAAAGTGCTATCTATATACAGATTATTCCAAAAATGCTGGTGTCATTATATGCGCATTCGTTGACTAGATAACATGAGCATGTGGATGTTATAAATTTCCTGACGAAAAGTCTGTTGTGACGGAGAGCTAGTAGCCATTTTGGAAGCAGTGAAGTACGCAGGAAACTGCATTGACGACAAAATTATTATCTCAACCACTCCCGAGCAACAGTCATCATCTTGGGAAACCATTTTACACAGCGATACACAAACCAGACGTCTATGAAATTATGACTCAAGTCAATAGGCTATAAGTCAGTAAAAAGAAATAATCTGTGTCAATCAATACAGCCGGCTGCTTTGACCGAGCGGTTGTAGGCGCTTCAGCCCGGAACCGTGCGACTGCTTCGGTCGCAGGTTCGAATCCTGCCTCGGGCATGGATGTGTGTGATGTCCTGAGGTTAGTTAGGTTTAAGTACTTCTAAGTTCTAGGGGACTGATGACCTCAGATGTTAAGTCCCATAGTGCTCAGAGCCATTTGAACCATTTTTGAACCTATCACTACAGCGGTATCGGCGGCAACGAACAGGCCGACCAAAAGACTTAACATGGCGGAGCTTCAGGAACGCCATATCATCCAGCGTTACCGCAGATGGACTTCATTCAACGACTTAAAAGGGTGATGCGAAAGAGATGGGATGGAGGACAGAGAAGCCGAACCAACCACAAAGGGAAACATTATAGAGCAATACGCCCTGTGATCCCGTCAACGCGTTAGGGCACGAAGAACAAAGTGTCAACCATAGCACGAATGAAATTAGTCCCAGTCGTTTTAAAAAAATTTTCGTATTTCCTAGGACTGACCGGCAGTCCTTTTTGTACTCGTAGAGAAGAAGTAGAGATGAACCATATAATAAAGGTAAGCGGGATAGATGGGACGCTAAATCAACTGAGTGCTACTGGGTACGAAGGCTCCATCTGGTTACCACTCTTTTGGGAACAACAGACGTTAGGGTGTAGAAATTCATATACACAGCTCTCAAGGAATTATGGCTGTCAATATAACCACTCACGTCGAAACCTAGAGGAGGAGGAGGAGAGACGCAGCACGAGACCATAGGCTACAGTGGACATTCCTAGGGATCAGAGCTGAAAAGAAGAATTGCATTGCCTGGAGGACGGCCCCATTTACCCAGTACATCGGCAGACCAAGTGGACACATAAAGTGAAGTGTATTTGTACACAGTTATTTTGTTAACATAATACGCCTTTTGTTGTAACAGACTTTAAATTAAAATTTCCACATAGATAAGCTTCGTGTCTACAGGTTGGTCCATTGATCGTGACCGGGGCAAATATCACACGAAATAAGCGTCAAACGAAAGAACTACAAAGAACGAAACTTGTCTAGCTTGAAGGGGGAAACAAGATGGCGCTATGGTTGGCCCGCTAGATGGCGCTGCCATAGGTCAAACGGATATCAACTGCGTTTTTTAAAATAGGAACCCCCATTTTTTATTACATATTAGTGTAGTACGTAAAGAAATATGAATGTTTTAGTTGGGCCACATTTTTCGCTTTGTGATAGATGGTGCTTTAATAGTCCCAAACATATGGCTCACAATTTTAGACGAACAGTTGGTAACAGGTAGGTTTTTTTAAATTAAAATAAACGTAGGTACGTTTGAACATTTGATCTCGCTTGCTCCAATGTGATACATATACCTTTGTGAACTTATCATTTCTGAGAACTCATGCTGTTACCTGTAAATACCACATTAATGTAATAAATGCTCAAAATTATGCCCGTCAACCTCAATGCATTTGGCAATACGTGTAACGACATTCCTCTCAACAGCGAGTAGTTCGCCTTCCGTAATGTTCGCACATGCATTGACAATGCGCTGACGCATGTTTTCAGGCGTTGTCGGTGGATCACGATAGCAAATATCCTTCAACTCTCCCCACAGAAAGAAATCCGGGGACGTCAGTTACGGTGAACGTGCGGGTCATGGTATGGTACTTCGATGAACAATCCACCTGTCATGAAATATGCTATTCAATACCGCTTCAACCGCACGCGAGCTATGTGCCGATCATCCATCATCTTGGAAGCACATCGCCATTCTGTCATGCAGTGAAACATCTTGTAGTAACATCGGTAGAACATTACGTAGGAAATCAGCATACATTACACCATTTAGATGGCCATCGATAAAATGGGGGTCAGTTATCCTTCCTCCCATAATGCCGCACCCTACATTAACCCGCCAAGGTCGTTGATGTTCCACTTGTCACAGTCATCGTGGATTTTCTGTTGCCCAACAGTGTATATTATGCCGGTTTACGTTACCGCTGTTGGTGACTGACGCTTCGTCGATAAATAGAATGCGTGCAAAAAATCTGTCATCGTCCCGTAATTTCTCTTGTGCCCAGTGGCAGAACTGTACACGACGTTCAAAGTCGTCGCCATTCAATTCCTGGTGCATAGAAATATGGTACGGGTGCAATAGATATTGATGTAGCACTCTCAACACCGACGTCTTTGAGATACCCGATTCTCGCGCAATTTGTCTGCTACTGATGTGAAGATTAGCCGAAACAACGGCTAAAACACCTACCTGGGCATCGTCTTTTGTTGCAGGTCGTTGCTGACGTTTCACATGTGGCTGAACACTTTCTGTTTCCTTAAATAACATAACTATCCGGCGAACGGTCCGGACAATTGGATGATATCGCCCAGGATTCCGAGCAGCATACATAGCACACGCCCGTTGCGCATTTTGATCACAATAGCCATACATCAACACGATATCGACCTTTTCCGCAAATGGTAAACTGTCCATTTTAACACGGGTAATGTATGACGAAGCGAACACCATCCGCACTGGCGGAATGTTACGCGATACCACGTACTTATACGTTTGTGACTATTACAGCGCCATCTATCACAAAGCGAAAAATGTGGTCCAACTAAAACATTCATATTTCTTTACGTACTACACGAATACGTAATAGAAATGGGGGTTCCTATTTAAAAAAGCGCAGTTGATATCCGTTTGACCTATGGCAGCGCCATCTAGCGTGCTAACCATAGCGCCATCTGGTTTCCCCCTTCAAGCTAGACGAGTTTCGTTCTTTGTAGTTTTTTTGTTTGATGCTTATTTCGTGAGATATTTGGCCCGGTTACTATCAATGGACCACCCTGTACACACCAGTTCTATAAAATTTATATTCCTTTTTCTACAACTGCACTGAGATTTGTACATAGATCAAAATTAACACTGGCTGGTGTTACTGATGTGTTTAAACTATGGGTGGTTGTATGGTCATCAACTGCCAAAATAAATAAGAAAAAGATATCTGTACAGGGCAGCAGATGACACCACACGCGCGTATCCGACATGTGGGAATGCGGAATGCCAGACCGCTATCATGCTGAACGGAGGACCGGCGCGGCACTGAGGTTGCGGGTGGCCCTTCTCGAGTCGTTCCTGTCAAACGGGATTGCCAGCGAGCGCCGTGGACCAGTATATAAGCGGCGGCCGCAAGCTGTCACCGTACACGGACGCCAGCACTGACTAGCGGACGACATGGCTTGTAAGGTGAGGCTCCATACTGGCAGTACACTCCTACACGCGATGTTGTTACAACGCCGAGACTGCTACGGTCGCAGGTTCGAATTCTGCCTCGGGCATGGATGTGTGTGATGTCCTTGGGTTAGTTAGGTTTAAGTAGTTCTAAGTTCTAGGGGACTGATGACCTCAGATCTTAAGTCCCATAGTGCTCAGAGCCATTTTTTACAACGCCGAGTCTGTAGCTCTCAATATTCAGACAATCCCTGGCCGTCAGCGAACGACATGATTTCTTCATCATAGTCATCATCATTAGCCATTTGGGAATCACTGTTGTGATAGGCCTAAACTATGCTTCCACAGCATTACGTTTTCCACCATAGGTACCCATGCTGCTCCTAAAAGTTTGCTAATATCCACTACACATCGCCCATTTGGATATCGTATCGGTCTTTTTCATGTGTTGCAAATCTGCAAAGATCTGTGTCTGTGAATACGTCATCCATTTGCCTGGATACGTGGCGTAAGTTTATTTATACAAAGAAAGTAGTTTTAAAGGAGGATCGGCTTTAGTTTTTGGACAGAATAAGTAAATCAACAATTCGATTGCCGTTATTGCATTCCGTATATTACGAAGATCTGCTTTTAGGGTATTCGGTTAGTACATTATACATGGTCTATTGTTGCAAATGAGCATCGGGAAATGACTGCAACAGATACGAAATAAATAAATAAATCCCGTGTGACTAGGGTCTCCCGTCGGGTAGACCGTTCGCCGGGTGCAAGTCTTTCGATTTGACGCCATTTCGGCGACTTGCGTGTCGATGTGGATGAAATGATGATGACTAGGACAACGCAACACCCAGTCCCTGAGCGGAGAAAATCTCCAGCCCAGCCGGAAATCGAACCCGGGTCCTTAGGATTGACATTCTGTCGCGCTGACCACTTTTTTTTGTTTTTTACTCTCATTTTGTTTGCTCTCGTTCGTTGCATCTGCTCGGGGAGGACGTCGTATGACACCCGTTTAAGTTCTTTGTTGACCAATAAACTCACTGTTTCATTACAGAGGGCAGCTAACCCTCTGACCGAAGACGCTGAGCTACCGTGCCGGCGTCCACTCAGCTACTGGGGACGGACAGCAAATACGAAGGAAGTAGTGCATTGGTTACCACAATGGATTTACACTGGGCAGGAGCAGGCCATAAACCCACGACAAGGCATCATGAGTTAGGAGTCCCTCTAGTTCTTCTTCTTCAAAATTTCACGTTAGGCTCCGCCACTCATTTGTGTTCCCAGCTTTCGCAACCCGTTCTCCTTTTCTCAGGCCCATCGCCTCAGTATACCTGTCGATATCATCAACCCATCTCGTCCAGGGGCGTCCTCGGCCGCTTTTGCTCTCCACGGATCCTGAGAATGTTACTCACAGTAGTCATTCCTCTTCCATCCTAATTAGGTGTCCAGCCCCCACCAGTCTACTATTCTCCATCCTCTGGTCTATATCAGCCTACTAAATTAGTTTAGGCGGTTATCTTGATGGTTCAGTTAGAAATGTCACTACTGGTTAAATCCGTATACTTTGAGCTAGTCTTCTGCACCAATTATCTTGACTCAGCAAAGACGCTGGCCTGTTACATTCGCCCTCCCAAGAGCTGTCAGGCACACTTTATTTGGTGTTTCGCCAAATATTTGCAATATAGTTCTTGCATCGTGTAGCTGGAGTCAGCCCAAACAAATCGTGCTTGTCACGTCTTTCATACGACGCCCAGCGCCAACGGAAACAGAAAGCGTCAGTTTGTTTCCCATCATAGAGAAATTGATTTTTAAAGTGAAATTTTACGTGCCTATACGATAGAGCGGCCCCATATTAGTCTACTGTAGAGCCGGCCACGGGTGCCAAACTTCACGCATGCGGCGTTTGTGAGCCACGGGTGGGCCAAAGCCATTCATGTCACTCGGCTTTGCTCGCTCCTTCTTGGAAGTGCCCGGAACAGCGCAACATTGCATTTAGCACTGCTGTTCGGCATTTTTCGGTCGGCACAACCCTCTCCAGTGTGACAGAATCATACTGTCAGCGCTGTTTAATCTGTGTTCTTGGTATGAAGTGTTGTGTAGTGTGCTGTGCGAGTCAGCACAGACACAAAGAAGGAAAGAGAGAAATTACGATGCCCGGTAACAGGAATCTAAAATCATAACATTTGAAGATTAATAGAACATTTTATTTCTAAAAGGAAAATAAACATAATTTGACTTGCTTCCTGTGCCTCCTACATGCAAATTTCTTTGACATACTATTACTAGTCGCAGAACGCAGGCTAAGTATCAGTTTGCTATTACTCGGTACTGATGCTCTCGAAGTCTGGACCGAACTGATCCGACCAGCGATCGGCGGCTGGTTAAGTCAGCGTTGACAGGGGCGCTGAACTCTGTCTTCCCGGAGGTGTGGTGCTGACCGCTCTCTCCATTGGTGCTGGTCAGCGTCTTCTTGATGCCGTTTCGCGTCGCTGCGGTGGCTGGTGTGCAGTCGGCGCTTTAGGACTGCACATGAAGGACGTTCACAGGTCCAGTGACTGTTTGCACGATCGACAGGTGCTATTCACTGTTCTGTACATCAAAAAGCACTTTGTGCTAAGTTTGAATGCCTAGACCACGTGAAGAAATTGGTGGTACAAATCTCTGAAGTCGCACATATTATTCCCTTGTTACCTGCAATAGATTTCAGTGCAAGTGAACCAAGAGTGTGGAGACTTCATATGTTACTGCAAAGTACGTATGTTAAGTCAAGGGGCAGGACTGAAACGATTTTTCGATTTAAAACTCGCCATTGCTGAATTAATGAAAGAAAAAGGAGTGCAGGATCTAAAATTAGAATATCCCGAATGGATTGCAGACTTCGTATTGACTGCATACTACGCACAGTGAGACATTACAACGTAACTTCTTCCTGATTTGTTGGGGACGCATTTAAAAAGAAAATGGCATTGTGGAAGGGACACAGTCTGACAAAACAGTCCAGTTCCCTAAGCTCGCTGCCATTAAGAAAACGAAGAATTTCGGTAATTCATTGTGACCTTTAAAGAATTACAAGGCTAGTTTTCTGTAAACTGTAAATCTTACACATGCTTTCGAGATGTTTTCAGGATAGTTTGCTGTCTCAGTTGAAAGCGCCTTTGTGCACGTGTAACTGATCGACCTAAAAGGTAATTCCCATTTTAATGACAAGTCTTTATATATTAAAACTGTCACGCGAGTTTGAAAGCATATTTGGACTTGACTCTTTTGATTTGTTTGGCTTTAACGTGCTGGACAATGTGTTGTTAGTGTCTGCATTCAATACAAAAGACAGTGTAGCACTTTCCTGAAGGTTTAGGCTAAGCTAACGATAGAGTTTCCAAGTCTCCATAATGAGTTAGCAACAGTGCTACAATATTTCGTTGGACATATTTGTGTGAAAGACCTTTATTCGATTATGAAACTAATAAGTCACGATTACGTACAAACCTGAGTACGAAATTGTGAAATTGTCTGCATCTGTCCGTATGCCGGCAGTTGGCACCATATAAGAATTATATTATGTCTTCAGCTCGACAAAGTTAATTAAATAATGCTGAAAATTTGTTTGGTTTTGTTTAGAAATGTGAAATATAAAACCCAGTCATATGCAGTGAGACTGCATTGGCATTTAAATGCGGCTCATTCGCAGCTTCTCCCCTCTCTCCCTCCTCACACTCAGACAGTGTGGCGTCGAGGTGGGGGAAATGTGCAGTGAGACAGCGCTTTTGCACTCGGGCGCAGGCAAGGCCTGTGAGCTGAAATCTTGGGTGCCCATGGTCTAGCGCGTTATTAGTTTCATTTATGTTTACATATTAACAGAACAGCAAAACAGGAAGAATAATCACTACTCAAGCAGCGACAGAGTAGCGCTTCTGCACAGCAGTAGCAGTCAGTGAGGGCTATAGCACTGCTGTCACTGCTGGGACACTGGTTATTCTTCGTTTTACACATCGATGAAACGAATATTACACAAATTTGGTACCGCTCTGTCAAATGGGCATGTAAAATTTCACTTACAAATCATTTTGTTTGTAATGGGAAACAAGCCAACGCTGTGCGTCGCATGAAAGACGTAATGAGTAAAAGTTTGTTTGGGATGAGTCTAGCTACACGTTGTTAAAAAGAAATTGCCTAATTGTTAGAGAAAATGCGCCTGGCGGCTCTTAGGAGGGACACACTATGTATCGGTTTCAGAGTAGGAATTGAATCTGTTGGGTTCCTGACAAAACACAAACACACACACACACACACACACACACACAGCTTTTGCCCTTTTAAAACCGCGACATAATGCGTCTAATACTTTGTACTAGCTCCTATGTATAAGATTTCTAAGCTATTCAGCACTAGCTAAATAGGAATTAGACATGTCCATTTACTGTAGTAATTTGCTGATCTGATGTCTTGCTCAGAATGAATCATCCACTGTGCATCGATGTACACAGGAGTGTGTGCTGTTTTAAAACTTCCTGAAAGGTTAAAACTGAATACCAGGCTGGAGCTCGAACCTTGAACCCTGCATTTCGAGGGCAACAACATTACCGAACTTTTTTTACGAATTGAGTTATTCTGGCATACCCTATTTTACTTTTTAGCAAATTCGTCGGCTAAGATTACTGAAATCTTCAGATTAAATACGATCATATTTTATTTTAATAAGTTTTGTCCAGAGAAGCCACGGCCACAGTGATAAAATGAAATCCTACTTGGTGATAGCGATGTTTAATGAAACAGCCTCTGCTCCCAACACCTGTTATTTTCTTTTGCCGCCTAAATGTTGTGATCTCTGTTTATCCCCAGGTGATAATTTTCGTGGCAGCTCTGTCGCTGGCCCATGCCGGTTACCTGGGCGCACCTGCAGTCCTCGCCCCCTCCGCCCCCATCGCTAGGGCCTACGCCCCCGCTATCGCCGCCGCCCCCATCGCAAGGGCATATGCCCCAGCCATTGCTGCCGCACCTATCGCCAGAGCTTACGCCCCAACGATCGCAGCCGCCCCCGCCATTCGTGCCGCCCCCGTGGCCGTGGCCGCCGCCGCCCCCGCCGCCGTCGCTGCCGAGTACGACCCGCACCCCGAGTACAGCTTCGCCTACAACGTCCAGGACGCGCTGACGGGCGACTCCAAGAGCCAGCACGAGAGCCGCAGCGGTGACGTCGTCCAGGGCAGCTACAGCCTGGCCGAGCCCGACGGCTCCATCCGCACCGTCGACTACACTGCCGACCCCGTGAACGGCTTCAACGCCGTCGTGCACAAGGAGGCCGGCGCCCACCCTGCCGTTGCCGCCGCCCCCGCCCGTGTGGCCGTCGCCGCCCCCGCCATCGCCGCGGCCCCGGCGATCGCTGCCGCCCCCGCCATCGCCGCCGCCCCAGCGCTGGCGTACGGTGCCGGCCTCGGCTACGGTTATGCTAGAGCAGCCTACGCCGCCCCAGCCATTGCCGCCGCCCCCATTGCTAGGGCAGCCTACGCCGCCCCCGCCATCGCCGCTGCCCCCGTCGCCAGAGTCGCCTACGCTGCCCCCATTGCTAGGACTGCCATTGCTGGGCCCGCACTGGCGTATGGAGGATACGGATATGGCGGATTGGGATATGGCAAGGCTATTCTTGGTTAAACCCCTTTGTACAAACTATTCATTCCGTTTTCGTGAATGTTTCTATTATCATACACTTCCTGTGTTACAAACTCTTCTATGTAAATAAATCGCTATTCACCATAACGTTGTAATAATTGTTTACTTCCTTCTGTCATGACAGTGAGATAAAACAAGAAGTTTGGAATTCACGTTACGTCTTTGCAACACTATTTAATGAGAACACTTTTCTGAGCAGAAGGAAAACAATTGAGTTTTGTAGTTTTTAGATTTATTTATGTCTTACTATTTTTCTTTTTACTTTCATCGGCAAGTACTGCCCCATCTTCTAGAAAAAAAGTCGTCGAAGTTTTTATTAGTACTTATTCTCGTTACAAGAAGCTAAGTGTCACTCAGTGGAGCAAATTCTTTAATAATTAAATGTTCTCAGATGTGCCTTATAAAACTAAACGTTATTACCAAATCTGGTGTAAAAAACATGTAATTAAAACACCTTCTAATGGAAAGAACAAAATCAGACGGAGGAATAAAAGCCGTTTTTATCTATTTCTTATGCCATCGGCTAGGTGTCACTCTTGTAATTAACGTCACACCCAATGTGTGCGATTTTTAAGTGTAAATGATTCAAAGAGCATCTTACTAATTACACTTAAACGGTTGTGTATGAAGAAGGAATGTTTTTATCTAGCTTCATACGCGATGTCAGCTTCGCAGGTAAGGTTTGTGACGCACCTGAAATGTTCTGCGAGAGATGATCCACAGACTGTGCCACTCCATCGTCTTACAATTAACACTATTACACAGACTATCTCGACACTCTTTTATTCATAAGTACCTCGGTCGCATTGGATGGGTAAATTACAGTTAACTCACGAGCAGGCACGGCAGACCCCAATGACTGATTACAGTTTGTTGTGTTACTTTTGTAACAAAATAAAGGGTGTATTTTTCTTTTCTCTTCATCTTTTGCTTTTTTTAATTTTTATAACTTCTCGTTTTTAATAGCAGTTTTACCTTTTGTCTTTTACACATTTTTAGTTCTGACAATGCCTCTGTAGAATCGAAACCAGTTAGCTGTAACTTATGTAACAAATACGAACAAGATATCTGTGAATAAAAAAAGAGTATACTGCAGATAGGCCGCATGCTTCGGTTTACAGTGTCAAACTTCATCTGTCGAAATTGTAATGATTGAAACGTTTTATAGCGTAACTGTTGATAGGTTGGACATACATACCAATACGATACTCCGAGCAGCACATACGTTTTGCTATTTGGGCAGCAAAATAACTGATGATGGCTGAAATAGGGAGGAGATAAAAAGTAGATTGGCAATGGCAAGAAAAGCGTTTCTAATAATTAGAAATTTGTTAACTTCGAATAAAGATTTAAGTGCTAGGAAGTCTTTTTCTGAAAGTGTTTATATGGAGTGTAGCCTTGTATGGAAGTGAAACATGGACGATGAACAATTTCGAAGACCGGCCGCGGTGGTCTAGCGGTTTTAGGCGCTCAGTCCGGAACCGCGCGACTGCTACGGTCGCAGGTTCGAATCCTGCCTCGGGCATGGATGTGTGTGATGTCCTTAGGTTAGTTAGGTTTAAGTAGTTTTAATTTCTAGGGGACTGATGACCACAGATGTTAAGTCCCATAGTGCTCAGAGCCATTTGAGCCATTTTTGGACAATTTAGACAAGAAGAGAATAGAAGCTTTTGAGCTGAAGAATGCTGAAGATTAGATGGGTAGATCACGTAACTAATGAGGGGGTACTGAATAGAATTGGGGAGAAGAAAAATTTGTAGTACAATCTCACTTGAAGAATGGATCGGCTGATAGAACATTCTGAAACATCACCAGTTTAGTCTCTGTCGGTCCATTATGGCCAGGGGATGTCGGCTGGTACGTACTTCTCCATCAAGAAACTTTACCAACAGCCATATACTTTAGGTCATTTTTTTTATTTCGAATGCAGTCACTTTCGGCAATTCATTTTGCCACCTTCAGGCCACATATGCTTTATTATAATCGACGAGCTTAGCGTATAGCGCCATAAAACTGGATACCATGAATCCCAATCGTTGTGCAGCTGACTCATACGAAAGGGAAACACCAATTGAGCCCTCAGTGGATTCACGGTATCCAGTTTTATAGCACTTTACGATAAGCTCGTTGATTCAAAAAAAGCGTATGGGGCCTGAAGATGGCAAAATGAATTGCCGAAACTGGTTGATCCCGATATAATATAAAATAACCTAAAATATACGGCTGTTGGTAAAGTTTATTGAATGGAGAATCACCAGTTTAGTTCAAAAATTCAAATGGCTCCAAGCAGTATGGGGCTTAACATCTGAGGTCATCAGTCCCCTAGACTTAGAGCTACTTAAACCTAACTAATCTAAGGACACCACACACATCCATGCCCGAGGCAGTATTCGAACCTGCGACCGAAGCAGTCGCGCGGTTCCGGACTGAAGCTTTTAGAACCGCTCAGTCACAGCGGCCGGCAGCAGTTTAGTACTGAATGGAAGTGTGAGGGGTAAAAGTCGTAGAGGGTAACCAAGAGATGACTACGGTAAGCAGAATCTGAATACATATACGTAGATAGTTACTGCATTTTTTTTAGTGTTGTGCTCCATCAAATGCTGTTTCACTGGGAATTATTTTCGCGGCTAGTTGTTCTAGACATCTAGTCCTACTCGTGACATGGACACGCTCATATCCTCTGAAGAAGGAGGTTACAACATACTGGCTGTCCAGTTTGTGTCCCGAACTGCTCTCGCGTAGATACTTATGAATTATTAACCAAGTCCAACCGGTTTGTCCACCTCGACTACTCGACGTGCTTGTTCGATTCATAACTTTAATAATCTGAGGCATTCTCGTGATCGAAGCCATTAAGGTTAGAGGTGTTTGACAGCTAGGCGAGAAGGAAAACTAATTATTTCGTAAGCTGTGCAAACTTTCATAATCAATCGTACATAAATTCAGAAAAGGAAAAGAATTGCAGCTCTACCAAACAAAATTTTTGACTTTGACTGGAGTAAGGGATATTCTAGTGGCTACATATACCACAAACCAAGTAGCTGCAATTTAGGAGTAGAGTCGCACAATTGTTTATAGATACTCGTTAGGAAAAGAAATAGATCCAGCTTGTTTTATATACCTAAAGTTTTAGTTTGGCGTTTTCTTTACAATGAGAAAATCAAATAACTCTCGTTTCTGCCTGCCAGAGAAAACTGGAACTATGTGATAATGCGGTACGAAATATAAATACTCGAAATTGTATTACTCCCGTTAAATGAGTAATACTTTTATAACGGTTGCTAAAATATATGAGAATAACATTCTAATCAGTTTTGTGGAGCACTCTACAAATGTTACATAAAAGTTAGGAAGACTTTCGAATATTTGACGATATGGAACACATAGAGACTAACCAAATTGGACATGGAGAACAAAGTGATCAGTCCGGAACCACGCGACCGCTACGGTTGCAAGTTCGAGTCCTGCCTCGGGCATGGATGTGTGTGGTGTCCTTATGTTAGTTAGGCTTAAGTAGTTCTAAGTCTAGGGGACTAATGACTTCAGATGTTAAGTCCCATAGTGCTTAGAGAAATTTGTACCATTTGAACAAAGTGATCTCCCTCACAAACAAAATTCTTTTGCTCCATTTTTCTGCCTCCAGACACACGAATATTACCATAACTGGTTTCGACATTTTAGGAATGCTTCGTCAGCCGATATGTTCAAAAAAATTAAGAAAATGAGAATAGTCAAATACTAAAAAACTAAATTACAAACTCAAAACAACTTCTATGTACTGTTACAAGCATCTGATACATTATACATTTGTACTGTGATGAGCTACTATGTAACGTGTTGAGGTGCTTGGAGCTGTGTACGGAAGTTTTCGAGTTTGCAATTTAGTTTGTTAGTTACTTAGTAGTTCCCTTTTCTCTTTCTTTTTGAACGGACAACCTAATGATTACTTTCAAAGAAGCTACAACTGGTTTGTGTGACCTGAATCTAGGAAAATGCAGTATGAGATACTTACCCATAAATGCAAACGTCGTTTCGGAATATCGCGTTGAGCAATCGATATGAAGGTGTTTCCGCACCTTTCCTCTCGCCTTCATTGCCACAAGTGCTTAAATATTTCCCCATTTCTGTCCCTCCGGACTGTGGCTTCATTTCCGATGACCTCGTGTCGTCGGGAAGTTAGCTCCTAACCGTCGTATTCACTGTCACTGCTGCTTAGAGCCATGTTTGTATTTTCCCATCCTCCGTTTTCTTCATAGACTGTTATGTTGTGTTGGACTCTGTGAAAACATGAACAGCTTTTAAGTTTACTTTAGCGCCGCACATGATTGGTGCAGATTTTATCTTAATTTCCGCTGTAGTTGATGTGTGATCAGGAATAGCTGCTCATCTTGAAAGGGCACGGACGATTTCAGTATTCTATAAGAGCTTATGCGCTTTCTGTAAGGACCTCGTCGATGACGGGACCTTAAACTCTAATCTTCCCTCCTGCAAGACCACAGTACAATATGTTAGAAACTCGATATTTGCACGAATTATGGTCTTCGACAGAGTTTGTGTGCAATCTTTAATAACCCATAAAACACTCAAAGCAACAGACCAAACATTTTGTAATTCAAATACGTTGTGGCAGGTCATCATTTGACGTTCAGTACGTGATTGTTTTCACGCCCACAGCACGGCACTTTTATTCACTGCCTTTAGAGTCCTCTGTAAGGGTTACAAGTGAAAACGGTACTCCTATTTCTGAATCATCCCAAGCATATGTTTATTTTTCACTTTACGCTTTTGTGTTATGTGATTGCTATGCAAGCATCATTAGAATGACTACACCTGTGCCGCTGCCCTTCCTGTTGCGACTAACGCTTATTGTATGTTTTTTCACGTTTCACCACCACGAGGAGCTGATGTTATTTCTCGAAGATTAACTCTCTATTACTGATCCGCCAGTAGCAACAGAGGATGACTCTTTGAAAATCAATACTGGGTTCTCCTTTTACCGAAAATTTGAGACATTATTAGAACTATAGAAGCCGTAGATACCGAGAAGAACGAGAAGACGTAATCAAAGGTGGTATCTTAGAAATATGGACATTGAATGTCTTAAATAAGAGATGTTTTTGTGGTCTTCAGTTCGAAGGTTGTTTTGAAGCAGTTTCCATGCTACTCTATCCTGTGCGAGCATCTTCATCTCCGACTAACTACTGCGACCTACATTTTTCAGAATGTGCTTACCGTATTCGTTTCTCGGCCCCTTTACGATTTTTACTACCCCACACTTCCCTACAATACTAAATTGGTGATCCCTTTGTGTCTCAGAATGCTTCCTATCAACCGATCTCTTCTTTTGGACAAATAGTGGCACAATTTTCTTGTCTCCACAATACTGTTCAGTACCTCCTCATTAGTTACGTGATCGATCCATCCAATCTTCAAAATTCTTCTGTGGCACCACATTTCGAAAGACTCTATTCTCTTTTCGTCTAAACTGTTTATCATCCATGTTTCACTTCCATATATGGCTACACTTCAGATAAATATCTTAAGAAAAGTCTTCCTAAAAGTCAAATCTATATTCGATGCTAAGAAGTATCTCTTCTTCAGATATGCTTTCCTCGTCATGCTGCACGCCCACTCCAAATTATTACGATCTACTTCGGTCATGATCAGTTATTTTGCTGCCAAACTCATCTTCTACTATGTCTCGTACACTAATCAAATTCCCTTAGTATTGCCTGATTTAATTGGACTACATTCCATTATCCTTGTTTTGCTTTTGTTGATGTTCGAATTATATCCTCCTCACAAGGCACTGACCATTCCTTTCAACTGACCTTACAAATCCTTTACTTTCTGTCACAGAATTACAATGTCATCGAAAAACCTCAAAGTTGTTATTTCTTCTCCCTGAACTTCTATTCGTACTCCGAATTCTGCTTTGGTTTCCTTTACTGCTTGTCCAGTGTATAGATTGAATAACACTGGGGACAGGCTACAACCCTGTCTCACTCCCTCTCAAATAAGAGATAGAGACGTAAATTATTCTCTCGCCCCTTTATAGTACTATGTGCTTGTTCACCAACTCCTCATTCATTCTTGACTAGATTACATTTTAATTTTCGAAGACAAATATTTCAATCCCGTACATAATGTAGCAGGTATCAGTTGAAAAGATCCGTGTTTGGAAGCACATAAGAAAATTGAAGATCCGAAAAGTCTTCTTATGCTTTTGACATAATGCCCAAATATATCGTTCCTTGCTGAGTAACAATATGTGACTTTCTACATAGCACTTAGAATAATACTACTTACTTATATCGTGGCAGCCGGCCGCGGTGGTCTAGCGGTTCTAGGCTCTCAGTCCAGAACCGCGCGACTGCAACGGTCGCAGGTTCGAATCCTGCCTCGGGCATGGATGTGTGTGATGTCCTTAGGTTAGTTAGGTTTAAGTAGTTCTAAGTTCTAGGGGACTGATGACCACAGATGTTAAGTCCCATAGTGCTCAGAGCCATTTGAACCATTTGAATTATATTGTAGCAACAACAACTAATACAGAAGCTACAAAAATGCACAGAATAAGTAAAGCTTCTTAATTATTACCTCCAAAGCCATTATAAATTGTTAATTTGTTTCATTGTATACAGTTAATTAGATTTACTGTATTATATACAGTTAATGTAAAAATAAGAGACGAAAAAATTAATATGCTATCCTTTTGGGATTATATGTGTGTGAAATCTTATGGGACTTAACTGCTAAGGTCATCAGACCATAAGTTTACACACTACTTAACCTAAAGTAACCTAAGGACAAACACACACACCCATCGGGATTATATCAGTGCGTAACAAGGTTGCCAGCCCAACTACGATACGTTTTAGGAACGAGCTCCTACGAAATTATTAACGACTTCAAACAAGATTGTCATTTTGAAATAGATTCATAACAGCAATGATATAGTCCATAACCTCTCCACAAAATAAACTTCATTGCATATTTTATTTAGGGACCTAGAAATATTTGTTTGCTTACAGATTTACGAGGTAATACATAGAGACAACAATGTACTTTGTGTTGGTACATATTGCCCAATAAAGTGAGACAAGTATATTGATTAGTGGGTTAGTACACTGCCTGACGGATACGGGTGAAGCACCGACAACATGTGGTCGTATTTCAGTGTAGCTTCTGCACATACATACCCTCGATGGGTATGTAAAGACTCATATTTGGAACTCTCTGTGCACGCAGAACGGCCACCAGAGTGCTTTAGGGTTGTTCGTGCTTAGTGTTATTTCCAGGCCTAGTAGGGTATATAAGAGGCGTGAACAGCGTCAGATGCAGAGTGATCACTGAAGGACACGGACATGCTGCGTACTCGTGTGAGACAGCGTTATGAGCACTTAATAGAATTTGAAAGGGTCCGCATTGTGAGTCTGCTGGTCGCATCGTGCAGTATCCTGCTTTTGTGGCATTTGAATGTGACAATGGTTCGATGGTGGGCTGAATGGGAAAGAAAGGGCAAGCATACTCGTTGTCAAGGCTCCTGTCAACCATGTCAGATCGTCGCTCAAGGGAGGATCGCCCTATTGTGTACTAACCACATCGCAACCCCTTCACATCTGCGGCTACCATCCGAGAACAAGTAATGTACTCCATGCAGCAATCCGCGTCGCCCCCATCATACGTATTAGGCAGTCAGCGTTCCATGCGTTGGCTGGCATACCACACACGGCTGTTTTGGACTGATGACTTGATCAGAAAGCTTGGACTGCTGCTGAGCGACATCAAATTTTGTTCAGGGACGAGTTGCGGTCCTGTACCATCCCGGAAGATTGTCGTCGCAAGTATGACTGCGAATTGGCAGAGTTCCCATTCTTCTAAAGTTATGAAGAGTGTTAATCCTTGTGTCCTGTTGCGGGGAGTCATCGGATATGACCTCAGGCCACGACTGACAGCGATTGAGGGAACTGTGACGGCACGGCGGTACGTCACTGACATCCCGCTCCTCATGTATTACCTATTATGGCGACAGTATCGTGGTGCCATTTGTCAACAGGATGATGCCAGTCCACGAGTGGGACGTGTCTTTGTGAACTGTCTGTGTCATGATGAAGTCTCGTGGCCAGCAAGACATCCACATCTGTCCCCGACAACCCGGACGCCAAGTTCGTCCCAGTGCTAGTCTCAAAGATACTGTGGACAATTTACAACAGTTGTGGGCCAGCTTGCTTCTGGAGTGGGTACAATGGCTTTATGACACCCTTCCCAAACGAATAAGTGCTCGTATCCAGGTCAGAAGGTTTGCGTTGTCATACTGATAAATGGTCTCATGCTGCCAAGTTCTTTGTAAATTCGAATCGACTTCGTAATAAGTGAAACAACATCACATATCCTCGCAACGTGGGTGCACTTTTAGATACAGCAGTGAATATTTCTGATAGTTTCTTTCTTAAAAAAAAGTAGAATAAATTTGTTATAGCTTCTTTTCAGCTGGATGACACCGTGTCGCCATAAAATTCTTTGTTTCTACAGTTTACTGAGCGTGAAAATGTACCTAATGTTGATGAAAATTCATCAACTGAGGTAGAAATCAGACGTGGACGCACTTTAGCGAAGGACGTTCCGAAACTACAGTCCCATTTAAAAACAGTGATTGCGAGCAGAATGTCGTGTTTGAAGAGTTGGTGTTTAAGCGTGTGAAATATGTGACACAATAGGTGTACCATCGGAAAGAATATACGAAGGTTGTCCAGAAAGTAAGTTCCGATCGGTCGTGAAATGGAAACCACTGGGAAAATCCGGTAAAGCTTTGTACAGATGTGTTGGGCAGTGTCTCTAGGATGCCCGTCGATCGTGTCGCGTCGCTCTTTTCAGTTTTGAGTGAACAGTGAGCACGTAAAGATGCGTAGGGAATAGCCTCTCCCGGAAAGTATGAGGGCCTGGTTAGAGATTTCGCCTGTGTCATGCAGCCCACATAACACAACTGTCGAGCAGTTCCTTCTCCATGCCAATACTCGGCCGCACACTGCAGGGGCAATGACGACGCTCCTGTAGCGTTTCCGATTAGAAGTGTTTGATCACCCGCAATACAGTTCGTAATTGGCTCCCCCTGAGTCTCATCTCTGCTCGCAAGAACCGCTGGCTATGAAGACAAAATTTTTCCACAGACAACGAGCTGCAGACCAGTGCAGATAACTGGCCGAAAGCACAGGTGGCTGCTTTCTATGACGAGGACATTGGAAAGTTGCTACAACATTACGACAGAACTCGAAGTTGAAACGGCGACTATGTGGAGAAGTAGGAGGAGGGAGTCCCTAACTGTTGCAAATAAAACGTTTCTGGTTTTCACTGTGGTTTCCATTTTGCGACTGATCGGAATTTACTTTCTGGACAACACTCGTAGTGCATATCACATGAAGAACCGTTTCGTTAAATTTAAAGAAAGTAAGGTGTTTCATTTATTGAGTTCCAACAAAACAAAAATCATGAAGAAATTTCTCAGTAACATTCGGCCCATTTCAAGAAGAATCCAACTGATACTGTGTGCTGTTTTATTACTGTGGATGAGTCATGGATCCGCCATTTCACACCAGAAAGGAAACATTCAACACAACAGTGGGCATAAGTGGGCGAGACTGCACCAAAAACTGGCGAAGTCTATTTCATATGCCAAATAGGGTTATGTTCCGCGTTTACGGAGAATAAGAAGGAAAAGGGGCAAAATACACACCAGGGAGCAAAAGTGCTTTGCGAATGAGAAAATTGTG
The DNA here is from genome assembly GCF_023864275.1 of Schistocerca cancellata. Lineage (NCBI taxonomy): Eukaryota > Metazoa > Arthropoda > Insecta > Orthoptera > Acrididae > Schistocerca > Schistocerca cancellata. Next base: position 773,532,174 of record NC_064627.1, on the reverse strand, counting down.
GAATATGAAACATTAATTGAAGGAAAATTCTTACTATTTGGCAGGTTTGCCACCCTCTGACTACCGGTTCCTACTATTGAAATTTGTGTCAGTGAAACATTTGTGTGGAGTTAAAAACAAAGTATAGATATCTAGCTTTCAGATCTCCAAGAATCTCCATTCTTACGTAGACTCTAAACATTGGAAAATGTTGACAAAGTAAATTGATCTAACCCAAGAAATATGGCGTTTCATTGCCAGGTCGACAGTAATGACAAAATTTTTGACACCTTGTACATTCTAAATGACGGAGTGCTATCTGAGGACTCGCCTGCCCTCACTCCACGTGACACTACGGAGTGGTTTGCGGTTCAGCTCAGAAACACTTGCCACCTAGTCGGATCTCACTGTGCGGGCGAGCGCTAGTCACTTCAGCTACGGTGGCGGGTAAGTACCATCATGACACTCCTAGTCAACTACTCCAACGGTATAAAGTTTCCTATGGTTATACATGGACAGAACACGATATGCATTTGGGTAATGATCGTTTTTGTTCCTGTGTGTTATAGGAAACCTGTATCGACAAAACGAAGACCGATAAAGAAACTGTGATCGCAAAGGAAGAAAAGTGGGGTCATGTCAGCTGACACTTTAAAAGAAAAAAGGATGGAGTTTAACGTGTCATTAGAAACGGACGGTACCTTAGTGGAGCACGCACGGTGAAAGAAATTATTCGTCGCATCTTTGAAACAACGAGTCAGGTATCCACATGTTGAGAATAACGAAAAAACTAAATAACTGAGTTCTGCCGATCCAGACAGAAATTTGAAGCCTGCTCGTTCAGAATAGAGAATCCAGTACTTATCTACTGCGCTACTTCCCATGGGAATTTAGACATTTATTTTCGTTTTGAAATGAGAGAATCGTCCCTTCTCCCTCTTTATCCTTTCCTGGATAGGAGGAGGCTATTTGTTCTATGGCCTCCTTTGGAATGCGAAGAGGAAAATAATATTCTACGAAGATTTAGCTAGTGCAATACACGCTGAAGGCTTCGTCACTGTCCCGATACTGAAAATCAGATTTAAGACACATATACAGCGGAAGCTAAAAACGCGCTTAAGTGAACTTAGGTAACTAGAAAATATGACATACTACGGTACACATTCCTTTGTATGGGGAAGGAGGGCTGAGGGGGGAGGGGGAAGGGAAAAGAGAATGGATGGCCCACGTCCAGCGTTTCTGCTTCTACATCTACATATATACTCTGCTAGCCACCAAGCGTTGTTCGGCGGAGGGCACAGTTCGCGCAGAAGTCATATCCCCCACCCCCCACCCCCCTCTGATCATTGCGCAATTTGAATGTTAGTGGTAATAACATATGCTCTACATCCTCGGCGAAGATCAGATTTCGGAATTTAGTGAGCAGCCCCTTTCGTTTATCGCATCGTCTATCTGCAAGTGTGTCCCACTTCTAATTTTCTATGAGATTTGTAACGCTCTCGCGATGGCTAAATGAACCAGTCACGAATCTTGCCTCTCTTCTTTGGACCCTCTCAGTCTCTTGAATCAGACCCAACTGGTAAGGGTTTCTTTGCCGTAAGGACACCTTTAGGATGATAGACGCTTCAATAACCCATAGTCGTCAGCCACAGAAGTTTACACATCAGACGAATATTCCTTCACGCTCTCTCAACTTCAGTTTACCTCTGGCGAAATTTTCTAATCCGACTACTGAAGAAACTTTACCGAACTGAATTAGGGAAACTGAAAGCTACGGTGTGGTGTCATACTCATTGGTAGCCTTTTCATCGGTTCAGGTGCCTGACACGTACAAAGGACAGTCTCACGATGTCTTCTACTTTATAATTGCTGAAATTAGTTAAGGAATTCGTCAAGAAATCATGGTGCGTCAGGTAAATTTTTTGAGTGTGTAACAATTATGTTTTCCAGTCATTTTTGAGATATTCTCCAGCAAGTAGAAAAACCCTTTGTCCACATTTTTCGCGAAATTCGGTCAACCAGAGTGATAGTCAAATAGCCTCGACTAGTTTACAAGAAACATTACAAGAAACACAGTCTCACACCATGTCATTAATGTTATTAATTTACACATAATCTATTTAGAGAAGCGACTCTGATGAGATCATCTAGTTCATCAAATATAACTGCGTACTTGGAACATCTTATCAAAATAGCACTTCGGTCGCGATTAAGATGTGCATCCCGACTATCTCTACCTAACTGCATTGTTTACTCTAGTGTCTGTAAAGTACTTAAGGAATTAGCACCGCATCGTCAATAAGTTCTATCTGGTAGTTTCTGATCCTGAAAAAGACACTAAATTAAGTGGGGGCCGTGAACATGGTTTAGCTTTTGAACTGGAAAAATGTTTATTAAAATATCACGACAAGTTACTTACAGAGCGATCTGCAACACAGTTAACTGCTTATCGCTTCTTATATCTAACAAAACAGAGCCTGGATGCCGGAAGATCGAATAACTCGATATTCTAAAATCGGTAGCATTGAGAAAGACATTTCAACTCAGGCAGCGGAGATAGTGTTAAGATAAGCTGTTTCTATTGCACACTCAGTTAATCGTCCGATTAGCGGTTTTTGCTAGAGGCTCATGTTGGCGATTATAAGCTTGCAGAACAGCTTCATTAAACGATGGCAAATGTTCTGCGTTGAATGCATTAAGTATGGTTCAAATGGCTCTGAGCACTATGGGACTTAACATCTTAGGTCATCAGTCCCCTAGAACTTAGAACTACTTAAACCTAACTAACCTAAGGACAACACACACATCCATGCCCGAGGCAGGATTCAATGCATTAAGTAAATAGAGACATGTGAGTGACAGGGATATCAACTGCTCTTGAACAAAGTAATTTCGTTTCCTCGGAAATTATTCCATAGGTGGTTGTAAACTTATAGGTTTCATTTGTGATACAATTCTGTTTCATCATTTGCTCAAAAATGGTTCAAATGGCTCTGAGCACTATGGGACGTAACTTCTGAGGTCATCAGTCCCTTAGAACTTAGAACTACTTAAACCTAACTAACCTAAGGACATCACAAACATCCATGCCCGAGGCGGGATTCGAACCTGCGACCGTAGCGGTCCCGCGGTTCCAGACTGTAGCGCCTAGAACCGCTCGGCCACCCCGGGTGGCATTATTTGCTCTTTTCGTATCTCACAGACCGACAGTGACCACTTGAATTCTCAAATCGATTTGTTTACCTTAATTTTACCATTATAAAAGGCGGTTCTGATATAACATAACAAACAGTTGCGCCTACCACATAAACTTTATTGAAATTATCCGTTCCTTTTGAGACTGATTTTTTTTACTCATATTTACGTCATAGATTCCTTCTTGTGGTTAAGTTTTCGTATTTGGTTTCCTTTTTAGAAATAATCCCCAGTATTTATTAAAAGTCAAAACGACCTCTTATTCGCATCGACATAACAGATATTATCGGATATAACTACCATGAACTAAGCCCGATATGTGAGCACTAATTAACTTATTTTTCGACACATTCTTTGAAAAGCATTCTGAAACAGTTATAGTATCACAATGAATCACATTCTGTTTGATATTGACAGTGATTTTCGTTTTTGTATGTTGTAGCTTTCCTGCCCCATATCAAATCGATTCACCCAAAGTATGCAAAATAACTATTATCTGCGTGCAGGCGGAGCTGGTATACTATAAGAGCTCCTGCATCCATTTCGATCGGCTGAATCATGCTGAAAATTGACCATCAGTATCGCTGGATATTGTACAAATGGTCATTTTATTCATAAGACACTTCATAGTAGTTCTAACACAGAGTTTGATAGACGTCATAAAAATGACGTCTTAGGCCATCTTGGTACAAGAAACCCTATTAGCTGGATGTGAGTAGATATAGGCAGTTTCGCAGAATTTTCAATGAAACAGGCCTGTTTGTAGCAGACTGACGAGAGCAACAGTTTCGGATTATTCGAATCTGATAAACAATATGGTGACAACATCGATGACGTCATGTTGGAATGGGTCAATATGTTTCCTTTGCGCTGAATTATAATAAACAAAACATTATACAAAGTGTTTCTGTTTTCAAACCACTTCAGTAACCTCTGACAAATGAAGTCGTGGACTTCCTACCGTCGACAAAAAATAAATAAAAAAATAAAATAAGTACAAATAAAGCTAAGGCAGTTGATTTGAGAATCTGCAGCCTTTTATCTAAAAACAACAGATATCATTTCGACATGTGTGAACAATCTGCTGAGTGATCGCAGCCACACATCCTCTATACGTACATCGAGAAGTGAAGATTCCAAGGGTGCAACAGTTTATTTGTTGTCTGTTGTGACTGTTCAGTGTATACTGCTGTTAATATACACTGAAGAGCCAAAGAAACTGGCAAACCTGCCTAATATCGTGTAGAGACGCAGCGAGCACGCAGAAGGGCCGCAACAAGATATGACTTGGAGTAGACAAAGTTTGAAGTACTGCTGGAGGAAACTGACACCACGAATACTGGAGGGATGTTCATAAATCTGTAAGACTACGACGGGGTGGAGATCTCTTCTTCACAGCACGTTGCAAGACATCCCACATATGCTCAACAATGCTCATGTCTGGGAAGTTTGGTAGCCAGCGGAAGTGTTTAAACTCAGAAGAGTGTTCCTGGAGCCACGCTGTAGGAATTCTGCACGGGTGGGGTGTGGCACAGTCCTGCTGGAATTGCCCAAATCCGTCGGAATGCGCAGTGGATATGAATGGATGTAGTTGATCAGACAGGATGCTTGCTTACGTGTCACCTGTCAGAGTCTTATCTAGACGTATTAGGGGTCCCATATCACTCCAACTGCACACGCTCCGCACCATTCCAGAGCCTCCTCCAGCTTGAACAGTCCCCTGCTGACATACAGGGTCCATGGATTCATGAGGTGGTCTCCATACCGGTACACGTGCATCCGCTCGATACGATCTGAAACGAGACTCGTCCGACCAGGTAACATGTTTCATCAATAATTCATTGTCGGTGTTGACGGGCCCAGGCGAGGCGTAAAGCTTTGTGGCCTGCAGTCATCAAGGGTACACGAGAGGGCCTTCCACTCCGAAAGCCCATGTCGATGATGTCTCGTCGAATGGTTCGCACGATGACACTTTCTGATGGCGCAGTACTGAAGTATGCAGCAATTTGCGGAAGGGTTGCACTTCAGTCATGTTGAACGATTCTCTTCGGTCGTGGTTGGTCCCGTTCTTGCAGTATCTTTTTACGGCCGCAGCGATTTCGGAGATTTGATGTTTTACCGTTTTGCTGATATTCACAGTTAACTCGTAAAATGGTCGTACGGGAAAAGCTCCACTTCATCGCTACCTCGGAGATGCCGTTTCCCATCGCTCGTGCACCGATTATAACACCACGTTCAAACGCACTTAAATCTTGATAACCTGCCATTGCAACAGTAGTAACCGATCTAACAATTGCGCCAGACACTTTTTGTCTTATATGTTTACATATCTCTGTATTTGAATACGCATGCCTATACCCGTTTCTTTGGCTCTTCCGTGTATCTACATGATTGAGACGATGGTTTCTGGCAGCAACTACGCCATAAAATTCATGCACGTGTGACCTGTGCGCTGGGTTCCCGCCTGGGGTGTCCGTACGGACATGCCGAAAATGTTTATACATGTGGAATGCAGATCAGCTGGAAAGTGAAGTCGGCGGTCAGGTTGCATGTGCGAGCGGCCGGCTCTGCTCCGAGAGCCGTTCTCGTCAAACGGGATTACAGCCGCGACGGCTGCGGACTGCCAGCCCAGGCCTATATAAAGTGCACCCGCCCCTGCCGGAGCCACACTTCACCCGCTGCTGACCACTAGACATCATGGCTTGCAAGGTGAGTTGTCTCCCCGCTAGCAGAGGACCCGCTGAACATTTGCTAAAAAGCAACGATCTTCTTTCACTACTAAAAACAGCCCAGGTTTTTGTCTCGTGCTTATCCCCATAAGGATTGACATAAAGGAGCTTGGTTAGTCGAATATTGCGGAAAGGTACGAGGGTGTCGTTAGGGTCATTCGTTGCTGTAACACACAAGAAGTACATTTTCTGTGTGAGTTCCGAAAGTAGTCGACTATAAATGGGGGAACCAAACACCTGTTCAGCTAACTGGAACGGCCACGTGTAGACTGCGGTAGGGTAGACCAATAGTCGCCTTCGGTTTATTAGGAGAATTTTGGGAAAGTTTGGTTCATCTGTAAAGGAGGCCTCGTATAGGACGCTGGTGCGATCTATTCTTGAGTACTGCTGGTGTGTTTTGGATATGCACCAGGTCGGATTCAGGGAGGATATCGAAGCAATTCAGAGTCGGGCTGCTAGAGTTGTTACCGGTATAGTCAAACAACACACAAGTGTTGCGGAGATGTTTCGAGAACTCAAGTAGGAATCTCTGACGGGAAGGCGACGGTCTTTTCGTGGAACACTAGTGAGAACATTTAGAGAACCGGCTCTTGAAGCTGACTGCAGAACGATCTTACTGCCGGCTAAAGACATTTCACGTAAGGACCACTAAGATAAGATTTGAGAAATTAGGACTCGTACAGACACATATAGACAAACTTTTCCCCTCGCTCTATTCGCGAGTGAACAGGAAAGGAAGTGGCTAGTGATGGTACAGCGTACCATCCGCCACACACCGTACGGTTGCTTGTGAGTTTGTATATACATGTAGTTGTAGATGACGAAGTAATCTAGATGTGGATATAACTGACTCCGGCAATGCAGACACTTGATGTTCCATACGAAACTCCAACATTTCGTGCGTTTCAGAGAAAATGAGTGGATTTAGTTTAACTATCTCTATCAGATAATCCAGTTTTAGCAATCTGATTTCTCATTAGAGGTGTCCTGATGAAGCTACGATGCTTCTAAATATAGCATCTGCATAAAACACCTCTGTCAGAGAACCAAGCATTGACTCGGCAATAGCTTCGAGTGATGTGAGCGTGGAAGTCTGCCGTGAGAAGAAAAACCCGGAAATTTGGAGAACATTGCTAAGATCACACCGGGATGCTACATAGTCCGTAATCTACGTTGGAATAACTAGTATATCGTGACCATTACTACTGTACGAAAGTTTCACATGCAGTGATAAGAAGACTATTGTTTGTCTTGGTAGATTTTAGTTGTGCGTTGGCCGAAATTCAAGTTTGGATCTTTGGCTTCTGAAGGAAGTAAGAACTGACAAATTCGAGTTCTGGATACGTCGAATATCTATTTAAATACTTAGCATTTCCTGAATAGGCTGAAGATTTGTATTCGAGTCCGTAGCGTGGTCTTAATTTGCCAAGAAGCTACGTTTTAGAGCACATCCTTCCCCAGACCGAAAATATCAGTCCACAGACTTTTGCGACGTGTTCTTATGTAATTTCGATTTTTTAAATATCTATATAACTACAGAGATTAGACTACGAGACCACACTGTAACAGACTATTAGGCCTGGTCATTTCATATCTCCAGGTAATATTAAATAGATCCGAGTTTCTTACATGTCACTTTGATCTGTGACTAGATACTTGGACGAAAGTGGCCTACAGTGCTCATCGGTCAGTAACTCCCCCTTGCAGACACTTATGCCTCCAACTTACTATTATGGTTAAGAATATATTACAAATCAGAAATAGCTTTCACGGTTGATTTGAGCAAAATCGGGAAAAGTCTTCTTGACTGCCTACTCTCTCACATAGAACGGTTGTACTGTAATGTCACCGGCGCAAATAGTAGCCCTATCTTAGTACTTGGTTCTTAAGTTCTCCGTTTTCTGGGGACATGCAGATGGTGTAGCTATAACTCATTTCACAAGAAATAAAGTACCCTACTGAAGAGTTAAGACGTTAGTGTAGGGAGACGGTGTTTTATGGCTAATTACAGCTGTTTCATAGACAAAACAAACTGATTGCGGCAAATAACATACGATAACTTTTGTCCGCAGGCACTCATCTTAGCGTCAGTGCTGTCACTGGCCCACGCCGGCTACCTGGGAGCTCCTGCAGTCCTCGCGCCAGCCGCACCCATTGCTAGGGCTTACGCCCCAGCTATCGCCGCCGCCCCCATTGCCAGGGCGTACGCCCCCGCAATTGCTGCCGCTCCCATCGCCAGAGCATACGCCCCAGCCATCGCTGCTGCCCCCATCGCCAGGGCCTACGCCCCAGCCATCGCTGCTGCCCCCGCCATCCGCGCCGCCCCTGTGGCGGTCGCCGCCGCCGCCCCCGCCGCAGTAGCTGCCGAGTACGACCCGCACCCAGAGTACAGCTTCGCCTACAGTGTCAACGATGCTCTGACTGGTGACTCCAAGACGCAGCACGAGAGCCGCAGCGGAGACGTCGTCCAGGGCAGCTACAGTCTCGCCGAGCCCGACGGCTCCATCCGCACCGTCGACTACACCGCCGACCCCGTGAACGGCTTCAACGCCGTGGTGCACAAGGAGGCAGGTGCCCATCCCGCTGTTGCCGCCGCCCCCGCTCCCGTGGCCGTCGCCCACGCCCCCGTGGCCGTCGCCGCTGCCCCAGCGTACGCTGCCGCCCCCGCCATCGCCGCCGCGCCAGCGCTGGCGTACGGTGCCGGCCTCGGCTACGGTTACGCGAGGGCGGCATACGCTGCCCCCGCGATAGCCGCCGCCCCCATCGCTAGGGCAGCCTACGCCGCCCCCATCGCCAGGGCTGCCATCGCTGCTCCCGCCCTCTCCTATGGAGGTTACGGATACGGCGGGCTGGGATACACGAAAGCTATTCTTGGTTAAGCGCCATCTTCATCAATAGTCACTCATTTGCATTTTGAATATGCTCATATGTTATTGCTCATGTTTCTGTAAGTCTGAAATATTTTACAAATAAAGTTATTGTTTATGTTATTCCATATTTTGTGAATCTTCCGAAAGTAATACCACATGTTATATCAAGAGACTGATAATACTAATGGCTGATTCAGGATTACTGAGTATGTCCATGAATCTGCTAATGACATTAATCTCCTTCGTCTTGCGTCAGAAAGCAATTAATGATTGTTTGTAGGCGTCTTTGATCTTTTCCTGATTGACTATAGACCCCGCTAATTTCAATTCTATCCCGTTCTCGCTATTTGAACAGCGTAGTCCCTGAACTAAAACTTAACTTTCAATTATGTATCCTTTCAGATGTCAAATTGTTTACCCACACAATCGTGAAACGAAGGAGATCTTCCGTCATAAATTCGATGAATTTTGGGAGTGGCTGCGCGGTTTGTGGCGCCATGTCACGAATTGCGCGGCCCCTCCCGCCGGAGGTTCGAGATCTCCCTCGGGCATAGGTGTGTGTGTTGATTTCAGTATAATTTAGTACAATTTAGCGTAAGTAGTGTGTAAGTCTAGGGACCGATGACCTCAGCAGTTTGCTCCCTTAGGAATTCATACACATTTGAACATGTGCTCGTGTTACTTAATACATGTATGTAGACTGCACGCAGGTGTTTAATGCACTGAACTGGTGGCTAAAGCTCCATAGTTTCATTCTAACATCGTCCAGCAAGGAACACACTTCTTGAAATAGAATAAAAAGCCAACAGCCCAAAGTTCATGTATATCTCCCGAAGTTAGTATCCAGGAATAGTTTAATTGTCTACTGACAACAAGAGCTCGCAGAATATCCCTAATCAACATTAGAAACGTATATAATTGGCAACTCACTGATCCACCACAAAAGCGGTTTACGTATAGAATGAGCTTCTATAAACGCCGGATTTCAGTCTGAACATCAGCATTATATACTCACTTTGCGCATAACAGTAGCTGATTCCGTTGGAGGTCGAATTCTCTCCTTTGAAATCCCACGTGTGCTCGAATACGACCAGAGGACTAGCTGTTGTACAGTTCGCTGTCATCTTCTGCAATCGTGGGCACACGCGTAACCGAGCTGTGAATTATTTCCTCCAAAAACAACAGCACGGATTGATTGTCGACAGTGACGATGGGCTGCAGAACACTGTCCCTGAGAGAGCATGATACAAGTGAGGTGTAATGAACTGCCTTCACCCCCGTCGTGGGAACAGTAGCAATAATCGCCCGTTCGTTGTTCCCGCAAGCAGAAAATTGGGGATGTTTGTGGTTCTGACACCATAAGACCGCAACGGAGACAATACTTGGAGATGACAACATTTGCAGTACGTCCCCTCTCTTTCATTCTTTCACCACAATGTCATGAATCACCATAGCCCCAACAACATGAACCTGCCCGTAAGACGTGAGTCTAGCGAATAGTGCAGAGTCTCTATGCAGGGCGAAGTATGTACTCTCAGTGACGGCAGCTCTGTTCTGTTTGCTTCCACGTGAGACGGGCACTCAGCAACTCAACACAAGTAGAACAAATACTAGAATATTTTATACTTGATAGTATACTCCCTCCTTCATTGAAATGAAAAACAAATATATCCTCGCAATGCTGTGGATAAAAAAGAGTGAAGATATGTGAATGTGCAATGGGTAATCACGTAAAACGTTATGCAGTTAACGGACACCAATATTACATGCAAGTACTCGAGTGTTACAGTTGCAACTGCACTTGAATGTTGCAATGCAATTCCAGGATGAGAATGGCTGAATGTTGGTTGGGATAAGGGAATGAGTTGCAGACAGAAGGTACAATCTTGGGAAATCGTCAGAACATTGATTTTGTCCCATGTGTCACAGTGCAAAAACAGTAACTGATGTAGATCAAGATGCACATGAATGGCGCGGAACTTGCCTTATAGGGGCCAGCACAAGCTGAATTGTCAATGGTTAAATGTTCTGTGATTGAACCAGAGATGTGCGAAGTGTGTCGCTCACGTACTAATTGAACATTGTCACGGTCCAGAGATTCAATCCTGAATACTGGAGCATCATCATCTACCAATAACGGGAACATTGTCTGAGAACAGAGCAATCAAAGAATGATCGAAGGATGCGTGGACTCTTGACTGGCCATCGTTTTCATGGAATTAGAGCATCGAGGGTGATGTAGCCAAAATAAAATTACTTGCCTAGAGTTTTTTAAATATCGAAGTTGGTATGAACGTTAGTACTGCTTAAGACTGACAGTAACACATGGTGTTGCACAGATTTCTGCGGTTTCACGAGACTATATTTTTATTACAGAAGTTAGAAGTTTGGGATGGATTTTAACTTAAGCACTGGACTGCAAAGCTTTTAATTTCAAAAAAGACGATCCGATTTTATAAACGTATAACGCAAGCACAGAAAGCATTGGAGTACTTCATACAAAGCTGGTTAGAATCAAAGTTCTTACTCATATTTCAAAAATTTTCGATACGTGCAGTTACTCCACTTGCTGCTTTTGCTATGCGGCGTCACACAAAGTTGTAAAAAGGTACGTAGATGGAGACTTCCACATACCCCACGCAAAAAAATCACATATCATGAGATAAAGCGACTTTAAGGTATGTTTACAAGGGCAATAAAAATTGAAAATTGCGGACAATATACCAGAAAAATTTGCGACCAGACGAATTGCAACCATCTGTACCACATTACCGGCACTGTTGATCGGTAATGTTTGCCGTAATTCATTTCTGGGGCAGAATAGTTTACACGGTATAACTTTGTCGATATCCTCTCGAGGTCAGATTTTCTCTGTGAACCTGTTGTGTTGGTGCTAACACAAGAAACATGAGATCGGCTGGTTATAAGAAAATATGGAATGACAAACCCTACTTGAAAATGTGCTGTTGGACATAACACACTGTTACAGTAGACAGCAGTTTACAAGTCTATGTTGGTACCGATCTTCCTCCTAGTACTGCGACATGGAAGCCAAGCCTCACTGCTCCAAGCCTTGAAACCCAACTGACGTGCAGCTATCTATAAGCTGCGCTCCAACATGTGAAGTCTGCCTAATTAATATTTTAGCCCAACTACACTAGAAAAATTAGAGCACAACTACTAATAAAGAGAAGCTATTCCTGGTAGAAGTGAACTATATTATCGAAGCCAGAGTTCTCAGATTAAGTGGCGCACATTCGTCGTCACATCATTATAGATTCACAGATGGTGCCAACCAGAATTCACAGAGGTTTCTCCCACATCAGCCTGACATAAAGTTCAAAAGAAGAAATCAGTCTGCAATTCTTAGTCACTTACAGACCGATCGAAATTTGTTTGCCAAACTACAGCATGTTGACGATGCAAAGCACTTGATTCTGCAGACACGCTGATGTTCTTAACTCAAGATGTACAGAGATAACTGGTCAAATTCGACCGTCGAGCCGTGTCTCCTCTAACAATGGCTAGTCGCCCTATTGCTCACAGTTGTTGGTGGGAGTGACGTCAGATACCACAGTTTACCAAATATTACCTCTGCTTGCAATTACATCATTATCTCCGATGTACGTACACGGCGATACAATGCTTTAATAAATATGGCGAATTCTCTGCTGGCCACCAGATTAAAATGTGTTGTTGTTGTGGTCTTCAGTCCTGAGACTGGTTTGATGCAGCTCTCCATGCTACTCTATCCTGTGCAAGCTTCTTCATCTCCCAGTATCTACTGCAACCTACATCCTTCTGAATCTGCTTGGTGTATTCATCTCTTGGTCTCCCTCTACGATTTTTACCCTCCACACTGCCCTCCAATGCTAAATTTGTGATCCCTCGATGCCTCAAAACATGTCCTACCAACCGATCCCTTCTTCTAGTCAAGTTGTGCCACAAACTTCTCTTCTCCCCAATCCTATTCAATACCTCCTCATTAGTTACGTGATCTACCCACCTTATCTTCAGCATTCTTCTGAAGCACCACATTTCGAAAGCTTCTATTCTCTTCTTGTCCAAACTAGTTATCGTCCATGTTTCACTTCCATACATGGCTACACTCCATACAAATACTTTCAGAAACGACTTCCTGACACTTAAATCTATACTCGATGTTAACAAATTCCTCTTCTTGAGAAACGCTTTCCTTGCCATTGCCAGTCTGCATTTTATATCCTCTCTACTTCGACCATCATCGGTTATTTTACTCCCTAAATAGCAAAACTCCTTTACTACTTTAAGTGTCTCATTTCCTAATCTAATTCCCTCAGCATCACCCGACTTAATTTGACTACATTCCATTATCCTCGTTTTGCTTTTGTTGATGTTCATCTTATATCCTCCTTTCAAGACACTGTCCATTCCGTTCAACTGCTCTTCCAAGTCCTTTGCTGTCTCTGACAGAATTACAATGTCATCGGCGAACCTCAAAGTTTTTACTTCTTCTCCATGAATTTTAATACCTACTCCGAATTTTTCTTTTGTTTCCTTTACTGCTTGCTCAATATACAGATTGAATAACATTGGGGAGAGGCTACAACCCTGTCTTACTCCTTTCCCAACCACTGCTTCCCTTTCATGCCCCTCGACTCTTATAACTGCCATCTGGTTTCTGTACAAACTGTAAATAGCCTTTCGCTCCCTGTATTTTACCCCTGCCACCTTCAGAATTTGAAAGAGAGTATTCCAGTTAACATTGTCAAAAGCTTTCTCTAAGTCTACAAATGCAAGAAACGTAGGTTTGCCTTTTCTTAATCTTTCTTCTAAGATAAGTCGTAAGGTCAGTATTGCCTCACGTGTTCCAACATTTCTGCGGAATCCAAACTGATCTTCCCCGAGGTCGGCTTCTACCAGTTTTTCCATTCGTCTGTAAAGAATTCGCGTTAGTATTTTGCAGCTGTGACTTATTAAACTGATAGTTCGGTAATTTCCACATCTGTCAACGCCTGCTTTCTTTGGGATTGGAATTATTATATTCTTCCTGAAGTCTGAGGGTATTTCGCCTGTCTCATACATCGTGCTCACCAGATGGTAGAGTTTTGTCATGACTGGCTCTCCCGAGGCCATCAGTAGTTCAAATGGAATGTTGTCTACTCCCGGGGCCTTGTTTAGACTCAGGTCTTTCAGTGCTCTGTCAAACTCTTCACGCAGTATCTTATCTCCCATTTCATCTTCATCTACATCCTCGTCCATCTCCATAATATTGTCCTCAAGTACATCACCCTTGTATAAACCCTCTATATACTCCTTCCACCTTTCTGCCTTCCCTTCTTTGCTTAGAACTGGGTTGCCATCTGAGCTCTTGATATTCATACAAGTGGTTCTCTTCTCTCCAAAGGTCTCTTTAATTTTCCTGTAGGCAGTATCTATCTTACCCCTAGTGAGACAAGCCTCTACATCCTTACATTTGTCCTCTAGCCATCCCTGCTTAGCCATTTTGCACTTCCTGTCGATATCATTTTTGAGACGTCTGTATTCCTTTTTGCCTGCTTCATTTACTGCATTTTTGTATTTTCTCCTTTCATCAATTAAATTCAATATTTCTTCTGTTACCCAAGGATTTCTATTAGCCCTCGTCTTTTTACCTACTTGATCCTCTGCTGCCTTCACTACTTCATCCCTCAGAGCTACCCATTCTTCTTCTACTGTATTTCTTTCCCCCATTCCTGTCAATTGTTCCCTTATGCTCTCCCTGAAACTCTGTACAACCTCTGGTTCTTTCAGTTTATCCAGGTCCCATCTCCTTAAATTCCCACCTTTTTGCAGTTTCTTCAGTTTCAATCTGCAGTTCATAACCAATAGATTGTGGTCAGAATCCACATCTGCCCCAGGAAATGTCTTACAATTTAAAACCTGGTTCCTAAATCTCTGTCTTACCATTATATAATCTATCTGATACCTACTAGTATCTCCAGGATTCTTCCAGGTATACAATCTTCTTTTATGATTCTTGAACCAAGTGTTGGCTATGATTAAGTTATGCTCTGTGCAAAATTCTACAAGGCGGCTTCCTCTTTCATTCCTTCCCCCCAATCCATATTCACCTACTATGTTTCCTTCTCTCCCTTTTCCTACTGACGAATTCCAGTCACCCATGACTATTAAATTTTTGTCTCCTTTCACTACCTGAATAATTTCTTTTATCTCGTCATACATTTCATCTATTTCTTCATCATCTGCAGAGGTAGTTGGCATATAAACTTGTACTACTGTAGTAGGCATGGGCTTTGTGTCTATCTTGGCCACAATAATGCGTTCACTATGCTGTTTGTAGTAGCTAACCCGCACTCCTACTTTTTTATTCATTATTAAACCTACTCCTGCATTACCCCTATTTGATTTTGTATTTATAACCCTGTAATCACCTGACCAAAAGTCTTGTTCCTCCTGCCACCGAACTTCACTAATTCCCACTATATCTAACTTTAACCTGTCCATTTCCCTTTTTAAATTTTCTAACCTACCTGCCCGATTAAGGGATCTGACATTCCACGCTCCGATCCGTAGAACGCCAGTTTTCTTTCTCCTGATTAAAATGTACGGTGGATTATTTTTCCCTTCGGTTTCGTCCACTGATAGACCCTTACACAGGGAGCAAAGTGAAGCGGTGTCAACCCCCCGAGAACTGCATGTTAACTTTTACATTGGGTGCTTTCCTTGTACCTCTGCACCTGCTGTTACAATTTCCAGGTACAGCTGGCTTCGCCCACCATGCCTGTCCTCAAACGTGCTATCCAGCCTTCCGGCCCATCCGGCGTGCAGGTCGCCCAATGTGGCGCCGAATGTAATAAGACCTGCGCCAAGGCGGCCGGACCTGCCCCGCGCGGGGCCTCCCGGCCAATGACGCCAAACGCTCATCATCATCATCATCCTTCCGGCGCTCCAACCACCTCAAAGTTAATTTTGATAAGCTTGCTTAGTTAAGACTTAAATACCTACACTGTATACACTCCGATCGTTATGACGTTTTAACCATTCTTATTGTAATAAAAGCTTTAATCATTTAACTAGTTTTCCACTAATTACAAGTCTTAGTTGTCATTTTTGATGGTGTAAATGGTTGATTATCAGCTTGGGCGTGCGCAGTGTTATGACAGCTCACTGCCACATCTCAACGAGGCCACTTTATTGCCACAAAATGGGCGAATGCGAGCTGTTGGAAATAGTAACATCTCCCCTTACCGATCAGTTAATGCATATTTCTGCTCTCTGCTTACCTTAATTTGGATTAATGAACTTAAACCAATGTAGACACATATTTTAAGTATGAAACGAAAAGCGGTACCATATAACTTGAATATTCCACAACAAACTCAAGTTAAATGATTTAGAAATAATTAGCATTGTCGCCAACCCAAATGAGCAATATCTGTTCATACCTAAATAATAATGAAAACAGCAATGATAATGTAACTGTTTAATCGCATGTGTGGCAATTAAAGTTTCATACACATATTTTCAATGACACATTACATAATAATACTAAGGAAATTATAGCAATTCATTTGAAACATTAATAAAATCAAAATGTCATAATTTAGAACAGTAATAAACTTTCATAATTGAAAATAACGAACTGAAGGCAACTTTTGTTATGACAGTAATTATGTAACCTCGCAGTAAAGTTTACCTTCATGAACAAAGTTTCTGGTATTTGGCAAAACATACATGTGATGAATTGTAACTAAATTGAAAACCATACAAATGGATTAGCAACCATTGACATTCAACACATTCGCAACTCTGTAAGATGAATCAAGTCAGCACACAATACATTTTGACAAATAACACAAAGTGAAATGTGCAAAAATTCGTAGTTTTGGTTAGAATGTTGATATGCCAGTACTTTACTTTTACTCCTACTTATATCTAAAGAATGAATTTTGTCTCTGATTATTATCACAGAACAGAACTGTTAACTTACTGAGGTTTCCTTAATAATTACTTTCAGTTATACTTCCGCCGGTCGGGGTGGCCGACGGTTCTCGGCGCTTCAGTCTGGAATCGCACGACCGCTACGGTCGCAGGTTCGAATCCCGCCTCGGGCATGGATGTCTGTGATGTCCTTAGGTTATATAGGTTTAAGTAGTACTAAGTTCTAGGGGACTGATGACCTCAGATGTTAAGTCCCATAGTGCTCAGAGCCATTTGAACCATTTTTTTCCAGTTACATTTCCAAATCGGTAAAGGGGCAAATTGGTATTTTATTCTTTCTACTTATGTTCTTTTAGTTTTTAAGCAATGACGCTTGGATATTTAACGGCAGGAAACGATCTCGATCCTATGTAGGTGACAATGACATAGGATAATAAATAGGTTTGGATTCTGAAGTTTGCATACAGCGCTTATTGTTGAAAGAAAGTTAAGATAAACAGACTGGATAGTGCCTCACAAAGTTTCGAAATGTGAACAGAAATAAAACGTTCTTATAGTTCGTCGTAGATGTTAAAACGTTATCTTCATTGTCGTCGACAAGGCTTCTGTTACTTTATATATAGAGAACACGCTTTAATTAGCAGTGACCTATTACGGGGTAAGGTCTTGTTGTTCGTGGATCCTCGTGTATGAGCCCACACTTGGCATGCCCTTGTGCCACGCAATGAAGAATATCACCTTACATTGTTCTGATTTTCCCCTATACACGCAACTCACAATTCCACTCCGTCTTATGTCGCACACCGTTGTCCCTTTGACTCGCGCTCACTCTGACTTCACATTCCTCGCGTCCACAGGCGACGCTAACTTCCTAACTTCACCCTCTGACAAACGAAACTACATTTTGCTAAAATTCCCTAACGTCATTCACCCAGTGAAGTTCCATCATATCACAGAAAAAATCTACTTAGGTTACAAAAACATATTTCATTCCCAATCTACAGGTAACATGTTAAGGTTTGCAAGAAATGTAATCACATAGTACACGGTCCAAACACATGAATGTGACCATCTGTCAAAAGCTTGAATAACCACTTTTTGCAGAGCGGCTGAGCAACAGATCCACTTTCTTCAGTGCGAATGCACCAATACGTCCGACCTCCTGTGGGAACAGGAGTGTAATGGACAGGGACTGTGGATAAGCTGCGCTCGATGAGAGAGTCAGATGGTTCAAATGGCTCTGAGCACTATGGGACTTACCTTCTGAGGTCATCCGTCCTCCAGACTTAGAACTGCTTAAACCTAACTAACCTAAGGACATCACACCCACCCATGCCCGAGGTAGGATTCTAACCTACGACCGTAGCAGCAGCGCGCTTCCGGACTGAAGCGCCTAAAAGCGCTCGGCCACAGCGGCCGGCGATGAGAGTGTGGATCGGCCGTGAGGCGTACCGAGATAGTCCATGCAGTTGCGATAACGCTGTGTGCCGCATGGCGCAGTGGTTACTGCACCTGCCTAGTAAGCAGGAGATTCCGAGTTCGAATCCGAATCCGGTACACATCTTCATTCGTCGTCACTGATACAGCATAATGTCTCACTACAACTGCTAGCAGTGATCTCTCTTCAATACTCTGTTGAGGATCCATGTGGCGAACAGCCTGAGGTGGTCCCACAGATTCTCGATTGCGTTTAAATCCGGGCAGTGCGGTGGGTAGGGAAGTACAATAAATTCATCCTTTAGCTCGTCGAACCACGCACCTACACTGTGACCCGTGTGCACGTTAGATCGTTCTGCTGGGTATAGCATAATGCCGAGGAAAAAACAAACCGCATGTACGGTTAGACATGGTCCCCAAGGATAGATGCATACTTGGGCTGATCATTGTACCTTCCAGAATGGCGAGACCACCGCGGGGCATGTCATGATAACATTCCCCAAACCACAACGCTTCCCCCTCAGACTGTGTTTACAGAGATGAACACCGAGCGAGGTGGCGCAGTGGTTATAGCACAGTGGACTCGCATTCGGGAGGACGACGGTTCAAACCCGCGTCCGGCCATCCTGATTTAGTTTTTCCGTGGTTTCTCGAAATCATTTCAGGCGAATTCCAGGATGGTTCCTTTGAAAGGGCATGGCCGACTTCCTTCCCCATCCTTCCCTAATCCGAAGGGACCGATGACCTCGCTGTTTGGTCCCCTCCCCTGAATCAACCAACAGAGCTGTACACACCAGCGGCCGTCAGTCCGATTGAGCGCAACACGAGATGTATCTTATTGCTACTCAGTTTATATCCTGTTGTGGTAATGGAACGCAAATTCCAGCCTCCGTAGCTAATGAGCAGCAGTCAGCATGGGAACACGAACGAGGTGCCTGCTCGGAGGCCCATAGGCGGCAACGTTCGCTGATCGATAGTCGAGGACACAATGTTGGTAGCCTATTGGTTCACCTGGGTTGCTAGTTGCTCAACAGTTTCACGTCTATCCGTACGTACATATCTCCGCAGCCGTCGTTCAGCCCTTTCCTCTACGGCCCGTGGTACGCCACAGTTGCCTCGCTGCCAATTTTGGATAGCTCCATTTTGCCATGCACGGTATATTTTAAGGACGGCCGCACGAGGTTTACAAACTTAGTCGCTTCCAAAATGGTACCACACTAGCCCCGAAAGCGAATGGTCACTCAATTTTGAGTGTCAGATAAATCGTTCCGTTTCTGAATTACAACGACTGCATTGTTTTCCGCGTCTTTTCGACAAGTTTTATATATCCTCCACTGTTAGTGCTGCCACATGCCCTCTGAGATATTGAATTACATTGATACTGAAAATTAGCGGCCTGTCTGAGCCAATGGATCATTGTGCGATCCACATGTTGGTTATGGCCGACCCATCGTTGAGGCAGCTCCTTCTTAAGAAATGATCTTGCGTGCACATATCCGTGTGTAGATGCTCTGTCCTGTTGAGGAATGAAATTTTCAGCACGTTATCGCAGCTCTCCAACGCTTCCAAGTACGTGATTCCTGTAAAACAAAACGAACCGTAAATCGATTCTCGGAAGTGGCATAAAACACACGATGTTTCGAAGAGCCATACTGATTCTTGACTGTAGTATATGGCTGCTAAGTTGTGAGGAGTCTCTTTTCTACTTAAATGGAACGCAGCCCCATCACTGAACACTAATCTGAACTCTTATCGCCACGCCCAAACTGAATTCTCAAAATTCTACACGCTGTTCTTCATCATCATTATAAAAGATTTCTAACAATTAAGTGCTGAGACTTTCCCAGACAACAATACAGGGACGGCCGTTGAAGGGTATGGCTCGGAAAAAATGGGTCTGAGCACTATGGGACTTAACATCTGAGGTCATCAGTCCCCTAGAACTTAGAACTACTTAAACCTAACTAACCTAAGAACATCACACACATTCATGCCCGAGGCAGGATTCGAACCTGCGACCGTAGCAGTCACGCGGTTCCGGACTGAAGCGCCTAGAACCGCTCGGCCACCACGGCCGGCTGTATGGCTCGTTTGGGGAGGGCTACTCTGCGTAAAATCTGACGGACGGCAAGAAGGATGGAGGCACTTGAACGGAGTACAGGCCACACAGCCACAGTTACTGAAGAATCTGCCCCATTTGAGAAGAAGTTGCTTGCGTTAAGGCCGACTGACACCAAGAGAGATGCTGATAAGTCACAGGCCCCTGCAGACACTTGAACAGGGTCGGCCTCTGTGACCGAGTGGTTCTAGGCGCTTCAGTCTGGAAACGCGCGACCGCTACGGGTGCAGGTTCGAATCCTGCCTCGGGCATGGATGTGTGTGATGTCCTTAGGTTAGTTAGGTTTAAGTAGTTCTAAGTTCTAGGGGACTGATGACCTCAGATGTTAAGTCTCATAGTGCTCAGAGCCATTTGAACTATTTTCTTGAACACTTGAACATTCCAAACTATCGGGTTTGTTTTTGTGTGACTTTTTTTGCGACAACTGAAAAATACAGCTAAACATTAGAATCAATCCGCTGGGCAGATCGTTGCCAGCGCTTGGAAGCTTTCATAGGATAGTAAACGTGAGGACATGACGGGAGTTCCTGACCACCACATCGACCGCCGCAAGATCAGAAGTTTTCATCCTGCACGAAATGTGATCACGAAGCATTGGTCAATCATTCGATGGAATTGCGAATACAGCCGGCTAGTGACAACGCACATACGACTGGAAATTCGGCCAGTCTGTAAGATATGTGAGCAACCAAGAGAGATTCAGTGTGAGACTGAGCTATTGTAACACCGAGACGTCAAAAGGATATTGAGGCAGTCAGAGACAGTGAAGAGACAGTGAGGTATGTCAACATGTAGCCTACAGTCTCTTCTTCCGTTCCATCTTTTATCGGCACTTTGTGATGTACTCATTTTCACTCCATGTTAAATGAACGAATCGTTGTGGTCCATTGCTTGGGCCTTGAGCATTCGAGTACACTCTGCATTTTCCTTGTCTGGGATTTGCCTCCAAACATTGCGATAACACCGCTTTTGGAAGATATTTACCGTGGACAGTAGCCTCCAGCAACAGAGACACAAAAAGGTCACGCCGGCCGCCGATCGCGCTGGCTCAAAGGGATTAAGGACGGAAGTCAGTGTGGAAGCCGCCCGGGACGCCATCTCGAGGCTGCTGAACACAGATGACGAATTGTGAAACTTCATTGTAGACGACCATCAACCGTTTGTTTTTATGCTCAGTGTTACCGGTTTTGATCAGTAGACCATTATCAAGCCGAAGCAAAATGTAACCAGCTTTTCGCTACAACATTTGAAGTGAACAACTTCGATGTAGGTAGAAAAACATAGCTTTTGTTACAAAAAATAATCACCAGAAGACACGGATATGTAGGAGACGCACACAAGACGCTCATATATTTCAAACTCAAATGAAATGTATGATCGTCTTGTGTGCATCTCCTACATATCTGTGTCTTTTGGTGATTATTTATTGTAACATAAGCTTTGTTTTTCTATGTATATCGTTCACTTCAAATGTTGTAGTGATAAGCTGGTTACGTTTTGCTTCGGCTTAATAATCGTCTACCGATCTAAACCGGTAGCACTGAGCATAAAAATAAACAGCTGATGGTCATCTACACTGAAGTTTCACAATTATTTGACTGGTGCAAAGCCCCACTTCATCACAATCCTAAAATATAGATGATGAAAGGTGCCGGCTATCAACTTGTCCCCACACAGAAATGAGATGTTCGATTCGTCGCGTCGACTTCGTGTCTGCTGCACACGCCCTCACGCAAAATCTGGCTGTCGAGTGGTGAGATGGTCGATTCTCCCCTTCTACTTACAGATTACTGAGTCGTGTCTATGTCCAGTCACAACGGCTGTGAGGCTTATATTCGTACAGTAATAAGCATAAAAGTCCATGTTTTAAGCCATGAATTAGAGTGTTTAATTTACATCTTCGTTCAATTCACCGCATTTTGGCGCTCAACATGGGATGATCTCATCATTGAGGTGTACGTCAATCAGTTTTTCTGTTTGAAACACAAATGTCGCAAAAAACGCCAGTCAGACACGTAGGAATGACTAACTTGCGGTCGTCACCACGAGTAAACTCTGTTGAATGCGTTCTACGCACTGAACGAGAACACGGACACGACCTGCGAATTTCCCCTTACATAAAGAAAGAGTGCCTGTGAATCTTCTGGTACCATAGTAGAATACTTTGAGCCGGAGGAGTTACAATGCCGTATTCTCGATGGAAATCACGTCTCGTCGCTGCAACGTAATTGGACCTGTTTAAACGGAGAAGGCAAAAAGCCTTTGGATGCTCGACTCGACGCACAAAAGGTAATGAACGAGCGAGCACATTAGCTGCACTAGGAAGACTCCTAGCGGCAGCGACATGAGCCGACGACTTACAGCTGGCTCCAAGGTATAGTTTCGATTTGTAATTTAAAATTAACCTCTAGTTTGGATCGTTGTTGTTATTGTTGTTGCTGGTGATGGTTGTGGTGGTGTGATCTCCTCATCCTTCTTTATCCTGCGCAAGCCTCAGAATGTGTCCTCTCAACGAATCCATCTTTCAGTCAAGTTACGCCACACATTTCTTTTCTCCCCATTTCTATTGAGCACCAGATCTACCTGTCAAATCTTCCACAGTCTTCTGCAGCACCGTAATTTAAAAGCTTGCTTTCTCTTCTTGTCTAAACTGCTTATAGTTCACACTTCACTTCCGTGAAAGGCTACACTCGGGACAAATGCATTCAGAAACGAATTCCTAATGCTTTAACATATATTCTATGTTAACAAATTTCTCTTCTTCAGAAACATTTTTTTCCCCTTTGCTACTCTACATTTTACATCCTCTCTGCCGTGGCCATCGTAAGTTATTTTACTGTCAGAATAGCATATCTCATCTACTATCTTCAGTGTCTCATTCTCTAATCTAATTCCCTCAGCAATGCGGGATAGAATTCGACTACATTACGTTAGCGTTGTTTGCTTTTTTTTAATGTTCAGCTTCTATTCGCCTTTCAAGATACTGTCCATTCCGGTCTCTATGTACTCCTTCCACCTATCAGCTTTCTCTTTTTTGCTTAGGACTGGTATTCCGTCTGAGCTCTTGACACTGACATGGCTCCTTCTCTTTCTTCCTCTTTCCTCAAAAAGCCTCTTTAATTTTCCTATAGGAGCTGTCTATCTTTTCCCTAGTTGTACAGGCTTCAATAGCCTTGAATTTCTACGCTAGCCTATCCTGCTTAGCTGTTTTGCACTTACTATCAGCCTAATGTTTAAGACGTTTGCATCATTTTGCCTGCTTTATTTCCTGCACCTTTATATTTTCTCCTTTCATCAATTAAATTCAGTATCTTCTGTGACAGCCAAGATTTTCTTCTAGGCTTTTTCTTTTTACCTGCTGTCTTCACCATTTCCTCTCTCTCTAAGCTACCCATTCGTCATCTGCTGTATTCCATTCTCCTGTTTCAGACAATCGTTGTGCAGAGCTGCCTCTGCAACTTTAAAAAAAGTTCTGGTTGTTTCAAATTACCTACGAAGCATTTCCTTAATTTTATGTCTATTTGAAATTTTTTCAGTTTTATCAAAACTAGACATGATTGTCTCAATGGGAATTCCGTGATCGTTCATTAAATAAAATATGGCGTTTCAGTCTTCGATCGCTATTCTTTATTTTCAATTACCGGTTTCGGGCTAACTGCCCATCTTCAGATCATATATTGTAGCTACAGAGTAACTTCTCCGTACAGAACACTCGGTTCGCTGTCATAAGTAAAGTAAATTTACTTTTTATTTTCAGTTTTAGTCTATGGTTCACAACCAATAAATTATGGTCTGAGCCCATCTTTATTCGGGTGGAATATGTAAATATGTAGTGTTGTGGAGTCGAATGAATCTTCAACATTCTATATTAAAAACGCTACCTCCACTTTTCCTCAAACCCGCCCACTCACCCACCCACCCACAAACACACACACACACACACACACACACACACACACACACTCCACAACTGTTTCTCATCTCTTACGATGCTATAAAATGCGTACCGCATAACGATTCCCCAGTGATGGCGCCTTTGGTTGATTTGGCCCTTTGATGAAACAGACGCATATTCTTACATGTCATGTTTTAAAATAGCTTGCAGCAATATCCACATATTAGTTAGCCAAGAGTACGACTTCAGAATGTGTTTTAAGCTGCCTTATTGCACTAATAACAAGTCTAAAAATGTGGTGTCCCTTTGGTATTTTCAAGGCGTCGGATATTGATAATTTCAGACCTTCGGAGGAGTAGCGGATAGTGAACTCACGTTATTCCTGCACCATATTCCAAAGAAGCAACCTGGAATGTCCAGGTGCTGAACGGTTCTTCCTCCACCTGTCTTCTAGTTCCACCAGTCATCTGAATGTGATTGAGAAACATTATATGGTGTCTGGTTATTAGTGTAAGAACAGAGAATCAGACCGCATTCCAAGAACGTAACCAAAGTTTCTTGGTTTGACACTGCGGCTTACAGGAGCCAGAATTTCTGTCAAGACCTGTTGCTGTAGATCGACAAAAATGACACAGTACCCTGCTCGATCGTTCTTGTAATAGTTAGTAATTTTTAAGATGAATATCACTCTTTCTACACTTGCACTTTTCTTCAAAGCATGGCACGTCTTTAGAAACGTGCATGCAAAAGAGATAATTTCCCAATTCAAGTTGTAGACTCCCTGTGTTTATTTAAATTCAGGTGGAAATATATTTCTGCAACATGCTACAACCCATTCGAACAACAAACCAATCTTCCTTCGTAACATTCGTAGATAGCTTCGCTTCACATCTCTGCAACTGGTGATGAAGAAGTAAACTTTTGTTTGCTACAGAAAAAAATCTCTTGTTGTTCAAAGGAAAATCATACCAGAACAAACAAAACCAGTTCATACTCCACTCTTTTTATTAAACACTATAGAAATATAATCTCGAGTGTGGTTCCTTGGTTCCAGTTGGTAATATATTGAAATTGTGTTACCGGTACCTAAAACGCCTGACGTGTATGTATTATTATATGCAAATTGAAGGTGGAGAGGGGAAGAAAGGAAAGGAAAGGAGAGAGATCACAGGTATCAGCTGCGTTTTGACTTTACGCACAATTGGCGGCTACGAGTGAAAACGTGTACCGGACCGGGATTCGATTCGAACCCAGGATCTCCTGCTTACTAGGCAGGTGTGGTAACAACTTTTTTTCGGTGCAGGCATATCATGATACCCGTTCAAATTCATTG
Source organism: Schistocerca cancellata (assembly GCF_023864275.1). Classification (NCBI taxonomy): domain Eukaryota; kingdom Metazoa; phylum Arthropoda; class Insecta; order Orthoptera; family Acrididae; genus Schistocerca; species Schistocerca cancellata. The sequence goes on along the minus strand of NC_064627.1, from coordinate 773,506,694 downwards.
TTGATCCATTGATACATTCTCCGTTTTTTTTATTTGTTTGAATATGAAACCACTAAAACCAAATTTATCTTTCAAAAATCCTAAGTAGTCAGTTTGTTAGTTGTCAAATTTAGCTTTGTCAGGCTTAGTTAGTGATGCGCCTCTAATGATCTCTACACAACGTTAAACCCTGACGATTACTGATATGTCTGACAGTAACCTATTGGATTATGTGCAAGATGTCTTACAAGAAGTATTTGCAAGCTTGAGAGTACCTAGAATACAAAACATTCACATTCTAGTTCAATTTCAAAAATTAATTTTTGATAATATTCGGTATATATATTTTCTAGTGCGCAAATATAGTAATTTCTTAAACTATAAATCATAATATTGCTTGTTATAGGGATAGCGAACGCGAGGGTGAGATTTTACAGTAAGATTGTATTTCATATTAGGCTATCGTTAACGAATAAAATCCATAACGATGATGCCAATCAACCTTCAGTTACAGTGATTTATAACAGGCAAATAATGTAACAAAGATCTGTGATGGGGGATGGCTTACAATATTAAAAACAAGAAATTACCTTAAAATGACCGTTCACTTTGAATCAGTAATGAACTCATTAATGCCGAGTAGAGTTCTTGGCAGTTTTGTAGCCTACTCCATCATGGACGTCATTTTTACAGTCTCTATATTTATTATTCATATTTACTAGCTTTACTGTTTTATTTCAGGTTGATAGTGAAAGTTGGAGTCATTAGTTTTAAAGCTTTCTGCACTAAAGTATAGCGTGAAGTAGAGTGCCTCAAAAATTTGCACCACTATTGCATTCGTCTTACACCTCAGTCCGTAGAAAATTCAACCCTTCTCCTCAGTTCTAGGGAAGGCATTCTTGCACTTCACTCACGTCTATAGAAAGCGGGTAGCTGATCAAGCCTTTAAAAGAATCGTAAAACTACGACGTATAAGCAAATGCTATGCAGTTCCTCTGCTAACATTTGCTGGTGTCAACATTGCTGTTTCTGTAGATACAGGTAGTACCTATGGTTCTACTGGAGAGACAGAAATAAAGAACTGCAAAATTCAGAAGATGATTGATCCTAAGGTTCTAATTTGTTTATTACAGCTTCAATTTTGTTTTCCGTTTCCATTATTGCAACATTTATAATCACAATCTTCTGTCGAAACTCGCATTGTAACCTTAAATGACACGATTCGGTCTCGGCAGGGCAAAGTCTCTTAACTGCAGATGAGATGGTGTTTCACATGTAGCTTAATCTATATACGTGCTTTGACAACAGTGTTGCGGAGATAATTACCACATCATTTACGATTAACCCCATGCTGCACGGTGGCGTACTTCATATATGGCGATTGTATGTATATAAAAATTCACTAGAAGGAATGGCTGCGGTGAAAGTGGACATGAATTACAGCGTGTTTATCGACCTCGACATTGCCGTATTCCCAACGGCTTGACTAACGTAAGTTATTCTAGCAATTGCGATTACGCAAGGATTCCCTTGCGCCCACTAGCAGGTCAGGCCACTGTTACAACAGGCAGCAGTGAGTGCGTGACATAAACATTCGGCGGGCGGAATGCTGATTAGCATACGCGTAAAGCCAGTGGTCAGGTTTGCGTACGACTCGTGGAGCTTCTCGAGCACTTCCCGTCTAACGGGATTGTCGGCATGCCGGCCAGACGTCGCTATATAAGCTGGGAGCCCGGCCGTCCGGAGCATACGGCAACCAACCACCCACTGACGACATGGCTTCAAAGGTGAGAACTTGCGCATGAATTTGCGTACTGGAGAATTTAGCTGTTACAACTGTTCGTTTTGAAGCTGGGATATTGTGAACGAGAGTTTTCAGATCATTATTCTCGTATGACTCCAGGAACGACTTTACCTCTTTGGTGTAGGCTGTTGTTGCTATATAGAATAAACACTGTTTTAAAACTGGCCCAACCGATTATAATTACAGGTCGCATCCTCTCCAAATAAATAGGGAAAGACTGCTTTGTTTTCTTGGGGTTTTAAGTAGCAGGAGAGCTTCTGTGAAGTTTGGAAGGTTAGGAGACGAGGTACAGGCAGAAGTAAAGCTGTGAGGAGGGGGCGTGAGTCGTGCTTCGGTAGCTGATTTGGTAGAGCACTTGCCCACGAAAGGCAAAGGTCCTGAGTTCGCGTCTCGGTCTGGCACAAAGTTTTAATCTGCCAGGACGTTTCAACCTAACGATTGTTTGAAAAAAACCACTGCCAAATTCTTTCCCTTGTGAGCTAGTGCTCCTGCTTTAAATATAGTGACGTCCTTCTTACAAACGTTTTTGCGATACTTCCACACTTCTTTTCGTTGGCGTTTAGTTTTCGGACTTGTTCTGTTGACAGGTTATCATTTTCGTGGCGACACTGTCGCTGGCCAACGCTGGATACCTGGGCGCTCCGGCAGTACTCGCTCCAGCAGCCCCCATCGCCAGGGCGTACGCCCCCGCCATAGCTGCCGCCCCCATTGCTGCTACCCCCATCGCCAGGGCATACGCCCCCGCCATCGCTGCCGCCCCCATTGTTGCTGCTCCCATCGCCAGGGCCTATGCTCCAGCTATTGCCGCCGCTCCAGCCGCGGTCGCCGCGGAGTACGACCCACACCCCGAGTACAGCTTCAGCTACAGCGTAAACGACGCCATCACTGGAGACTCCAAGGCCCAGCACGAGACCCGCAGCGGTGACGTGGTCCAGGGCAGCTACAGCCTGGCCGAACCCGACGGTTCCATCCGCACCGTCGACTACACGGCTGACCCCGTCAACGGTTTCAACGCCGTCGTGCACAAGGAAGCCGGCGCCCACCCTGCCGTGGCCGCCGCTCCTGCCCCCGTGGCGCTTGCCGCCCCCGCCATTGCCGCCGCCCCCGCTATCGCCGCCGCCCCCGCCCTGGCCTACGGTGCCGGACTTGGCTACGGCTACGCCGCGGCCGCTCCCATCGCTGCGGCGGCCATTGCTTCACCCGCCATTGCTGCAGCCCCCATAGCCAGGGCAGCTATTGCTGCGCCAGCTCTCGCCTACGGTGGATACGGCTATGGCAGTCTGGGATACACTAAAGCCATATTTGGCTAAACTGCACCTCACCACATTTGCGCCGAATAATTCATGAAAGTTTCCATTGATCGTATGCCCATTCATACATGTAAATAAACCATTTTCTATTCATCTATGTTCTTTCTCATTTTTTACTCATTTATACCTCAGTCCGTCAGCTTGTATTGATGGATATTTTGAAGAAGAAAGGAGTAGATTGGTAAGAGAGACGACTGATACAGAATCTATATTTACAGCAGAAAGTAAGGATAAAGACTGGAAATGAAATGTCAGAAGGAAGCAGCATTGGACGAGGTGTTAGACAAGTTTGTCGCCTTTCCCCACTGTTGTTTAATTTATATCTTCAAGAGATTATTGCGAAAAGCTTAGATGGGAAAAGAGGAATATGTATTGGTGGAAATAGAATGTATAAGATTTGCTGATCACATAGTATTAGTGGCAGAAAGTGAGCTGACAGTGAATAACATGCTGAAAGACCTGAATGAAGCTCGTGTGGAATGTGGGATGCAAATAAACACAGCAAAAACAAAGAGTATGGTCATCAGCACAAGACGCAGACTGTTCAATATTAAAATAGGACAATCTGCCATTAGCCAAGTAAGTGCATTTAAATATCTTGGAAGCACAATAACTGAAGACTTGAGATGTCACCAGGAGGTGAAAACTCGAACTGCCATAGCGAAGGAGGCATTCAACAGAAAGAGAAGACTCTTATATGGCAAATTAGATAAAGGACTAAGGAAAAGGCTTGGATAATGTTTTGTCTGGAGTGTGGCACTATATGGGGAAGAAACATGGACGCTGAGACGAGAGGATGAAAAAAGGTTAGAAGCATTTGAGATGTGGATGTGGAGGAGAATGGAGAGAATAAGCTGGATGGAAAGAGTGAGTAATGAAAGAGTACTGGAAAGAGTTGGTGAGAGAAGATGTCTGCTGAAGGTTGTAAGAGAAAGGAAAAAGAACTGGTTGGGACCTTCATTGAGAAGGGAGTGCTTGCTAGTAGATGCTTTGGAAGGATTGGTTTGTGGGAGAAGACTGAGAGGAAGAAGGAGATACAACATGATAGAGGACATAAAGGGAAGAGGAAATTATGCAGACCTGAAGAGGATGGCACAAGACCGAATAATCTGGAGAACAACCATGTGAAAACCTGCCTTTTGGTAGAACACTGATGAAGATGATTATACCTCAGTAAGAGAGTAAATCTGCAGCTAGTGATGCTCTAGTGGTTGGCTTTGCTATCCCTAGATTGCAAGTTTCTAGGTCCGGTTCCTGACTATATCAAAGATTTTCTTCGCTCGGGAACTGGTTGTTTGTTAGAGTTCTCCTAAACATTTCATCTCAGCTTCATTGACGCCAAAGTGCATCAAATAAAGACTTGTACAAGGTGGTTGGGCAACCTGAGACGTGGTCTCCCGGTCAGTAATGCCTAGTGTTCATTTCGTTTACTGTTCGTAAAACTCCCAAGTTTCACCGATTTTTCGTACACACATTTTTCGGAACTTGTAAATAATTCCGTATTACAATACACAGCCGGCTTGTAACTATTGAAGAAAATATTGCAAATAGCAAATTCATTAAATCACAAAAACAGTTTTTTTTCGCCAAAAGTCTACATTTGCTACATATTAGATGCATATGAAGCAGCTGTTTTCCACATGAAAAATCTCACATCAGTAACTATTGATCTGTGGATCTGTGTAGTTATATTGCAAAATATTAAAAATTAATACAATAAATCACGAAATCATGAAAATCTATTAATATAAAAAACAGTAAATTAACACAAATCAGGGAAAATTGAAAACAAACGAAAATGAGTGTTTTATTTACTATGAGTATTTATGAAATTATTTCATACAAGGTGGAATGTGGAGGATTTGGACGTAAAGAGAAGATAAATGTTCAGGAACTAGAGAGGTTGAAAATATGTGTGTTCTCAGTGGAATGAAGGTCAGAGGAAAGGGAAATGAAAATATATCACATTATATTCATTTTCACTGTGGCGTTACAAGGAAGGAAAGGGTCGAGAGAAGGATTTCAATAGTTTTACAAAAGGAGAATGCAAATGCTTGGAGAAAATTGATGAGAGGACTATGACTCTGGAAATCTCAAAATATGACCACGAAATTATCATTGTCGGATCTTATGCACCTACAAATGACGCTGACATTAAAGTCAAAGATGAGTTTTGTGATAAACTAGGAAGGAGGCTAGAGAGCATAAGAGCCCGCAAAGAAAAAATGTAAATGGGAGAGTTTAATGGAAAGGTACGGATACCCATCGATAGTGGAGTAGTGGGAAAATATGGAGATGAAGCAGTAAATGACAACGGAGAAAGGGTAGCTGATAAATATGAGACATTGTCCTTGAAGATTCTAAATGGTTTCTTTCCTCACAAGCAGATCCACTTGTATACGTGGGAGAGTCCTTTCACAGAACTTAGGTCAGTAATAGATAATGTTGAAAAGATCCATCCGGGCGGCGGAGTTAAAATGCCGCGACATTCCGGAGGATGTCATACCCATCATCTTCTGGCGAAGTGAAGTCTCTTCACCTGAAGATTTTGGGTATAACACTCTTATAAACGTCGCGATATTTTAAAACTGCCACCTGGTTCAAAACCTGAGAGCTTTGCAACTATAGTCTAGCCAGGAAAATCTACATTAACACACAGACTAAAACAAGAATCTGTACAATTTCTTTATAAATCACGGTTAGCCAACAAACAAAGACGCCTAGAAGATGGAACGGAAGAGCATGTGTACCAAGGAAATTAACGGTTCGTACATGTAACAGCATTTGAAACAATGGGGCAAAAAAAGAAGCAGAAAAGAGGGCCCACAATGGTGGACTCAATGCGCCGTAAAAATGGTAAACCTAAAAAAGATGTTATTTATAAACTGGTTGAGAACAAAGGACTAACAGGACAGTGCCTTGTATGTTAGAATGAACAGCTAAGTAAAAGAGTACATCTGTACAAGGAAAAATGAAATCTGGAAGGATAAGCGCGAGGAAGCCGAAGGATCTATGGGGGCACGAAATTATCAGTCTGAAAGAGTGGGAGAAGCGATTAAAACGCCTCATATCAGAGGGAAGATATAGTACAAGAAAATAAAATGGGAGATGAAAGAGAACCATGGTGGTGAAGAGATGGAGAAAATAACCACGAAAAAGCACAAAAGGTGGGTACACAAATAAAAATATGGACATCACCAGGGCCTAGAAACGTATCAATAGGGTTACTGAGGCAAGACCCAAGTAATCTGTATAAATATCTAAGCACGTTATGTAATAAACGTATGTATTTTGGGGAGGAAATTCCACTTGAGCGGAACTTAGTGTGTTTACGCTTTATACATAACAAAGGAAGCAAGAAACTATGTAGCAACTATCATGGCGCAAGTGTCACAAGTTAAGTTAGTGGGCTGTACGGTATGGTTTTAAACTGAAGAATAGAGAAGCTTATAACTGAAATGGAAGACCAAAGTTGCTTTCGAAGAGCGAGGCCTTGTGTAAATAATATCTCTACCCTATGACAGATCACGGAAAATGAATTGGAGAGGAATCGAAGCAGTCATCTAGTCTTCTACGATCTTCAGAAAGTATTTTGACATGGCTGTTTTTAAAATTTAATGAAACTGCCACCATTTGACCGACATTGATACCTCTCCTCAGGGCAGCAATCCGTGAAGAATGGGCTGCCATTCTTTAATAAACCTTCCACCACCTGACTGAACGTATGCCTGCGAGAGTGGAAGCTGTCATCAAGACTAAGGGTTATTTATTTAATCGTATGGCTAGGGACCCCCGTCGGGCAGACCGTTCGGCAGGTGACGGTCTTTCAATCTGACGCTACTTCGACGACCTGCAGTCGATGAGGATGATACGCTGATGATGAGGACAGCACAACACCCAGTCCCTGGGCGGAGAAAATTCCCCGGTCCAGCCGGGAATCGAACCCGGGCCCAGAGGATTGACAATCTGTCACGCTGACCATTTTTTTTCTGCTTTTTGTTCGCTGTTGATCGTTGTGTTTGGTTGTTGCGGACGTCACATGACATATGGTCAAGTTCGTTTGTTGATCCTTCCATTCAGTTTTTTTATTACAGAGGCCAATCAGCTCTCTGACTGAACACGCTGAGCTACCGTGTCGGCGCCATTCAGCTACCGGGGGCGGACAAGGCTAAGGGTTGGCCAACACCATATAAAATTCCAGCATTACCGTTGGAGGACGCCACATACTTGTAAGTCATTTTGAGCCAGGTGTCCGGATACTTTTGATCACATAGTGTATCTCATTAGAAAGTAACAGATCTGGCCTATACGATCAGATATGCTTTTTCGACAAGGACTTGTATTTTATACTAGTCTGATGCCATTTGACACGCAAATAAGTTTTTGTACTTAAAAATGGGCTAAGTCCGAAGTCTGTATCGCATAACAATAAAATAAAAATTATTACACTCATATGGCGGCAGCATCATTCAAAAAATTTATCATGACTGTGGTCCCAGCCAAAATAAAAATTATCATTTGACTCTGTACCACTAAAGATATTGTTCAAGGTGCTGTAGTCAGAAAAGTGTCAAAAATGTACGTAAGAAGTATCACAAACATCTGCAAGTCGGCAGACTGTGTCAGTAATGTGGGGAAAGAAATTTTCAGAGATGCTTTCAGAATAACTACAGGACTGAAACAAGAGTGTTGTCTTTGTATGTGCAGAAGGTACCGGATCTCTGATGTAGAAAGTGAGTAGTGATGGGGACTGACGTAGAGAACTAATGATGTACACATTTCTCTACGTTGAAGATAAGGGGCTTGCAGCAAACGATGAAGGATATATATCATAGATGCTAAGGAATCTGTTGGAAAACATAAAATGTGAGGTTTGAAAAGTAATTTTGAGCAGACGGAATATCGATGCTATGGAGAGGAGGTAAGGAACTTGGACTATAGTGGACATCAAATTAAAGTGTGTAGAGAGGGAGTATTCTGTCACGTGATGGGAGATGCAACGAAGATATCCAAAATCGGGAAAGGGCGGCTAGCCAAAAATTAATTCTTGTGCTTTGGTCCTAAAAAATGAGTTTAAAGGTTAATTTGTGTTTGTATACATCCATCGCGGAAACAATATTAAATTATGGGAGGGAGCGTTGGGAAGTCACAAAAAGAAATAAAAAGAGACTTAGGGCTTTAGAAATGGAGCATTTGAGAAGAACATATACAATTTCCCGACTTGACTGGGTAAGAACTGAGGCAATAGGAGAAAGGCCACAGATCCAGTGTAGTATTACGGGTAGAATAGAAAAAAGACTGCTTGGATCTTTAGGGCATAACATAGGAATGGAAGAGGATAGATGGTCAAAGGGTATCCTTTGATGGAAGACAAAGAAAAGGAGGAGGAAGATTACGAAAAGAAAGGCTAATGGTAACCTAGGAACGATGGAGAGAAGAGTAATAGAAGAGGATGAGTAAGAATGGCTAGACCGAGGCGTTTGACTACAGAGATGCGAGATGCAGTGACAGCTCCCCACGACAAGAAGACGACTTTATTCGTTTTGAGATAATCTTGGTCTGATTATAATGGTGATGCTTTTGCAACGACATGAGGTTATGATTTGCAGTTTTCACATTTGTAAGTCTTCCAGTCATGTCTCTCAGTCCCAGCACATAGTCTTCTTAAAAAATTTCTTCGTCCAACAGTTTCTTTTATTCCCACGCACCTTCAGAAAAGAAATAAAAATAATGTCTGCTGAGAACAAGGCTATTTACGTGAAGTTATAGGTGGCAATTCCGGGACAGTGCAGAAAGAGAGAGAGAGAGAGAGAGAGGCGAGCCTTGTGTCCAGGATATATATTAATTATATAATGTCCTGAGAGGGGAGCATTGAGCCAACATTAGTGATTGTGATCGAAGTAGTGAAGTTCACTGTAGCGTGTTAACAGACAGACAGAGATTTTTGATTCCGAATTGTATCATTAGATTTATTTAGTGTTAGGTTTAACCGTCTAACCTGTAGGTTAAGGTAATAATATATTTGTCCAGGTGCTGGCCGTCCTTAATCCAAGTCACGCACGAGAGAAACAGAACTCTGAGAGGCGAGATGCCAGAATACAACCACATCATCGGCTTCGGCTGCAACTACATCATCGGTCTCGGCACAGATCGAGAAACTAAGAACTTTACATTCTTGTGTCTGTTTGGTGTGTTGTTCCTCAGTTGTTATAGAAGAGCAAGGGTAGATTCTCGTGTATTTGTGAAAAGGGACAGTATCATTTTGACTATCGTGTGAAGTGGAGTCAGTAGATATTTGAAAGTGCATCTAATTATCAGACGGAAAGATAGAGTCAATTCTATAGAGACAATAAATTTGTCACTTATGGATATTAATTAATTAATTCGCAACTATATCAGAGGACATAAAGGAGTTATTGGGAAAGTTCTAGAGCGCTACTTCTTACATACGTGTTTAGACAAAATAATTGCAGATTTATTTCGATCAATTTGTGGCATTCAATCTGTGGTATTACTGGACAGAGTACGTTAAGCAATATCAATTTTCAGTTAACGTGTTGACACCAATATAGGAGCAGCTGTCTAGTAAAAGTCACTGCTATTGACCTTAACTTAATAACAACACATAACGGACAGGTATTTAAAAACTATATCGATAAGAATCTACGCAAGTAGCTGCAGTAATTGCGCTGATTTGCAATTCCCCAGGATCTGAACTTCTGTCTAGCGAAAGTGTTACCGCTGGGTTCCCCCACATTATAAACTATTATTCTTATGACTGTTTATTTTTTTTAATCACAATTTCTTCTCTTCTTGGGGCTGGGTTGTGCCTGCTAACAAAACAGTTAGTTACGTGAAGGTATAGGCTCCAATTCCGGCACAACGCAACGACCAGCCCCGTTTATCAGTAACAAGGCCTATTGACGATCTTGCCATTTTTCCTCGACGACACAGGGAGTTTTACAGCAAATTTTGAAACATCTAATACCAAGAACGAAGTTGTGTAAGAAACAAGTCTCTAATGAGAGATCTTTTTCTCGAATTTAATCTTGTTGTTCTCTTGTAAAAAATTAAAAGAAATGAAAAATGGTTCTTTTATCAACAGTGTTACTAATTAAAACTTCACTACTGTATGTCTGTGCTTGTATTGCCACTTGTAAAACGCAATACTTCAGTATTAATGGCACGTGAACCAGTCAGTTTCCTGGTGTGGTACCTAGAACATTCTTAATAATTGCTTTTTTTCTAATCTGTCTCTCTCTCTCTCTCTCTCTCTCTCTCTCTCCCCCTTTTTTTTTTTTTTTTTTTTTTTTTTTGTAGTGAAGGGGTGAGCAGCATAATACTGTTGTATCAGAATACAGTCTCAGTTTCTGGATACAAATAAGTTGTGTGTAACAACGACATTCTCCTGACAAATGTATGATTTGGCATTTTGATCATCTGAAATTTCGGCTCTTCAGGTGATAACAAGATGTACTCTTGGACAACAATGTGGGAAAATCAGTGGGCGCAGTCCCTTCCGGAGGGATTGCAGCACAGGAAGGTTGTCGGATTGTTCGATTTGCTCTGACGAACAGATGGAAGTAATCAGGTGAAATTCGGACAAATGTTACAAGCACAGTGTCACAACGAAAATTCGTGAAGGGTTTACTGAAGACTGGGGTGAGAACTCGAGCTGTCTTGGGTTCTTTACCTTTGACACCATACCACAGACAACAGAGACTTGCGTGGCGTAGAACCAAAATCAACTGTGTTGTTGACTGGCATTGTTTGTTTAATATATGAGAGAGAACTGTCAGAGCATGTGCTTCGATAAGTGCCGAAGTGATAAGGAATACCACTTAATCCATGATAAGAAGATTACAGCAGTGCATTGATACCAATAGTCATCACTTCGAACACCTGTAAATGGAAGTTCAAGCGACCATTGTAACCTCCGTTGACCTTCAAATACCTTATTGTTACACATCATTGGATTCGTCTGGATAGCAGCTATCAGAAAATAAATACGAGACTATAGCATCCCACTTAAAAAAAAAGAAAAAAGAAAAAAGAAAAAAAATTTGAACTTATTTCTGACGCGACTCCACCTAGCAACAAAAAACCAACGTCATATTATTATTTGCCCTTGTCCCATGCAACTCATCTTCTGTCTCACAACATTTTCAGCTCCTATCCCACTTTCGGAGTTATTCTTGACGGCAATAGTTAGTGACTCACCCTGTATACCTTATATTCGAAAATATATGACAACCGTATTGTATTATCCAAAACCAGTCTTTTGTTTTTTCTCTATGTAAGTCCTTGTCTTAGACGTCAGTACATTAAAGGCTCTTCGCGAGTTAGAGGGTGCCTAGTTCCTTCAACTGTCTCTCAATGGAAGATTGATACTCATCTTCCTTGCTTTCTTAGTTCGTTCTATTGCACCAAACCGAGCGAGGTGGCGCAGTAGTTAGCACACTTGACTAGCATTCGGGAGGACGACGGTTCAAACCCGCGTCCAGCCATTCTGATTTAGGTTTTCCGTGATTTCCCTAAATCTTTTCAGGCAAATGCACGTCTGATTTCCTTCCCCTTTCTTCCCTAATCTGAGCTTGTGCTTCGTCTCTACTGGCCTCGTTGTCTACGGGACGCTAAACACTAATCTCCTTCTTCTCTATTGCGTCACGTAGTCTTTTATCTGCGCGAATCCGACATTTTGGAGAAATTATGAAAAATAGCACTCAGTATAAGTTAATTGCTTTGGTCCCTGGTATTATTCTCTACGATTCACACTATGGACTCGTTTGTACGTATCACGGTCATGATAAACATTTTCCAACTGCAATCAGTAGAGAGAAGCAAAACGTGCTCGTCATTTCTTGTTCACACCGTACATTTATAGTTCTTAGACTTCTTTCTGTCTCGGGTCTCTTTTCTCAGGAACTTTCTTCCGTATTTAGAGCCAACGTTTTCTTGTTTTCCACTAGTTTTTCTGTTAAGGTATGCATTTTCTTTCCTGGAGGACGCTATTCTCATTACATGGCTATACTACTAGAGTTTAAGTATGACTCTTGTATCCACAACTAATTTAATAATAGCTTCTTCAGTATTAGTCTTCTGTTTTGTTTTAATCTTCCCTATTTTATGGTTCTTGGAAGATATGAAAATCATTACAATGTTGGAGTGAACAATTTTTCTCTGCCCATAAGCCCGTGTGTGGTCAGAGTAAACGTATATTCTACAGAAGTGTAGCAAACCAGTTTCCAAATACCGAAGGGTAATCGTCAATTTGATTGTTACTGGTGTACAGTTTTTTATATTGATATTTGCCTTACCAGTTCTCGCGCCAATGGATTTCTCGATGTATTCAAAATCATGTTTCTGCATTCTGGAAAAGGTATGTATGCAACATCAGCACACAAGTTAAAGTTCCCTGCGCATGGTTATTCATTGCTCTCTCTCACATCTGTGTCCACACAGCAGCAACCTCTCGAGTGGAACCATTTTTTATGTCAATTACTGTGCGTAATTTCGCTGCGCACACTCTGGTTTCACATAACTGCTCTAAGAAGATATAACAAACCAGTAATTCCAGAGAAGATGGACGCTACATAAAAGCGCTGTTGGGTATTGTCGTCTTCGCCATTTTCCGACTGCATGTGGAATGGAAATATTTGTTCGACCTGAAAATGATGGGGCCAAAGGCCTCGTCGCAGTGGTAATACAGGTTCCCGTCAGATCACCGAAGTGCTGTCGGGCAAGGCACATGGATCACCGTCCGGGTCTGCTGGGTGCTGTTGGCAAGCGAGATGCATTCAGGCCAACTGAAGAGCTACTTGATTGACTGAGAAGCAGAGGCAACGGTCACTAAAACTGACAACAGACAGGAGATAGTGTCCGATCGAAGGTAGATTTATAGCCGAGGCCGAAGTCGATTAATCGGCTATCGCCCTAACCTTCGGCCGAACCAGGTTTAATAGCTCAAAGGAATTCCGTTCAAGATTGCAAAATGCGAATAAAATAATGCCTTTTTTAAAATATAATATAAAAAATTTAACGAGCTGATTAAAATTATCTTGCATCCTGTTAGAAATAACTACACTTTGAAATAAAGTCAATTATAATATTTATTGCCGGCCTAAGTGGCCGTGCGGTTCTAGGCGCTACAGTCTGGAGCCGAGCGTCGGCTCCCGACGCAGGTTCGAATCCTGCCTCGGGCATGGATGTGTGTGATGTCCTTAGGTAAGTTAGGTTTAATTAGTTCTAAGTTCTAGGCGACTGATGACCTCAGAAGTTAAGTCGCATGGTGCTCAGAGCCATTAGAACCATTATAATATTTATTTAGTTAAAAAATACTTGAACATTTACTATTCGAAAAACACGTAATAATAGCCAAATGAATCTTAAATTTCCATTAGCGTTTTGATATCCATCAATGAAAAAGAACTAATAATCAGAATGAAACAGTTTTATGTTCTAACCCAAAAATAATAATACGTCCACATTTTCGTCAATCAAGTTAGATCACCTGTCCACATATATCTCTCTCGCTGCGCTGAACAATTGTTCACTAGGAACACTAGTAGGAGGGGCAGATAAACGTTTAAGTGTAGTTGAGTGTAGATAAGTATATGATGGACTAAAAGTCCAATATTCATAAATGTTAGCATTCCGCAGAAGTAACGGATATCAACTCGTATTACATCTACATCTACATTTAACTCCGCAAGCCACCCAAAGGTGTGTGGCGTAGGGCACTTTACGTGCCACTGTCATTACCTCCCTTTCCTGTTCCAGTCGCGTATGGTTCGCGGGAAGAACGACTCTCTGAAAGCTTCCGTGCGCGCTCGAATCTCTCTAATTTTACATTCGTGATCTCCTCCGATGCGCGATGCACAGCGCCTCTCTTGCAGAGTCTGCCACTTGAGTTTGCTAAACATCTCCGTAACGCTATCGCGGTTACCAAATAACCCTGTGACGAAACGCGCCGCTCTTCTTTGGATCTTCTCTATCTCCTCCGTCAACCCGATCTCGTAAGGATCCCACACTGATGAGCAATACTCAAGTATAGGTCGAACGAGTGTTTTGTAAGCCACCTCCTTTGTTGATGGACTATATTTTCTAAGGACTCTCCCAATGAATCTCAACCTGGTTCCCGCCTTACCAACGCATACTCCCAGATATTTTACAGAAGTAACTGCTACCAGTGTTTGTTCCGCTATCATATAATCATATAATAAAGGATCCTTCTTTCTATGTATTCGCACTACATTACATTTGTCTATGTTAAGGGTCAGTTACCACTCCCTGCACCAAGTGCCTATCCGCTGCAAATCTTCCTGCATTTCGCTACAATTTTCTAATGCTGCAACTTCTCTGTATACTACAGCATCATCCGCGAAAAGCCGCATGGAACTTCCGACACTATCTACTAGGTCATTTACATATATTGTGAAAAGCAATGGTCCCATAACACTCCCCTTTGGCACGCCAGAGGTTACTTTAACGTCTGTAGACGTCTCTCCATTGATAACAAAATGCTGTGTTCTCTTTGCTAAAAACTCTTCAATCCAGCCACACAGCTGGTCTGATATTCCGTAGGCTCTTACTTTATCAGGCGACAGTGCGGAACTGTATCGAACGCCTTCTGGAAGTCAAGGAAAATGGCATCTACCTGGTAGCCTGTATCTAATATTTTCTGGACCTCATGAACAAATAAAGCGAGTTGGGTCTCACACGATCGCTGTTTCCGGAATCCATGTTGATTCCTACAGAGTAGATTCTGGGTTTCCAGAAATGACATGATACGCGAGCAAAAAACATGTTCTAAAATTCTACAACAGATCGATGTCAGAGATATAGGTCTATAGTTTTGCGCATCTGCTCGACGACCCTTCTTGAAGACTGGGACTACCTGTGCTCTTTTCCAATCATTTGGAACCTTCCGTTCCTCTAGAGACTTGCGATACACGGCTGTTAGAAGGGGGGCAAGTTCTTTCGCGTACTCTGTGTAGAATCGAAGTTGCTTTCCTGTTCCTTGGACACTTATTTCGATGTCAGCCATTTTTTCGTTCGTGCGAGGATTTAAAGAAGGAACTGCAGTGCGGTCTTCCTCTGTGAAACAGCTTTGGAAAAAGGTGTTCAGTATTTCAGCTTTACGCGTGTCATCCTCTGTTTCAATGCCATCATCATCCCGGAGTGTCTGGATATGCTGTTTCGAGCCACTTACTGATTTAACGTAAGATCAGAACTTCCTAGGATTTTCTGTCAAGTCGGTACATAGAATTTTACTTTCGAATTCACTGAACTCTTCACGCATAGCCCTCCTTACGCTAGCTTTGACATCGTTTAGCTTCTGTTTGTCTGAGAGGTTTTGGCTGCGTTTAAACTTGGAGTGAAGCTCTCTTTGCTTTCGCAGTAGTTTCATAACTTTGTTGTTGAACCACAGTGGGTTTTTCCCGTCCCTCACAGTTTTACTCGGCACGTACCTGTCTAAAACGCATTTTACGATTACCTTGAACTTTTTCCATAAGCACTCAACATTGTCAGTGTCGGAACAGAAATTTTTGTTTCGATTTGTTAGGTAGTCTGAAATCTGCCTTCTATTACTCTTGCTAAACAGATAAACCTTCCTCCCTTTTTTTATATTCCTATTAACTTCCAAATTCAGGGATGCTGCAACGGCCTTATGATCACTGATTCCCTGTTCTGAACTTACAGAGTCGAAAAGTTCGGGTCTGTTTGTTATGATGTTATCTCCACGAGTCGGTTCTCTGTTTAATTGCTCGAGGTAAATTTCGGATAGTGCACTCAGTATAATGTCACTTGATGCTCTGTCCCTACCACCCGTCCTAAACATCTGAGTGTCCCAGTCTATATCTGATAAATTAAAATCTCCACCTAAGACTATAACATGCTGAGAAAATTTATGTGAAATGTATTCCAAATTTTCTCTCGGTTGTTCTGCCACTAATGCTGCTGAGTCGGGAGGTCGGTAAAAGGAGCCAATTATTAACCTAGCTCGGTTGTTGAGTGTAGCCTCCACCCATAATAATTCACAGAAAGTATCCACTCCTACTTCACTACAGGATAAACTACTACTAACAGCGACAAACACGCCACCACCGGTTGCATGCAATCTATCCTTTCTAAACACCGTCTGTGATTTTGTAAAAATTTCGGCAGAATTTATCTCTGGCTTCAGCCAGCTTTCTGTACCTATAACGATTTCAGCTTTGGTGCTTTCTATCAGCGCTTGAAGTTCGGGTACTTTACCAATGCAGCTTCGACAGTTTACAGTTACAATACCGATTGCTGCTTGGTCCCCGCATGTCCTGAATTGGTCCCGCACCCTTTGAGGCTGTTGCCCTTTCTGTACTTGCCCGAGGCCATCTAATCTAAAAAACCGCCCAGTCCACGCCACACAACCCCTGCTACCCGTGTAGCCACTTGCTGCGTGTAGTGGATTCCTGACCTATCCAGCGGAACCCGAAACCCCACCACCCTATGGCGCAAGTCGAGGAATCTGCAGCCCACACGGTCGCAGAATCGTCTCAGCCTCTGATTCAGACCCTCCACTCGGCTCTGTACCAAAGGTCCACAGTCGGTCCTGTCGACGATGCTGCAGATGGTGAGCTCTGCTTTCATCCCGCTAGCGAGACTGGCAGTCTTCACCAAATCAGATAGCCGCCGGAAGCCAGAGAGGATTTCCTCTGATCCATAGCCACACACATCATTGGTGCCAACATGAGCGACCACCTGCAGATGGGTGCACCCTGTACCCTTCATGGCATCCGGAAGGACCCTTTCCACATCTGAAGTGACTCCCCCCGGTATGCACACGGAGTGCACATTGGTTTTCTTCCCCTCTCTTGCTGCCATATCCCTAAAGGGCCCCAATACGCGCCTGACGTTGGAGCTCCCAACTACCAGTAAGCCCACCCTCTGCGACCGCCCAGATCTTGCAGACTGAGGGGCAACCTCTGGAACAGGATAAGCAGCCGTGTCTGGCCGAAGATCAGTATCAGCCAGAGACAGAGCCTGAAACCGGTTTGTCAGACAAACTGGAGAGGCCTTCCGTTCAGCCCTCCGGAATGTCTTTCGCCCCCTGCCACACCTCGAGACGACCTCCCACTCTACCACAGGTGAGGGATCAGCCTCAATGTGGGCAGTATCTCGGGCAGCCACAGCCGTAGTCCGATCGGGGGATGCGTGGGACGAGCTGGCCGTCCCCGACAAACCCCCATCCGGACCCCCACAGTGATGCCCATTGGCAACAGCCTCAAGCTGTGTGACCGAAGCCAACACTGCCTGAAGCTGGGAGCGAAGGGATGCCAACTCAGCCTGCATCCGAACACAGCAGTTGCAGTCCCTATCCATGCTAAAAACTGTTGTGGAAAGAACGTCTGAACTAATCTACAGAGAGCACAAACAATTCGACACAAAATTTAAACGGTTATTATAATACAAGATTGCCTAGTAAATACAGTAATGCTGCTACTTGCGCACGGCTGACACACTGCTCGGCGTCGGAAGGAGTCTACGCGATTTTACACAATTCAGGTACTAAAACGCGAAGCTACAACTCTCAAATACTATAATACGCCAGAAATTTATGAATTAAACAATGCAAGTACTGAAAACACGCAAAGAAATTAAGAATTAAGCTATGTAGCAAATAAGTGAGCTAAGAGTATACGACTTGCTGCTGGCAGCTGCTTATCCAATGGCGGCAGGGAACACACTGGCTGTGACCAACCGACACTGGCCGTTGAAAGCAAAAACAGAAGACAGACGACTACGCGAATTTACACTGTTCAGGTACTAAAACGCAATGCTACAACTCTCAAATACTATAATTGAAACTCTGTAACGGGACAAGCAGCCATGTCTGGTCGAAGATCAGTATCAGCCGGAGACAGAACCTGAAACCGGTTCGTCAGACAAACTGGAGAGGCCTTCCGTTCAGCCCTCCGGAATGTCTTTCGCCCCCTGCCACACCTCTAGACGACCTCCCACTCAACCACAGGTGAGGGATCAGCCTCAATGTGGGCAGTATCCCGGGCAGCCACAGCCGTACTTGAGTAAGAAAATCTCCTGTTAACAGGCTTGCACAACTGGGTTTTGAGCAGTTTTACATTTTGCAGGACCTTCCTCTTTCGCAGTCGATTTTGAATTAAGCTTGACGATCAACGGTATTGTTAAAGATACTGATGAAGAGTCACTTGAAATATGAAGTGTTGCTTGATGAGAGCACTTGAGTACCGTTATACATTAGTTTAGTTGCATCCATTGTCCTGCAGTTGGCACTATTAACTCACCGCTTTCTGTCAGGTATAAACTGATAGCAGTTTTTTGTTCAACGAGTCTTACCAACATTAAATAAGTGCTGTTCCAGCGGTTTTCGACATGAAGAATCAAAACGTGTTTGGGTAGGTCGCATGTTTCTTGAAACTTGTTTAAATATCGGGAAGCTTGTTCACATCTTTTCAAATGTCCTAAAATTTTTCGATATTTTTTGTATTATATCCATTACAGCAGAGTCTTTGAATCATGAATAACTAGCTGCAGCGTATGACCTACGCATCCAATATATGCAAAGTTTCCACAACGCATGGCTGCTTGCATATTAAAAACATTGTCGCAGATACCCATGTGGATTTCATTTTTTTAATTTAAGTCGGCAATAATTTGGTTCAGTTTCTCTGGAATATGCTGCCCTGTGTGATCTTGTTCCAAGATAATGGTTGCCAGTATAACTTTTTGCCTTTTAGAGCTTTAATTAAGTGGCCTGTGCAACTCAACAATGAGCATGTCTTTGCTGGATTACTCCATGTGTCAGTGGTAAAGCTGACATATTTCCTTTAGTTTCTCGTACGTCGCTGGTAGTAAAGTCGTTCTAAAGTACTTCTCAGATTTTTCCCTCTACCTGGATACAGTGTCAGGGTCAGTCAAATTGAGCCTATGAAATGCATCTCCTTCAACAACGCTGTATGGCAAAATGTCAACGATAATGAGATCCATAATACTTTAATCGATTCACAACGATATCGAATGATTATCAGACCACGGCGGAGCTACTTTTTTCCCAATTATATCCGGCAAAGTAGATAGTCTGACTACGTTTTTGTCTTGCGAAGAGTTAAATGTCTGGTTCTTATTTGATCATATTATGGTGTTTTTCATTTATCTTACAATAAGCTGCCCATTCATTTTATGAAGTTTCGACAAATGATTTCTAATATGTGTAATGGTCTGTTTTTTTGGGTAAGGCAGTGCCAAGAGACAGTGATTTAATACATACTTTACAAGTTGCTATATCATTGTTTTTCCAAAAATATTCCCAGCTGTGATTTAGGCTCACAGAAACCATTATGTACCTGAAAGGAAAAATAATAAACAAATAAATCTTTCAACAATCACACCAACTATCTCTAGCCCAAAACTATGCCGAAGCTTGTACTATGGCGAGTAAACAGCATAATAAACATACTTAAATACATAGAAAAATCCATGCTATTGGTGCAAATGCTCGTGCTCATCATACCCACATTTACCCAGGGGCTTCGAACCCACAACCCCTTGGCTTAGTAGTTCCGAAAGCGAGCCACTGGATCAGAGAAGCCACGAATATGAACTTTCGATTAATAAAAAAAATAACCGTGCACGTATAAGGGTACGGTCACAGTGCAACCGACTTCAGCTGTCAGATTATTTTCGACAGACGTCGACCGATATCGTCGGGCGATCGGGTGGTCACAGAGCTCCTGACCGGATTTGTCGGCTACACAGGTGTCCGTATGTTCATTTGGCATCAGTGAATGTGGTCAACGAAATAGATATTCTACAACTTTTTAACAAGTTTTACACTAAAATACAAATTAATAAAGGCAAGGCAATCCGCATCGGCAAAGTTATTCTTACTAGAACAACAAGCAGAAAATCTTGTGCGCTGTTTCAACTTCTCTAAAATTACAAGTTTCTTGGGTATTTGAAAAGTTAATTTATTATGATTACCAATATCATTTTTTATTGTTCTCACTTTTCCGGACTACCCGTCGTGGCAGGAGGTAACTGCATGTCTTGCGAATTTATTCTTCTTCTTAAAACTCTCACGAACAGCAGCCAACGATGTTGAAACAAACTACACATTTTTTTTTTCAAAAAGAAAATATCTGAGGCGAGCAAATACGTCATTTCACGTACTGCTCAAACGATCTGACTGAATAAAAAGATGTAACATCCAAGCATCTGACGTCGTTAACATATAAGTATGTAAGGATAAAGAAAAAAAGAACTTAGTATTTCGGTTCGTATTTGTAGAAGTACAATACGCAACACGATACGTATTTGACAGATACAAGGCCTCTTCTAACCAAATGAATGCTATTTGGTTTAAAATTAACAATTTTTTTCGTTAGCTTGCAGACAGCATTCTTAAAGTGAACAATAACGTAAGATCCTAACATTCCAAAATATAAATTTAAAGTGGCACAAGAAGATTATTTTGAGCAGCATTTATTTTCGGAAATTAAATAGAATATAGTGCCTACTGTCGATTGTAGAACAGTGATGTCCACGTGAAAAGTCGTAGCATTTAGAATACTGATATGTATACTTTTTGGCAGAGATTATGCAGAGTTCTTTTTTGAGATAAGTTTCACTGAAAATTTTAAAAAAAGTTTTGCACAAAATACTTGCATAATCTGACCCGATCCCAGAGCGAGGAACGAGCGTCTGTCATGTGAAAAATCTGTACAGTGAAAATACTAATGTGCATTTATTTCTAGTAGAGGTTAAACAGGGTACTTTTGGAGATTTCTTTTTTAAAAAAATCAAAAGGAAGTCGCACGCAGTCGGTAACAAGACAATATGATGCGAGTTGAAACAATCTAAATGTATATGTCCAACTTTGAAATATATCGCACGCATATAAACCTAACGAATATACCTTGTAATGTTTCTCCAGTTCCCCGAGCTGAGGGGAACACGCGGCCAGGGGTAGCGAAAACAAAGGCCGCTGCGTAACAAGAGAATGGCATCCTCGCAGTAGTGTCAACACGCGCGCAGATTGGGCTTCGAATTCCTCGCTTGCTGTGGTGTAAATAGCACGAAAGTATTAAAAAAGGCAGGTTTCGTGAAAGCGTTAACCATAAGATGTGGTGCATATTTATATCAATAATATGCATCATAGAAAAAAATTAAATCCTGCTAAGACACGATTATTCAATGAGTGATACACTGAAAGACATGTAAATAATTAGTTTGATACTCAGAACGGATATAATCATTAAGAAATCATCGCATTCAATACATGTCCACTGCGCACTGAACGTCTGTTCATTATAGTGTCGCACACTGCAAATCGCGTTCGTTGGCAGCAGTGCTTAGAGCTACGGAACATTCCGGATTCTGCCGACAAGCTCCGAAAAGAGCTGAGAGACCTCAGAAAACCAGCTAGACGGTGGTCATCAGTGTGGAGTTGCTGGCAAAGGAGACAAACAGAAGAATCCGACAAACCGATGTTGTTCGGTCACTGTTTTGTGGCAAATTTCCTGTTGACTATGTGATACCACATTGCCTGGACATTCTTAGGGAAGGATGGTGGATGGTACTCCACACTATGGGCCACTAGATGGAGGGCTCTTGTGTGTTGCCGGCCTTTGTGACCGAGCGGTTCTAGGTGCTTCAGTCCGGAACCGCTGCTGCTACGGTCGCAGGTTCGAATCTTGCCTCGGGCGTGGATGTGTCTGATGTCCTTAGGTTAGTTAGGTTTAAGTAGTTCTAAGTTTAGGGGACTGATGACTTCAGATACTAAATCCCATAGTGCTCAGAGCCATTTTCTGGTGTGTAACTGTAGTCGACGAAAAAGGGCGAAAGGTGATACAATGAGGCGCAACGTGCCAAGAGACTCCGGTGGTAAGGCAGACGCAGGCAAGAGGACTTCAAGCAAGCTGTGTGTTAGTGAAGTTTCCCGTCCATTCCATTGTCTTCTTATAGAATTCGTATACAAGGCTGCAGCTCACCTGCAGACGTTGAGGAGTCTGAGACCACCATTCCATGAGGGCAGCGTAAGTGTCTCACAACGGACTTTAACCATGGAACCAGCTGCAAGATAACAGACAAGTGCCACCTGAAGGTTGCGGCCAATGGCCGTCGGCAGAGTGAGCATTTGCGTGAAATGGACCGATTTTGATGACGCATAACAATTGAGGAATTCAACACGATGATGTGTGTGCTGGCAACGCAAGAGGTTCTGGCGGACGTCGTTGCAGATGACATGTAAGAGGCAACAGAGATGCGTTACGGTTGTGCTTGTGACGGTGGTGATAAAGAGTGATGACGAGATACCAGAATGTCCACACTACTGAGAGGGATGCTGCTTCACGTTCCTGGAGGCCTCGTCCGACGTACATCGTAGAAGATTTGGTGACGTTCCTGGCACTGCCTGCAGCAGCCCCATAACGCGTAATCAATTAGAGGACTTGTCGAATCTCGGAGCCGAAGTGGATGAGGAGGAAGTCATCTTCGTATGCCCGGCAGCGAAAGCTGTGATGTCGAAGGGAGAGTCCAGGGAGCTCGGTCGTCAGGCCCCCACAAAGGGCCTCGAGGGCAACAGCGACAGCAAGGTGAGATGCATATCCGGCCTGCCACCGAAAACAGGAAACCGTAATGAAGGCGCTATCGAAATCCATAGCGACGACCACTGCATGGTGTCTGCAGATCGCCGCCATCGCAAATAAGTCGCGGCAGTGTCCTGTGGCAGTCTGTACGTTAACCTGTCCCCCAGGCGTCTGTTGCTACGAGGAGAGGACACGAGGGAGTATCGTCCAGAGACACATTGCCAGTTAGTGGGCGAAGATCTTGTACTCTGCACTGAGTAGGGTGAGCAGCCTGTAGTTTGTGACTGTCGAACCAGGGGCTGATTTGTGTATCAGACTGATAATTCCCGCAACAAAGTTGGATGACACTACTTTGTGAGATGTAATCAGTTCTTCCTGGAGACACTAAAAGGTATCAGATAGATTATATAATGGTAAGAAACAGATTTAGGAACCAGGTTTTAAATTGTAAGACATTTCCAGGGGCAGATGTGGACTCTGACCACAATCTATTAGTTATGACCTGGAGATTAAAACTGAAGAAACTGCAAAAAGGTGGGAATTTAAGGAGATGGGACCTGGATAAACTGAAAGAACCAGAGGTTGTACAGAGTTTCAGGGAGAGCATAAGGGAACAATTGACAAGAATGGGGGAAAAAATACAGTAGAAGAAGAATGGGTAGCTTTGAGGTATGAAGTAGTGAAGGCAGCAGAGGATCAAGTAGGTAAAAAGACGAGGGCTAGTAGAAATCCTTGGGTAACAGAAGAAATATTGAATTTAATTGATGAAAGGAGAAAATATAAAAATGCAGTAAATGAAGCAGGCAAAAAGGAATACAAACGTCTCAAAAATGAGATCGACAGGATGTGCAAAATGGCTAAGCAGGGATGGCTAGAGGACAAATGTAAGGATGTAGAGGCGTATCTCACTAGGGGTAAGATAGATACTGCGTACAGGAAAATTAAAGAGACTTTTGGAGATAAGAGAACCACTTGTATGAACATCAAGAGCTCAGATGGAATCCCAGTTCTAAGCAAAGAAGGGAAAGCAGAAAGGTGGAAGGAGTATATAGAGGGTCTATACAGGGGCGATGCACTTGAGGACAATATTATGGAAATGGAAGAGGATGTAGATGAAGATGAAATGGGAGATACGATACTGCGTGAAGAGTTAGCACTGAAAGCCCTGAGTCGAAACAAGGCCCCCGGAGTAGACAACA
Source organism: Schistocerca cancellata (assembly GCF_023864275.1). NCBI lineage: Eukaryota > Metazoa > Arthropoda > Insecta > Orthoptera > Acrididae > Schistocerca > Schistocerca cancellata. Next base: position 773,482,798 of record NC_064627.1, on the reverse strand, counting down.
TTCCATTGGAACTACTGACGGCCTTGGGAGAGCCAGTCCTGACAAAACTCTACCATCTGGTGAGCAAGATGTATGAAACAGGCGAAATACCCACAGACTTCAAGAAGAATGTAATAATTTCAATCCCAAAGAAAGCAGGTGTTGACAGATGTGAAAATTACCGAAAAATCAGTTTAATAAGCCACAGCTGCAAAATACTAACACGAATTCATTACAGACGAATGGAAAAACTAGTAGAAGCCGACCTCGGGGAAGATCAGTTTGGATTCCGTAGAAATACTGGAACACGTGAGGCAATACTGACCTTACGACTTATCTTAGAAGAAAGATTAAGGAAAGGCAAACCTACGTTTCTAGCATTTGTAGACTTAGAGAAAGCTTTTGACAATGTTGACTGGAATACTCTCTTTCAAATTCAAAAGGTGGCAGGGGTAAAATACAGGGAGCGAAAGGCTATTTAGAATTTGTACAGAAACCAGATGGCAGTTATAAGAGTCGAGGGACATGAAAGGGAAGCAGTGGTTGGGAAGGGGGTAAGACAGGGTTGTAGCCTCTCCCCGATGTTATTCAATCTGTATATTGAGCAAGCAGTAAAGGAAACAAAAGAAAAATTCGGGGTAGGTATTAAAATCCATGGAGAAGAAATAAAAACTTTGAGGTTCGCCGATGACATTGTAATTCTGTCAGAGACAGCAAAGGACTTGGAAGAGCAGTTGAACGGAATGGATGGTGTCTTGAAGGGAGGATATAAGATGAACATCAACAAAAACAAAACGAGAATAATGGAATGTAGTCGAATTAAGTCGGGTGATGTTGAGGGTATTAGATTAGGAAATGAGACACTTAAAGTAGTAAAGGAGTTCTGCTATTTGGTGAGCAAAATAACTGATGATGGTCGAAGTAGAGAGGATATAAAATGTAGACTGGCAATGGCAAGGAAAGCGTTTCTGAAGAAGAGAAATTTGTTAACATCGAGTATAGATTTGTCAGGAAGTCATTTCTGAAAGTATTTGTATGGAGTGTAGCCATGTATGGAAGTGAAACATGGACGGTAAATAGTTTGGACAAGAAGACAATAGAAGCTTTCGAAATGTGGTGCTACAGAAGAATGCTGAAGATTAGATGGGTAGATCACATAACTAATGAGGAAGTATTGAATAGGTTTGGGGAGAAGAGAAGTTTGTGGCACAACTTGACCAGAAGAAGGGATCGGTTGGTAGGACGTGTTCTGAGGCATCAAGGGATCACCAATTTAGTATTGGAGGGCAGCGTGGAGGGTAAAAATCGTAGGGGGAGACGAATAGATGAATACACTAAGCAGATTCAGAAGGATGTAGGTTGCAGTAAGTACTGGGAGATGAAGAAGTTTGCATAGGATAGAGTAGCAAGGAGAGCTGCATCAAACCAGTCTCACGACTGAAGACCACAACAACAACAACAACAATCAGTTCTTGGAACAAAGTCGTCCACCATGTTGACACAGGCCCCTGGCGGGCTTGGTAAAACTCAGAGAGTAAGGCCTCTAAGCCGAGTGATCTGTTTCACTGCACCCTTATCGACAGCGTCGTTGGCATCGTCTCGCGTGACCGCCGCTGTTAAAGTATCCTCCTCTGTGTGGGTGAGAGTGCACATGACGTAATGCAAGATGGAGTCATTCTTCGGCATCGGCATCTCCTTCCCTGCAAGTATATCGGTAGTGTTCAACGAACGCGATAACTATGTCATTCTGATTGGTCACTTGTGGGTCATGAGGCGTGAGCAGAGTGTCGATCAGCTGTCGACGATGCCATTGTTGATGAGGCTCTACATGATGCACGGATGGAGTTTCAAATTCCATCTGATCGTGAAATCACCTCTGGTCACCACCCCCCGAAATTTGTGGCGTGCCAGCACAATTACCCTCGCTTTAGCTCTTTGCCGTTCAGTGTGGTTGTCTGGGCCGGGTGGCTGAGCGCCCAGATCTCGGAACACTCCATAGTAACAGTTGATGGTATTACGACGCCATTCGGCTAAGGGGCGATGAGCGAATCGATCTCCATCTTGTTACCGAGGGTTGGGTCAGCGCCTGGCAGCGTTGGCACCGTCAGAGCGGGGTCGATGGCCGACCGAGGCGACGGGAACTCTGAGGCGCCCTCCATTGGGGTAGGATGTGGCCCAGTTGTGGAGACCTGGCGTCGTTGCGAGGCGACAAGAGAAGGAAGAACAGCGCTGCAGGTCACCGGTAGCACCATGGTTCAAATGGCTCTGAGCACTATGGGACTCAACGTCTGAGGTCATTAGTCCCCTAGAACTTAGAACTACTTAAACCTAACTAACCTAAGGACATCACAAACATCCATGCCCGAGGCAGGATTCGAACCTGCGACCGTAGCGGTCTTGCGGTTCCAGACTGCAGCGCCTTTAACCGCACGGCCACTTCGGCCGGCCGGTAGCACCATGATTTGCGACGCGGTTGGTCCGTCGGCAGTTGGAAGTTGCGTACGGCGCCATTGTAGGCATTCGGATCTAAAGTACCCTTCTTTGCTGCATGCGGAACAGGTCCGAGGCTAGCCGTCATACATACACTACTGGCCATTAAAATTGCTACACCAAGAAGAAATGCAGATGATAAACGGGTATTCATTGGACAAATATATTACACTAGAACTGGCATGTGACTACATTTTCACGCGATTTGGGTGCATAGATCCTGAGAAATCAGTACCCAGAACAACTACCTCTGGCCGTAATAACGGCATTGATACGCCTGGGCATTGAGTCAAACAGAGCTTGGATGGCGTGTACAGGTACAGCTGTCCATGTAGCTTCAACACGATACCACAGTTCATCAAGAGTAGTGACTGGCGTATTGTGACGAGCCAGTTGCTCGGCCACCATTCACCAGACGTTTTCAATTGGTGAGAGATCTGGAGAATGTGCTGGCCAGGGCAGCAGTCGAACATTTTCTGTATCCAGAAAGGCCCGTACAAGACCTGTAACATGCGGTCGTGCATTATCCTGCTGAAATGTAGGGTTTCGCAGGCACCGAATGAAGGGTAGAGCCATGGGTCGTTACGCATCTGAAATGTAACGTCCACTGCGAGCAAGAGGCGACCGAGACGTGTAACCAATGGCACCCCACACCATCACGCCGGGTGATACGACAGTATGGCGATGACGAATACACGCTTCCAATGTGCTATAAAATAAATAAAATAAAAATATTGTTTAAATATTAATTATTCTATCTGTATGATGGTGATTGTAATTGTAATTGATATTTGCTTATCTGGAACGTGGACGTTTAATTATTCGGTATCAGACGCTTGGCAATGGCTTTTTCGTAAAGGCAATGTTACTCGTAGTTGACCGTGAAATAAAACTGAAATAATCGGACTTCGTAAATAAATCGTTTCCAAAGACTGCTGCGGTAGGTGCGGACTCATAATCTAAATCTCAATATTACAATAATTTGCCAGCCATGCCAAAACGTCGTACAGAGGTGATTGTCTACTAAACATAAAAAAGTTACACAGTTAGTTAAATCAGATATATTCAATGAATAAGCCTACAGTTCATAATCCTACTTAATTTTATAAATATAAATTCTTTACAGAATCGAGTGCCTAGTCTGGTTGCAACTCGCAGTATTCTTCTATAACATGAAATATGGCGGTGTGCCAGACAATAGAATAAAATACGTGCTTCTCGCACCACTTCTACCAGAGCTCTCTCCTTTCTTAATCAAACATAAGAGTAACGTAATTGTGCTTTTGTTTTATCAGCGACACAGCGCTGCAGTTGTGTGCCATAGGCTTTATTTATTTGTCACTGATTATTTATTTAATTAATATTTCGAGTTTCCGAGGAAACTCACGCTCGGCATGCAAATGTGCCTTTATATTGCCCCCTGAATTGCGAGGCGAAAGGACACACCTGCAGGCGAGCAATTCACCTAAAGGCACAAGAAAATCTAAGTTATCTACAACTATTTACATGACCTACATTATACACATTATACACATTATATACAAAATTTGAATGACGCGGGTGCGCCGTAAAAGTTCTTATGTTGGCAGACAGAGTGCGCGCATGCGCAGAAGCGTCTGTGTGACTCCGGCACTGCCGTTATATCGTACAGTTAGATCACGCGGCACAGTATTGCAGTTCATATTGTTCGTGTGCGCGCGTTTCTCAGTCGTTGCACAAAGAAAATATTCAACCAAGATTACATATGAAGACTACATTCTATGACAGGTAACTTAGTTTTAAATTTACAATATTTGTTATAACACAATACAACTTAGATTGTTGAATGTTCTTAGTTACATAGTATTGTTTTGAAATACTTCAAAGAAAAATGTCCATATGTTTCAGGTGCGTTGACCTATACACATCGTGTCGTTATTACAGTTCATACTCATCTGCTGCACAATAATTTTTTACAGGTTAGTATCGTCGTGGTAAAGTTTTTTGATCACAGTAACATCGTTGTATAACAACGTGATTAATACATAAGCGTGTCCATTTCCCATTTCCATTATAGTCGTTGTGATGCAGTTCGTTGTGACTAAAAGCATTGCTTATTACAGATCAGACGTGACCCGTCGAGTAATTGGTCCACGTGCAGTTCGTTTTTTACATTCCGTGGAAGCTTGGTTGCAGAACCTCGGACGGCACATAGCTGGCGTCGATCCTTGGACAGTCCAGGTAAGAGTGTCCGTCACATTTCGAGAACATTTCATTCCCTGAAGTTCCAACCAAAATTCTTCCACCCGTCGTGTTGTTTTCTGGACAGGCACTTTGTGTCCATTTAATCCAGTTAACATCTTGAAGTTAGGTACTGTAGTAATGTCACTAGACGATGCACGAATTATGCACTTCACATTTTCAGTTTTTTGCTGAATATAGCTCACCTAAATGTTCGTAGTTATTAATCAAAGAAATCGTTCATCGCGTTTACATAGGTACAATGCATAATGAATGGCATTAACCGTTTCCTTCACATAGGTTTCTGCGTAGTTGCAGAGTTAGTAATGTTCGTTAATGTCCGTGAACAGAGGTTCACTATGCAATGTCTTTTTGGCACTCGTTTTGTTCAAATTTTTACATAGTAACAGTTACATGATACATCAGTTAAAAAAATAAGTAATTATACATACACACATCACATATTTTCTTAGCATAAACATAATACAGTCGCACATAAACATGTTTGCATCATCATTACATAGCTATAGGTTATTACATTGTGTCACGTGATGTCATCTGAAATTAAGATAGGTTAGACACAACATTCATTACATCAGTAGGCAAGACCAGGCGTTTTCACCACTCAATAATATTCAAAATAGTAAGAGAGAGAAAAAGTTCGATTCCTCGCGTTTTGTGCGTGTGTGTGGAGTGTCTGTGTGGCCTTGACTACTGATAGATGCTTTTCGTGTTGAGAGATGTGCGTCTAATCTATTTCTCAAAGTAAAAGATCGCTTCACAGATGACGTCTGTCGGTTCGTCAGGTGTCATACCAAGTCAGTGGTACCTACAATAACAAATGTTCCGTGAAAAATTAATATATCACTCACTGCTACGTAATCATAAATTTTATTTTAATATTCCGTCTTCCAGGTGGAGGCGCGCGCTGAAAGAAGAGTTCTTCTGTCTTCAACTGCGACTCTGGAACGCTGAAATGAAAATTTCTATACTACTTATTATCTGTGTTGTAACAACAGAGTTTTTCGAGTTGCTTAGCAATATTTTGATGGGTATGACTTTGACATTATTCAGCATGAAATGCTCTAAGATCTCGGTGTGCGTATTTTTCTAAAATTCTTTGAAGTGTGTCAATGTGTTCCTTCCAAGACTGTGTAGCTATCAGTATATCATCTACATAGTGTGTGACTGTCTCAACTAAATCATCGCCAAGCACGGTATCCAGGGCTGTAATGAATACCCCAGAGCTGACATTCAGTCCGAAAGGTAGAACACAAAACTGATAGGTTCGCCCCCCGAACATAAATGCAGTATATTTCCGTGAATCAGGAGTGATACCCACCTGCCAAAACGAATTAGCGAGATCTATTGTGGAAAAGTATTTTGCATCTAGAAATTTCTGTAATTGCTCTTCTAAATTTTCGGGTTTTGTGTGAACCGGTAAAATTATTTCATTAATTGCTTGTGCGTCTAACACTAACCTAATGCTTCCATTTAATTTTTTGACAACAAGTAGAGGACTACAATAAGGTGAGGTGGATGGTTCAATGACCTTCCAGTCTAACATTTGTTTTAATTCTTGCCACACAGCAGGTCGTTGAGATAACGGTACGTTATATGTCTTGTGGTAGAAGATCTTGTGAGGCTTAACTTCAATCTTGTATACATACGTGTTGATAACACCTAATCGTTTGGTAAAAACTTGTAAATATTTGGATAACACTTCCTGTAGTTTTATACGTTCATGTACACTGAGAGCTGTAGCTACACTTATCTTATGATCAAGCAATGTTTTCAAGTCCATTAGCTCTGTGTCAGATGAGTGTGTTTGCATATCTTGAATGTCATTGTCAAGTACTAACTGAACCTTGTACCCTGTACAGTGTTTGTCATGCTTTAGAGTTCTCCTGTCCAAATCAATAATAATTACACTGCCTTTATCATTTAAAATACATTTACCTTTTGAGAAGTCTATAATAGAGTCCTTCTCGCTCATAATATCTATTCCTAATATGTAATTTGTCACAAGGTTTTGTACAACCAGGAATGGCCATTGTACGGTTCCATTACCGATTTTAATGTTTACAAAAACTTGCTTCGTAACCCTACATGACTTATTACCTAGTGCAGTAGTTATTTTACAGTTTTGGGCAGGAAACTCAGGCACAGGTTCCAATTCACACATTTTTTTATAGAAATTAAAAGACAAAACGCTCACAGCTGCACCTGTATCTAGGATAATAGTAGTTGGAATCCCACCTACTACACTAGTAGTAGATGCTAAAACAATTTCATTCGTGTTTGAACGACATTGTGTACTGTCTTGTAAAAGTTCATCTGATATATTGTTATTGTAGTTGTATCTTATAAATAAAACAGGTAATTTTTGTTTAGAATTATTCGGCATATCATTATTCTGTTGTTCAAGTGTGGTGTCAAATAACTGATTAACATTGAAGTCGCCCCCCAAGAATTCTTCAGCCACGACCTGGGGCATAGAAGTGACTGTTTCTAGTTTGTTGGATTAGCATTTGTACTAGGTACTGACACAGATTGAGGTTGTGCATCAGGTGTCATTTCTATTATATTCACATTCGGATATTGCCTATTATGATCTCCAAACTTTTGCGGTTGTTGTTGCTGTTGCGCATTATAACTTACCTGTCGGTCGTAAGGTATGCTCCAATTTTGTCCTGGTGGCTGCTGTGGTAAAGCAGAGTTTGAATGAAAGTACTGATCGTTACGAGTCCAACCTTGATGCTGTCTTGGCTCGTAGTTATTATTATTTCTATTTCTGTTTGTGTTTTTGTTGTTGCCTTTGTATCCGTTGTTACCGTTGTAGTTATTACCGCGGTGCCTTTTGTATGGATTGCCGCATGAAGTGTTATTACTGTTGTAACTATTGTTTGTATTGGAATACGCGTGTTGATTTTGATTTTCGTATTGAGACGGCATGTGAGTTTGCTGTTTTTGCTGTACCGCGTATCCAACTGTGGGCGCGCCAGAATTGAGTTGGCAAGCCTGCATGTTTTGCATACTACTATTGTAAACATTGTGGCTGCTGTTTTGCCGCGCGAAGCGCTGATCTTCAAGTAACATGTCAACCGAATCTAAGGCTGTTAAAAAATAATCTGAATCGTCATCCGGGATATGTAGGAGTTTTTCTTTAATGTTGAAAGGCAATTTGGCCTTCAACGCACGGAGTATATCACGCGTTGCGACTGGTTCGTCTAAAAAGTGTCCCATGTTCAAGTATTTTTCAAAATATCTGCGTAAGTTGCCATTTTTACTGATAAAAGTTTCAGGTTCTAAAATTTGTCTTCTGAGTCGCTCCTGGACGGATTGCGACCAGAATTTGTTCAGAAAAGCACGCTCAAACTCACTGTACGTGGTACATACGTCAGCTTGACTGTATGCCCAGACAGCTGCATCGCCTTGGATGTAACCGACAATATATGAAATCTTTTTCCGGTCACTCCAAGTGCGTGGAAATGCGTTACTAAAAGATTTAAGAAAAATCACCGGATGAATGGTTCGTTTTTCTGGGATAAAAATCTGAAATTGCCTGTGTTTCATTAAGCTTTCTTCTTCCTTCGCATTGTGATATGGATTTATTCCACTGTAATTACTGGTATGTTCAGATGGCGAGTAATTACGATAATGTTGCTGTGGTTTACCATGATAATAGCTTGTGTTTGTGTTTGCACATCGTGGTATGTGTTGTAGTCGTGGTGTGTTTTGTTCTTGTGTGTTTGTCATGTGCGGTATGTGTGTGTCATACTCGAATGTATATTGGTTCCTGAACTGTGCGTTTTGACTGATATTTTCGTTACATTCAGACTGTGGTCGATCGGTGAATTGTCTCATGGGTGCAGTGACGGATTGTACTGCGTCACTGATCAGCTGTTTGTTATTAGTAATGTATTGCGCTACGGAGTCGTGCACAATTGTTGGTAAATTTTCACGTAAGCATCTATCAAAATGTTTGTCTTTGTTCACTACCCAATCATGAAATTCTTTATTAATATTTTGAAAATGAGCTGTGGCATCAGATTGTAAGATGTCAGTCAGGTGTTGTTCAACATTGTCAAATTTATTCTGTACGTCAGTAATTCGTTTTTCAAGGTTGTCATGTACTGAAGGATATGTTTGAATTTGTTCAGTAAGAACTTCACACGTGACATTAAGGTTTTTTACTTGTGTCTGTAAAAGTGCTACGTCAGTTGTAGTCTTTTCTTGTCTCGTATTAAGCTGGGAAAATTTAGTACTGAGTTTAGTCATCTGTTTGGTCAGTGTGGCGTCTTTAAGTTCCACACGTTTACATAAAGTGTCATTACCTGTCTTGAGTGCTATGATGTCAGATTTAATTGCGTCATTTTGTGTCTGTAAGGTTGCCATGTTTTCGGCGTTCTGTTTCCTTATGTATGCCATATTTTCTGCGTTTTGTTTCATTAGCATTTGTAACATGTCGGCAATGTTTACTGTTTGCAAGGTCTGTGCCCCCGTCGCGTCATTAGACGTGACGTCATGCATCAACATGGGCTCTGACTGAGACTTTGAAATTTTTGTAGTGGACGGCCTATTGCCAAAATTTCCGTCAACACTTGCGTCAATGTTTGATAAATCGTCACTACCGGTTGCTGTCGTAAAGTCATTTTCTAACATTAGTCTCTCGTCCGAGTCGGATTGCGTCTGAATAGTACGTCTTTGCTGTTCCATTTTTGCGTATTGATTTCTAGTTATTACCATGCCACACGTGATATATGTTTCAAGAAAATATTTGACACTGATTTTAAAATGAAATGCAGTTGAGCATGAATCGCTCGTAGCAACAATGGCTGTCTGTTAATTTAAAAATATAAACTGAATTTGAGATTATTGGTAATGGCTGCTGTCCATGTTACTACGTATCGTACAGAAGTCGGCCATATTGTACACTCGTGTATAGGTATTGTTGCATACGTTATTGTTTAAGGAAAAGTACTGAGAATGAAATTTATCACTGAAAACTGTTATGCGCGAAAGAAACACTACAGAATCTACTGAAAAGCTAATACACTGAATTATACGTCTGGTCAAGCCTGCTAATGCAAAGATGCTGCGTCTTACCTTATTTTGCTGGAAGTTTCATTGCGTCTTCCCGCAAAATTTTAGAATTGGAAAATATCTTCAGATTTTTTTGTTATCTCTCATATATTCACGTCCAGGTCCAGAAAGTTGGTTTTTCACATGAAACAAAGAGAACAATGTAACAAATGACAAAATAACAAGTCCGACACGCAGTCGCCAATATAAAATAAATAAAATAAAAATATTGTTTAAATATTAATTATTCTATCTGTATGATGGTGATTGTAATTGTAATTGATATTTGCTTATCTGGAACGTGGACGTTTAATTATTCGGTATCAGACGCTTGGCAATGGCTTTTTCGTAAAGGCAATGTTACTCGTAGTTGACCGTGAAATAAAACTGAAATAATCGGACTTCGTAAATAAATCGTTTCCAAAGACTGCTGCGGTAGGTGCGGACTCATAATCTAAATCTCAATATTACAATAATTTGCCAGCCATGCCAAAACGTCGTACAGAGGTGATTGTCTACTAAACATAAAAAAGTTACACAGTTAGTTAAATCAGATATATTCAATGAATAAGCCTACAGTTCATAATCCTACTTACTTTTATAAATATAAATTCTTTACAGAATCGAGTGCCTAGTCTGGTTGCAACTCGCAGTATTCTTCTATAACATGAAATATGGCGGTGTGCCGGACAATAGAATAAAATACGTGCTTCTCGCACCACTTCTACCAGAGCTCTCTCCTTTCTTAATCAAACATAAGAGTAACGTAATTGTGCTTTTGTTTTATCAGCGACACAGCGCTGCAGTTGTGTGCCATAGGCTTTATTTATTTGTCACTGATTATTTATTTAATTAATATTTCGAGTTTCCGAGGAAACTCACGCTCGGCATGCAAATGTGCCTTTATTGTGCGTTCACAGCGATGTCGCCAAACACGGATGCGACCATCATGATGCTGTAAACAGAACGTGGATTCATCCGAAAAAAATACGTTTTGCCATTCGTGCACCCAGGTTCATCGTTGAGAAAACCATCGCAGGCGCTCCTCTCTGTGATGCAGCGTGAAGGGTAACCGCAGCCATGTTCTCCGAGCTGATAGTCCATGCTGCTGCAAACGTCGTCGAACTGTTCGTGCAGATGGTTGTCTTGCAAACGACCCCATCTGTTGACTCAGGGATCGAGACGTGGCTGCACGATCCGCTACAGCCATGCGGATAAGATGCCTGCTAGTGATACGAGGCCGTTGGGATCCAGCACGGCGTTCCGTATTACGCTCCTGAACCCACCGATTCCATATTCTGCTAACAGTCATTGGATCTCGACCAACTCGAGCAGCAATGTCGCGATACGATAAACCGCAATCACGATAGGTTATAATCCGACCTTTATCAAAGTCGGAAACGTGATGGTACGCATTTCTCGTCCTTACACGAGGCATCACAACAACGTTTCACCAGGCAACGCTGGGCAACTGCTGTTTGTGTATGAGAAATCGGTTGGAAACTTTCCTCATTTCAGCACGTTGTAGGTGCGCCAACATTGTGTGAATGCTCTGAAAAGCTAATCATTTGCATATAACAGCATCTTCTTCCTGTCGGTTAAATTTCGCGTCTGTAGCACGTCATCTTCGTGGTGTTGCAATTTCAATGACCAGTAGTGTAATTATTACACAGCTCCCGCTGATCTGTAGACAGGATGTGACGTCGCTATGGAGATCAAGGGTGATGCCGTTTAGGACAGGATATGAGTGAGACTGCGTCCATCTCTCCGTAGTATGGATTTGGGCTGCCCCGTACCATCCGAATGCCGCAACGACTTCGTCTGCAGGAAATTCGAAAATTCGTATCGTACGCATGCGAGAGCCCATGTGGTTGATGGTCACCGCTCCGACTTTTCCCGTCAGCGTGACAGAAGCGGAGTCCCTGTTTGATCTCGCTCAGGATCCGATCAGTGGCGCGTCGTTAACGATTTTAACATAGACCATGCTGTTCATGATCGGTAAGTGTATTCCTATGATATCTGTCGTCGGGATCTTGACTTCATATCGCAGAAATCGCTCCACCTCGATTGCGTCGGGCACAGTCATTGCAGAAAGTAAATCGGAGTGTAGTTTTACAGTAACGGTTCGCCATGTATCGTAGACACTAAGATAGCACGTAAACAACGGCTGTCAGAATATAAACAAAGCGAGCTCTTGCTCTGTAGACAGAAACACTAGCGTGTCCGCTCGGTTACCCTGCCAAAGGAAGAGTGACCTCGGCCACGGAGACGGGTTGTTAAAAGCATTTATTCACATTTCTGGATAGACATATAGTTATTACTGCCTACAACGTTTACAGACAGAAGAATCCCATACAACGACAGTTAAAGAGCTTACGCATGCCTCTTAAGAAGTCGGGCCACAAAAATGTAGCAGAAGGTCTATGATCAAGTACTGGAGCGCCGTGCAACAATTTGTTCGGCCAAATATTTTTTAAAGGAAGATTGTTGATGGCGTATCTTATTCTATAAATAACCTGTTTACCTGTTGCCTACTTTTGATTCTGTATTGTCAGTATAATTCTGTGACGTCCATCGGTTACTTAGAAATTATGATTTATAACGCAGGCAACTCACTTTACAAAATTTACAAAGCCGAGTTACATCAAGTTAAAACATTTAATAATAGTTCTTACCAAATACTTCATGTCAAAAGTTAGTGAAAATCTAAAGAAAATGTTTTAAGACCCCTAGCGTTTACTGCCTGCTATGAAACTGGTTGGTAGGGACCGCTGCTTTAAATATTCAAAAATGGCTCTGAGCACTATGGGACTTAACTTCTGAGGTCATCAGTCCCCTAGAACTCAGAACTACTTAAACCTAACTAACCTAAGGACATCACACACATCCATGCCCGAGGCAGGATTCGAACCTGCGAACGTAGCGGTCGCGCCGTTCCAGACTAACGCCTAGAGCCGCTCGGCCACTCCGGCCGGCCTTTAAATATTCATGCCATTATCTGTAAGCAAATTTAAACAATGTGGCAGCCTTGTTGTGTACTACAACATAACAAAACTTGGGCTGTAGAACACTAAGATTCGTTTTAGAATGCACAGAAAATTTCAGGAGACTGGAATTGATAAGCTCTGATCTGATATACCACAGGCTCTTAGGAGTAATCAAAAAGATCATTATCACTCAGAAACAGCAGCACGAATTTTACTTTCTCTCAAACGCAATAGGGTTTTATAAATTCAGTGAGATGTTTTTAAAATAGTTCATTACACATATTTACATTCACTGTTGCAGTAGTAACGTTACATAAAAAAGTGCGCCTGTATTTCACATAATCTCTTGAGATCCACACCTCTCTGTCTTTAAGATAAACCATTTCAATATCAACCTATTCATTCTGCGGCAGAGTACCGCTACTTCAATGTCTACTTCACAGTCGAAGTTAGGCTTCATCCGGTGCGTCCAGTGGTTTGTCTGTGCAGGACACGAGGTTTTCCTCGTCAACCTTTGCATTCTCCTCAAGAAATTCTTTAGCATGCAACACGGAGATTTAGGCGTTGTCATTGTATTTCTTTTCCATTTTATGTTTTTTTTATATTTCAAACTGGTGTTTGCATTTCCCCTCTTAGCTTCTCTGTTTGCCGTGTCGGTTTGAACAATATACTGTTGTTGGCCTGTACTTGCGCAATGAAGAATTTGAAGGCTGTCACAGTGCAGAAGAGGTTTTTGTGTCGCGTCCATGGCCTTTGATTTTCCACCAAGAAGACAAGTTGTCTAGAGGCAAAGGGCAGAGGGGGTGGTCCCTCATAACATAGATGCAGACGGTCGCAAAACTGTTCCCATATGCCCAAAACCACCACATTAGTAACCAGTCACTAAATTTTAGGTGTTTTTGTTTACGACGCGTTCACAGGATTTGCTCAATCGTCAAGATAGGACTTTCTGTGTTGGGCTCAAGTTCATTGCTTGTTCGTGGGAAACAGACTTTGTAAGTAGGTAATGTGTTAAATGCACTACTCATGAGAAAAGTGCACAGCTGAGGTCATAGGACTGCAGACATTTCGACATAGTTAGTTTTCCGGGAGTACTGCACATGAGGTACATATCACAACTGCCATTTGACTATGGAGAAAAGTATCAGAAACGTATCGTAAATTAAAAACTTAAAATTTAATGACTGGTTGCTTTGTGTTTTTATTTGTATTAGTTTAGCTTTTGAATAACCGTTTATTTAATGAGTGTTCGTGTATGCTGAAGACTTCATTCGATTCTTCACATCGACATTGATCATTTATCGACCCCTCTGCTGAGAACTGCAGGCAGCTCGATGAGAGGCGGTCATCCCTCACACTGTAAGAGATCCGTGATACCACGAACATACATGCTAGTATCCGACACCAAGGTCGATAGCAGTCGATTGTCGAGTGCTGCAGGAGGCAGTGAGACGAGTGTCGAGTGAGTTGTGTTACTGGAGAGACGGGCAAGAATGGTGGTTGAGTGAGTAGTAAACGGTAAATTCACCGGTGTATGACAAATGAGCGCATCCCCCTGATCGTCGTGGGGTGGACCCTCATCGATACCGATTGGCGAGTGATATGAAACCAAAAGTGACAAGTGCCGAATTACATGTTTCGCGTCAACCGCGTCGGCCAGCAACAACCATGGATTGCAGTGAGAATTGTTGTGAATGTTAACCGTCATCATTGCGTGTGATGAACTACCTAAAATCAGCAACCAATAAAAGATATAACTGTGATTAGATGTGTAAGGCGAAGGTAGCAACTGCCTCAGAATTTGTGTGTTAGTAGAAAATACATATCAATTTGTACATCGCAACCTTTATGGTCTTTAGTAATAGACAAACTTTCAGTCATGAACTATTCCGTCTCAGAATAGCCGCACTCGGTTGAGATACCCCCGAAACCACAGCAGAAAAACCGATAGCCTTTCATCCATTAAGCACAATGTCATGTAATCATAATAATTAACTGTTTGGCGGCTTCGGTAAATCTCATAAAACCCAATAAAGGAGTTTAAACGGGGGGTGTTTCAACACCTTCCAATTTGGTGGTCATCATTGTTACCTCTTAATGTTTCATTGTCTCACACTACATTTCTCATGTGAAGTATGTCGCTTTCCAGGTTTTGTTGAGTAGTCCCTGTGTTGTAATGTAGTCTTTTGGTATGACTCTCACAAGATACGTTTCAGTTAAATTAATCGAAATTATATCTGAAAATATCGTTTTGTGACAATGGTGCCCAAGGAAATACGAAATATGTCTCCAAAGATGTTTATTTAAGACTAAAGATTACAAACAATTAATACCACAGTGCTAAATCCATGCAGTGCAAATAAGGAGAGAAATGAAGTCAAGAATAAATAACATATAGCCTAGAATAAATAGCATTTAGCTTAGAATAACCTTGCCATAGGACAGAACAGGGCCGTAGGCCCTGGCGGAAGGAGCGGCGGACGCTGCGGGCCCAGAGTAGGCAGCTCTGGTAGCCTGTTGAGGGGGAGGGGCGGCCCTGGCGGCAGGGGCGGGGGCGGGGGCGGCAGCGGAACCTGCGGGTGCGGGGTGGGTGCCCGGCTGTCGGTGCACGACGGCGTTGAAGCCGTTGACCGGATCGGCGGTGTAGTCGACGGTGCGGATGGAGCCATCCGGCTCGGCCAGGCTGTAGCTGCCCTGGACGACGTCGCCGTTGCGGGTCTCCTGCTGGTTCTTCGAGTCTCCGGTGATGGAGTCAGACACGCTGTAGCCGTAGCTGTACTGGGGGTTGGGGTCGTACTCTGTGGCGACGGTGGCAGGCGCGGCGGCGGCGACGGGGGCGGGGGCAGCTCTGACGGCGGGGGCAGCAGCGACGGCCTGGGCGAACCTGGCGACGGGGGCGGTGACAAAGGCGGGGGCGTAGCTGGTAACTGGGGCAGCGGCAACAGCCGGGCCGTAGCTACCGATTGGGGCGGCGGCTATGGCGGGGGCGGCGTAGGCGGGAGCGGCGAAGGCGGCACCGGGAGCGACGATAGCAGGTGCACCCAGGTACCCGGCGCGTGCCACGGCCGCCACGGCGGCGAGGACGATCAGCTGCGGCAGTCAAGCAGTGGCTACTGTACCATATTGTTAACAAACATCACAGGAAAAATAATCAATAGGTGCTCTCTGATTGTGTGTACCATGTCTTTCTGTATGGGCTTTATTATATGGAACCATTGGGAACGTAATTTTCGTCTTTTTCATAACAGAGGGCTGTGCAATACAATACTACACAACTTGGCTGCGTTTCACAATAGCTGAGACTAGTGTTGTGCTACATCGAAACTACAGTTCGGTAGTTTTGGAGCAATACAAAAATGGCGTAATAAACTGTAGGATTATTGGTAGTATTTTTAGCATTGGTAGGAAAAGAATCATAAACGAATGTGTAAGAGGTAAACCGGGAGTCACCGACTTCTCTATTTTTTGTTTCTTTGTTTAGCTGTTTCCTTTGCACTTAATTAGGTTCAAAATGGCTCTGAGCACTATGGGACTTAACATCTGAGGTCATCAGTTCCCTAGAACTTAGAACTAATTAAACCTAACGAACCTAAGGACATCACACACATCCATGCCCGAGGCAGGATTCGAACCTGCGACCGTAGTGGTCGCGCGGTTCCACACTGTAGCGCCTAGAACCGCTCGGCCACCCCGGCCGGCACTTATTTAGGACCACACATCATTCAGTGTTAGTCCATTACGTATTTTATATCTTTACAGAATATGAATTGCATTTTATAAGCACTAAAAATTAGTTGATCCACTAGCTTCTGCGCTCTGCGCTTTTATGCAACAAAAGCAATTACTTTTGGTGCAAGTACAGTTTACATGCACAAACATAAAATATACGTATACAATTATTATTGTTATTTTGTACTCTATAGAACATTCTTCATCATGAGGAAAGGCAAGAGTTATCTGTTATTGTTGATAAATGCGCAAGTTGTTTACGAATAACAGAAAAATGTTTTATATAAGTTTGACGATGTATTGAAGCGATGCTTGATATATTTTTGTTTAGCAATATTTTCTTTATTTTACCTTTTTCTTGAGGAAATTGTATAATTTTGTTTATTTTTATTTCTGTTGAAGAAATTGTGTTTTCTAGTGCTATATGATTAATTGTATAGTTTTCGTTCTTTTTACTACAACATCCCTCTGTTTCGCTTTACAAACAACAGTTTTCAAATAAAACCCTAATTAAACGTTGCCATGTTTTATTTTGCTATAAATACTGTTTACTCTTAGGCAACAGACGGGATAACTATGTAGAACAAAAATGTTCCTTAGCTTATGTGCCCTTAATATATCCTCAGTTTCTAAACGGTTTCTCTTTTTAGAGGAATCTAGTTACACATTGATCACATAAAGAAAGCGATCGTCATGAGGTAACGCCCGATAGGTATGCAACACACCTAACGCACAGATAATGCAAGTACGACCTGAACTGACCAAGGCTACTAGGAAACTACTGCAGTCTGCGCTTACTTACGGCAGTCTAGTAGCTTACGATAGTTTTACAACTTTAGCTGAGGTACTCGAGTCCAACTTATGCGGACTTGGATTCAGTTATTCGATCGTTCTGAAGCAATTTTTTTTTATATCCATCAATTACTTCAATGGAACATCAGTACGATTCCTTCAACTAAGAGAGGCCAATTACTCTCGTGCTACTAGTGCGTACATGGTGTCACTGCCACTCTAACAGCGAGGATATTTACGGGAGGTTGAACTCCAATCACTCTTCGCATTCCCGAATAGTTTCTTAATCTCTGTCTGGTCATTCCGATTGTGGTTTTCCTTCTCTATCCTGCATTTCTTCACGAGTCACTTGTATCGCTCACGGTACCTTTATAGTCATGACAGAAGTTAACTGAATACTCTGCCTATGTCGCTGTCAATCTCTGATCATTTTATTTTTTTCTTCGAAGTATTAAACAGTGACGTTGTTTTTACCACGTAGACCAATCCTCGTGTAAATGTTGCGCATCATTATACTTAAAAGGAACTTCGACTGACCCTGAAAGTACCCACAGGAAATCTGCGGTCTGTCTGACAGTTTATTTTCTTTTTCTTCTGTCGCAGTTGTTAAGTTGAACTATCAAAATACTGGTATATTCGGATCAGATCGCAATGAAAATTTGGTTTTCGATTCATGACGGGACATCTGGTAATAGCGACAATTTTGGTGGCTGCACTGCAAATTGCTAATATCTTTAAGGTGGTCAGTTCTGCTTAAAGCCGAACTAAGCCCTATGGATATGATCTGAACTAGTCTGAACTAATGGCTGCATACGGGTGCATTAACACAAAATCCAGTAGTACTGCTGCTCTTTGCCACCCGCTTTAGTCTAACTGAATGTCTTCAGGAGCAATGCTTGCACTTCATAGTAGTCTGCTCTGCTCTGGTAGAAGAATGGTGAAGTTGGTTTTGAAACATTGTCAAGCTATAGTACACGTGTAATTAAGTTACCCCTGCTTTGTTCGAATGTTCGAATGCGTGTGAATTCCTAAAGGACCAAACTGCTGAGGACATCGGTCCCTAGACTTACATACTATTTAAACTAACGTATGCTAAGAACACCACACACCCCCAGGCCCGAGGGAGGACTCGAACCTCTGGCGGGAGGGGCTACTCGATCCGTTCATGGCGCCTCAAACCAGGCGACCACTCCGTGCGGCTCCTGATTTGTTCTTAATATTACTGATTGTATGCTAATAGTAAACAAGCTGTTGAACACACTGATACGTTACTATCTACCTTGATGATCTAAACTGTTGTAAATACTGTGTATGAAAATGATACCGAAAAACTTTGACATATCATAAAAGGTAATGGAGGAACCAAATGAATGGAAAACTCTTTCCACAATGCTACGTAGTATCGTAAATGTGTGGACTTACAAGTACCCACACCCTACGCGGTGGGACAAGTAGTAGATACGCGTAACTAAGAATGCAGGTTTCAATAATTCTACAGTATTCTGTAACGAACAAGAAGATAAATAAAACACTGACATAAAAATAATCAAACGTAAGTGGCTGTCTTTGGCTGGAAAAATACGCAAAAAAATTGAACCAACCAGTATTTTTCGCAAGTGGTATTAAGAAACAAAGAAAATCCGAAACGTTACTTGCCGTGTTTGTTTCCACTATTGGACTCATCTGCGTACCACCGACTGGTGCACTTGCTGGACAGTACCTGCAGCGATCTGATCATTTTTACTCATTGCATGTGTGCTGCTAACTCAGTCATCCCATGACACTACCGGAATTAAAATATACTCTTCAGAAGTTTCGACAAAATAAAGTACGTTATGTCCGGTAAAAAACTTTCTATAGCCAAGATGGCATAAATTCGTCTTTATTTTCGAAAATCGATTTCGATAGACTTTGCTGTTATCTTATGGTCTTCAAAAATTTTTGTTAAAAAAACATATTGTTTAGCCCGCCGGAGTGGCCGAGCGGTTCTAGGCGCTACAGTCTGGAACCGCGCGACCACCACGCTCGCCGGTTCGAATCCTGCCTCGGGCATGGATGTGTGTGATGTCCTTATGTTAGTTACGTTTAAGTAGTTCTATGTTCTAGGGGACTGATGACCTCGGAAGTTAAGTCCCATATTGCTCAGAGCCATTTGAAACATATCGTTTGTGAATTGGAACCTCATGCCAAGTTCTCACAGTAGTGGGTAATACGTAAAACATTATGCAAAGCCTTGTCAGAAATAAAACACTTTCAAACAAAAAGAATTTTGTGCACACGGCAATATTCGTATGTGCAGTGGTCGCAAATGATTATTAAGCCTTAAGCGTTGCATAGACGGCCATGGTCATGTGCACAAGATGCTTTTTGATTGTATAAGTTTTGTTTCTGATAGATCTTTGCGTAATGGCAAAATGTGCTGCATTTTACCCACTACAGAGTACATTCAATCCTCTTGAATGAACCATGAGAGAAGGCCCGAAGAACAGGCGACTGGCGTACTAGGACATGTATTGAAACTATGAAATAGTGCATTGACAATGGCTGGCCACTACCCGAAGTTCAGATTTGCTTTAGTGAAGCCTGAAAGGAAAGGACGACTGATCGCTGTGCTCCAGCATTTTGGAAGTAATATAGCATTCATTGAGCGCATGTCACATTCATAACGGAAGATAACTTGCTTTATCCACATTTAACCAAGTGGACATTTTATCCAGTCTTTCTGTATTTTCTTACGATCGCTCAACGACGGTACTTTTCCGTAGTAAACAGCATCATGAAGTCAACGTGGTGCTGCTGACCGTTTGTATACACTAAGAACATTAAAGATCCTACTACCATTCCTCTGGGCACTTGTGATGTTAATTTGTTCTGTGTAGAACTTTGCCTCCCAGGGTAATGTTCTGGGCTCTGAAATGATCACGAGCAAATCGGTCATCTGAGAAGATACTCCGTACGATAGCGTCTTGGTTAGTATTTGACGATCCTAGGTTAACGCTTTGTGACCAGTATTGTACCTGTCGATACATGATTTATAAAGTAAAGATTACGATACCGTTTTTTCGTGAACTTAGGCGTTTTTCGGTTCTGGCAGGGGAGTCCATTAATTATGCTTGACTTTCCGTTATTTGTAGTCTCGTTTTTTATTTAAAGTTCCTGTGTGTATTTTTTATATGTTCATAAGGTGTAAATTGAACTCCGAGAACTATGGTTATACAAGAACTTCACATTTGATCTAAAAAAGGTTTGAATAAAAATAGTAACTGAATATCTTAACACATATTTTGAAATAACATATGAACTTCTACCTTCTGGTGTACATGAAATTTATTTCATAGCTTATATTTTCATATCAGTGTAACTTTTTGGAAGCCTATCTTTGGCACATGCGTATCTTTGGTTTTCAGAAGCATGGTCGAGTCGGCATGTGTGTAACGGAATGGATACAGTGAACTGTGTCAGCGTGCTTGTAACTGGGGGCTAACAATTCTTTGTTATTTGGATTTAGCCGGCCGATGTGACCGAGCGGTTCTAGGCGCTTTAGTCCGGAACCGCGCTGCTGCTACGGTCGCAGGTTCGAATCCTGCCTCGGGCATGGATGTGTGTGCTGTCCTCAGGTTAGTTACGTTTAAGTAGTTCTAAGTCTGGGGAACTGATGACCTCAGATGTTAAGTCCCATAGTGCTCAGAGCCATTTGAACCATTACGTGAATGTACCCATCTCCACATTATTTCGAAGTGCAAAAAGCCAAAAGCCTGGTCTGAAATGCCTTCATTAATTAACTGTTTTCAGTAATATCATTGTGGGAGTTGAATATGTTTCAAGTAACGAACACTTTTCGAAAATCTAAGAACACTAGTCATTTCACTTGGGCGTACCTCCTACAGGATATCGTGTATGAATAAAACAATCTGTATTCCACACGAGTGGTTTTTTTCTGAGTCTGTGAAGATCAAGAGAAGTCTGTTGTCCTGATCGTCATGACGGAACTGGCCACAAGAGACATACCTTGTAAGCCATGCTGGAGGTGCCGCTGCTCGTGGCGGTGCTGCTGGTGGAGGCTGCCGTGTTGTTCTGAAGCACCCCGCGGCCCCTGCCCTTATATACCTCGTGGCGAGCGCGTCACCCTAGCCGCCTCTTGCTGACACTCCTGTCAGGCCAGTTGTCGCAGCCGTATCGGTTACTCTTTCGTCCGCCGCTGCGCCGTGCTTCTGGATTTCAGTGGCGTTTTGCAACCCCTTCGAGATCGGCACACATTTGCACCCACAGCTGACCACTGGCGTTACGTACTGACCAAGTATATTATAGATAAGGAATAAATCTCTCTCTTATTACTTTTACCTATCCAGACATGCTGATGAAGAGTGAAAGATTGCGTTCAGTCACGAACTCTGTTAATTATTCAGAGATGTTAACACTGGTATAAGATTTATGTAGCGGCATGGTGGAACAGGAGAGCAACAAAGTGAATGAGTGGTATTCCTGTATTTACTGACACTGCATTATTCACTGGATAAAGTTTGACACCCAAAGGAAGACATTCACTGTTAAAAAATATATCGGCTCAACCACTTGTTTATAGTGCAAAACACTACGATTGACGCGTTTCGGAAGTCAAGTTTCCATCATCAGAATAATAAAAAGTAAAAGACCCTGTTAAAACTCGCTAAAATGAAACATGCACCAGGCACAATAAAATTGATAGTAGAATTAAAACATCGTCGCACCTTCCCTTGTTGCAGCCGTGTCTTCCAAACTGCATCTCCACATAGTCGTCAAAATATAAAAAACTCTAAAATGGCGTCGCCTATGGTGTTCAACATCTAACCACATGGCTCTCTCCTCTATCGTCGTAAACCGCCCGTGCGTCTTCATTGATACCACACACGACGTAGCCAAACACGACACTGAAACGCGAGTGAGCTCACGCGCAAGTAAACAAGGAAGTCACAGAGATGTCTATACAAACAGATAACGTATACATGTTCCAAGGACCTCATGAAACGATAGTACCCTGCCAATTGCTAAAAATGTAGTTACTAAAAGAAACCAGTGAAATATCTGAAAAAGTTATTTGTATCACCAGTTAGCTGTTCCTTCAGTATGTTATGATTATCCACGCTGTGTATCGTAATTTCCAGCTGTTCTAGTAGATCCAGCTTTCTGCCTTTGTCCTGTCTATGTAAAATAACGAGATCCTGATCTATTCCCAACATGGGAATATTTCCCAAATATGCGTGGCTACAGCTGACTTTTCGAAATTATTAAGCCGGAAAGCATCGCTATGTTCTTTATAACGTACTTTAAAGGACCTACCAGTTTGGCCTACATAGCTTGCCTTACACGTGTTACACTGAATTTTATAGACCCCAGCTCCCTCATGTTTATCACTTTCCTGCTGTAAATTATTTCTTAGTTTAAACCGCAGCGTATTATTGGTATGAAAAGCGGTATCAACTTTGAAAGGTTTGAAAATGTCAGCCACGTTTTGCGAAATATCACCGAAGTATGGTATTGTGACTCTCGTAATATTATTTGCGTTATTCTTTCTTGCATTCGCGCGTTGTTTCTGTCGTATTAATTGATTGACAACGTTTTGGTGATATCCGTTAGCCCTGGCTAGTTGTTTCACGATGTTCAGCTCAGTCATTCTGTCTTCTTCATTTTAACATTGACATTCACAACCACGACCTTTCATCCAGTATGGATATAATCGAAGACATTCAGTTTTGATGAATGGACGAATACGCAGTTCAGAGACAACAGCTTAACTTCTCTTGTTGTGTTCTGAATTCATTCAGCATGATCTTTGACCTACTGCAACCGTACATCATGAGAGTGCTCCATTTTTCTGTAATCATCCTTCTAGCTGAAGGGTAAGCAATCATGAGACTGGCTCACACAACAATAACTTACTTTATGTTAAGACAGTTCGCCTAAAATTATCTGATGAAGAACCCTCGCATCAAACACGTAATCAGCACTGATTCACAAAATATTGCTCTAGTGAAACATAAGTCGCTCTTTTTTTCTACACAAAATAATGAGTGCTGTTGACAATGGATCTTAAACTGCTTCCATGTTTCTAGATTTTCGGAAGGCTTTGGTCACAGTCCCTCACCAGTGGTTTCTAACCAAATTGTCATACGGAGTACCAACTCGACAATACGATTCGATTCGTAATTTACTGTCAGAAAGATCACAGTTCGTAGTAATTGACGGGAGGTCATCTGAAGATATGTCTGTTGCTTCCGTTGACGAGATATATGCGTACTGCGAACAGTAAAATCTGTGACGTCCTCCACACAGCTGCTAAAAAAATCCATTACATTTCAGTTACACGATAAATCATACAAACTTAAAGATTGTCCACGCAACTAAATATCTAGGAAGCAAATTACGACAAACTTAAATTAGAATCATTATACTAAAAATGTTGTGGAGGAGACGAAACAATGACAGTGTGCTTCGGCAGAACACTTAAAAGATTCAATAGATGGGATTGATAGACGACACTGGAGAAGTTCAGAGACGAGCAGCTCGTATTGTATCATCGCAAAGTAAGGAGAGAATGTAACGAATATGATAAGCGACTTGGGAGGCAATCATTACAACAAAATGTGCTTTTCATTTCTTTTCACGAAACTTCAGTAACTGAATTTTTCTCTGAATGTGAAAATATTTTGTTGTCTCCCACCCACATAGGAATAAATTAGCATCATATGAAAACGAAATGAAAAATGCTCCTATCATAGTACAAAAAAAGGCGAATATGTCCTTAAGAGAGTTACGGGTTTAAAAGAAGGGAACTAGTTTTCTGCTCATTTGGCAGCTTCATAGACATTTAAATTAAAACATCTTAACTTGTTTGCACGTTTTTAACTTGTTAGTATTAGTCATATGTAATGTAACGTACTGCATCGTGTCAAGTGAAGTAACATGATACATGATGACATCTTTCCAAACAAATCCACCGCCAGAAATCTTATACCCTCAGCCATTATATATATGCTCTTCAGCCTTATGTTATTAATATTGTTTACTATAGCTGGCGAATCCTCTGTATTTTGGGCATAGGATCAGGGACATTACTCTGTGAATTTCAATATGCAGGTGTGCCATCACCCTGCAGCTAAGAGAACTCACTGAGCTGCGGAAGTAGGGTAACTCGAAAAAGTGCGATTATGTCAAGATGTTTTATGTGTCTTTGAACATATTGGATAAATCGAAAAGCTAGTTCCCTTTTCTTGCAGTCCTAATTCTTCTCAGGACATATTCGCCTTTTTGTGCTATGATGGGGGCATTTTTCATTCTGGTTCCCCACTTTCACTCTACCATAATTTTGACATTAGGCCGCCATAGCTTAGCAATCGACATAGACTTTTATTGATTCGAGCGACGACTGCTCCTGTATAGGTTTCTTTAATTGTCTTTCGAATCGTGTTGCTTATATCGCGGCAACACATAAATCCTTCACAAAACAACACGACGACAATTAATTACATGTGCTTATCTTCCTACACGATGTTAACCAATTTGCAAAAGATTAAGACATGTCAGTGTAGCACATAAAACACACAAAAAACGTGTTTTTTGCCCTTAAAATCCAAATGACGCTAGATTTTTTGGAAGCAAGCTTTCAATTTTATCGTAAGAAGGCATTTTTTATTTATCTGAATCCCTTTAAACCGTTTCCATGCATTCAGTTCACGTAAGAATGATTTTTACGTGCTACATTTACCTCTACTTTAAACCATCTATTTAGACAGTGGATAAAGATTATTGGATAGAAATTTTCGTTCTGACTTTATCCACTTATCTACCTTAGTACAAAATTTGAACAGCTTCTTACAAGTTTGAAGTATAAAAGTGGTGTATTTCAAAAACCTGCCAGAAAAACATGTTTTTGCACGTAATTTGAAACGTAGTAGTGGCGCTTGTAAAAAACTTACTGCCAATACGTTTTTTGCGCGTAAAATTCGAAAGAAGCTACATTTTTAAAGTGAGTTTTCAATTTTATCGAAAGAATGGATTTTTAAATTTATTTGTTTCACTTTAAACTGTTTCCATGCATTCAGTTAATGTAAGAATGAATTTTAAGTGCTACATTTAGCTCGACTTTAAACCATTGTATCTGGACAACGAATAAAGATTATTGAATAAAGAAAGTCATTTTGTGTTTATTCGTTTATCTATCTTCGTGCAAACTTTGAACCGTTTCGTACAAGTTTAAAATATAGAAGTGGCTCAGTTCAAAAACCTCAAAAACCTACCAGAAACAAAAGATTTTTCCACGTATTTACGCGTAAAATCCGAAGAGTTCACATACAAATGGTGCCACTAGCTGAACATTAATGTCAGCCCAATTAACATTTTTTGCAAAGGGAATTAAACGATTCGCACAATTTGTCTGGGCAAACCTTGCTTGATATACTCCAACAGCTACGGTAAGATAGATGTTCGAATGCCTATAAAAATGGCCACTGGGCCGCGCTCAAGCAGAAACTTTTCACCTAACGTTCCTAACTCAAACTGGATCCCAGCAGCCTCCCTGCCCCAAAACTACAATGCTGTGGCCGACTTCTCAAACATTTTTGTTACAGCGCTTCCGCGCTGTAACGATAAGAGAAATCGGCGCTCGCACAGAAAGATTTAGGTGTTGCTTTCTTTCGCGTGCTGTTTGAGTAGAGAATTACTCTGAAAGTAATTCAGTGAGACTCTGCCGAACACTGAAGTTTGAACTACAGAATAATTATAATAGAAATAAACGTTTTACCATATTGTATGTGATGTAGATGTTGAAAGGACGTAGACTGGTAAGAGAATCAGAGTACTCCAAAAGCTTGACTGTTGTTTGGATTCGGGTTACTGATAATGCAGGAGTTAGTTATTCTTTTTTTTTTTTTTTTTTTTTTACATTCGCGTTTTACATTCCTTTCACAGATCTTATGTTGATCACTTACTCTAGGTTTGTCTACCAAATTCCAATGCATTTATGTGTGTTTGAAACATGCTATAATTTTTAACCCATTTAGATTCTCTCTAAATGTTGCAGTGTCAGGTTTGAACCTTGTACCGCTAAACAGAATGTAGACCAGGCTTTTCCAGTCGGTGTATCGCGACGTTTCGCTATGTACCATTATCCTTACGAGTGCGTTGCGAATTGTTTTTCTAATCAGAGGTCTAAAAATCATGAAATTATTATGCCATCCTTTTATTTTTCAACATGAACTATAAATATTCATCATCAATATCGAGGAAGTCTGTACTAGTCATTGCCTTCAACGGTGGTAATTGCTGATGGAGGAGATTAGTGTTTACCGTCCCGTCGACAACGAGGTCATGAGAGACGGAGCACAAGCTCGGATTAGGGAAGGATGGAGAAGGAAATCGGCAGTGCCCTTTCAAAGGAACCATCCCGGCATTTACCTGAAGTGATTTAGGGAAATCACGGAAAACCTAAATCCAGATGGCCGGACGCGGGTTTGAACCATCGTCCTCCCGAATGCGAGTCCAGTGTGCTAACCACTGCGCCACCTCGCTCGGTGGTAAATGCTGGTAATTCGAGCGATGGTAGAAACGGGGAGTAGAGGTTACCTCTATTTACCCTCTTACAAGGGGACGGTCCCTACAAGTTATCGCCGATTTCGTTCAGATTTATATTGTACGCACGGCTGGGCCAGAAATGAAAATGGCAAACGGGGAACCCCAGATGATCGATCGTTTAGAAGAAACCGCATTTTTGGCATGAATCATGTGATACGTGAGCCATTTATGTTAATGTAGTTCGAAGGCAGCGATTGGTGTTGCGGAACGAGTACAGAACGGTAATATGAGGGTCGTGAGTTCAAGTCCCTATGGAGAAACTTTTCTATATTTTCAATTCTTACTTTATTCGTTCTGCAAATAATCCGAAATAATGCCAAATATATTGTATTTATTAATATTTTTATAACAACTTGAACGACTAGAGATAGGAAGTTCGTAGTCACAGGACGTGTACGTTAGTATATTTTGCAGAAATGATTAGCATTTGAACCATCTACCGGTAAAATGTGCCTGAAGCTCTCGTTATTGGATCATTGTAACTTGACCAGACTTACCTCACAGACGTATACGCGCACCTAACCGTGAGGTTGAAAAAGGGCGCATTATTGGCGTGAGAGAATGTGATACACTCATCCGGCAAACTGATGCTCGTGTGGGACCAAGTGTTTCGACAGTGCAACGGGTATGCGGCGAATGGTTCACGGAAGGCCGTAGAACACGACGAGATTGATCAGGTCACAGCAACCAGATCACCTTCCGAGTTGATCGACACCTCATCCGAATGGCATTGCAGGATAGATCTGCGTCCTCCTCGGCTCTGGTGCAAAAGTGGGACAGTCTAACGTATCGTACGCTATCAGGGGCAACAGTCCGTCGCCGTCTATTACGGCATCGGTTACGTGCGCGCCGTCCACTTCTCCACCTACCTTCGACGAATATGCAGAAACATGCTAGAGGGCAGTGGTGTATGGAACGACGTTACTGGAAACAGGTATGGCATCAGATAGTGGTTTTAGAAGAATCCAGGTTCTGTTTGTTTGAAAGTGATAGCCGCATTTTGGTTTGCCGCAAGCAAGGGCAGCGACATCACAGTGACTGCATTCGCACAAGGCATGCAGCGCCAACTCAAGGCCTTATGGTGAGGGATGCTATTGGGTACAACCACTAATCACAGCTGGTGCATGTCCAGAGTGACCAATGTGACCTACGTAAATGACATCTTACGACGTGTAGCCATATCTTTTCTGCGCAGCACCCCACACGCCATTTTTCAGCAGAGTAATGCACGACCACATGTTGCTGCACGAACACGTGCCTTCCTGGTTTCACAGGATGTCAACCTTTTTCCCGGTCCCACCAGGTCACAAGACTTGTAGCCAATCGAAAACGTGCGGTATATGCTGAAATGAAGGATGCAACGCTGAGACCCAAAGTCAACCACCATAGATGAACTTTGGAAACAGGTGAATGCAGCATGGAAGGCTATACCACAGGACGTCATTCGTGTCTTACACGAGTCGATGACATCACGCATAGAGCAAGCTAACATGGCTCATGGTGGGTCCTGTTACCGCTAGGCAGCAGCACACATGCTAACCGCGGTGAATGAAATACTGATTACTTCTGCAGAACATACTAGAATACATCTGTGAATACACAAGTTCTACCCGTAGTCGTTCAAGGTATTCTGTTTTTGCTGTACATGAGCGTATATTTTATTATTCTGTAGCTGATGATTTGCACGTAAAAAGAGGATCGTTTTGTTCGCATGCATCTGCCGAAGGCTGCTCGAAGGTCAAAGTGAGACTAACGGAAGTCCTGTATACTTTAATTAGAAGTCCATCTTGGAAAGTTATTTGCAATGTCGTCGTGAAAGCGTTTCACCTTTTTCTTAGAATTTGTTTTTCCTTTTCTTTTCAACTCACTATTAAGATATTAATGAATAAAATATGTTAAGTACTATTTCGAATTATTTGCAGTGCAAGTAACGCAAAAATTTAAAACAAAAATTAAAAAGCTTCCACATCCGAACTCGAAACTAGGACGCTCCTATTACCGTTCTGTGATCTCTCTGGTGTTCCAAACGCTACCTTGAAATTACATTACCTTAAATGGGTCATGCCTCATCTGACCCACGCCACAACTGTTTTTCTTTTTTTTCCCTAAGCGCTTGGCCATCTGGAGCTTTCACTTCCGTCACTTTCATTTCTTGCCGAACCCTGCGTACACCATACATTTCGACGAAAACGCTAAGGAAGAGGAGACGCTGATCCATTGTTAGTGAAAAACTAGAGTAATAACACCCTAGTCATTTAATCAGTTTCACTGTATACACTGCCTAAGTAGGTAGTGGTGCTAAATGTTATTATTCTTATTATTCTGAGAAATATATTATTCGTATAAGACGAACTGCATAACTTCAGGACTTCCGAAGTTGCTAGTACAGTGCTACACAAGTACGGTGGGTGCGAACTGTGCAGCAACATGCCGTAAGTCGTACATAAAGTGCTGAATGTTTGCAATACGAATATTATGTGACCATATTTTGTATAAATGTTGTTCTGTGTATGTCCTCTGTGAACAAGATTTCTGATGGTTTAACCTACAGGTTGATGTATGAGAGTTCAGATCCATCTGTGTGCTTGTGTTGTATTGCAGAAAGTGTGTTTTCGTTCTTTTTCTGTTTGTGCAAAGTGTATATGAGGCGCAAATGCTTGTACCGCCCTCCAGTGCCTAGATGAATATGGTTAACCTCCTCACAACCACACTGAGCCTGACTTGCAGAAATGGCTCGGCTATAATTGATCCTACATTGAGGCAGCAGTTACTTACATGATCTGACTGGACAGCCACTTCAGAGGGCTAAAATTTTCCTGTTGGAATGTGCTGCAAACATGGAGTGTCGTTTAACTGTTTACTTATCTTAATTGTGGTTTTGCTTATTACGTAAGGGAGCCAATGCCGATCAACTGTTTTGGCAAGTTTTACTGTGTTGGCAAACGCTTGTTATATTGGCCAGCTAATAGTGAAACATCGGAATATAACTGCCATTACTTATATAAAATGGTTTTCGACGATAGTTTCACATATTACACTGAAGCGCGAAAGAAGCTGTCATAGGCATGCGTATTCAAATACAGAGATATGTAAACGTCAAGGTACGGCGATGCGATCGGCAACGCCTATATAAGACAACAAGTGTCTGCCGCAGTTGTTAGATCGGCTACTGCTGTTACAATGGCAGGTTATCAAGATTTAAGTGAGTTTGAACGTGGTGTTGTAGTCAGTGCACGAACGATGAGACGCAGCATCTCCGAGGTAGCGATGAAGTTGGGATTTTCCAGTACGAGCATTTCACGAGCGTACCGTGAATATCAGCAGTCCGGTAAAATATCAAATCTCCGATATCACCGCGCACGGAAAAATATTCTGCAAGAACGGGAATAACGACGACTGAAGAGAATCGATCAACGTGACAGAAGTGCAACCCTTTCGCAGGTTGCTGCGTATTTCAATGCTGGGCCATCAACATGCGCCAGCGTGCGAACCATTCAACGAAACATCTTCGATATGGGCTTTCGGAGCCGAAAGCCCAGTGATGTACCCTTGATGACTGACCGACACAAAGCTTTACGCCGCGCCTTGGCCCGTCAACACCGACATTGGACTGTTGATAACTGGAAATGTGTTGCCTGGTCAGACGGACCTCGTTTCAAATTGTATCGAGGGGATGGACATGTACGGGTATAGACACAACTTACGAATTCATGTCAGCAGGACACTGTTCAAGCTGTTGGAGGCTCTGTAATGGTGTGGATTGTGTGTAATAGGAGTGATATGGGACGCCTGATACGTCTAGATAGGACTCTGACAGGTGACACGTACACAGGCATCCTGTATGACCACCTGCATCCATTCATGTCCATTATGCATGACGACGGACTTGGGCAATTCCAGCAGGACAATGCGACACTCCAAATGTACAGGATTCCTGCAGAGTGGCTCCAGGAACACTCTTCTTAGTTTAAACACTTCCGCTGACCACCAAACTCCCAAGCCATGAACATTATTAAGCATATATGGGATGCCTTACAACGTGCTGTTCAGAACGGATCTCCACCCCCTCGTACTCTTACGGATTTACGGACAGCACTGCAGGATTCGTGGTGTCAGTTCCCTCCAGCACTACTCCAGACATTATTCGAGTCCATGCCACGTCATGCTGCGGCATTTCTACGTGCTCGCGGGAGCCCTACAATTTATCACTCAGGTGTACCAGTTTGTTTGCTCTTCAGTATTTTCTTTTTTCCTTTTTTAGAAAAGAAAGAAAAGGGAATGCATATCGCTGAATAGGGGCCCCGCATTTCGTAAGCGCTACAGGCCTCGCACTATCTTAAAAACGTTCAGTTATCGTCTTGTTTCCCCGAATAAAGAAACAGACGTTCTCCTTAGTGAACAGGACTATCGGAGAATAGGATGTGATGGCCAAATGTGGTTCATTCCACCGTAGGCGAAATACGTTTGAATTCCAGGCGTTGGAAAAAAAATTGTAAACTCCGGGAGAAATGCATGCTTAAAAATAAATCAGTTGGTAGCCTAGCCTGAAGACGGTGCTGTTGTGTTTGACCACGAACGGCAGCTGTGCAATGTCCTCAATACGTTGCAACTGTCAGTCCCTGTCAGAACAGTGTTCAGTGTAGTTACAAGTGCATTATATCGGAGCTAAGTGAATTAAAAAATGAGCAAATTGCTTGTGGCTATTCTTGTGATAGGTGTTTCCGTAACCAAGAATGCCGAAGTGTTTCGTATTTAGCCGGCCAGTGTGGCCACGCGGTTAAAGGCGCTTCAGTCTGGAACCGCGCGACCGCTACGGTCGCAGGTTCGAATCCTGCCTCGGGCATGGATGTGTGTGATGTCCTTAGGTTAGTTACGTTTAAGTAGTTCTAAGTTCTAGGGGACTGATGACCTCAGATGTTAAGTCCCATAGTGCTCAGAGCCATTTTTTTTGTTTTTGTTTCGTATTTCAAGATTTGTAGCGCATACTGGAAAAACGGGAAAAACAGACGCTAAGTCACTATGCGACCGAAACTGTCTGTTAAATGATCGTGACAGACGGTCACTGAAGAGGTTTTTGAAGAAAGATAAGACGATAACAGCTCCAGAAGTCACTGCAGAACTGAATGCCGCACTCACGAACCACGTTGACACCAAAACAACAAGGAGGGAGTTCCAGGAGCAGGGAATTACAGGACGGCCTGGAATTCCAGAACCACTCATCAATAATGCAAATGCCCGTCACAGGAAAACGTAGTGCCAATGCTACAACACCTGGACTATGGAGCAATAGACTTTCCACCTTCTGTCCGAGTTCACGTTCCAAGAGCGAAACATGGCGGGGCATCTGTGATGATATGGGCTGCCAGATCGTGGTAGTCCATGGGAGCCATTGTTATCCTGGAAGTCCGCGTGCCATGGTACTATGCTTGTACTCCAATGGTGATGCTGTGTTCCAAGACGACGGGGTCCCTATCCATACAACTCACGTAGTCCAGGACTGGTTTTGTGAGCACGAGGATGAACCATCGCATCTCCCCTTGCCACCACAGTCGCCACATCTTAATATTATTGAGCCTTTGTGGTCTACTTTGGAGAGAAGGGTGCTTGATCGCTTTCCACCTCCATGAAGTTTCCACTATTTTCCAGGAAGGGTGGTATAGAGTTAACTTTTTATGTTTACAGCACCAGTATTCATCCATTCCGAGACGAATGGAAGCTGTTTTGAATGCGGACGGGTTTGCTGTGCCGTATTAGGCGTGATAATGTATTGTGATTATGGCGTTTACATATTTTTGTCCAACCACTATACAACTTCTGAAATTAAATGAGTGGAAACCGTGGAGGTGGAGTCAGCGTTAGCCAGTGGCATGAACTGGTACAAGTAAAACGCGTTCAGAAATCCTGAACCTGCAATGTAATGATAGGTACAATAACATAAAACCACGACAGCTCTTCTTACGTTCTAATTAGTGTCCGCCCATCGTATTTCCTTTAAACGATTACTTACACCCAGGAGAACCGAATAATATACCCCAGAGATTCATCTACAACACTCTTACAAAGTTTTTTGATGATAGAAACTATTCTTTCACAAAACCGCCTCATAGTAGTATCGTAGACGTATTGGCGGTGTGTGCTCTACTATTGTCTTCCATGAAGAAAACGTAGGCGCCTTCAGTAGTTGTTAGTTACCTCAGAAAGGTTACAAAATATTATTTACGTACCTATCATTAATATTATTTGTTGGAAAAATGTCGGTCCAGTAATTTGTATTGCATCCACTGCAGACCACACTTCTGTTTTCATATCTGGCACAGGTTCTTGATATAAGTGATGAGTATTTTCAGAACTCCATTGAGGATTGTTCTGCTACTTAATATGTCGATCGTACACAGGTCTCTGTACTGATGCTACTGACACACCATTTTAGTGTGTTAAATGGTTCAACGATTTTCTCGGTCTTCTTTCGAAGGCCGCCCCTAATCAGTCCACTTAAAACCAAATACCATCTTCCACACTACCCGAGTAACGAGCAGCAGCGTCATACAGTGGTCATATTCTGCCTATGGAATATGGAATATTGTCTCCTGGAGAACACCGGAGACAGTGCGTGCTTCATACGCGAAACACCCTACATCTGCCTGACTTTGGACAAAACTTGTCGTGGCACTTCCTGAACATAGTGAAACTCTTTTGTAGATGGAGAAATGGTTCAAATGGCTCTGAGCACTATGGGACTTAACAGCTGACGTCGTCAGTCCCCTAGAACTTAGAACTACTTAAACCTAACTAACCTAAGGACATCATGTACATCCATGCCCGAGGCAGGATTCGAACCTGCGACCGTAGCGGTCGCGCGGTTCCAGACTGAATGTCAGATGGAGACTCAAGCTCGGAAGCTTTGGCTTTCGTGGGTATATACTCTATCAACTTGATTTTAGACGCTGTGTGTTAAATGGTCAGAGCTCAACTTGGCAGAGAAGTCCACCCTCGAGTGGCCAGCACGTCTGACTGGCATGCAGTGGGCCCAGGTTCTATTCCTGGCCGGGCTGAGTATTTTCTCTGCTCGTGGACTTGGTATTGTGTTGCCTTCGTGATCAGTGACATTCAAGTCGCCCAATGTGGCGTCACCTTAAAAGACTTGCAACTTGGCGGTCGAAGTTCACTAGGTAGTGGCTCCCGGCCATCCATGCTATACTATTGTTTCGTGGCAGAGTTTGGGGAATTCCTGTACGTACCTATGGTCTACAGATTTGCTATAATTTTTCTACTCAAAGGAAGAAATTAACGTTTTTCGGGCTGGTAATATTGAACTCGTTCTTATTGAATTAGTGTGTGTAGTGTCTCTGTTTGTATGTCTGTGAAGGAAACTATCTTGATCGGCGTCAACTACTCCCACAACATACCTAATTTCGTACAGGTAGATAAGTTAATGTCGTGGTTGAGATGCAGCTGCCGACTCCGACGGTTGCCTGTAAAAGTCTTGAAATATAAGAGAAAGAATGCCGGCAGCTTGGCCGAGCGGTTCTAGGCCGCTACGGTCGCAGATTCGAATCCTGCCTCGGGCATGGATGTGTGTGATGTCCTTAGGTTAGTTAGTTAGTTTTAAGTAGTTCTAATTTCAAGGGGACTGATGACCTCAGAAGTTAAGTCCCATAGTGCTCAGAGCCATTTGAACCATTTAAGAGAAAGAAAACTTCTATAGGATCTTCTCCCATTCGAACACTGCCTTTCACATTTGGTAATTCGATGACTGTCTGCGAGTAAAGTGAGTTTTTAGCAGATAAAACTTTCTCTATTCTTTTGACAGTGTTATTGAAGCAGATTCTACAGAAAACGTCGACCACCAAATGTTAGAAGTCCTATACATGCTTGTAGTACATAATAGTTCATCACAGAATCCTTTGATCAAAATTAAATACGCCCAGTTACCTTTGAAATGCTACAGACTGTATTATGAACGTTACGAAACTCTACATTAACATTACATATCTCCTGTGAATCTCAAATAACACAAATTATCCAATATGGCGGCTAACAATGATTGCTTCATTGCACACACTTCCTACACGTCCTCTTCTTATCCTGTCTCGTAACAAAATCAAGTCACATTCCGATTTTCTTACTTTTCATCGCTCGCCATGGAGCAACGCGGAGTCAAGGAGTAAACATTTCGCTCACGTATGCGAAGCGCGCTACCTCGCGATGTATCTTCACTTTAAACCAATAACAATAGAAAGGTCGTTGAACCGATTAGTCTCTTCCAGAAGCTAGTACGGAGCAAGAGATATTATAAAGATAGGTTAGTAGGACGTCTGTTGGAAAGCTTCCTTTATATCACTCACCTTAGAGCCAGCTGTAAGTCACCAGCGAGATGCAAAAACACTCTATCTACGGATTTCTTCTGCTTGGAATCCCACAGTCTTTGGTCGCTTAGCGAGTTCTTGTCTGTATGCTGTACCTTGGAGGCAATGCCCTACTGACCAGTCCTGTATCACCGCACTTGACGTCTGAGTTTAGCTAGGCCTATGTTGACTGAGAGACATGGCACACTGGTGTTTTCGCCAGCCGATGTTGTATTCACATAGCATGGATGCTGACAGCACCTTTCACGGTTCTGTTGCTCCAGATTCGAGGACTTACTTAATGTTTCTTTTCGATGGCCATTTCTGTGCTGCAACATGCAGTCATTTATAGTTAGAAAGTTGCTTGCTATCGTACTTTGGCGTAAAACTCTATTCGCATAATTTTCAACATCGTATATGTGATTTCTTTGAGACAAAAGTTAAACCTGTTGTTCAGAGCTATAGACTTTGTTCCATGTTCAAGGATCAATATCGGTCTTTCATTAGTTCATTCGCCGGCCGAAGTGGCCGAGCGATTCTAGGCGCTTCAATCTGGAACTGCGCGACCGCTACGGTCGCAGGTTCGAATCCTGCCTCGGGCATGGATGTGTGTGATGTCCTTAGGTTAGTTAGGTTTAAGTTGTTCTAAGTTCTAGGGGACTGATGACCTAGAAGTTAAGTCCCATAGTCCTCAGAGCCATTTGAACCATTAGTTCATTCATGAACATAGATAGTGGCTTACGTTACTACCCCACTTATTTAGAATTGCTATGGCTATTGGAAATTATATGGTGTTACTTGTGTTCTAACTTTGAGGTTTATGCTAACGGTGTTCCACGTCGTCCCACGGAAGACGCCTGTAATGAATTTCTCTTCAATTATTTCTGATCCCGTAGCCATTTAAAATTTATTAACGCAGCTCCAATGTGATCAGTCCCAATGTTATAGTCAGCGCCAATGTGATAGTTTAATATCAGTCCAAAGTAATAACTGACGCTAGCACACTTAAATGAAAACGTTGTAATATTGTTGCTTTAATTTGTTATGAAAGCGGTGCTGATAGACAATAAACGCGGTTTAAAAGCTGTGAGCTGTCTGGGGAAGTTAACCTTGCATTACTGAGCAACTGTTTCACCAGGTATCCAGTCTAGCTTACCAAATTCCCAACCAGACTAACATTAATTATAATCTTTTAATAGTCATACGACAACCGGTGGTATATATATAAAAAAGAGAATTTAAATAAAAAGAAATAAATCAGTTTATGCTTGGAAATTTATTTTAACATTGATCATTGAAATTTCAGCATATTAAACTTGATTCATAACTAAACTGGTGCCTTATTTAGGAT
Organism: Schistocerca cancellata; assembly: GCF_023864275.1. Lineage (NCBI taxonomy): Eukaryota > Metazoa > Arthropoda > Insecta > Orthoptera > Acrididae > Schistocerca > Schistocerca cancellata. The sequence continues at coordinate 773,446,214 of NC_064627.1, read as the reverse complement.
TGTGAAAATGTGAATTTGTAATCTTACAGAATACATCAAATATGGAGCCAAGATTGGGAGACTGCATACAACACTGCATTCATAAAATAACACACAAAGTACGTTGAAACATATGCAAGAGGAAATTAACCACAACCAACCGATTCAATTTTCACCCAAAGAAGTTACGTTCGTAGCGCAATCCTGTCCATCATGAAATTTCCACACACTGGTATACTAAATTCATACTAACTCTCTGTGAAATCTTCCCGAAAAGAATAGCTGAGGGCTACTTTGATACTTATACCACATGCTTCACGTGGTCAATTTGGTTTACACTAAGAGTGTAACTCCACAATAACTTTGATAATTAAAATAAATTAGATCGAAAAGCAATTTACAAAATAAAAATCTCGAACTGGTTAGTATCGTCTTAGTATTAACCTGATGGGTCAAACAATTGTATAAGCACGTGGTACTGGTCTCACAAAGTACACCCCACGTGGGTTGAACATAAAGAAAAGTTGCTATATTGAAAAATATTGTCAAGACGAGACGTTATAATCTCACGCACATTCGCATTTAAGATTGATGACCTTAGTTAGAGTTACTGATCAACATGTGGTTCAACTTTACTCACAAAGTAGTGACAAAGCAACTACTGGAAGATATTCTGAACTTCACACTCGAAATACACTGCGTTGCAATTTAAGATAACATTAGATATTTTAGAGCTAAACCTGAAATAAAGGTGATTAAATTTTCAGTTAGGCTGAACTTAGGAAATCCATTGTCCTACGGACTTAGCAGACACGCACTTGGCCGGAGATCTTACCACTACAGACGCTCGCCACAGACAGACTGCCATGGTCCCTTCCTGAGGGTGCCTCACAGATACAAACGGAAGTGACCAAGAGGCAGCTTCCTATACCAACATGACAAGCGATGGACAGGACCATACTAAGAATAGAAACCGCTCTGCTTTTAGAAAGTGTAGCTACCTGTTCCGATGTTGGTCCTACTGTTCTCTAGCAAACAGGCTTGTCTGCTACAATCCAGCATGCAACTAGAAACACATTTGCTCATTCATCCTCTCACACAGAAGGGAAGGGGGATGACAGTATCTTATCATATACAGTATATAAAAGAAAGCGGATGTAGGTTCCGTATGAGACTGTGTGACATGAATTAGATATAAACTGTGTTTCAAAGTGTAGTAGTGTGACAGATCGTTCTTGTTTATGTGTAAAAGTAACACGTTTCACTGCTCAGTCTCCTCCCAGATAGTCAGAAACACCACAGTAAATTTAGAAGAGGAATTTATGCCGTAAATGACAACAGATTTAAGAAACTAACATGAAAGGAATCCAACAGAGACCTTTCAACATTATATCTTCGGTTGAATCGTTTTTTAGAGAAGCAACCATGAACAGATTATATTTTTATTTCGTTGCATGCATTACACGTACTGATCCTGACTATGTTAAGAGTGACTGTGTCATTAACAATTTTTATTAGAAAGTGCGAGGCTATACAGCATGGGTGTTCATTGCCATTGGAGGATGGCATATGCTCTGAGGTTGTCTTTACAGGTTTGGTATTTTGGTTGTAATGAGGTATTAACTGAATAAATGTTCAAGGTCTCTATCTTCATCGTTGCATTATGAAAGTCCTTCTTATCTCCGAATATCACTTTAAAAATCAGATCGCCTTAATATGAACATGGATTAACATCTTATATAAATAGAGAATATTTTCAGCGTGTAAATTGTGACGTCATATAAACTAGATCTATATCTACATCTACATCTACATGATTACTCTGCAATTCACATTTAAGTGCTTGACAGAGGGTTCATCGAACCACAGTCATACTATCTCTCTACCATTCCACTCCCGAACAGCGCGGAGGAAAAACGAGCACCCAAACCTTTCTGTTTGAGCTCTGATTTCTCTTATTTTATTTTTATGACCATTCCTAGCTATGTAGGTTGGGATCAACAAAATATTTTAGCATTCGGAAGAGAAAGTTGGTGACTGAAATTTCGTAAATAGATCTCGCCGCGACGAAAAACGTCTAAGCTTTAATGACTTCCATCCCAACTCGCGTATCATATCTGCCACACTCTCTCCCCTATTATGTGATAATACAAAACGAGCTGCCCTTTTTTGCACCCTTTCGATGTCCTCCGTCAATCCCACCTGGTAAGGATCCCACACCGCGCAGCAATATTCTAACAGAGGACGAACGAGTGTAGTGTAAGCTGTCTCTTTAGTGGACTTGTTGCATCTTCTAAGTGTCCTGCCAATGAAACGCAACCTTTGGCTCGCCTTCCCCACAATATTATCTTTGTGGTCTTTCCATCTGAAGTTGTTCGTAATTTTAACGCCCAGGTACTTAATTGAACTGACAGCCTTGAGAATTGTACTATTTATCGAGTAATCGAATTCCAACGGATTTCTTTTGGAACTCATGTGGATCACCTCACACTTTTCGTTATTTAGCGTCAACTACCACCTGCCACGCCATACAGCAATCTTTTCTAAATCGCTTTGCAACTGATACTGGTCTTCGGATGACCTTACTAGACGGTAAATTACAGAATCATCTGCGAACAACCTAAGAGAACTGCTCAGATTGTCACACAGGTCATTTATATAGATCAGGAACAGCAAAGGTCCCAGGACGCTTCCCTGGGGAACACCTGATATCACTTCAGTTTTACTCGATGATTTGCCGTCTATTACTACGAACTGCGACCTTTACTCGATAATTGCCGTCTATTACTACGAACTGCGATCTTCCTGACAGGAAATCACGAATCCAATCGCACAGCTGAGACGATACCCCATAGGCCCGCAGCTTGATTAGAAGTCGCTTGTGAGGAACGGTGTCAAAAGCTTTCCGGAAATCTAGAAATACGGAATAAACTTGAGATCCCCTGTCGATAGTGGCCATTACTTCGTGCGAATACAGAGCTAGCTGGGTTGCACATGAACGATGTTTTCTGAAACCATGCTGATTACCTATCAATAGATCGTCCCTTCGAGGTGATTCATAATGTTTGAATACAGCATATGCTCCAAAACCCTACTGCAAACCGACGTCAATGATATAGGTCTGTAGTTCGATGAATTATTCCTACTACCCTTCTTAAACACTGGTGCGACCTGCGCAATTTTCCAAGCTGTAGGTACAGATCTATCGGTGAGCGAGCGGCTGTATATGATTGCTAAGTAGGGAGCTATTGTATCAGCGTAATCTGAAAGGAACCTAATCGGTATACAATCTGGACCTGAAGACTTGCCCGTATCAAGCGATTTGAGTTGCTTCGCAACCCCTAAGGTATCTACTTCTAAGAAACTCATGCTAGCAGCTGTTCGTGTTTCAAATTCTGGAATATTCCATTCGTCTTCCCTGGTGAAGGAATTTCGGAAAACTGCGTTCAGTAACTCCGCTTTAGGTCCCATACTCCGTGGGGCGTAGGGGACGATGCGGGAGAGCCGTACCGCTGTGCTAGGCAAGGTCCTAGTGGAGGTTGTTTGCCATTGCTTTCCTCCGACCGTAATGGGGATGAATGATGATGATGAAGACGACACAACAACACCCAGTCATCTCGAGGCAGGAAAAATCCCTGACCACGCCGGGATTTGAACCCGGGACCCCGTGCGTGGGAAGCGAGAACGCTACTGCAAGACTACGAGCTGCGGAGATCAACTAGATACTCAGACAAAATTTCGAAAGATGTAGGAGGCTTTCAACGGTAATCACGAAGTCTCGCGTCGCAATTGGTGACATTTCACGGGCTTTGTACTGTTCTCAACAACGAGCTTCGAGATTTTTTTAGCTGATTTCGAGATCTGCAACCAAAATGTGGTATCTTGTAATATAATTACCCGTAGAACTGAGGTTTCATTTACTCACGAGAGGGTATTTCTCCATGTGACTGCCTATCCAGAATGAACTCGATTGATTGTAGTGATCCGGAACGGTAAGACACGATTATTTACGGGATTAGCTTAGCGAAAACCGTCAGCCACTTGCGGTGAGCGTAGAGCTGGACTGGCATTGCGAAACTCGTGTCACAGCACAGCACGGCACTGCAGACCGCACCGCACCGCAGAGCAGTACGGGTGTGGGCGTGGCCGCGGCCGGTCACGTCTGCGGCGGCGCCACCGCGCAGCACACCTGTTCTGCGCTCCACTGTGCGACTACCGGCTGCGGCACAGGCAAACACAAATGCTGGAAATCCATAACACGAGTCAGACTCATGCCTCTCATCGTCACCAGCCATTTTATCTCCAGACCTTTTCACCTATTATAGTCTTCAGACATAAACGTCGATTCTACATTTTTCCTCATTTAATATACTCACCTTCTATCACGTTTTCATCTTGGTCTCTTCTTATTTCTTGCGAGAAATGAAAAATCCTTGGTCTACCGACAATCCATTCTCCTGACTACGAGTCCCATCCTCCTCCATTCCAGTTTGGTTGCAGCCATTATCAAATCTTCCAGTCCAAAATGTTCCCTCATTCAAATGTTTTTCATGTAATCACTGTATGAATCTCTCCATTATTTTCAGACAACCCTTACATTTAGAATAGTTTTTACATCTATAATCAATTAAATTTGAAAACTCTAATTAGTCCGCCCTAGGCACTCCATGCCATTGTTACATTTTGTGTCTTTCTTTTTCCGTTAATTCAGTCGTTATTTTCAATTGCTCAAAATATAAAAATCCGTCATCTGTTTCTGTGACTTCATCGGTAATTTCTACTATGATTTTTTCGATGTGGTAATTATACAAGGCCGGCCGCTGTGACAGAGCGGTTCTAGGCGCTTAAGTCCGGAACCGCGCTGCTGCTGCAGTCGCATGATCGAATCCTGCCTCGGGCACGGATGTGTGTGGTGTCCTTAGGTCAGTTAGGTTTAAGTAGTTTTAAGTCTAGCGGACTGATGTTCTCAAATGTTAAGTCCCATAGTGCATAGAGCCATCTGAACCATTTGAATTATACAGTGTGTAAAGGGGACGACCGTAGATTTTTTATTCGTGACTGATGATAGTGCACTGAACAACATTACATCAGTGCTTCATTCATTTGCAGACTAATAATTACAGCTGTTAGGAATACTATGTTTTTAGGTTGAGTAGCAACCTCAAGTACATGTGGCAAGAACATGCCAATAACGTGTATTTTCCTTTTGAGGAGCAGGTGAGGCGCTGAAGTGTGGTTTCGTAGATGCAAAACGGTTAGCCTATACTGACAGGCATAGTGGTGCACTTACGACCATGCATAAAACATAAGGTAGTAAATTATGGGTGACTTGTGGAAAGACTGTTCGACGCAGAGAAAAACAACCAACACACTGACGCGTGTACATATTAAGGTACCACGTATAAAAATATCTGTCCTTATAGCCGTTACACCTTTTATATTACAATGCCTGACAAAAAGTAAAGCACACAGATGACATGGTCAGGTGTCAATGTACCTTCGCACTCGTACACACCATCGTAGCAGATGCCGCATACTCGTGTGAGACAGCGCTATCAGCACCTGACAGATTTTGAAAGTGGCCTTATTGTGGGCATCCATTTGGATAGCTGGTCGAAGGAAAGTATTTCGGAAACTTTTTACTAGTGCGCATAACTTTTTCCTTTTCGCCGTTAAAAATTCAGAAAAAATCCACTAGCGATAATGAAAAAAGTTTTGGTGTTATGAAATCTTTTTACCCGACACCTCTTTCAGTTATGAATGACCCACTGCCTAGACGTAGTCTGATAGAAGGTGCATATATGGTTTTCAGAGCATTATAGTGCTAATTCATAGGGCAATCTCACGTGGGGCTGAACAAAACATTTACATTGCCTACTCAAATTACTGCGACCACTTGCTGCTTGTCAGAGGTAATGCCGTCTCCAAAATGAAAAGTACGATGATGGACTTTCCTGTAGCGGAATGGGAAATGGTTCAAATGGCTCTGAGCACTATGCGACTTAACATCTGACGTCATCAGTCCCCTAGAACTTAGAACTACTTAAACCTAACTAACCTAAGGACATCACACACATCCATGCCCGAGGCAGGATTCGAACCTGCGACCGTAGCAGTCGCGCGGAATGGGAGGATCGCTGTTTATAATAGACTAGAACAGTAACTGGTACTTCTTACATGGTGTTATTGGACTATTCTCATGAAGGTATGAAGGAAGATCAGAAGTAAGTTGGTTAGTTAATGTTCCATAGATGACTTTGACGATTATGTTTTAAGATTTACAGGATATGTATACATGATTGGTGTTAATGTTAATGAACACATTATCATTCTATTCGTACTCACACAAATACACTGGAAAACAAGTCTTTTTTTTTTCTTTGCCAGTTTCCAAGTAGAAATTCATCAATAGAATAGAAGGAGTAGTCCAGGAAAAATGATTTTAAATTAGATTTAAAACTTGCTACGCTACATTTCAGACATTTTATGTTGTTAGAAAATGATCAAAAATACATAAATGGCTTAGGAAATAGAGGTCATGCAACTTTAGTTCGAAGCTTACAAGCGAAGAGACTGTTGATAACGGCAACAAAACACGTAATATACAGTTTCTGGTGGAGAACTCTCATGGGAGTTTCACATATATAACAATGGACTCCACTATCATTTGCACTGAAACTCGAATCTTGTTTACCTTGTATATCTATTCTCTATTATGTCCCACCATAGATTTTTTTTACTAATGTCTGAGGGCCAAGACAGATTTTTGTGGTTGGTCAGTCAGTCAGTTACATCTTCCATTAGTCATCTGAACGATTCTTTTATCGAAATTATGTGGAACGAGTCAGTTTACAGGTATACATGAGACATGAGTAGCGTTAACATTAATGAAAATATTATTTTTAGTCCCAGTTAAGCCACTACATTTAAAAAATAGTTGTTTTCTTCAGGCTATCAATTTTGAAAGGGAGATTCGTCCATGGAATAAAAGGCATTGTCCAGGACAAATGATTTTTAGGTTAGACTTAAAACTTGCTTTGGTACCTGTCGGACATTTTACGTTATCGGGAAATGAACAAAAAAAATTTTTTTGTTGCACTTTGGGACTTAACATCTATGGTCATCAGTCCCCTAGAACTTAGAACTACTTAAACCTAACTAACCTAAGGACATCATACAACACCCAGTCATCACGAGGCAGAGAAAATCCCTGACCCCGCCGGGAATCGAATCCGGGCGCGGGAAGCGAGAACGCTACCGCACGACCATGAGCTGCGGACGCGCAGAAGTTAACAGCAACTTATAAACACACCACCGATTTTCACTTGTCGTAGACTTTTTCACGGAAGACTTGAAACGAATGAAAACTCCAAAAGCACGATATTTATAACAACACTATGTAGAAAATAAAACCGGAAATTATATGAGCACTGCTCTATTGTCGTAACAACGCATAACGCTGCGCCATTGGTGTTGTTTACTTTCGACCACGTCAGTGCATCCGCCTTCAACGGCTGCCAACTGCCAGCTGAATGTAACGTTCCATCGACGAAGAGATGTTACAGACAAAGCGAGGCTCAGATATGGGAAGGCTGGGGAAATAAATCAGCCGGATCCCTTTCAGATGAGTAGCTGTAGCGTCTGACTCAGTCGATTTAGGTAGATCACAGAAACTCTGGATGATCGGAGGAGGATTTGAACCATTGTCCTCCTGAATGCAAATCCAATGTGTTACGAATGCATCACCTAGCTCGTTGTGAGGTGAAGAAGAAATAGTCACGATATCGAGAAGGATATTGGTATTCCACAGCCCACTGTCAAATGTTCGCAGCTGGGCTCGCATTCTGGAGGACGACGGTTCAAACCCGTCGTCGGTCATCCTGATTTAGTTTTCCGTGATTTCCCTAGATCACTTCAGGCAAATGCCGGGATGGTTCCTTTGAAAGGACACGGCCGATTTCCTTCCCAATCCTCTAATCCGAGCTTGCGCTCCGTCTCTAATGACCTCGTTATCGACGGGACGTTAGACACTAATCTTCTCCTCCTCAAATGTTAGCACGTTGCTCGTTGCAGAGACGGACGTGCGCAGCTTAGACCGCGGAATATTTCCCACTTCGTTCGTTGGAGTGGTCCTTCAGGATCTTTTCTAATTATTACCCTCAAAAATGTTTGGAGTTCATGGATTTTCGGCGAGTGACGAGGTTGCATATGCCGTAACCGAAAAAATACACTGCTGGCCATTAAAACCTGATTGAGCTTAACGAACTCCGTATTAAGAACTAAAATCTTTCTTGAAGGTCTTCATACTATTTTTTTATCGAATTTGCCAATATATTCTCCTAAACAGAGCTCGATGTGCGTAGTACAGGCTTGTTAGGCCTATATAGGCACTTGGATCTTTGATGATTGCAGTCACATTGAGAGCTGCTGAAGCCTCGGAGACTTACAGTAGAAATCACATAGCGAACTTAACAGTCGAGGTTGTGAGCAGATGGGCAAATGGTTTTAATGGAGGCGAGACCAAAAACCAGGAGAATTTGTTGAGACCTTGATCATAGTCATCGAATCAATTTTGGACACTTCAAATCGTCTAGGACGCATTATCCTGCGTTCCAAATTTTCAAGCGTCTTCTGCGTTTTATTTTATGTGTTTTCCCAAGTGCTTCCGCTGCTACTTTCTGGTTGTTTGAGTATAATTTGTTTTTGTAGTAAGTGCACTTGGTATACTTCATTTGGTGATAATGTTTCATCGGTTGTTGGATTTTTCTCTTTTCACACAGATCATGTTTCGCAATTGATACATTTATATCGGTGTCCGAATCAGACCAATCAATATTTTCACATCTCTGAATTGAGATCGTAGTTTATCTTTTATTATAAGGTAGAATATGTTTGAGCTATAGCCATGTGTGCACCATCTAAAGTCGCAAATATACTTTTTTACGGTGTAGGTATTTGTAATCGTTAAATGATTCATGAAATCAAATAGTTTATTACCATTGTTATTGCACTGTCCCATTTCAAATGATTCCGGTAGTACTCGTATTGTCGGTGTAGCATTCACTCTTGCATTAAAATCACTACACATCATTAGATGGTTATTTCCATCGACTTTATCAATCTTTTGGGGCTCACTCAATAGAAGTTTTTGAATTTCTTGTTACTTTGAGGTTATCAAATTATGCATACTTACGGTACTCAGGTAAATTTCTACTCACTTTCGCTTTCGCAGACACAAGTTATAATGAGTTTGTAGTTACAAATTTTTCAACTTTTTGAGTGAAAAAATGACACGGAGTATCTCACTTTTCGTCCATAGTTTCTGTGCAACGCTATTACAAGCTATAAAATACTCAAACAGTTACCGTAAGTTTCTTTCTTGTTACTATAATGATCGAAATTACTAGTTCTTGCCTTCAGTATTTCCTGTATGTATGCTTAAATTCCTGTCTATTTCGCTAGTTACAAGTTTAATCTTAATTGCAGGTTCATATATATATATATATATATATATATATATATATATATATATATATATATATATATATATATATATATATATATATTGGACTTGCTTTTCTTGACGATCCGATTACAAATCACAGCCTACCAGCTCCTCTCTACTGTTTTAGAAACTGATCCTAGAAATATCTGCTATGTACATGGTACCTGCTGTAGGCTGCACGCAGTCTATTGCCAGACTCTAAACGTCAAACTGTTTTTACTGAAAACACTACAAGGTCCTCTACTTATGCCCATATCGAATGCCCTTTAAAATATGGCATAATATTACCATCAAATTGCGAACGAGCCTTTTCTTTATGGGTAACTGACGTATAGATAAGCAATCAAAATGGCCGTCTCGTTTCGTCCATGTCAAATGTTAGTGAATAGATAGCGTTATGAAATAAACCAATTTGAAACATCATTTTTAAGTGAAGAAGCTTAATATCTCCCTGATAGAACAATTGTACATTTAAAAATATCTGGAGCGAATAAGCGCACACATCTTTTTCCATATACTTCCTACTTCACACCCAGATAAAAAAATATTTCACTTTTCATTCACCAGATAAACATGAAACTTCAAATTGTTTCCTTTCGTAGAACGACACGGACAATTAACGCTGAGAGGCAACATCGCTTGATCAGGATATAAATATTCTTCTCGCAGACCTAGAGAAGCGCAAGGGGGCTGTTTGTAACAGTAATCGCCAGTAGCATGTCAATAAGTGCCTGCAGATGGACGGACGATAGATTATCAATAAAACAAGAGAAAGCTAAAACCGATATGAAGCGTTCGTTTTCACAAGCTCCCGTTCTTAGCACGGACTGTAAAGAGACTATTTTCTTTCAGTTTATCTCTCGGGGTCGCCTGCAACACACTAAGATTTTAAAAGAAATGGCATAATCTAATTTCCTTCATAACTATCTCAATTTTTTATTACCAACATTAGAAAAAGTTTCTTCGTAGTGTGTGGTTAGTTTTTTTTAACCTGGTACATATGCATCCCTGTAATTAATACAGAGACAAGTTTTACACATGCAGCTAACAGAAGAGACGCAAGGAAATAAGTATAACACATCTTTATTTGCATGTTATGGATACAGAATGAACGTGATTGCGAACTCAGCGATAAGTAGGGTTCAGAGTTGGACATGTGGGAGCCGTCAGATGAAATTTCACGCAATGACAGTCCTAGCGTACGGGTAGACAGGGGCAGCGTAAGCAGCCCTGGCGAAGGGAGCGGCGGCGTAGGTGGCATAGGCGGGTGCAGCGATGGCTGCCCTGGCGATGGGGGCGGCTGCGATGGCGGGGGCGGCGACGGCGGTTCTCACCACAGGGGCGGCGGCCACAGCAGGGGAGGCGATGGCAGCCCTGGCTACGGCGGGGGCGGCCACGGCCACAGGAGCGGGGGCGGCGACCGGCGGGTGGACTCCGCCCTCCTTGTGCACGACGGCGTTGAAGCCGTTGACGGGGTCTGCGGTGTAGTCGACGGTGCGCACGGAGCCGTCGGGCTCGACCAGGCTGTAGCTGCCCTGGACGACGTCTCCGTCGCGGCTCTCCTGGTGGGTCTTGGAGTCACCGGTCAGCGCGTCGGACACGCTGTAGCCGTAGCTTTACTGCGGGTGCGGGTCGTACTCGGCGGCGGCCACGGCTGCGGGGGCGGCGGCGGCTACCGGCACTGCGGCCGCCCTCACGGCGGGGGCGGCGACGGCCACAGGGGCAGCGCGGACGGCGGGGGCGGCGACGACCGCGGGGGCGGCGTAAGCGGGTGCAGCGTAAGCGCGGGCGGCGTAAGGGGCGTACACCGCGGGAGCGTCCAGGTAAATGGCGCGAGCCACAGCCACCACCGCCGCGAAGATGACCACCTGGATGTAAGAACGTACCAGAATTCGTTAAGCACTGTTACTCTTTATTTTTGTTCATTTTCGCAATTGTTTTGAAGTTAGTCAGTTTCTTTTTTTTTTTTTTTCATCATTTGTAATCGACTACTGCCTTCAGCTAACTAGAAAATTACTGAAAAATATTTTCGTTAAACTCCTCTATTCGACGATTATTATGAAAGAGGGCATATAACTAGCCCCAAATTTTTTTCTATGATGTTTGGTGCACAAGGAAGGGATTAGGTCTCTAGCCTTTTTCTTTCCATGTCTTGCGTCCATTATGTGTCAGGTTCTAAAATTTTAATGACCGGTGAACAATTTTGCCTGAGTCGTTAAACGTTCGACAAATAATTAGCAGTATCTACTAGCCGTTTTAGTGAATGAAGAAGTGGTTATAAAACTAGAACTCCTTGCAGGAGAAATGGGCTTCAATCATCGTAAAAACATTCTGATTTAATTTTTTCGTAATTTTGCGAAACCACATATGACTTTCGCCGGAAGCGTTCCATTAACATCGTTATTGCACTAAGTCGTACTTATTCCTTTCGTCGAGTAACTAGCCAATTAACGACCTCCATATCAATGGAGCATTAATCTCTAACCATTACTATACCTAACATATATAAAAAAGCACACAAATCGCACACAGTTATAACCAGTCCCGCCCCTCAGGCGCGAGCTTCATCAGGTCTACAAAAATTATAGTACTTAGCAATAACAGCAAAAACTTTTAATCATTAAATGGCAGCTAAGGCGTAGTAACAATAGTTGCCATGATGAGAAGAAGTCAGGAGGTTAAAACCACCATGCGGTATCGCAGCTAAATACACTCCTGGAAATGGAAAAAAGAACACATTGACACCGGTGTGTCAGACCCACCATACTTGCTCCGGACACTGCGAGAGGGCTGTACAAGCAATGATCACACGCACGGCACAGCGGACACACCAGGAACCGCGGTGTTGGCCGTCGAATGGCGCTAGTTGCGCAGCATTGTGCACCGCCGCCGTCAGTGTCAGCCAGTTTGCCGTGGCATACGGAACTCCATCGCAGTCTTTAACACTGGTAGCATGCCGCGACAGCGTGGACGTGAACCGTATGTGCAGTTGACGGACTTTAAGCAAGGGCGTATAGTGGGCATGCGGGAGGCCGGGTGGACGTACCGCCGAATTGCTCAACACGTGGGGCGTGAGGTCTCCACAGTACATCGATGTTGTCGCCAGTGGTCGGCGGAAGGTGCACGTGCCCGTCGACCTGGGACCGGACCGCAGCGACGCACGGATGCACGCCAAGACCGTAGGATCCTACGCAGTGCCGTAGGGGACCGCACCGCCACTTCCCAGCAAATTAGGGACACTGTTGCTCCTGGGGTATCGGCGAGGACCATTCGCAACCGTCTCCATGAAGCTGGGCTACGGTCCCGCACACCGTTAGGCCGTCTTCCGCTCACGCCCCAACATCGTGCAGCCCGCCTCCAGTGGTGTCGCGACAGGCGTGAATGGAGGGACGAATGGAGACGTGTCGTCTTCAGCGATGAGAGTCGCTTCTGCCTTGGTGCCAATGATGGTCGTATGCGTGTTTGGCGCCGTGCAGGTGAGCGCCACAATCAGGACTGCATACGACCGAGGCACACAGGGCCAACACCCGGCATCATGGTGTGGGAAGCGATCTCCTACACTGGCCGTACACCACTGGTTATCGTCGAGGGGACACTGAATAGTGCACGGTACATCCAAACCGTCATCGAACCCATCGTTCTACCATTCCTAGACCGGCAAGGGAACTTGCTGTTCCAACAGGACAATGCACGTCCGCATGTATCCCGTGCCACCCAACGTGCTCTAGAAGGTGTAAGTCAACTACCCTGGCCAGCAAGATCTCCGGATCTGTCCCCCATTGAGCATGTTTGGGACTGGATGAAGCGTCTGCACGTCTCACGCGGTCTGCACGTCCAGCACGAACGCTGGTCCAACTGAGGCGCCAGGTGGAAATGGCATGGCAAGCCGTTCCACAGGACTACATCCAGCATCTCTACGATCGTCTCCATGGGAGAATAGCAGCCTGCATTGCTGCGAAAGGTGGATATACACTGTACTAGTGCCGACATTGTGCATGCTCTGTTGCCTGTGTCTATGTGCCTGTGGTTCTGTCAGTGTGATCATGTGATGTATCTGACCCCAGGAATGTGTCAATAAAGTTTCCCCTTCCTGGGACAATGAATTCACGGTGTTCTTATTTCAATTTCCATGTTTACTGTAAGCTAACTGATCAGATACATGACCAGAGCAAAACGGTGTAAGTTATCACATTTGACGAGGAACGTAACACTCATATCGATATTTGCAAACCATGTACTAACATTATTTTCTGTTGCACCACATCGAAAGATCTGAAAAACCAGTTCAAATTGAAACCACTGTAATCATTTAATAAATTTTGCAAGTTTCTTTCTTTTTCCGTAAATATGTTCAATTCCTCTTTCCCATTTAAGAAAGAGCCTTTACCTGCTGTGTCGGTTACGCTCATGCTATTCTGAATTCGTCCTAGGGTGTGCTGGTTGCGTTTAAATACCTGCCTTGACGTACGTTCAGAATTTGTGTAACCATGTTATTCATAGCGTAAATACCCGTAAAAACTGTGTTCCAGCCTGAATAGTACTCTTACCCCTCTCCTCCTTTCCCCCAAATATGTTGCCACCGTGGCAAAAATCATAAGTTATTGCGTCGTAAACTGACTTTTAGCGATTAACTTCATCTGACAATGAGACTCGCGTCTGATACGCGAAACCGGTTAGAAAATCAAATTGCCTGCGACCTGTGACTGTTTTATCCGAATTTTATGATTGGTTAGTTGATTTGGGGAGGACTGGACCAAACAGCAACGTCATCAACCCCGTCGCATTAGGCTAGGACGGGGAATTAAGTCAGCCGTGCCCTTTCAAGGGAACCATTCCGGCAGTTTCCTGAAGCAATTTAGGGAACTCACGGAAAACGTAAATCAGGATGGTCGGACGCTGGTTTGAACCGTCGCCTTCCCGAATGCGAGTCCAGTGTGCTAACCACTGCGCCGCCTCGCTCAGTCGAGTATTATGTGTCGACGGAAATCCGTAAGTGCGTTTATTATGCTTTCATCCATCTCAGTAGCCACCCAGTCAGAGCGAAGAAACTACAGTTCAACTGTGGCTGTTACTGCTGGCGGGAGTTCATTATTTTTAGAGCATAAGACGACAGAAATCAATCTATCGCTCTAAACAAGGTGAAACTATCTTCCAAACATACAAACAAAGTATGTGGACACGGTTTTATTCTCAGAGGAGAAAAATATTGGTTTATAGTTATTTGTCGAGTACACTATTAAATTCTGCGCAACTTCCATTGAATGAAATGAACCACCATTGTGTACATGAAATTTCAGCTCTTTTGATCTTATAGGCACGTTAACTACGAGTGTAGGATAAACTGAAAGGGAAGAAAACTGAATGTAGAAAATTGCGAAAATTGTAGGCAAATCCATGGGTGCTTTTTGTTGACATGTTTCACTTCAGTTTCAATAACAGAAATGTTTCTTCTGTTTCTTGGCATAGAACAATGATTTAATAAAAGCTTTTTATCGTAGCAATAAGGATGTATCCTGACCATTGTCGAAAGCACAGAGGGTGGACAATAATATGTAAACTGAGAAAACGCCACACAGTACCGTGCCTAATACGGTGTAGGAAATCTGGTGGCATTCGAAACAGTATGCAGTCCTCTCGTAATGGGAAAATACTAGTCCTGTATGATTTTCAATGGAATCTTATACCATTCCCCCCAGTGACAACTTGAGGTAACGATGATGCAAGTGCATAGCGATGACGCACCCCTCCCTCCAAATTAGACCACAATGGCTTTATAATACTGACATCTGGCGACTGTGATAACCAGGGAAGAAGCGACATTTCATTCTCGCACTCACATAATAATTCCTGGACGACACGAACTGTGTGAACAGGGAGCCCGTAATCTTGGAACACAGCATCACCGTCGAGGAACTAAATAGTGCCATGCATTTCACCTCATTACACAAAATGTAGATATAATCCTTGGCAGTAATGCGACCTTGTAAAGTAAGCATGGGGCCCTTGAAATACCACTACCTGACTGTCCAAATAGTCACCGAACCCCCCCCCCCCCCTCTTCCAAAAAAGAAGGTTCAAATGTGTGTGAAATCTTATGGGACTTAACTGCTAAGGTCATCAGTCCCTAAGCTTACACACTACTTAACCTAAATTATCCTAAGGCCAAACACACATACCCATGCCCGAGGGAGGACTCGAACCTCCGCCGGGACCAGCCGCACAGTCCATGAGTGCAGCGCCTCAGACCGCTCGGCTAATCCCGCCGCCCCCCCGCCCCCCCGCCCCCCCGCCCCCCCCCCGCCCCCCCCGCCTCCCCCCCCCCCGTCCCTTTTTCACTCTACATATACAGACCCTGCCAGAAGTTGGAAACAGTGAGAAACAAGACTTATCCGATAAAATCATTTCCATTGATTGCTCCATGGGCCATGCTTTATGGCTTCGGCACCACGTTCCTGTTACGGGCGTTTATGTCGCTGATGAGTGGCTTTGGATTTTCCTACGTATGGAGCTTCCTTCGTGTTTTTTTGGCACTGACAGGATTCGCTAGTGCGACATCCAGTTCTGCAGCGACTTTCGCAATTGTCGTTCTCTACTTTTTCGTCATAACCAATCGTCACGATAACACAACACACACTCCGCGTTGTGACTTAGCGGATTATGTTTTTCTGTTTTCCCTGTATGCAATATAAATGGTTCAAATGGCTCTAGGCACTATGGGACTTAACATCGGACGTCATCAGTCCCCTAGACTTAGAACTACTTAAACCTAAGGACATCACACATATTCATGACCGAGGCAGGATTCGAACCTGCGACCGTAGCAGCCGCATGGTTTGGCTAGCATCTGTATTTATGTTCATTTGCGTTTCTTGTAGCATTTCCATATTTAGTTCACGGTAGAAAGTGTTTCTGCGGAATGGAAAACAGGTAACTTACCGTCCCTGTAGAAAGAAGCAATAGATGCATCTAACTGGGATACTACGGTATCCTATTCCCGACCTATGATATAATATTTAGGAAACAGTCCATTAATCTCGGTACAAAACTTTCTGCAACCAAGATCGTATAAATATTTCTTTGTTTTCGACAACCGGTTTCGATAGAGTTGCTGTCATCTTCTGGTATTCAAAATTTTTTGTTACAAAACGTGTTCATTGTGAGTTGGAGCTTCATGATAAGCCGTCATAATGGTGGGTAAAATGTAGCATATTATATAAAGGTTTGTTAGAAATAAAATATTTACTGCCAAGAAACACCTTGTGCGCTTGCTATGTCCGTATACGTAGCGCTCACAGATGATTATTAAATTCAAAAATCACAATATACAGCACATCTTTTTCCATTACTGGAAGACTTAACAATTATCTGTGGGCGCTACATATACGGACATGGCCATGTACTCAAATTGCTTTTTGTTTGTAAATATTTTATTCTGTCAAACCTTTATATAATGTGTTATTTTTTCCACTAATATGACAAACTGGCATGAGGTTCCAACTCATAATGAACATGTTTTGTACGAAAAAATTTCGAAGAGTAGAAAATAACAGCGAAGCCTGTCACAACCGGTTGTCGAAAATAAAGAAGTATTTATGCGATTTTGGCTATAGCCAGCTTTGTACCAAGTGAAACACAGCTCTTCTTCTCATTTCTCAGCATCAGAAAATTCAGTTCGTTTATCGATGGAAGAAACTGTGAAAGAATTATTTACTGATACTAGAGCATAGTAGTTGTGCCGACGAGAAGCCACGTGGAAATCATACTCCAGCTTTCCAGATTTCGACGTTTTCGTTGAATCTGCTTGTAAATTACACTTAACTAACTGCCAGTCAGAAAAAAATTTAGTGTTATACACTTTCGAATTACCTCTTAAGGCACTCATATGTAGCAGTATTTGCAGATCCGGAATATAATGTTACGAAAGCAGGGTAGGAAAAAGAAAAGCGAGAGAAGAATTTAGAATAAGTGCACCCACATCGTTTTCAATGTAAAACGGTGTTGACGTCTGTTCAAAGGATGAACTGTGCAAGCATTCTGCAGTTTTAGTATCGAATTTTTGCCTACTTATACTCTCGACATTTAGAAATATAACAATATCAAAACTTTCAGAGCATGTCAACAGTCCACTGCAGAAAGGATGCTATTTTAAGAAATGGAACTGTCCAGAAGGACTCATTAAATGTGCCTTATTTGATATCAGAGTGCACATTTTTCAAAGCAGGTAAACTATGGAAGGTAGGAGGTCTATCCAGAGAGTAAATTTCGTTTTCACGTAGCATAGGAAGTAGCGGGTGGAACGAAACACTTGCTATATTGATACACGCGAGCACTGGTACCCTTAGAGTTGCGATAGCATGAAAGTCATAATGCTTCTCATTTCTCTACAGTAGCCATTCAAAATGAGCGTTGCGATTGATAAACCAGCCAAATGTACAATTTGTTCTGTATACGATTTTAAATGGCAAAAAATTTCAAAGTCCCTGCCCTAGATGGGTCCAAACACTCTCCCAACGCTTTGAGCAAGACGAATGGCGGTTTTATACAGATTTCTAAGATTTCCCTAATAAATTTGCTACAGTTAGTGGAATAACTCATTTATTGGCTAATGGACTAAGAAATATTCGAGTATACAAAAGTATACAAAGGTATTGCACAGATGTGAAAGCACCCGCAGAAACGACATGAAGCTATGAGAGTTTAATTGCAAAATGAACTGACACTCAAGTTTCAATTCGTCAGTTAAACAAGTGATATACTGATAAAAGCTAAAAAAAATGAACAAAACTTTAACTATGTGTTTAGAAGTTCGTGCTATGAGCTACGGATGAATACCAACTCATATTCAAGCACGGAATTATGACAGTTATGAACAACGAAGATGAGTGCAGTCGGTAACTTACGTCTTATTTCCCAGGAAATCTTCACTAGTTAATGAGTAAGCTTTGAGACCTGATAACTTAATGCTAGTAGCCTTTCTTAAAACGTATCTGGAATGTGGCTTAGCAATCCATAAATTGCATTATTGTTGGATATTGTCTAATAAATACCGAAAACAGTTGTGAATAGACCGCGACAGAAATTCAAGAATCAGTGCTACGATGTTCTAAGAATATTATTTCCAACGAGAGAAACCATACAGCATAGTACAATGCACTTAGCTGAATGTTCAATGAAACATTCTACATAACAAAAAGAATTTGGTCAACGCGGGGAACAGTTCACAAGATTCTCTACGCTGATATGTCTCTTTTCTCAGAGTGTCTACGGCCGAAGTACTTGCCGGCGCCTGACGTAACGCAAAGAAAGAAAAAATTGTGCTCAGAGATGTATAGGAAATGGATCGAACTAGCAGGACTGCAACTAGTTCTAAAGTCACATTCACTGCATTTTCGAATAAATCCTACATTCGCTCATACTAATGCGAGAAAAATTCCGCGGTTAATCTCAACAAGCTGATTATCCAATCGTATCACACTTCATCCAATACTATTTGTAGAGCCACTGTGATTACAATACCTGCGCGCTTCGCAATGAGCAAACTAGAAGCTTAGAGTCACCACTTTTACTGGTAAATAAAGACACCGGTGCGTGTATGAGCCCGACGGGAGGCCCGCCTACCTTGTAAGCCATGTTGCTGCCGAGACGGTTACCGAACTCTGCCAGCCTACCTGGGTCGGCCGGCTTTTATAGCGCACGACTCGGCAACAGATGGCTGAGAAGGCTGCCCTCCGAAATTCTCCATCAGGCAGGCGTATGTCAACCTGCAGAAACGCCCTCTATGCAAAAGCAGTCGCACCAATATCGGGTCATCTGGTCTGCTGTCCTATCCCACTGCTGTGAGGCTTGACCTGAATTATAGGCACTAGATCTCTGATACGAGGACTGCTGATGAATTACATCGATAAAAAGGATTTATTGACAAATAGCACGGATTCGGAAGATGCCGTTCTTGTGAAACACATCTGACTCTTTATTGTCGCGAAGTAATGAGTGCTATCGACGGGAGATACCAATTTGATTCCATACTTTTCGACTTATACACACCCTTCCTTCCAAGTGACTTCTAATCAAATTACATATCTATGGAGTATCACCTCAGTTGTGGGACTGGGTTCGTGGGTTCCTGTCAGGAAGGTCACACTTCGTGGTAACTGATGGAAAGTCATCGAGTAAAGTCTCCAAGGAAGTGTTATAGCCGGTCAGTGTGGCCGAGCGGTTCTAGGCGCTACATCTGGAACTGCGCTACCGCTACGGTCGCAGGTTCGAATCCTGCCTCGGGCATGGATGTGTGTGATGTCCTTAGGTTAGTTAGGTTTAAGTAGTTCTAAGTTCTAGGGGACTGATGACCTCAGATGTTAAGTCCCATAGTGCTCAGAGCCTTTTGAACCATTTGAAGTGTTATAAGCCCTCTGCTCTTCCCGATCTACATAAACGACATATGAGACAATCCGAGCAGCCTTCTTAGATTGTTTGCAGATGATGCTGTCATTTACCGACTTGTAAAGTTATCAGATGATCAAAGCCAATTTGCCAAATGATCTAGACAAGACATCTCAATGGTGCGAAAAGTGGAAGTTGACCCTAAATAACGAAAAGTACGAGGTCTTCCACCTGAGTGCTAAAAGGAACGCGTTAAACTTCGGTTACACGACAAATCTGTCTAATCTAAAAGCCGTAAATTCAACTAAATGCCTAGGTATTACAATTACTATTAACTTAAATTGGAACGTTCACATAGACAATGTTGTGGAGAAAGCAAACCACAGACTACGATTTATGACAGAAGCGTTAGAAAGTGCAACAGGTCTACTAAGAAGGCTGCTTACACCAATGTCGTCGACCCTTTTCTGGTGTACTGTTGTGCGGTGTGGGACCAGCATCATCTACATCTAAATCTACATCTACATGGATACTCTGCAAATCACATTTAAGTGCCTGGCAGAGAGTTAATCGAACAACCTTCACAATTCTCTACTATTCCAATCTCGTATAGCGCGCGGAAAGAATGAACACCTATATATTTCCGTACGAGCTCTGATTTCCCTGATTTCATCGTGGTGATCGTTCCTCCCTATGCAGGTCGGTATCAACAAAATATTTTCGCATTCGGAGGAGAAAGTTGGTGATTGGAATTCTGTGAGAAGGTTCCGTCGCTACGAAAAACGCCTTTCTTTTAATGATGTCCATCCCAAATCCTGTATCATTTATGTGACACTCTCTCCCATATTTCCCGATAATACAAAACACAAGGCAACGTGCTGCCTTTCTTTTAACTTTTACGAAGTACTCCGGCAGTCCTATCTGGTAAGGATCCCACACTGCGCATCAGTATTCTAAAAGAGGACTGACACGCGTAGTGTAGGCAGTCTCCTTAGTAGGTCTGTTACATTTTCTAAGTGTCCTGCCAATAAAACGCAGTCTTTGGTTAGCCTTCTCCACAATATTTTCTATGCGATCCTTCCAATTTAAGTTGTTCGTAATTGTAATACCCAGGTATTTAGCTGAATTTACGGCTTTTAGATTAGACTGATTTATCGTGTAACCGAAGTTTAACGGGTTCCTTCTAGCACTCATGCGGGTGACCTCACACTTTTCGTTATTTAGGATCAACTGCCATTTTCGCGCCATTCAGATATCTTTTCTAAATCGTTTTGCAGTTTGTTTTGATCTTCTGATGACTTTATTAGTCGATAAACGACTGAGTCATCTGCAAACAACCGAAGACGGCTGCTCAGATTGTCTCCCAAATCGTTTATATAGATAAGGAACAGCAGAGGGCCTATAACACTATTTTGGGGGACGCCAGAAATCACTTCTGTTTTACTCGATGACTTTCCGTCAATTATTACGAACTGTGACCTCTCTGACAGGAAATCACAAATCCAGTCACACAACTGAGACAATATTCCATAAGCACACAATTTCACTACGAGCCGCTTCCGGAAATTCAGAAATACGTAATCGATCTGAAACCCCTTGTCAATAGCAGTCAACACTTCATGTGAATAAAGAGCCAGTTGTGTTTCACAGGAACGATGTTTTCTAAACCCATGTTGACTTTGTGTCAATAGACCGTTTTCTTCGAGGTAATTCATAATTTTCGAACACAATATATGTTCTAAAATCCTGCTGCAGATGGCATGGACGGAGGACATCGGAAAAGTTCAAAGGAAGAGCAGTTCGTTTTGAATTATCGAGAAATAGCGGAGAGAGTGACACGGATGTGATATGTGACCGTGGGTGCAATCATTAAAACGAAGGCGTTTTCTCATGCTGAAGGATCTTTTATTGAAATTTCAGTCACTAACTTTCTCCTCCGATTGCACCCACCTGCATAGAGGGAAATGATCATCATAACAATCCGAGCTCACACTGAAAGATTTAAGTGTTCGTTTTTCCAGCACGCCGTTCGAGAGTGGAACTGTAGAAAAATACCTTGAAAGTGGTTTGATGAGTCCTCTGTCAGGCGCTTAATTGTGGATTGCAGAGTAATCATGTAGATTTAGAAGTAAAGGACATTAGAAGACTCATAGCCCCACAAAGATGTAAATTCTAGATCATTATTTACACCGGCTGACAAAAAAAACTGAATAACCCAGAAGACATTGTAATGCTATTGTAAATATAATACTGCCATTAATCTGTATATTTAAATTTTTTTTTGTTCCATAATAATTCTGAAAAATTAAGAAAGTACTATAACGAGAGTAACCTTTTGTTAAGTGTAGTTCATCTATTTAAAATAACCTCTTTGACGTTGGTGGAATAGATGTATTAAAACATATTTCGTAAATAATTATGTAATATTTCAAGTACAACAGTAATTAATTATGTCAATTTTGTATGTATATGTTGACATGCAATTTTAGATGGTTCATACATTGGTTTTTTGTAAGCAGAAGTGTAAATTGATAAGGTGTAGGGATCATAGGTAGAACGGAACTCCGTTCTGTGGTTGAATGAAAAAGGTGGTGGGGCGCGCGAGTGAGAATTGGCGCGAAAGTGGCTTATATAGTCGGTAGCTGCCCTGCAAGTGGTGAACATGCATTACGTTGGTCAAGCACTAGAGGCCCCGAATTTACCTGTAAGACTGGGTTTTTGGCCTCGGACGTGTTCTACATGATTGGCGCAGTACGGCAATAAATTAATAGCTCAGAAATTTGCAATTTTATCGTCGCCACCAAGAGGAAGTCAGAGCTACGTACGTCAAGAGCCGTACCTGTGCAATGTTACTACGCAGCACCGCCTCACGCAACCTTCGACATCAGTAATAGGCAAAGTACTTTATTTAGAAGTGTCTCACAGTATGAACCATCCATCTTCAATCAGTGGAATATAAGTGTTAAGTGTACCTTTGTGTTTAACGGTGATTTTCCTATGTCATTTGCCTCAGTAGGGTCCTTACCTAAACGAATTTATTCGGAGTATACTGATGTTTATTGAAGCTCGAATAATAGTAAATTACTGGCAAGAGTACTGTTTTGGTAGTAAATTTTGAAAATCATTATTAAATACTAAAGTTTGCACGTATCAGTTTAAGGTCCACCGCTTTGCGTGCCCATGAGGATAAGTTTTCAATAGTAATTGTGAAAGTAAAGTAACATAATTGTTTAACTGCAGCAATCTTAACAGTAATTGTTCGTGTTGCTTCTCCATGTCAAAGGAAGCCAGACAAATATTGGTGTTAGTAAAACGTTAACAAATAACAGTCCTAAAGAAATGAAGTTTAGTCGTGTTAAATAATAGTTTTGGTCATATGAATGATAGCTATGAGTTTAATATTTTTTGTATCCTTGTTGAAACATATGTGTGTCTTCTTTAAATAATTACTGAAGTACAGTGATAAATTCCATAAGTAACAGAAAGTGGGATTAATAGCACTTACTGCCAAGTGACCGTAGTAAGTGAAAGTAGTTATTTATTCAGTGCCGAAAAATGACTTCATCTTTTTGTGTAGACACTGCCCGATTTGGGCTGGCGGCCGTTTTATTAAGCGAAACAGTTTATTGTTATAACAGGCTCTGTCTGATAAAAGGTTTCCAAAAGTAATTATTCTCACTTCTTTTCCCTCAAACTGTATGATTCGGAGAAAAATAGTTCGATACTTTACCATTGGGTTGAACACGGTTAAAATCTCTCTCCGAGAGTCGATGGTTTGGAGTGTTAGTGCTGCGTGATTTTGTGGTGGTGCTCCTGCCGCTACTTACTGCACAGTTCTGACGTCCCGAATCGCGGATCTTCTGTCTTTACAGTGGTAGAACTTAAACGTTCTGGTACCGTATTGACGAGAACGCGAAAGTACCGTTGCAACATGATCTTTGACAATGCAACTTTGTACACGTACACACCATCGGCAGATATGTAAATTATAAGAGTGCCTGCCCTATGTGATAATTCCATGAGTTGTGAATTTTTGCCTTCCGAGCAGTTTGTATCTGCCATTAGCGTGGTTTGTTTCACTTATAGAAACTGCTTGAGCCTGACCACCTCTGTGTTCGCTGAGCGCCATGTCCTGCTTTCCTGGAAAAGTAACGTACTTGTAGCCCCTAGGTATAACGATTGTGGTGATACATTTTCATTGTTTGGTTTTAATAGTACTTCTCCTTTTCAAATGATACCTGGCATTGTCAGCGTCTGTGCAGGCGGTGGGAGTGTGACCGCAGTCACAGGTGCTACTCGTTCTGTCATAAACTTTTATGACTAATATGTTCTTTTAATTATGTTTCAGATTCTAATCTGGCCAGATCTGTTAGTACACCAGGTGAAGAGCTGTGAAATTTTCTGTGTTGGCAACCTCGGTGTTGTAAGGCTAGATTCTTGGAGCCTCACTGGTTCGGTGTGCCATCTTACACTGGTATCTGATCATTACATTATTAGTAGAACCAGGATTTCAATTCGGAAGGGAAGTTCAAAATTGTTATTTAAAATGTACTTTGTGTTTGTTACTTGGTTATATTAATATACTTATTTCTGGTTTTCCCCAGTGTTTAAATTCTACTATTCTTTAAATTCTTAGTTCAGTCAGCTAACCGTAGAGTGCAAGCTGTTTTTGCACCTTATTCTGGATTGCCTGTTCAGGCAGCTATTTGCTAGAAGTGTGTTATCGTGCCAGTTGGCCTTCTGGTGTTCCTAGGAAGCTTCTTCTCGCATGAAACTTATTTTAGGCACTCCGTGCTGTTGCCTTATAGGTCACCTAATGTTTCTACAGTCTCTGCATACAATTCTTTCCTCACTGGTTCGTGTGGGCCTAAATCTTTTCAGACTTTGCAAATTTTTGTCTTTTAGCTTGGATCGCTTTTGGTAACAAGCCCTTTCTTTATCAAGTTTTCCTTAGTTACCTGGGTGCTTTTATGGCCCTTGTACTGCGTATATTTGTCAGCTCTCTGAAAGGATCATGTAAAATTTTGGCTTGTAATTTAAAACATTCTTTTGGCTTGGATATTTAAACTTGTTTAAACAATTCACCCATTACTAAATTTTTGATAGTCGTTGTTACAGTTGACCTTCAAAATTTGGTCTTTAATCTAAAGCCATTCTGTTAGCTTGGGATATTTAAATGTGTTTAAACATTTTAGCTCTCACTAAATTTGTGTTAGTCGTTGTTAGATTAACTCTCAGTTCTGTTAAAGGACCGTGTTAAATCTTAAGTCTGTAATTCAAAACATTGTGTGAGACTGGTATAATTCTGGTATGGTTGTTTAATAAGTTACGCCATTGTGCTCCTTTGAATTCAAAACATTCCACTCATTGTTTTAAGAACTGATGATTTCTAAACGATTATTTCATTGTGTTACACTATTGCAGTTTTGTTAAAAAAAATTTTAATAAATGTGAATCGCTTGGAAAATAATGAATGATATTGTAACAAATAAGACCTAGGTCACAAATATTAACTCAAAATTGACCTGGTTTCGACGCTACTATGAGCTCATAGTAGCGTCGAAACCAGGTCAATTTTGACTTAATATTTGTGACCGAGGGCTTATTTGTTACAATAAATTCTGTCACGGTCACTGAACCTTAGCAGCTATGTTCAAAGTTTTCATAATGAATCATGTCACAACCTGGGGCCTAGATCTTCCAAGCATTCCTCTTAACCTGGCTTGTGGGACCTCAGTTGGTAGCAGAGAGTGTTTTGGATCCACAGACTTCTGGGTTAAGGGCCCAGGACATATCCACGACTTTCCATTTAACGAAGGTATTAAAGTTATATTGATTTAGGTATGGAACAAACGTGACAATACGGTTGAGTGGACACAAGTGCAGAAACCCAAGGAATATGGCCGCAACATCAGACTCCCGTGGGGGAATGGAGTCACAACAAATTTATGTCAAACACAAGCAGTGTTGCAGAAACATCAATAACCTGCTTGCAAGCAGTAGCTGGAATTTGAAAAATGCTATTGAGAAATTTTGGAAAATGGGGGTAATGTTAGAACTACTTGGAAAAAAGAAGATTGCAACATCCAAACACACTCTGCAGAACTTCTGCCATTGATTTAGCCGACTTAAAGAAACTTGAAATAGGAAACTCAAGAGCGACAGACGAAGTGTTTATCAGTTTTTCATCGAGATGTCTGTTTGCACCTTCACATTGCTAGATTTGACAGTGTAGCCTGAAGACTTCTGTACATTTTTGGAGAAGGATCTGATTGAAAAATCAAGCCTACTGACTTTGGAATCTGCTGGTAGACTTAATTGGTGGGTTGAGCTCAGAGCATGTCAGAGTCTGCAGCAACTCGCTATTTCTGGAGATGGGAACTGTTTGTTGCATGCTGCATCTCTTGGAATGTTATCCAGGCAGGCTCAGGTAGGATGAAATGTCTTGTTACAGCCTCCTCTAACAACCCAGAATTTGTAGGTCTTATCTGGCAAACCAAGGGAAAAATAAGTGTCTTGTCACAACCTCCACTGACAGTCCAGAATTTGAAGAGCAACAATCATTGCAGTAGAATTGCCATAATGAGCAATATTCCATTGGCCCATCTTTCATAAGCTGTCAGATTTTGTGATACTCAACGTAGTGCCATAGTTAATTGCATGAAGCCATCCAGCATACTCTGTCCATTAAGTACTGTGTGTGCATGTTAATCAAGATTATCTCCCATGTGCATCCAGAATACATGAACCGAATTTACAAAGGAAATAGATAACTAGTTATGTACATCTTAATACGATAATGAATTGTCCAGAAAAACATGCAATTCCATCTGCATGTTCCTTATCCAAAATGCTTATGTGATATACATTCAGTAGAAATGGTTATCTCATAACGTTTAACGCTTGTCTGTAAAGTTCTGGTCTCGTTTCAATCAGTTGCTTAAACAAATAAATAGTTAATCATAATTCTGGCAGGAAATGTCCACGTTAAGTGTCCATCCCTGTTCTTAAAGCACATCTCTTAAATGAGAGGATTTGTATCCAGTTTTCTAGTTACATCCATGTATCTGTCTGGCAAGAATGCTGTAACCACATATACCACATTAGGAATAACTAATATCAATACCATACAGATAAGAACTAGAATCACTTCCTATGAATGTTAATGAAAACAGAAAAATACCACTGACAGAATTCACTGAACAGATGCAAATCCAAGCTTATGAGAATATCAAAGAAATACCTACACTTCAGTAAAGGAAGCGAAGTAGTACCTGCCATAGAACATCACAGTCTCCCTAACCACATAACACTTCAAGATTCAATAGACAAGATTACTTTAAATGGCAGTATATCATTACCAATGGCAAAGATCAATGGCAAAAATGACTTATTCTAAGTACAATATAACACCACAAATGCCTAAAACTGAAAGTCTCTCAGTTGCACTACACTCTACAAAATACTTGTCACGAGCCAGTATTCAGAACTGCAGAAAATACACAAAAATATGAAACTTCCTGGCAGATTAAAACTGTGTGCCCGACCGAGACTCGAACTCGGGACCTTTGCCTTTCGCGGGCAAGTGCTCTACCATCTGAGCTACCGAAGCACGACTCACGCCCGGTCTCACAGCTTCACTTCTGCCAGTATCTCGTCTCCTACCTTCCAAACTTTACAGAAGCTCTCCTGATAGAGCACTTGCCCGCGAAAGGCAAAGGTCCCGAGTTCGAGTCTCGATCGGGCACACAGTTTTAATCTGCCAGGAAGTTTCATATCAGCGCACATTCCGCTGCAGAGTGAAAAATCTCATTCTGGACACAAAAATATATTCCTGCACAAGCAAACTTTAGCTCTTCTTCAGAAAATTTGTCTGTATTGCTTGATTTTATGATAAACTGCATGAAAACTTACAAGACAACACTTTTCTGAAATATTTTACTTATATAAAGTCTCTGAACTGATAGTTTCACAAATACATTCCGAAAATCACTGCACCTTACAGTGGACGTGAATTTGGGTAATTAAATTTGTTGGCCTACGTTTGCGGAAGGAACGCTCGAAAGATCGTCTGTTCTGCAGCCTGTTACTATTAGTATAATGATGAAACTGTCAAAAATCAAATTTCATTTACCGTACTTGCTATGTGCAATGCAAGATGGTATCTTATCAATTTTCAAAAAATGCTTCTACAGCACACAACTTTGGATGTACACTGCGAGTATACAACACACTGATAAAGGTAAAGACTGAAGAATGAGGAAATAAACTTAACAACTGATAAATGAGAACAAAGACTCCAAGTGTAACTATGCTTCCTTAACAACAATACCCCTTTCATAAAGTTCTCACAACTGGACCAGTTAGCAAAAATCTATCTTAATAATTTTCCTATATACAATTACTTTCCTTGACACGTATTTCAATTATAAGGGCAAATCCATGCGCTTCACTAAAAAACTTTTACAGTAAACTTTAACCATACGCAATGCTCTAACAACATGAAACTACACAATATATATATATATATATATATATATATATATATATATATATATATATATATATATATATAAGCTGGATTATCTTAGAAAACTTCCCTTCTAACGTTCTTGCGTTCATATAATCTCAGTTCCATAAAATTTTTCCTCAGAGTAAATTAATACAAAATGCTTTTCAAATAACGCCGCCTCCATTACACGGCAGGTCAGCTTCTATCCTTCTCAAAGCAAGTACATAGCCAGATTGTCTAACACACACTAACTGCTACTCCGCCACAGTAAAACTAACCTCTCTGACCAAGATCTATGGCCCCAAGAACAGACTGACGAAGAATTTGGTTATATCGATACTACAGATGTTCAGTACATTTATAATATTCGCAATTTCATTCACGTTTATGGGCAAAATAACCTGAAAATTGATATGGCAAATAGGACAGTCTCCCTTCAACTTATACTGAGTCAAGGGGACGACTAAATCTAACGGTCCGTAAAAACAGCGAGATAACGACGTTGACGGTTCATGCAGAGAGTCTACAATTGTAGCAAATTATTTCCAGCCTCTGTTCGTAGTATTCGTCAACGGCTACGATGGAGATGGTTATCGATATCCAGGGAAAGGAGGCTTTCTTCAGCTTGGGTATGATGGGCTGGTCTTTCCCTGATCGTCCGAAATGGGTAGAGTGTGGGAATGCTAGGCTGATTACAAGAGCGAGTAATTTTTCTTGACGACCGAAGTTTTCCAGCACCTGGTGTAAATAACTTCTGAAGGTCTTGGCAGGGAGTAGAACATTTTAACGACGATCTATCAGCGGGAGTAGGAATTCACTAACGTTGGTCACAACTGAAACCTCTGAAGATCATAGCAGTTTTGTGAAACAGACTGTAGGTTGAGAAATCGGGAAAACGGCTGTACGAGTATGAGAAGTGCAACATGCGGGGAGATGCTGGCGTTTTGCTATTGTACTTCTGAACTGAGGAAGTGGTGACCCTTCATGATCAATCAAATTATTTCTTGCAGTTTCAAAACCTGTGAAAATTCGTGAATGCGTTCCCGCGCGCAGGCGCGAATTTCTGGATGAATCGTATCAGTTTTTTTATAGGATAGTGCTGCCGTTTAGGGAGTGAATTTACGCGCAGCAGACGGAGTTCTCAAACTATGTTGTGGAGCCAAACAGCAAGCTGAACGGAGCTGTTCAGTGAGCAAGATGCACTTTACTTGAATAAATCATATTCGTTCCCATAGCAATTTGATAGCAATGTTTTTGTGTGATTTTTCCCAATTGCTTTTAAATTGCATTTTACGGACTTTTTCGTGGAATTAACGAGCAGAAGTCGCTAAGACTCGTTGGAGTAGGTTTATGATCTGATAGCGATATATATACAGTATTCCATTCCAGTGGCCGGATTTCGGAATCTTCCTTAGAGCTGTTAGATAGATCTAGGGCTTCAACTATTGACGTTGGAGTATTGAGAAGTGTCATCCCTCTCGTGAGTCAAAGCGAGTTTGGCGATCATTGTTTAAATTGATTATAATGGTATAGTAGCACAGAGAATAAAATCCAAGTCCACCGATAATTTTTTCCGCTTAAAACTGCGGAGTAGTACATGGCGTAAGTTGTCCTGCGCGCTGCACATACTCGTACATAAGTGGTCAAAACTTAAGGACGGAAGTAACTTTCACTTGATGTCTCATATGAAGTGTAACACATCTCGATGAAACTTGTGCCACACATAGAAAGAACTGCTGCAGTATATTACAGAATGTAGCCAAAATAAATACGCAGTGAGACGAACAGAAATGCCACTTTTATTCAAAGACAATAACTACACTGGTCATTGCTGTTTATGATGGCCCCCTGAGACATGGTTCTTAATAAGGTGCGGATGGCAGTGTGTATTCTGGAATGTGCTCCCTTGTCGGACACAAGGTTGGTAAGGAGTTCTTATGGTAGGGCGTTGTGTTCCGTCGCCAGTGCGGTTGACAACTACTGGATGGTCCATGGTGCATGTGGACGTTCTGCTATACGTCTCCCCAACTTCTAGGTGGGATTTAAGTCCGGGGAACGATCAGACCTGACCATTCGCCAAATATCCTCTCGTCCTAAGAGCACCTCCACCTGCACAGTTCGATGTGGTCGCACATAACATGAAGTCAGGGCCAAATGCACCACTGAACAGACAATTGTGGGAAAGCAGTACAGTATCACAACAACGATGACCGACGAATGTACCGTGTTCATAGATTTGGAGATCAGTAGGTCCATGCTACATTATGCATCGCCGGCAGGAGTGGCCGAGCGGTTCTAGGCGCTACAGTCTGGAACCGCGCGACCGCTACGGTCGGAGGTTTGAATCCTGCCTCGGGCATGGATGTGTCTGATCTCCTTAGGTTAGTTAGGTGTAAGTAGTTCTAAGTACTAGGGGACTGATGACCTCAGAAGTTAAGTCCCATAGTGCTCTGAGCCATTTGAACCATTATGCATTCCCACACCATTTCATCTGAACGGTGAAAGCGCTCATGTTCGAAAATGATTCTGGACACATTACGTGTTGCCACCTCTCTCCATACGAGGGTACTTCGAGAATCGCTACTCAGACAATCTGCTCTCATCCGAGAAGAACACGCGACGCTACTCCTCATTGGTTCAGAGCCTGTGACGTTGGCACCATTTGCAAACGGTGCCACTAATGTGCGGCTGTCAACGGGACACAACGCATTGGTCGCCGGGAAAAGAAACCATACCCAAAAAAAAATGTTCAAATGTGTGTGAAATCTTATGGGACTTAACTGCTAAGGTCATCAGTCCCTAAGCTTACACACTACTTAACCTAAATTATCCTAAGGACAAAGACGCACACCCATGCCCGAGGGAGGACTCGAACCGCCGCCGGGACCAGCCGCACAGTCCATGACTGTAGCGCCTTAGACGGCTCAGCTAATCACGAGCGTCTATTCCATACCCATGCAGCTGCTTGTCACTCTGGAGCGTGGGACTGCATGTCTTGCAATCTTGTTAAATATGGTTACAATTGCACCCTCTGTTTGACGTATATTACGTCTTGCCTGTTGCACAATGTTGTCGTCGTATGCCAGTGTACTTGACTGTGGTCGACCACATCTCGGGTAGCAGTGCCCGTCGTTCTTAACGCCTCCCATGAATGTGGAAAAATGCTGTGAGCAATACCAAAGTCCTAGGCTAACCTTCGTCCTTCTTCCAGTTACCCGCTGCTGTTTCCCCGTGTGAAGTCATCCAAATGTTGTCTCCGGGCCATGTTGTAACGAAGAACACCAACGCAGTGCATCGAAACTTCTCACTGATTGACACATGCTGTCTTTTCCGACTTCTTCATCTGCCTCGCTTTGCGCCATTTGGCGCTATAGCCACCATAACGTCATGCCACGTGACGTCCAGCTTTCTGTGCACGACTGGGAGACCTCTGGCAACATTCTCTCGCGCTTTCAGTCATTTTTACCGAATAGTTGATATGTTATGATACTTTATCTATTAAATACTTAAATCTTCCAGAGCAGTGTAGCTATGAGTGTGTAGATTCTGGATGCCGTTGCGTATAGGTATTCGCGTGACGTCACAGAAGCTCCGAGGAAA
The DNA here is from genome assembly GCF_023864275.1 of Schistocerca cancellata. NCBI lineage: Eukaryota > Metazoa > Arthropoda > Insecta > Orthoptera > Acrididae > Schistocerca > Schistocerca cancellata. The sequence continues at coordinate 773,414,238 of NC_064627.1, read as the reverse complement.
AATGAACAGAACTTTCACAGTCTCATTACTTTTTCGAGACACTTTCCATATTGACACTCATATGATATAACATTCAGTGTCGTGTATTCTCGCCAGTGGAAATGACGGTTCATTCCATTTGTAAATTGTAAAATGTATGCTGCTGCTGTAATTGCATCGGATTTTTTATTGTGCAATAGCTTTAGTGTTACGAGTAAATGCTGATAGTGCCCGCCCGGTTGGCCGTGCGGTCTAACGCACGGCTTTCCGGGCGGGAAGGAGCGCCTGGTCCCCGGCACGAATCCGCCCGGCGGACTTGTGTCGAGGTCCGCTGAACCGGCCAGTCTGTGGATGATTTTTAGGCGGTTTTCCATATGCCTCAGCGAATGCGAGCTGGTTCCCCTTATTCCGCCTCAGTTACACTATGTCGGTGATTTCTGCGTAAACAAGTTCTCCACGTGCGCGTACACCACCATTACTCTACCACGCAAACATAGGGTTACACTCATCTGGTGTCAGACGCTCCTTGGGGTGGGGGGGGGGGGGGGGTCCACCGGGGGTCGAGCCGCACAATAACCGTGGGTTCGGTGTGGGGCGGCGGAGAGGTGAAGTGGACTGCGGTAGTCATCGTGGGGTTGTGGACCACTGCGGTTGCGGTGGGGACGGAGCCTCTCCGTCGTTTCTAGGCCAACGGTTAACATACAATACACTACAATACAAATACTGACAGTAAGGGATAGTTCTATTCCGGATTAGGTACCAAGCATAGTTGGACTATAAAATATTGACCAATATACCTACTGTAAAAGACGAGATACAAATTTTAAACGTTTTATGGTAGGTAACACAACCATTATATTCGGCTGCTATAGCATGGTACTGAAGAATTGTTTCCAGTCTCCACCGTTGCCACATCGTTTACATAAACACATTGCTGACCTTCCTAAAATAGAGTGGTTTCACATTTGACAAAGGGTATTGACGTTTTAAACTTGATACCTTGCAGAGCAGTGTAGCTATGAGTATGTAGATTCTGGATGCCGTTGCGTATAGGTATTCGCGTGACGCCACAGAAGCTCCGAGGAAATGCAATCCGAAAACAAAGGAAGTAGGTTACAGTACGCTTGTTCGCCCACTGCTTGAATACTGCTCAGCAGTATGGGATCCGTACCAGATAGGGTTGATAGAACAAATAGAGAAGATCCAATGGAGAGCAGCGCGCTTCGTTACAGGATCATTTAGTAATCGCGAAAGAGTTACGGAGATGATAGATAAACTCCGGTGGTAGATTCTGCAGGAGAGACGCTCAGTAGCTCGGTACGGGCTTTTGTTGAAGTTTCGAGAACATACCTTCACCGAGGAGTCAAGCAGTATATTGCTCCCTCCTACGTATATCTCGCGAAGAGACCATGAGGATAAAATCAGAGAAATTAGACCCCACACAGAGGCTTACCGACAATCCTTCTTTCCACGAACGATACGAGACTGGAATAGAAGGGAGAACCGATAGAGGTACTCAAGGTACCATCCGCCACACACCGTCAGGTGGCTTGCGGAGTATGGATGTAGATGTAGATGTAGATGTAGATACCTCTTCGCATTGTGTGGTATAATATATACTCTGGCCATTATTATGAATATAAAACAGACGTAGGCTGATCACTGGTAAATGGGTATGTGAACAGGGCTGAGGACAATTACCAATGCAGTACACAAGTAAAATATGAGTCAACGCCTTTATTTACACGACATAAATACAGAGATGACCAGCGGGTTTCCACAGAAGCAGCTACAATACGTGACTGATAGCCATGAAATGATTTAGCGGAGGTAAGTTCTAGGATAGGGGTAGATAGGAGCAGCGTATGCAGCCCTGGCGAAGGGGGCGGCGGCGTAAGTGGCGTAGGCGGGTGCTGCGATCGCTGCCCTGGCGATGGGGGCTGCTGCGATGGCTGGGGCGGCGACGGCGGTCCTAACCACAGGGGCGGCTGCCACGGCTGGGGCGGCGATGGTAGCCCTGGCTACTGCGGGGGCGGCCACGGCGACGGGAGCGGGCGCGGGGGCGGCGACTGGCGGGTGGACTCCGCCCTCCTTGTGCACGACTGCGTTGAAGCCGTTGACGGGGTCTGCGGTGTAGTCGACGGTGCGCACGGAGCCGTCGGGCTCGACCAGGCTGTAGCTGCCCTGGACGACGTCTCCGTCGCGGCTCTCCTGGTGGGTCTTGGAGTCGCCGGTTAGCGCGTCGGACACGCTGTAGCCGTAGCTGTACTGAGGGTGCGGATCGTACTCGGCGGCGGCCACGGCTGCGGGGGCGGCGGCGGCTACCGGCACAGCGGCGGCCCTCACGGCGGGGGCGGCGATGGCCACAGGGGCAGCGCGGACGGCGGGGGCGGCGACGACAGCGGGGGCGGCGGCGTAAGCGGGGGCGGCATAGGTGCGGGCGGCGTACGGGGCGTACACCGCGGGAGCGTCCAGGTAGATGGCGCGAGCCACAGCCACCACCGCCGCGAAGATGACCACCTGCACAGTAATTTGTCACTTGGTGTATGCTACTTAATCCGTGTGTAGAGAACATTGCTGTTTATCCTAAGTGATATCATACATCCATTGTATTGTAGTGAAGCAAGATCTTCACATTTTCTTACAAATCGTGATTGAAGTCTAAAATTATTGTTTTTAGTAAGTGTGAAAGGGGGAAAAGTGGATCCCACCTGAAGAACGACAGGTGTAGTTCTACAAATCCCTGAAGCAGCAGGCCCTCCCATATGTTCATAAATTGTTAAAAAACTACATACCAGCAAGTGTCCCTGTTATACTTCACATAGGCCAACCTATGAAGAAAGTAGTTGGCTATGGCTGTTATGATACAATATCTATGTTTATGTTTGAGACATGGAGATATACCATTATTGAACATATGTGCCAGCTCCAGAGAGTTTCGCCACATCCATCAACAGTAGGATGCACCCAGTAGCCACCCATTAAGAATACTGCTTCATGTCGCATAGTTCTCTCTCAGTCAAAGCAATGGGTCTACATGTACTGTTAAGGTAGGCGTTTATTATAACAGCTGTAATCCGCTCACGTACTATTTATCGATTTACGTTTGGTTATTTCTTACTACAGTGAGGCTGGTTAGAAAGTTAGGCATCGGATAGTCATAAGTAGCCAGTTTTTGAGGGCGAACTTACTCCTAACATGCGCCGGTAACTGAAGTTCTGACAGAGAACCTACAGCACATACTCTATATATTCTTCCACATTGTTCTATGATTCATTCGCTTCCAAATTGTTGTAATAATAATGAAGAGGTTGTAATATGCTAACACTTTTGTATGACACAGTTAATTTATTCCAATTTAAATTCGAGTATCAAAGCCCTACTTTTTCTGATCGCACTCACACTACAATTACAGCCACATCAATCACAAGCTTATATGAGCTTACCATCGTTGCTTCATTACTGTACGATCGCCCGACACGAAACTAATTCTGAGCTTCAAAATTCTCAAACTGATAACACACATACGTGTCCTACTCGCTTGATGGCTCTGATACGATTGACTATAATCTTTCCTTAACGTACTTAACTTTTCTACGCGATCACGGGAAGCGCAGGCACTTGGGATCCACCCTGCAAGTATGTTCCGGCTCGACTAACTCACTCCTTCGCGCCAAACGATCTCCAAAAGTCTATTTGACCTCCTAGAACCATGGGGCAGCGACACTGCTGCGGTATAGCAAAGTAACGTAAGGGTAGATTCGATCCTTCAACTATAGGATCAATATTTCTACCCCTTACGCAGGTTGGACGGTTCAATATTAACGGGCACACTAAGCGACGCCCCATCCTTGTGCGCATCAGAGGTAGTTTTTTAATTGAACCTGTAGTGCGGTCTGAAACGGTCGTTAGTATGACAATATTGTACATGAGTTTGAAAATTCTTTGCAAATTTTACGTCCTCCACTATGTTGTTTTAGTCGCAGTCTTCTTGATTGTAAAAGAGAAACAGTGGGTTACAAATCACTGGCAATATCAAGAAATCATTCAGAGACCCAAATGTTGAAAGATGTGGTTGTTTAAAATAGCTTATACCATACTAAGGCGAGAGCATGAACGAACGGAGCGGTAGAGAATCAATTATATGGAGATAGGTAAGGAATCTAGTATGTAAAGGTAGACTTACTGTGTGCGAGAGAAGTCTAGATTCTAAGAAATCATCGCTCAGTAACGTGGAAGATAGTAGAGCTGATGCAATTCACAGACTATATCTCACCTGTCCAAGAGAGGCAGTGGAACAGATTGCGATTTACAGGTAAATATATAATGAAGACTGTAATATCCTTGAACTTCAAATACAAATGACCATACAGTTTGAATACTGACTCACACAGACATAGGCATAATTGCATAATGTAAAGCAACACCGAATACGGATCCTTTTCGATACAATAGCTTACGAGCACCAGAGAACTATCTAAGTTGTTTTCTCTAGTTTTCACTTCCAAACATGCAAGGACTAAAAATTCGAAAATATTTGATTTGACTCTAGCGGCACTAGTGATGGAAAATGAAGCACTAATATGTCATTTGAGTTTCCATGAATAATCACCTAAGTGTTGGCGCATGGACACTAATATAGCCGGCTCAAGCACGTTAGACGGTTACGGACACGTATTGATGCTAGTGGATGCCAACCGCATGATTAAAAATTAACAGTCACTGTAAACAGTAAGAAGTACCGCCGCTGCTTCCTCAGTTTGGTGTATCACACAACACTTAAGTTTTCCAACCACAGAAGATGGATTTGCAGAACCACTGATGCACTGGCCTACCTTGCAAGCCATGTCGTTGTCCGGATCCTCGACGAACTCTGCTGCTGTGTCCTCGCCGGCTGGCTTTTATAGCGCGCACCGCTCGAACAGATGGCCGAGTAGCCTGCTCCCTTAAATTCTCCATCAGGCACCTGCCACGGTACACAGCCGCCTGTGCCATAACTTCAGAGGACGACCAGCTAGCGCGCCTTATGGTCGTAAACGCCCATTGTGGTTGCAATAATCACTTCAGCATCTGCAGGCTTCGATGCAGCTACAGCAGTGGAAACCAGCTTAAAGGGAGGATTCCAACAAAAAAAGTTAACAATGTCTGAAAAAGACGTATCTATTTATTATGAAAGTAGTAGATAGATATAAGACATATACAATCATGATGTATTTACATAGATTCTTTCATATCACGAGTAACAAAATAAGGAGTTCGCATTTCCTGGATGGATTTCCATCCATAAACACATCGACTGTCCTGCTGTGTTTCTGCATCATTAGTAAGTACTTTTTCCAATCTCCGTGTTTCCTAATTACATCAAACGTTCTTTTCGGCATTGGTTGTTGTTGCGGTCTTCAGTCCTGAGACTGGTTTAAAGCAGCTCTCCATGCTACTTTATCCTGTGCAAGCTGCTTCATCTCCCAGTACCTACTGCAGCCTACATCCTTCTGAATCTGCTTAGTGTATTCATCTCTTGATCTCCTCTACGATTTTTACCTTCCACGTTGCCCTCCAATACTAAATTCGTGATCCCTTGATGCCTCAGAACATGTCCTACCAACCGATCCCTTCTTCTAGTCAAGTTGTGCCACAAACTCCTCTTCTCCCCAATTCTATTCAATAACTCCTCATTAGTTATGTGATCTACCCATCTAATCTTCAGCATTCTTCTAAAGCACCACATTTCTAAAGCTTCTACTGTCTTCTTGTCCAAACTATTTATCGTCCATGTTTCACTTTCATACATGGTTACACTCCATAGAAATACTTTTAGAAAAGACTTCCTGATACTTAAATCTATACTCGATGTTAACAAATTTCTCTTCTTCAGAAACGCTTTCCTTGCCATTGCCATCTACATTTTATATCCTCTCTACTTCGACCATCATCGGTTATTTTGCTCCCCAAATAGCAGAACTCCTTTACTACTTTAAGTGTCTCATTTCCTAATCTAATTTCCTCAGCGTCACCCAACTTAATTAGACTACATTCCATTATCCCGTTTTGCTTGTGTTGATGTTCATCTTATATCCTCCTTTCAAGACACTGTCCATTCCGTTCAACTGCTCTTCCAAGTCCTTTGCTGTCTCTGACCGAATTACAATGTCGTCATACAGTTCATTTTGTTAAGGTTTGTAATTCTTGCAGGGAAACTGTTGCCCACTCTTCTTGTATCGCTCTTTCCAGCTCACATACAGCCTCAGATTACCTTCCATTGTAATAAACACGCCTTGGAAGTATTCCCCAAAAGTTTTCTCAGTGTATCAAATCCGGGCGACGTGCAGTCAAGGGAAATACATGTATATCTTTATCTTCAAACCACTTTTTGGTCGAATCAGAGACATGTACAGATGCATTTTCTTGTTGAAACATTTAGCTTTCGTTCCCTAGATCCTAGTTCTGTATCTAGCACCTCAATGTAAATGTTAAGAGTTCATTCGAGTGTTCAGCCAAACAATGGGTGATTTATCTTTAGTGCAGAAGACTGCCAAAATCATAACTATTCCACCACCAAAATTTCTACTTATTCTTACCTGCTGTTCTGTACTTGGATTCATGCCAACGCTACTGAAATCTACACAGCCCATCTAAATTAAGCTTCTTCTCATCACTGATGATCATTTTATCCCATTCTGAAGTCGATGACATATGTTTTTCAGCAAAATCCAGTCTAGTCTGTTTGTGTTTGGGTGTTACGGCAGATATTTGTCATGTGAAAAAATTTGTCGTACATGCCTGGCAATTACTGGCAACTGTAAATCATCAATAAATCGAGAAGAACAAGTTGAGAAGAATAACGGTTTGTGGCCCTTGTTTTGCCCAAAAGTAACCATTTCCATGCGTCAGATGATTTTCTACTTTGCCCGTATTTTTCGTTCAGCCCAATCTAACGAAATTATCAATCACTGTACTTGAATGGTTCAATTCTTTGCGATTTGACTGTCAGATTGTTGCATTTCGTCGTAAGCTCCAATTTTTTATTTATATTCAGATGACGACCGTTATCCGCGTGACATTGTCACAGTCGTGGTTTATGTACACAACACGCACTATCACTAATTATTCGTTTCCTATCCGAAGTGAAGGCACGTACGCACACAGTAACACCGCACACAGACGACTGCCTTTATATCGCCTCCCTCCCTCTGCCACGTCCGCAGCTCATGGTCGTGCGGTAGCGTTCTCGCTTCTCGCTTCCCGCGCCCGGGTTCCCAGGTTCGATTCCCGGCGGGGTCAGGGATTTTCTCTGCCTCGTAATGACTGGGTGTTGTGTGATGTCCTTAGGTTAGTTAGGTTTAAGTAGTTCTAAGTCTAGGGGACTAATGACCTCAGATGTTAAGTCCCATAGTGCTTAGAGCCATTTGAACAACGTTAACTTTTTTACAAATACCCATGTCTTTATACTGTACAGTGAAACACTTCCCGTTATTTTTTGATAACACCCTTACATGACTTCTGCCTCAGACAGTCGAGTAATGCGTGTTGTTCATTTAGTTAAATCTGTTAGCCATACCTGTACCTTAAAATTTAGTGGAATCGGATTCTCCCATAGTTCATAGCGCCAATGCATGTGTTAAATTTGTCTGAAATTTAGTGCTATGTGCTTTTCTTTAAAGAAATCGATATGGAGTTCATTTGCAAAAAGCAATAAAGAATTGCTTAAAGGCGTTATTTATTTTTTCTTCTGTTACTGTATATACACAGGGTGTCCCAGAAGGAATGCTCCACGTACAGGTATATGACAGGAACGATTATTCTAAGAAAAAGTCTGGTAACTATGGGCTCTAAAATGCATACCTTAAGAGCTCCTAGAACTTCTTTGTCGTCGATACCGTGAAACAAATCTCTTCTACTGCAAGGTCTTTGATTTCCACAGCATGGATCAAATCAGGAAAAAAGTATGTACTGAACATATAATCCGTACCATAAGAACTATGAACGCTTGTTGAGTAGAATAGACGTGCTTAACAGCAGCGAAGAGGAACAAGTGCTCATAGATCTTAGGGTATGCATTTTAAAGCCCACGTTTACTAGAACTTTCTCTTCGAATTACCGTGGCTGTCATGTCCCTAAATACTGACCTTTCCGCTTGGAACACTCTGTACTGGGACTGACAAAATTACTCAGGTCATCTCTCAGAAGAATTAACTATTTTCGCTTGAAGTGTCATAGACATACAACAGAAATAAGATAACGTCAGAGGTGAGTCAGTTAGTTCTCTGCAAGATTAAAATCTTTAGGATTCTACAAACTGTGTCTCCCCTGATCGAAATGTCTCTCCTTTCTTCAATTGTTCCAGTGCGTAGCAAAACTGTTTATAAAAACGTTTCTCTATGCGTAACTGTGACCCAAAAAAAAACTAACAACTTTTCCGTAGAAAAAGAAACAGAGAGGAACTGTTTCTGTTATATTTGCTACCATACATACTTCATTTCCTTGTCAACTGACGGCAACCTGACGTGCCAAACTGAATTTTTTGCGCTTTATCTATTGTTGACAGCGCTAGTCTCTTTCACGTAGTGCAAACAATTGACTGACCTTACTCACTTTATAACGAGACGGTAATCTCCTTGTGCTTTTCTACAGAAGCATAAAGAAGAAATTACAGGAAATATCATTAATGACAACTACAATAAAAATATCAATAATATTAAACAAAACAGTGGCACTAAAGCGGAGAAAAGTAACGGCTTAAGCAAAACTGGAAAATCTGAAACATATATTAGAAAAAGAAAACAACAATGAGATAAATGAGTCACTTTTAAAACTGACACGTTCTTAAGGCTTGTAGTTCGGTCTTATGGAAACTTCGGGATAGTTGATTTCATATGACTACAGTGCATAAAAATTCCATGTATTCCTTGATTCTACTAACAGTTATAATACCAAACTTATATTTTTCTTCATTGTTACAGTCATGGTACGTAAACACATAGCAAGATACACAGTGGCATGTTGGTCAGTAAACAGTAGTAATAAACCGCTTGTCGTAGTCACATCGCATGTCTCTTAGTCTTGGACGTAAAGAAACTTACGAGGCTTCAACATAGACCAATAGTTGCAAGTTGCGGAAATGCATTGCTGTCCAAAATTAAAGCAGCAAGCCGCAATTTCTCCGTCTTGTGTCTAATTCATTGTATAATCAGACAAACTGTCAACATATGTCCATACAATCGTGTTCTGCGCGGAAAATGGCATTCCGGTCAACTGACAACCATATGAGCGATGACGTCAGGGCACTTATTAAACGGGGTAGTGTTTTCTAGGTAGTCCCACATCCACAATCGCTGTGTATACAGTCACCGACGATGCAGTATGGCACAAAGAAGACGCCCACCAGACCCTTTGCCGTGGAGGCCTATAAGATGAATGGAAGCAGGATAGTTGAAAACTGATGAGGCCCAATGGCTTAACTGAATCGTTCTGTTGTTTCTCGGGTGTGTCAACAGTTTATAGAGAGCGACCAGGGCAGGGCCCACCACGTGTGATATCAGAAAGAGAGGACCGTTATTTGGATGTAAGGGCACGGCAGTACCTACTTAGTACTGCACGGCAGTTGGCATCTCACCTCGCAGCATCCACTGGACGTGTTGTATCCAGACAAATGGTGTACAGAAGGCATCGGCAGAGTGGCCTTTATTGTTGGAGACCTGCTGTATGTGTACCTCTTATGAGTCTTCACAGATGGGAACGTCTAGATTGGAGCCCTCAACATGCCATCTGAGCGGCCGAACAGTGGGCCAATGTTCTTTTGACAGATGAGTCCCAATTTGGTCTGGAGAGTGATTATCGACGCACTCGTATCTGGAGGGAACTTGGAACATGATTTCGGGACACAAACATTATGGAAACCAGTTGTAGGAATGTGTGTGCAAATACGTCAAGTGGGAAAAAACGAAAAAATTTTTGTCATTTTTAGGCATATTGCAGTTGTCCCCTTTCTCTATTCTTTATATTGTTTCTACTTGACTATCCCTTGTTTATAGTGTTTTGTGTCAAAATAAACACAACCCTGCAAAATTTCCGTTTGTTGCTTTAATTTTGGACACCAGTGTATCTTATGTGAGCTGGGTCTGTAAGAAATTTCCAATAGTTGTGACCTAAATCATAGCAGTAACATAGAGCAAAAAAATGCTTCAAATGGCTCTGAGCACTATGGGACTTAACTTCTGAGGTCATCAGTCCCCTAGGACTTAGAACTACTTAAACCTAACTAACCTAAGGACTCACACACATCCATGCCCGAGGCAGGATTCGAACCTGCGACCGTAGTGGTCCCGCGGTTCCAGACTGCAGCGCCTAGAACCGCTCGGCCACTCCGGCCGGCTCCTGCTTGATCGTTCGGCCGCATTATGGGGTAACTTTTCTTGAGTCACTGGCACAAAAATTCCATCAGAGTGCGGCCTTTAATGTTTGTTCTCACAGAGCTTGGAATATGTTACAGTGGATTCGAAAGGTATTGTCGAAATCGAGATATTTCAGGAATGTCAGAGGGCTCTGACATGCTGGGATTCTGTGAAGGGTATTGTCCTGTTTCCTTTGTCCTCCTATAGTTATCTTCTTTGCCGACGATCATCAGCGTTGTTCAAGCACCAAACATACATAGAACACTTCTGGCGCTACACGCATAACTGATAGAGTATGTATAACACCCAGGTGAGTGCAGAATCTGGGTTTTAAACCGAATACAAGGAAATATTAAGCAATATTTCATTTACACACAAATCAGTCTTCATTCTCCTGAATTCCAACCTCCTATCCATTTTTTGCCACTCCTACCTCTACTGAACCAAATAAAATAAACAATAACATCGAAAATAAGACAATATATATATAAGGTTCGAATCCTGCCTCGGGCATGGATGTGTGTGATGTCCGTAGGTTAGTTAGGTTTAAGTAGTTCTAAGTTCTAGGGGACTGATGACCTCAGAAGTTAAGTCCCATAGTGCTCAGAGCCATTTGAACCATTTTTGACTAAGCATGATAAATCGTAGCTGGGATTTTACATTGTTCTTCAATACTTAGGAGATGAGCTTCGGATTTCTAATGTTTTTCATTGTGGGATTCAGGTAGGTTCCAAGTACTTTGTGAGTGGTCTTGCAGGAATTATTGGGTTGGCTTGTTTACCCAAGGATATTGCGGTACTTCAAGAGGATATTCTGAATATTAGCATCATAAATGATAGGGTAAGAATAAATCCTGGAGGTAACACCCTGCAGAGAACTCCAGTCAATGGATGAGGGGGCTTTATTCAATGGGGATGTCACTCATGTAAATTACAATAAAGCTGCGTTTACTACACTGATTGGTTGAAAGGAAAAAATTGTAAACGTTTTCGTGGCGTGGATCTTGTCTAAATTTGGTTTATATTGGAGCACGAGTTTCCAAAGAGATGAACTGTGAGTTTCTGGACGTGTAACGGGAGACCTGCAGTGAGAGTATTGACATTAATGTGGTGTATGAGAGTCGTAGTCGTCGTTCAGTCTGGAAGACGTACGATCCAAGTGCGTAGACGGAGCGTGAAGTTGTTTTTACGATTCCTTTTGCGGGTGCCCAATGTGGGATCGGCATCCAGAGTGATTGCTCGTGCCTATCGTAAAGGTGCGGGACGTTTTATTGACAAGCACTAATAGTACGTTGCTAACCAGCTGGAAGAAGCTACAGTCGAAAACAGTGGACTTGACAAGACTGAGCTGAAGTGAATTAAATATTCTGTTTCTATGGAACCAAAATTTTAGTTTCGACATAACGGACTTGTTCAGATATGTTTCAACTATTTCTAAAACGTCACCTCCAGGAGTTTGAAGACCATTTTACGGGATACGATTAGGTGGCTAGGTGCAGCTGGTAAGAGGCCTTTTATCTTAACGTCCGACAGTCGGGTCTGAGGGTTTCATGGAGAGCAATTGGTGTGCTACAGGATCTTTCCCAATACACAACTAGTTGTGGTCTGTAACCCCAACCTCGCGAAGCAAAGTGTGGCGGGCAAGACTTCTAAAAACTGTTTCACAAATTGAGAGCTGATCTATGTCTGCCAATCATTATTTGGTTCACAGACAGAGATCCTTCTGCAGCAACGTAAAAAGTTTCTTCTTCGAGCATGCGGAGAAACGTTGCCTGGGAGAAATTTTTACGAGTGACTGAAAAGAAGCAGGATGTCAGTCTTTATTAAACACCTTGTCAGCACCAATGCTGCATTTATCTAGACAGCGAAATTTGCGTCTTTTTTTTTGGGGGGGGGGGAAGTTGTGTTATGGCTTTCAGGAAACCTGATTTGTTTTCGTTAGCAGAAAAGTGTCCGAAATCGAAGTGCACCACTTGAAAAAGCATTTTATAAACGTAACGTATTATCTGAGTCACATATCTCATGAATTCTGGATGTCATTAATTGCACAATTTACCAAATTCTACGACAGAATCAACTATAGCACTGAATATTGGATATAATTCTTATTTACATTGTTTTTATCTAGAAAGCCAGTCTTGTTTTCAGAATGTGACCGGATGTTAATGAGAAACTACATATGCTGTTGTCAAATCCTCGTGGTTAATATGATGTTCAAATGGACTCATTTTCGTCGAGACATTGCGATCGTTAGGAAGGTCTTTATATATCTTGTATCGCCAGTCAGTCAGGACAATGGAAAGGCTTCATGCAAACGGCATGGACAACGACTCAGCGCTTTGGTCTCCTCGATATAGGATCTTCCTCCTCGACTTAGTAGCTGATATCTGGCAGGCGACATGAGATTAATTACGGGGCAAAGAAGCTTTTCCATATTTTTTTTTCTTAATGCCCGATCTTCGCACAAATATAAAAATCCGTACCACCTATCCTGAGTTGCAGCCTACAGGACGGCGTTTGGAGTTAAAGTTCGTGGCCCTTAAACTGAGCGTCCAATGTATCTACGCATGCCGGCTGTCTTTCTTCTTCTGTTCTGGTGATGAAGTTCTTCAGGATGAAATTAAAAAAAGTTATCCTTTACTGTTTTAGCCTGTTAATCTTGAACTAGGAAAAACGGCGAGAAAATCTACGGTATCTTGCTTTGCTGTGTTGTACGTAAAAGTCACAACAGACGCCTCTTCGTATCCCTGTGTTTCTGTTCGATGTCAGAGTATCGCTATCCAGTGAATATCTTCCATAAAATGTTATTAAAGCGTTCTTTGAAGGCATTTGTCTGTAGGGGTTGGTAGGTGTCATTCTGTGGACACTGCTGCATCGTGAAATTACTCCAGGCATCGGCCGAGATGGAAACAGTTTACAACGACCAGAGATCATCAAAATTTGGTGGTACCTATTTCAAAACTATGTCTGCTACAAGATACTTGCCGACTTCCAGAACTTTTTAGTTCTGCTGACGGTGTGGAAAGTGAGATGATTAGCGCATACTAGTAGCCATTTATTACCATTTGTCGGCGGGGGGAACGTCTCCAAGATGTCGTTTCCATTCCGATGAACTGGAGCAACTGCACGAGGAATCGGTACCAGACGTCCGGATGTAAGTGAGAGACATGCTTCAGTCGTTGGCGTTCAGTAGTACAATGATTCTTTTTGGAGAAATATGAATGCAATATTTTCAGTTCCTTCTCGAATTTCCTTAGAAATGCACTATACCATAACCTCTAACATTATTGTGTACTTCTGTCTCAGTATTCTCATCAAAAAGTGCTAGGACTTTCTCCTCTCTCAAATAAAAATCTGGCGTCTCCTTGTAGTGCTTCTTGTAGTAAATGTGTCTTGCAACTGAAGCGTGTGTGATAGGAGCACATTAAGAGGTAAGCTTTCGCATCACTAATGAGCCGAGTACTTGAAAAATCAGTTATGACTTACTTTTTCAAGATCAGAACTTGCGTCGTTTTCGTTCGATAGTTGGGGCAAGATTTAATTCCTTGAGCGACGAAGAGGCATTTTATTGAATTCTGGCAAACATCGGCATGATAAACACATCTCAGCATAGTTGAAAAACGGCGCAGTTGCTCTTCAGATGAATTCGAGAAGCCAAATTAGAGTACTATGTAGCAAAGATACGTTGCCATTTAATACGCCAAAGCAAGGTGATCGAAGGTGACTCGAGCGTCGTACAGGCCGTAAGATATAAGTTTGAATTCTAGTAGACAGTCAGGTGTTTTGGAAGTAATTTCTTCCGGGTCAGCCTCGTTAACGTCGGTATTCCAGTCGCTAGCCTGCAAATCCATAGTGGAGAAATACTACACTCCCTTCAAGAACCGTCAGTTGGTGGAGAGGTTATACATACTTCTTCATCATTGTATTCCGCCAGCGGTAATCGACACAGAAACGACAAGTGTCGTTTTTCTTCTTCACAAAGACCACAAGGAGGAACAAGGACTCTCTGATAGCTGAATGACGTCACCTCACAAAATCTTCTTCATTTTCGCCTTCCAGCTGGAGACACATTGTAGCCCTGGCTGATGGATGGATAATCTCTAGTGTTGATGTTCTATGTATTTTGCATTGAGTCAATCGTTCTTCCTTGTCTCCACTACAGACTTTAAGGCGCCCAAAAACTGATGCAAAGTGGCCAACGTTCGACGACCTTCCCTGGTCAAGTCCTGAGCTATTGGGGGCTGGATAGTTGATTCCTGTGGTGTTTGGATGGTAGCGTAACATGATTCTCCATCGATGTCACTAAAAAGCCCTTCCTCTCTGGGTTCGATTGTCCCTGTGTAGATACTGTTAGGAGTGAGTTGCAAATATTGGTGACAAGTGGTTACCACAGCTCTCCTTCTCTACTTACGTTAGTTACCGTGGTCCCTATTACACAGATTTCCTTTGAGAGACTGGGGCTACATTTCGCAGTCGACTAGAGTTTTACGGCTTAGATAAGGGGCCACACTACTGACTAGAACTTCTCTAATTGAAGACACAGGACAAATGAGTTTTCAAAAATAATCACTCAGAAAAATCTTTCTTGCATGATCTTGGTGAAATAGTTTCACCAGTCTGGAGGTTCAGCCATCCGATCTGTGATTGCATGTTGTAAGACGTGTACATTTCAATGTCTATTGTCAAACTACAATTTATGAAAGATGTTTATATTTTATTAATAGGATTAAGTAGGAATAATTAATATTTGTCATGTTGCAAATAATTATGGTAGCAGGGAATGTCTGCACCAAAGTATTGTTGGTAAGAGAGACCGCAAATTGATATAATTTTAAAAAGGACGGGAGAGACCGCGTATGGATACATTTTAAGAAAAGAGCGGGAAAGACCGCGCATTGATACATTTTGTAATGGTAGCAGGGATTGTCTGCACCAGAAAGCATTGTTGGCAGGAGAGACCGCACTTTAGCGTTCGTAGGAAGTCAGTAGTAAGCGAGATGTGAAGCCAGTTGGTAGCAGGTCTGAAGCGAGAGGTTGAGAGGAGTAGTGTGCCTGCCAGTCACTAGCTATAATTTACGAAAGATTATAAACGGATGTACAGAGACATCAGCTAACTATTATCATAAGAGGAACTAATATTATTGATTTTTTTTTTTTTTTTGAGAAACTCAAGACTACTGAAGGTATGTTTGCGCAATGCTAGTTGTAAGATTATTGTAAAAAGTAAGTCCCATTTGAACGTTTGTAAAATCATTTCATTACCAGCAGTAAAATTTGAAGCGTTTTCAGAATATAATTAATTTTAGCCAGCAATGTTGCATTACTGATTATAATCCATCCCAAGAACCATCAACATAAAACTTTGCAAAAATTTTATTGTTGTCAAGAAAAAGTGTAACTATGAATTAAGTAACTTCAGTCAAATTAAATAAAGAATAACGTCAGCTTTACTATTAAAGAATAACTTCAGCTTTGGTAATAAATACAGGCACTTATTATGAAAGCCCACCAGCAGCTAACAGAGTATAGTAAAACAGAGTAAGTATATCCATGTCGCAGTTCGATGTAGCAGTCAGATGGCGATCTAGTAACAGTAAAAAAGGTAAGGAACAGTTTTGGGTTATTGCAGATAACGACTGAGGCCCACACGACGACACCACATTCTATGTTTCGTCGAAATAATGCGAAAATCACTTTTTAAAAAAAACAGCAATTAAATTTGTATTCGAAGATTGAGAAAGAGAATAAATTTCAAAGGGAAGATTTCATTTGTTATTATTAAGCAAGTGATAGAAACCCTAAGGGAAGGTTACATAGGTTATTGTAAAAGGGAAGGTTATCATTAACAAGGGAGGTATAGAGGAGACGGGAAGGTTTCAATGTAATGTCTGCCAAGGATAACGTTATGGCTGTACTTTGACAAAATAACTAAAATTCGAAGAGCTGTTGTCTGTTTTCGATAGTTATTGTCACAACGCATGTTCGTGTTGGCTGGACGTTCCTTTTTCCGATCTGGAAACTTTCACTCAATTGTCTTTGAATCTCGGAACATAACGTTCAGTTAGGCGGCAATATGCATCAGGTGCCCATGCGTTGTCCTGTGTTCTCTGAACTTCCGTTTCTCTGCGCGACGATCGAGACCTACACTTACACTTTGCAGGCCACCTTACGGTGCGTGACGAAGGAAACTCCTAGTACCACTATAATTTATTCGCTCCTCTCTTCTATTCGCGAATGCTGTTTGGGTGGAATGGGCGTCGGTTAATCTCCATATGAGCTTTAATATCTGAGATTTTCTCGTTATGGTAATTTATCTAGACGAGGTAAAATGTTGCCCAGGTCTTCTTGGAATGTACTTTCTCAAAGTAAACCACTCTGTGATGCACAAGGGCTCTCTTGTGTCGTCAGCTGCTGGAATTCGTTGAGCTTATCCGCGATGCTCCCGAGCCGATATCATAAATAACGCGCACTGTTGACTGTTACAGACCAGTATGCAATATTTAAGAATAGGCCGAACAAGTAGTTTGGAACACACCTTTTTCCTAAAGATACTCCCAATGAATCTGAGCATGGTCTCAGCTCTTTCTCATTCTTTGTATGGCCATCCTTGCTATATATGGTTACAAGAACTTTGGCTGCTCAACATGAAATGAAAAATAAAACATCTGCAGAGGTCTCTGTTGCATTTAATTTATTTACGCAACCAGTTTCGGTGTTCCATTACACAATATTCGTGTCCATGTAATCTATTTCATAGTCGTTC
Organism: Schistocerca cancellata; assembly: GCF_023864275.1. Lineage (NCBI taxonomy): Eukaryota > Metazoa > Arthropoda > Insecta > Orthoptera > Acrididae > Schistocerca > Schistocerca cancellata. The sequence continues at coordinate 773,397,106 of NC_064627.1, read as the reverse complement.
CACTTCTGTACGGTTACTCCTGATTATTTTACAGTATATACTGTTTCCACCTATTTGTCACCAATTCGAACAGTAGTGAATCTCTTCGCATGTTTATGAGAAGTGTGCTACATTTATTTCGCTTCAGGGTCAAACTGCAAGCCCCTGTACCAGTCGCCGATACTCTGACGGTCCTCCCGCATTCTGGTACTCTCTGGCGTTGTAACCTTCCCAATGACTACAGCATCGCTTGTGAATGGTATCGTGGAGCCTCCGATTTCATCTACAAGATCTTAATATACAGTTTGGTCCATTGATCGCGACTGGGCCAAATATCTTACGAAATAAGCGTCAAACGAAAAAACTACAAAGAACGAAACTTGTCTAGCTTGAAGGGGGAAACCAGATGGCGCTATGGTTGGCCCGCTAGATAACGTCAAACGGATATCAACTGAGTTTTTTAAAATAGCAACCCCCATTTCTTATTACATATTCGAGTAGTACGTAAAGAAATATGAATGTTTTAGTTGGACCACATTTTTCGCTTTGTGATAGATGGCGCTGTAATAGTCACAAATAGCCGAGCGGTCTAAGGCGCTGTAGTCATGGACTGTGCGGCTGGTCCCGGCGGAGGTTCGAGTCCTCCCTCGGGCATGGGTGTGTGTATTTGTCCTTAGGATAATTTAGGTTAAGTAGCGTGTAAGCTTAGGGACTGACGACCTTAGCAATTAAGTCGCATAAGATTTCACACACATTTGAATAGTCACAAACATATGGCTCACAATTTTAGACGAACAGTTGGTAACAGGTAGGTTTTTTAAATTAAAATAAAGAACGTAGGTACGTTCGAACATTTTATTTCGGTTGTTCCAATGTGATACATGTACGTTTGTGAACTTATCATTTCTGAGAACGCACGCTGTTACAGCGTGGTTACCTGTAAATACCACATTAATGCAATAAATACTCAAAATGATGTCCGTCAACCTCAATGCATTTGGCAATACGTGTAACGATATTCCTCTCAAAAGCGAGTAGTTCGCCTTCCGTAATGTTCGTGCATGCATTGACAATGCGCTGACGCATGTTGTCAGGCGTTGTCGGTGGATCACGATAGCAAATATCCTTCAACTTTCCCCACAGAAAGAAATCCGGGGACGTCAGATCCGGTGAACGTGCGGGCCATGATATGGTGCTTCGACGACCAATCCACTTGTCATGAAATATGCTATTCAATACCGCTTCAACCGCACGCGAGCTATGTGCCGGTAATCCATCATGTTGGAAGTACATCGCCATTCTGTCATGCTGTGAAACATCTTGTAGTAACATCGGTAGAACATTACGTAGGAAATCAGCTTACATTGCTCCATTTAGATTGCCATCGATAAAATGGGGGCCAGTTATCCTTCCTCCCATAATACCGCACCATACATTGACCCGACAAGGTCGCTGATGTTCAACTTGTCACAGCCATCGTGGATTTTCCCGTTGCCCAATAGTGCATATTATGCCGGTTTACGTTACCGCTGTTGGTGAATGACGCTTCGTCGCTAAATAGAACGCGTGCAAAAACTCTGTCATCAACCGGTAATTTCTCTTGTGCCCAGTGGCAGAGCTGTACACAACTTTCAAGGTCGTCGCCATGCAATTCCTGGTGCAAAGGAATATGGTATGGGTACAATCGATGTTGATGTTGCATTCTCAACACCGACGTTTTTGAGATTCCCGATTCTCGCGCAATTTGTCTGCTACTGATGAGCGGATTAGCCGCTACAGCAGCTAAAACACCTACTTAGGCATCATCATTTGTTGCAGGTCGTGGTTGACGTTTCACATGTGGCTGAACACTTCCTGTTTCCTTATATAACGTAACTATCCAGGGAACGGTCCGGGCACTTGGATGATGTCGCCCAGGATACCGAGCAGCATACGTAACACACGCCCGTTGGGCATTTTGATCACGATAGCCATACATCAACACGATATCGACCTTTTCCGCAATTGGTAAACGGTCAGTTTTAACACAGATAATGTATCACGAAGCAAATATCGCCCCTCTGGCGGAATGTTACGTTATACCACGAACTTATACGTTTGTGACTATTACAGCGCCATCTCTCGGAAAGCGAAAAAAGTGGCCCAACTAAAACATTCATATTTCTTTACGTACTACACGAATAAGTAATAAAAATGGGGGTTCCTATTTTAAAAAAACGCAGTTGATGTCCGTTTGACCTATGGCAGCTCCATCTAGCGAGCCAACCATAGCGCCATCTGGTTTCCCCCTTTAAGCTAGACGAGTTTCATTCTTTGTAGTTTTTTCGTTTGATACTTATTTCGTGAGATATTTTGCCTGGTCACTATCAATGGACCACCCTGTATATATAGGGTGTCCCATTTATCTTGACCACCCGAAATAACTGTTTGCCCAGATGCAAATTACAAAATGTTCTTTAGACATCAATCAGCATGATTGCCTTCGTTGTATCTTTGTTTTTTTATAAAGATATGAACAGCAGTATGACTTTTTTAAATCGCACTCTGTATATTTTATTCGGTAATTCATTTCCACTCCTAAAGACCTATTCAAAAATGTATCACAGTGTACCATTCACTGAAACACAACGTTATTAATTACGTAGCATAACAATGACTTTGAGTCTAGGATCACGGACTCGTCCACTTGCTGGAGTTGTCAGAAAACAAATGAAAAAAAGTAAAAACATAACACAAAATTGACTTTGACTCTTTTCTAGCATTGCCCAGGAGTAGAACACTCAAAGGTGCTCAAACTGGTGACCCTGGACGCCGATACACTGGTACACTCGTTGAATGAAAGAATTATTTACTGCTTCCAGTGTTGCCTGCTGAAGAGAATTACAAGCAAGCACGATACGTCCCTGCATGTCCTCTGGAGTTCTTGGAATATGGCGATAGACAACGTCTTTATTGCATCCCTAAAGAAAAAGTCTAGAGGATTTAAATCAGGAAAGCTAGCAGGCCAAGTAAAGACCAATTCATCTGGCAGGATACCTTCGGTTCAGAACACGACGTGCACGCAAGGCATTATGTGCTGGACATCCATCGTGTTGATGCCACATAAGCATTCTTGTTCTTAGCGACGCTTCATCCAGAAGAGGAGGAAGAATTCGCCTGAGGAAGCTGGCATACGCTGTGTCCTTTAGACTACCATTGATGAAATAAAGGCCAATAATTGTCGTACCAAGCATCCCACACCAGACGTTAACTCTCCGTTGACGCTGATGTTCCACCTGTCTAAGGCATAGTGGGTTGTCGCTGGACCAATAATGCATATTCCTTGTATTTACCTGTCCTTTGTTTGAGCAGGAACATTCATCGGTAAATAGAACACTGGAGAAGAAGTTCGGGTTGGTGAGGATTTGCTGCTGTGCCCACTGACAGAACTGTACACGATTCTGGAAATAATTCCCATGCAATTCTCGATGTAGGTCTATATGGTAAGAACGGAACCGGTGACGTATAAGAATACGATGTACACTGGTTTTATGAAGGCCAATCTCGTGTTCAAGCTGTCGTGCGCTCACATGTGGATTCATAGCAACGGAAGCGAGAGCAGTAACTTCAGCAGCTTCGTCTGTGCGAGTGATACGACGATTGCGTTGTCGTGGGTTGAAACTTCCCGTTTCCTGAAGCGTCGCAACAAGACGAGAAAACATTCGTCGCGAAGGTGGGTTCTTGTCAGATATTGCTCTCTGTACAGTTCCGCTGCCTGCGTAGCATTTCGCCTACCTTCAAAAACAACAATAAAACAAACGTTACGTCGATGCAGTTTGTAGGAAGGACAGCCTTTACTGTATGGCTACTCTACGCAACAGTTTTTAAAATGACTAAACTACTGTACTAAATGTACCATTACGTAAGAAAACAGTATTGCAATTCCAGAATGAGATTTTCACTCTGCAGCGGAATGTGCGCTGATATGAAACTTGCTGGCAGATTAAAACTGTCTGCCGGACAGAGACTCAAACTCGCGATCTTTGCCTTTCGCGGGAAAGTGCTACACCACTTCTTTTTTTTTTTAATTTCATTTTAGTCACTTTTCTTCGTTGCATCTGCTCGGGGCGGACGTCGTAAGACATCCGTTTAAGTTCGTTGTTGATCGTTTCACTCAGTTTTTTATTACAGAGCGCAGCTAAACGTCTGACCGAACACGCTGAGCTACCGTGCCCGCATCACTGAGCTACCCTAGCACGACTCGTCCTCACAACATCAATTCTGCCAGTACCTCGTCTTCTACCTTCCAAAGCTCACAGAAGCTCTTCTGCAAATATATATATATATACTGTCTTAACTAGAATTGGTAGGGGCTTAGGGGCATCGCTGTTACCATCTTCGACAGCGCGTCATCAATATCTATGCTCCGTCTGGCTCCACGAATCGTCGGCAGCGGTCCATTTCATTCGGACATGACGTGGCCCCGTGTTTTTGGGCGCTATGATCGCCTTATCATGGGAGGCGATTTCAACTGCGTCCTCCATCCGCAGGACTAAATGCATGGTTATTCACCAAGCCCGGCGCTGCTCACCTTAATCGAAGATTTTCATCTAGTGTACGTTTGGGAGAAAATTCATGGCAGTACCCCCGGTTTCACCCATTATACAGCACATTCTGCGAGCAGACTAGACCGGTTTTATGTCTCTGCCCACAACGGCAACGAAGTCTCCCAAGCAGAACGATGGCCCTTTGCATTTTCTGACCATTGGGCCGTCATTTGCTCCCTGGCTTTGGCACCTCAGTCAGTATGGTGCAGCAGAGGTTACTGGAAGCTTAATACCTCCGTCGTTAATGATCCATACGGACGACAATGTATTGCCATTACATGGGCGTCTTGCGAAAGACGCCTCCCGCACTACACATCCGCGTTCCATTGGTGGCTCAAATGTGCGAAACCTGCGATCAGAAAGGTCTTCATGCAATGTGGCAAGGAAGCAGCAGCATGGCATCGAGACACCACAAAATCTCACTACGCCGTCCTCCGCGAGCTCGATGCGCTCCTTCCATCACCTGAAACCCATAGGGAACGACAGTGTACTAAAGCTCGTCTCCTCTCTCCCCAACGTGCAAGACTTTATGGTGGCGTGGTGCGTTCCCGACGACAGGACCTCCTCCACGACGAAACGCCATCCACAATCCGTGCCGCATCCGACCATCGTCGTCGACGTCGACTTTTCGTCCCCAACATCACGACCTCCGACGGTGTTCACCACACAACACAGGCGGCAGTGGTGTCTTCCTTTGCTGAACATTATCGCCAATTTTAAGACGTCTAACCGATGGCAAGGCCAATTCCTGATGCTCTTCGTCCTTCCCCTGATCGGACCCTCTCCGTCGCGGAGTCAACGTCCATTATGTCTGCAATCACCGCAGAAGAGGTGGTAGATGCGATCAACAAGGGGGCCAAGAACAAATCACCAGGACCGGATGGTCTCTCCGTGGTGTTTTACCGGGCGTTCACCACGTTAATGCTTCCTCGCTGGACGGAAATCATTCAGGAACTCTTCACTCCGTCCTTCCCAATTCCACCTGCATTCGTCACTGGCATTCTTCTACCTGTGCCTAAGCCGGAAGGAGAGTCTCATGTCTCTGCATATCACCCCCTTACATTAATGAATACAGACTATAAAGTCTATTCACGCCTCTTAGCAGCGTGCACACGAACCGTCTTACCCACAATCCTTTCACCAGAACAGACTGCACCTGGTTGTAGGGCTACCTTACAAACAGCCCTAGGAGAATACCAGTTTGTCGCCATCGTGCAGCACTGGTATCCATCGATTTCACGAGTGCCTTTGATCGCGTTCGACACCCATTCCTCCTCATGGTGGCGACACGTATGGGGTTCCCATTACTCTTTGTCGATGCCGTTCGCCGGTTACTACTTCCCGCGGACTCGATGGAACAAGTCAATGGGAGGCTTGTAGGACCGATACCTACACGCCGTTCTGTGCGTCAAGGATGCCCTATGTCTACTTTACTATATGCCATTGCACTTGAGCACCTCATCACTGGTCTTACCTCTAGACTGCAGGGTCTCACTTTACGTGACTGCACCTTTCACTGCAGGGCTCATGCGGACGACCTCCTCTTTCTCACCTGCTCCTCTACGGAATTCAGTGAAGCCATCCAATCGTTCCACCAGTATGGACGTCTTTCTGGTAGCATTCTTTGTAGTGGACTGACAAGACAGCCAGTCCACAGTGACGGGTAACCGAAGGCACGCGTACACACACGCCGACTGGCGTGAAGTCTGGAACAGGATACGTAATGAATGCTAATAAGAAAAGTACGTAGCTTCTATAATACTTAACTTTACTTCATCCTTGTAGTACATCGCTCGTGACTATACAAATGAGACTCTCTCCAGATATGGTTAATGGCGCCTTGCTAGGTCGTAGTCATGGACTTAGCTGAAGGCTATTCTAACTGTCTCTCGGCAAATGAGAGAAAGGCTTCGTCAGTGTAGTCGCTAGCAAAGTCGTCGTACAACTGGGGCGAGTGCTAGTACGTCTTTCTAGACCTGCCATGTGGTGGCGCTAGGTCTGCAATTACTAACAGTGGCGACACGCGGGTCCGACATGTACTAATGGACCGCGGTCGATTTAAAGCTACCACCTAGCAAGTGTGGTGTCTGGCGGTGACACCACATTCTTAATGTCCGTAAATTAACTATGAAGCACATTGGGCGCGGCCTCCCGGCTATGGTACACACACACACACACACAGGCACATATATATATATATATATATATATATATATGTGTGTGTGTGTGTGTGTGTGTGTGTGTGTGTGTGTGTGTGTGTGTGGGTGTGGGTGTGTGTGTGTACTGTTGGTTTTTTTCAATAAAGATTACTGAAAAAAAAGTGGTCAGGGTGACGGATTGCTGTCCTACGGGCCCGGATTCGATCCCGGCTGGGTCGGGGATTTTCTCCGCTCAGGGACTGGGTGCTGTGTTGTCTTCATCATCATTTCATCCCCATCCGGCGCGCAGGTCGCCCAATGCGGCGTCGAGTGTAATAAGACTTGCAACAAGACGGCCGGACCTGCTCCGCGAGGGGCCTCCCAGCCAATGACGCCAAACGCTCATTTCCATTTTTTCCATGGCAAGCAATGCTATGCTTCATTTCAACAATATAATGCCCCCCTGGACAAGGAGAGAGTTTCTACCGCTTGCCAAACCCTTCCTTGGCCAGCAAGGTCGCCGGATCTCTCCCCAGTTCAGAGCATTTGGACGATTATGGGCAGGGCCCTCCAAGAAGCTCGGTATTTTGAAGATCTAAAGCGTCAATTGGGCAGAATTTGGCACGATGTACCTGAGGAGGACATCCAACAACTCTGTCATTCAATGGCAAGCCGGATAACTGCCTGTTTTAAGTGGAGGTACCGGTGAAATTTCAACCCGGTCGTAGTAAAATCGCAAGAGGCTGAAATTTTATTTCATAATTTGTTTTGGCTTGGTGAATTAAATAAGTAAATCCAATTTTCGTAACGAAATTGTTTTCATCACTTTTGAAGTTTTGGTTATCGAGAAATTTTTTTATTGTGACCATTTTGTCTCAAAAATCTTAAGTATATTTAGTTTTCTATCACTAGGTAGATATGTACAGTGCAGAAATTTAATTGAAACATTAATGTTACGTAGGTCTGTATATATGCATTACATCCGTAATCGTTTGTGTATATGTGCCTAATCTATATTTACATCCGAAATCAACTTAAATAAATAAGTGTAACTATAGTTTACTTTTTTCTTTTTGTAATTTCCAGAATCGTGATTTACGTTCCCGGGGGACTCAGTTGTGAACTGAAAAGTAAATATTTATAAAAGTTTCTGGTCCAGAATGGGGGCGGCAGGGTGTGAGGTTTATAGGTGACTAAAGTTCTAACACAGAGCAGTTACTCTACATAATTCCATTCATATCACGATACAAACATACATACAATCTGGCAGTATTCCGCGTGGCCAGCTTTACCGCGGGTGACGTCCCGCCCATGTCGACACAGCGGAAGCGGAAATGTGTGATGTAATACGTAAACTGAAAGTGAAGAATACAATTTTCAGATGTATCAAATTTTCTTTTATTTATTTTACCTTCACACTGGTCCAAAAATTGTATAATGTCGTAGTAATCCTATTTTATGCTAAATTCTTAACATACAACACAAACGCAAAATTTTTGAAATTGATTTAACTTTTCGTATGAATATACTGTCAAAAAGGCAATTGTACTTCAATTTCTTTGAAAAAAATAGAAATGATCGAAACGGAAAAATGCTACTCCTCTGGCAGTTTAAAAAAAAATTAGCTCAAAGCATTGTTGTGAATAACTTCTGTGATGAACAAAAACTACACGTATGGCTTTGTAAAAATGATTTTTCCAAAATTCAAAAATTAAAAAGTGATGAAAAAATTTTGCTTTAGGGAATTGGATTTACCAAATGAATTCAGCACTTCAATGTAAGTTGTGAATTAAATTTTCAGTCCCCTGCGTTTTGTTTTTTTTTTTTTTTTTTTTTTTACAGGGATGAAATTTCACCGGTAGCTCCCCTTAAGGGCCGCAGGTGGAGCAATGTGCTATTTACTTGCTCAATTTGTGAGGCTCTTTGTCTTGAACAAATTGCACATTTTTTCTGAAACTGCCGGCCGTTGTGGCCGAGTGGTTCTAGGCGCTTCAATCCGGAACTGCGCTGCTACTACGGTCGCAGATTCGAATCATGCCTCGGGCATGGATGTGTGTGATATCCTTAAGTTAGTTAGGTTTAAGTAGTTCTAAGTCTAGGGGACTGATGACTTTAGATGTTAAGTCCCATAGCCATTTTTTTCTGAAACTGTAATCATTTGTTTGTCTGTATATGCACGTTACATCTACCGATTTCCGTCACATTCGGATAATTTCAACGTGGTGCGTTATTTCCTTATGTCTTGAAGCGTATCTAATTATGAACTGTGAGTTCAGCTGCCGAAAACTGACAAATAATTTTAATGAAATCGTCATTTACATTCCTTCTGGTGGATTCGTTAATAATAGTTGTGTAATCAGCAAAGAGAATTTTTTCTTCATTACTAGTGTAAGATAACACGCCATTTACAGGGTGTCTCACAATTAATGGCGTAATCAAGTACATTTAGAAGTAAAATACGTTCCATAAACGCTATAACCACATCCTCATCTTCGAAGCTCTTTTGTTGTAAGCTCTTTGCTTTCCATTGATAGGTGATAGTAATGACTAAAATGTGAAGAAAAATCCAGTAAAGATGGATTCTAAAGTGCATGCCTTAAGAGCAGTGCGCGCTCGTTCAGTAAAAGAGATGTATTCACCATAGCGAATATGAACAAGTGCTCATAGCTCTTAAGGTATGCACTTTAGAGCTAATGTTTAATAGCCCCCATGCTCCCCATAAAAATTTTACAAATTGTTTTGGGCACTGGCCAATACATATTTGTTAAGAAATTTTTATATTAACGCTAACAAATATATTAAATGCACACACTTATCGATACAATGTTGGTCAAAAGCTAAAATTTTCTCACAGTCCATAAAGACAGTTCTGATCATTTATCACAGTATTAATTACAATTTTATGCACAAAGTCTGAGCAGTAAAAGAAAATGCACACGGAAGTAGTGGATTTCGAAGCAGTCTTGAAGAAGTCGTGTTGTCCTTCCAACAGAAAGATAATACTGACTCGTGACATGCAGACAGGTAATGGTCCACAACACAGCAAAACGACAGCAAAGTCAGTCGAAGTTGAAGAGTATTGGTAGGCAGGTCATCACAGAGCGGGCCCACTGTAGTCCTGGTAGAGATTATGGTATTGGTGGGCCATCAAAGATGCAGACCCACTGCAGTCCTTGTAGAGATGGCCAGCAGCCATCTGTTGCGACTGTACGGGTGCACAGTCACCATTCAAGAGTCTTGCAGACAATATAGCAAGTCCATAAAACACCACTTGTGCACTCACAAAGTTTTGGAATTGTCCTTATGCTCGGTTTACACTAGCAAGTTATTGCAGCAATTTACTTGCGCGGAGGAACTTGCCGCGTGATTTGTGAGTGTAAACATATCGCCAAGTCGACTTGCGACCGTAGCAATTTATTGCGGGAGTGACTTGCTGCACGTTTTCCGCTTCCAGTGTGAACACCACGCAAGAAGTATCTGCAAGTAACTTGCAGCTTTTAGGATTTATTTCTATTTCCTGCAAGTAGGAAGCGCATGTTATAGTAAGTATGTCGTCTGCATAACACTCATATTTAACTTTTTATTTAATGTGGTGACTGAATTTTATGCAACCATCTTACATATTATATGCAAACAAATTTCAGAAATGGAGGAGAAAGGGAGTGGATGAAGCAGGATACAGAACATTTTACTGAAGCCGTGGAGAACTACCCCGAAATACGGAACGTGCATAGCCGAGACTTTAAGGATAGAGTGAAGAAGATGAGCGCATTAAATGAAATCCCGTCAATATTCGACACATATATAAAAGAAGTACATAGAAAGTAGCATAACTTGAAGACACAACCCCTTTGCCACCTGCATCCACCCGCTTGTTGTTTTAGGAGTCTAGAAAAAGACGATGTGTAATTATTACATGTTCTATTTACTTAGCTTGTCACTTTCCATTTTATGAGCATTAGAAAAAAAAAACATTTTTATAAGCATATCATTTTGTAAAATGCAGTTTATTTCAATAAAAATTTAATTTCATTGTTGTTTTTTCACATATCTTAAAATAATTTTCCCTTTTCAAGACGTTAAAAATGGCTCTACATACATCGGGTACGATCCGAGAAATCGTACTGACAGGAATATGAAACAAGTACATTAGGGATTTGTATGAGTCTCCTACAAACAAAAGATTTCAAAATTCAAACTTTTTTGGTTGTACGTTTCACATAAATAAATGAAATGCCTATTTTATTCGTAGCTCACCGGTAGCAATAAATCATAGAGTGACTAGCAAACGTTCCTTTGCTGAAATAGCAGTACCGAAGTTTGTGTCTCGTTTTGATATCGCGGGCGCTATTAACATCAACAAATACTGCAGATCATTTGAGGACATTCTGAAAAAGTTTTCAAAAGTATCCATGCTTTCGATACTAAGTTCTTGCAAAAGGTTATAACAGGCACCATTTTGCGATCTTCTCATTATCTACTCTCTAACCCAAATACTTCTCTTTTTCTTTTTCACGTTTTGCATTACAATTACAAGAGTTGCAGCATATCTCACCCGCCTACTTGTCATTTTACACTTTGGCTGACACTCGTAGTGGTACTGAAAGCATATGTAAACAGTATCAGCAAGTTGTTGACGCAAGTTTCTTGCCAAAGAACTTGCGGAAGAATCTTGCTTAATTCTTGCGCTGTGTGTAAACACAGCTGCAAGCGACTAGCAATAACTTGCAGCAATAACTTCTGCTAGTGTAAACCCAGCTTTAGAACCAGCAATGCTGTTAACCAGTCCCTTGCTGAATTATTAACACACGTGCAAACACTAACAGTCCCAACTTCTCACATATTCTGCATATACTATGACCAACAGAAATGTGTGCAGTGAAATGAAACTTAATTTGAAGAACTGGTGTCTATACAATTATAAATTTACAACATAAGAATAAAATTACAAAGGTACAAAATACATCATTAAAGAACATAACAATACAGATAACATTTGTAGTAGTACAAGCTTTACAAAAGAATAGAAATAAACATATACATCAGTGTTACAGGAATTATGACATAAGTAAATAAATGAAATAATGAGAATAGTTTTCGAAACATTAATTTCACACATGAGAATTAAAACACAACAGAATAAATAATGTCTAAACATCTTTACAAAGTAAATAACGTAGTATTAATGCAAATTATATTTGAGGAAACAGTATTCATCATCATAGTGAATGTAGCTTAGTATTAGAAGAGAAAAAAATTCTATGAAACAGTACACAGAGACAGGAAGAACACAAATGCACAAGGGTATACAAACACATAGCGGGATAACACAAAAGGAAAGGACAGGGTTTGTTTTACTGCAGTAGTTTGCAAACAAAACTTTCTTTACTTCTTGGAGATCTCCCTTCGTTCATCATTGTTCCAAAAAAGCCCTATCTATACCTGCTTTCTGTAATCTATTCATATCCTCTTCCAAAATAATTATACTTCATTTTAAAAACAAAAAACTTTTTTCGTCATGATTTGAGAGCCAATCTTCAAATTTCAAAGCTATTGACTTACCTTCCTTCTCTTAATTTATTTCAGCATCGTGAAAGTTTAAGATTGCTTTGTATTCATTAAAAAAGTCTACTCCCAATATAATTTCTGTTGACAATTATAGAACAATAAGGAAGTTCAAAGAGAAACTGTGGCTTTGACAAAAGAATTCTAAGTTGGTTTTTTAGCGTACATCTACACTTTTTCCAACGATTGCACCTTGTAATTTAATCTTACGAAACGGAAGTGTGGGGCAATCGTTCGATTTGTTGCATTTGCTAAAGGCTCTTTCACTAATTACTGAAATGGGACTGCCAGAGTCAAGTACGGCCGTAAATTTTACGTCATTTACTGTAATGTGAACTACAGGATATGCAATGTTGTTATGTTTTACGTCGTGTTCCTGGAGTAAGATGTCCCTAATGTCTTCCATTTTTACATAATTACTAGCCACGGCAGCTACGTCATCAGCTTCATAAGTACGTTTTGTGGTTGCCAGCGGTGTGAGTCATTGCCTACTGTCTCTGTTGGTGCACTTCGTTATTGGGATAAGAAGGCCTAACTTCTACAAATTCACCTTGCCGAGAGGGTCCTGCCCTGTTTGAATCCCTCCAGTTCTGATGAAATTCAGGTCTGTCATTTTGTCGGTAGTTCCCATAGTTTCTTGTTTGTCGGTCATGTGGTGGAGAATTTCTCCCGGAATCGTAACTGCGCGGTGGCCCGTTGCGTCTGAAGTTATTCTGTCTCCCTTGATAATAATTATTTTGGTTCCCATATTGTCTGTTTCTCTGATTGTCTCTGTCATAGTCATTAATGCGGAGAGGTGATCTTTCCCTGTAATTATTACTACTCTGCCAACGGTTGTCATACGTGTGGTGTCTGTTTTGGTCACGATTTACGTTGTAAGAATAGCCTTGTTGTGTCCAGTTATTATTTCTGTCATCACGGAATTGTGACCTTTAATTGTTGTGCTCCTGTTTTCGCGTTCCACGATTGTCAGTGTCAATTTCCAGTTCTTGCAACAGTCCCTGAAAAGCTTCAATGTCATCTTTGCAACGTCCTACCAAAATAATATGTCGTAAATGTTCAGGCAATTTGATTAAGCAAATGCGGATGAGTTCTGAGGGGCTGTATGGGTTTGACAGGTACTGATTCTTGTGCAACATGTCTTCAAAATATTTCACAAGACTGGAAAATTCAGATTGTTCGAAATGTTTCATCATTATGATGCCATGTTTTACTCGGTCTTGTGAAGCTTGAGACCAATACACTGAGAGGAAGGCATGATAAAATTCTCCTTCACTGTGACAATCGTGAATGACCGATCGCATTCTTACAGCTGGTTCATTCTCTAAGTAGCCACACATAAATTCTAATCTGTGTTCTAATGACCAGTTGGGAGGAAAACAATGAGAGAATTGATGAAGCCACGCTCGTGAATGAATGTCGTTGCCAGAATTCTTAAATGTTTGAATTTATGTGTACTAATGTACAGCTTATAGTCAAGGTCATCGTGTCGGCGAGTAGCATATAGGTCATTGTTACGTTTTGTCGGCGGTTTCATCTCAAAATTCGGTGCACCTTGCCAATTTCTTTCATAATTCCCGAAATGCCCTGTGTTACTATTTTGTGGCTTTTCCGTATTTCTAAGTCCCTCTTCCCGTGTTAGAGCGCGAGTCTCCTCTGAAATATTAATTCTTGTATTACTTGTGCCAACTGATCTTGTACTTCCCAGATTTCTCTTTTGTGTTGCGTATTAATGTGATTCTAATTTGTTTGAATTTCCTAATTCGTTCGTATTTTTGTGTGTCATGAAAGACTACCGGTCTTGTGTCATTCAGATTATCATCTACCTTGGTAGATAAATTATTTAGCTGATCCGAAAGCTCGACTACTTTCTCTGATAATGAACTAATTTCTTCCATGTGTCTTTCTGAACCAGTTTTCAGAGTATCTACTGTGTCCTTTAAGTTTTCCTGAGTTTTTGCAAGTTACGTAACCGAATCCGTAGATGCAACTGAGTCAGTGTTAGCCCGCAAGGTCTCGTGATTTTCATGAACAATAGTTTGCAGTTCTTTTATGGCTGCTTCGTGATTCTGCTATGCATTTTTATGACGCGAAAAAATAGGTTGAAAATGCTCACAAATTTGTGTTTATACGTCATTACAGACTTTTTGACAATTCGATTCGATTTTAAGTAACTCAGCCGTTAAACATTCACGTGTTTGTTCAAGCTATTGCTGTGTTTGTTTTTGATTTTGTTCCATTGCGTCTAACTGTTGCTGTGTTTGTCTCTGGAGTTGTTCCACTGTGTCTAACTTTTGAAGATTTTGTTCTATTGTGTCTAACTGTTGCAGTGTTTGTCTCTGATTTTGTTTCATTTGTTGCATTACTTGCAATAATAATGTATTAGTGTCTGGAATCTGTTCCCCTATGCTTTTTGGCAGTGCATTTGCACCGGCAACATTCACATTTTGACACGCAGAAAATGTGTCTTGACTTATTTGAGAAAACGGTGAGGACCCAAAACCTGAATCTATAGTATTTGCAAGATTGTGTCCTGTCATTTCGGATTCCTGAGGCGAACTATTGCCGACCGATCGATTGATAATGCTTCCCTGTTCACTAATTGTTTCACTGTGTACACCATTATTTGCCACTCACTCCATTTCCCTATGCACAATTACCAAATTACTACGTTGAACGTCTGTTAATTCATTACATGGTGGTGCTGATAAGCTACAATCGTCGTCACTATCATTCCTCAATTTACTTTGGAGCCTAGTGTTACGTTTTTCACACGCCATAATTATCACGTATTTCACACGATAACAAGAAAAGCACAATTTGAAGAGCAAAAATAAGAAAACACATTGACATAGCACTGAAAATAATGTCTCGTTAATTGCAAGCGCAGCTGCGAAATACTTGGTGCAAATCTACCTGCATGTGACAACTGTTTTACTGTACAACAATGAAAAACTACAACTACAAAGGAAATTCTCTCTATAATTACGCGCTAGCAAGAAACAATACCAACACTAATTACACAAACTACAAGAAAAAATCAGAAGATTCCAGTGAGGTATCCTCGGCTACGGGTCGACGTATGAAACGTCCCCTTAGAAAAATTAGTGAATTACTGTGCTGATAAACCTCTTACGTTATTTGATTTTCAAACAGCTGAACAAAACTGAACCTACTCAGACATTTCGGTCGTTACTTATTCTGATCATCACTAAACTGACATATAATACTTTTTAGCGCTACACAATCTGACTTTCAATCATCCCTACAAAAGGATGGCCCTGACTAACAATAACCTATACCTTTCATGAATCACTTACCTCACAAAAAATCTTCGTTACTCGAACTACTGCAAAACAGCGAGCGCCACTACTGCCAGCTAAGTAAAAGATTCTAACTACTGAAGGCGCTAACTACTGATAGGCATAGTTAGCAAATGAAAGATTTTGATACAGAACAAAAAATGTATTTACCTTAACAATATTCAAAGGTCATAATATATGACATCCAGTCCTACAAATTTACTGTCTCTGATGGACACACGTCCAGATCATCCGCTCTCAAAACTCCACCATCTCTCTCCCCACATCCACCACTGCTGGCAGCTCACCTCCAATTGCGCAACGCTACGCGCTGTTAACATCCAATTGCCCAACACTACAATAGCAAATTGCAACAATGCCAGCCAGCCACAGACTGCACACAGCACAGTCAGTGATTTTCATATAGAGCGCTACGTGGCGTTACCAACATAAAAACCTAAACAGCCTACTTACAAGTTCTTCAGTTATACGTTTAAGAGCGATGTTTACTAAAATTTTTGCTTCCAGTACCGCGCACTTTCAAAAGTAAGCGTTCATGCCATTAATTACGATATACCATGTATATACAATAAGGTGGGGCGCGTCTTTATGAACCACTTAATATTTCAAGAAACAGTAATGTACGTGTATACCATGAAAGTGAGTGTAGCCTACAGTGATATGATTTACACACAGTTCCTCGTTCGTCTAAGAGTAACAACACAGTAAGGAGCCAGCGCTCTTTGTTTGTTTCTTTTCTCATGTTGTGTGAGTAATTACGACAATGAATAGTTCATTTCCTGTTGCAACAACAATAATGAAAGGCGACTTGTTTAATTTTCCTTACGTAATTTCCCACCCTTTTTTTTTTCCTGAAGAATTGAAGTTAAATGTGACAACTGTAACTGTACTAGTGGAAGCTAGTGTGGATTTGGGTGTTACTGTTCAATTATTTTAATGTTTAATAGCAATTTATATTTTTCAGACGCAGTCACACAAGCCGAAACTGCTCAGTCACTTTGGCTTGAGCAGAGAATCAGTGCGTTTTAAGAAAGAGAGGTATTCAATCAAGATGTGTGTGAAACGGTTTTTTACATGCAATCCGTTAATAATGCAATGCTTAAGTCAGAGATGTCATTGAATTAAGATGAGCATTTACTCAGTTACGACAAACTGATAACTGATCTTCACGAAATATAGGGGTAAGCAAATAAAATAAAGATTTCATTAACTTCTTTTTATAAGATTAAGCCAAATATCAACAGACATCAGTTATAGAGGACAGAACTGAGTTTCCATCTGAGCTCTTGATATACACACAAGTGTTTCTGTTTTCTCCAAAGGTCTCTTTAATTTTCCTGTAGGCAGTATCTATCTTACCCCTAGTGAGATAAGCCTCTACATCCTCACATTTGTTCTCTAGTCTTCCCTGCTTAGCCATTTTGCACTTCCTGTCGATCTCATTTTTGAGACATCTGTATTCCTTTTTGCCTACTTCATTTACTGCGTTTTTATACTTTCTCCTTTTATCAATTACATTCAATACTTCTTCTGTTACGCAAGGATTTCTACTAGCACTCGTCTTTTTACCTACTTGATCCTCTGCTGCCTTCACTACTTCATCCCTCACAGCTACCCATTTTTCTTCTACTGTATTTCTTTCCCCCATTCCTGTCAATTGTTCCCTTATGCTCTCCCTGAAACTCTGTACAACCTCTGGTTTAGTGAGTTTATCCAGGTCCCAATTCCCACCTTTTTGCAGTTTCTTCAGTTTTAATCTACAGTTCATAACCAATAGATTGTGGCCACAGTCCACATCTGCCCCTGGAAATGTCTTACAATTTAAAACCTGGTTCCTAAATCTCTGTCTTACCATTATATAATATATCTGATACCTTCTAGTATCTCCAGGCTTCTTCCATGTATACAACCTTCTTTCATGATTCTTGAACCAAGTCTTAGCTATGATTAAGTTGTACTCTGTGCAAAATTCTACTAGGCAGGTTCCTCTTTCATTCCTTACCCCCAATCCATAATCACCTACTACGTTTCCTTCTCTTCCTTTCCGTACTGTCGAATTCCAGTCACCCATCACTATTAAATTTTCGTTGCTCTTCACTATCTGAATAATTTCCTTTATCTCATCATACATTTCATCAATTTCTTCGTCATCTGCGGAGCTAGTTGGCATATAAACTTGTACTACTGTAGTAGGTGTGGGCTTCGTGTCTATCTTGGCCACAATAATGCATTCACTATGCTATTTGTAGTAGCTTACCCGCACTCCTAACTTTTTTATTCATTATTAAACCTGCTCCTCCATTACCGCTATTTGATTTTGTATTTATAACCCTGTATTCACCTGACCAAAAGTCTTGTTCCTCCTGCCACCGAACTTCACTAATTTCCACTATATACAACTTAAACCTATCCATTTCCCTTTTTAAATTTTCTAACCTACCTGCCCGATTAAGGGATCTGACATTCTACACTCCGATCCGAAGAAGGCCAGTTTTCTTTCTCCTGATCTCGACGTCCTCTTGAGTAGCCCCGCCCGAAGATCCGAATGGGAGACTATTTTACCTCCGGAATATTTTATCCAAGGGGACGCCATCATCATTTAACCATACAGTAAAGCTGCATGCCCTCGGGAGAAAATTACGGCTGTAGTTTGCCCTTGCTTTCAGCCGTTCGCAGTACCAGCACAGCAAGTCTGTTTTGGTTAGTGTTACAAGGCCAGATCAGTCTATCATCCAGATTGTTGCCCCTGCAACTACTGAAAAGCCTGCTGCCCCTCTTCAGGAACCACAAGTTTGTCTGGCCTCTCACACATACCCCTCCGTTGTGGTTTCACCTACGGTACGGCTATCTGTATCGCTGAGGCACGCAACGGCAAGGTCCATGGTTCACAGTGAGAGGGGGGGGGGGGGGAGGGGATAAGAGTACTAACACAGCTGTTCAATACAGCAGCCTTTTATTTTGAAACAATGTCACAACCACAAATGCTTTTAAGGCAGTGAATAGTGATGTTAAAATTCTTATTAGAAGTCTTAGTTCTGCAAGAACTTATGTGGTAATTCATATCCATATCCCACACTGTCTCCCTCCCTATGAACATGAATGAATGAAACTGTGGGCAATACAGGAACATATCTCTCACAGATTGATTACCCAGTGAATTGCCGTAGTGGCTAAGATTGCAGTGTAGGAATTTGGAGCAACTTAGGTCGTACCGCAGTCCAGTTGCCGTGTTTCTGTGGACTATAATGTTTTTCCCTGACTATTTCTGAACAGCTGGTACTCTCTCTCTCTCTCTAATGACTCGCACGCCAGTGAGTCATTATACACTGTCAAATCACATTAAGTGACCATCTGGCAAATAAGGAAGTCAATGACTTTCTGGAAACTGTCAACAGGAATGTGGATCCATGACGACACAAGTGCCGTGGTCCGCTGCGCTTGGTTTTCCCGTTGACGATCAACGGTGCGAACTGCCCGATCGAGGTGGTCTCACAGGTTCTCTATTGGGTTTAAATCCGGGGAATTTGGTGGCCAAGTGGTTACGCTAAACTCCTCCCTGTGCTCTTCGAACCACGCACGTACACTACGAGCTGTGTGACGCTTTGCAATGTCCTACAGGTAGATGATGAAGAAAAAAACTATACTACTGGCTATTAAAATTGCTACACCAAGAAGAAATACAGATGATTAACAGGTATTCATTGGGCAAATATATTATACTAGAACTGATATGTGATTACATTTTCACGCAATTTGGGTGCATAGATCCTGAGAAATCAGTACCCAGAACAACCACCTCTGGCCGTAATAACGGCCTTGATACGCCTGGGCATTGAGTCAAACAGAGCTTGGATGGCGTGTACAGATACAGCTGCCCATGCAATTTCAACACGATACCACAATTCATCAAGAGTAGTGACTGGCCTATTGTGACGAATCAGTTGCTCGGCCACCATTGACCAGACGTTTTCAGTTGGTGAGAGATCTGGAGAATGTGCTGGCCAGGGCAGCAGTCGAACATATTCTGTATCCAGAAAGGCCCGTACAGGACCTGCAACACGCGGTCGTGCATTACAATGCTGAAATGTAGGGTTTCGCAGGGATCGAATGAATGGTAGAAAATGGCTCTGAGCACTATGCGACTTAACTTCTGAGGTCATCAGTCGCCTAGAACTTAGAACTACTTAAACCTAACTAACCTAAGGACATCACACACACCCATGCCCGAGGCAGGATTCGAACCTGCGACCTAGTGGTCACGCGGTTCCAGACTGAAGCGCCTTTAACCGTAAGGCCACACCGGCCGGCAATGAATGGTAGAAAATGGTTCAAATGGCTCTGAGCACTATGCGACTTAACTTCGCAGGTCATCAGTCGCCTATAACTTAGAACTAATTAAACCTAACTAACCTAAGGACATCACACACATCGATGCTCGAGGCAGCATTCGAACCTGCGACCGTAGCGGTCGCTCGGCTCCAGACTGTAGCGCCTAGAACCGCACGGCCACTCCGGCCGGCAATGAAGGGTAGAGCCACGGGTCATAACACATCTGAAATGTAACGTCCACTGTTCAAAGTGCCGTCAGTGCGAACAAGAGGTATCCGAGACGTGTGACCAATGGCACCCCATACCATCACGCCGGGTGATACGCCAGTATGGCGATGACGAATACACGCTTCCGATGTGCGTTCACCGCGATGTCGCCAAACACTGATGCGACCATCATGATGCTGTTAACAGAACCTGGATTCATCCGAAAAAAAGACGTATTGCCATTCGCGCACCCAGGTTCGTCGTTGAGTACAACATTGCAGGCGCTCCTGTCTGTGATGCAGCGTCAAGGGTAACCGCAGTCACGGTCTCCGAGCTGATAGTTCATGCTGCTGCAAACGTCGTCGAACTGTTCGTGCAGATGGTTGTTGTCTCGCAAACGTCCCCATCTGTTGACTTAGGGATAGAGATGTGGCTGCACGATCCGTTACAGCCATGCCGATAAGATGCCTGTCATCTCGACTGCTAGTAATACGAGACCGTTGGGATCGAGCACGGCGTTCCGTATTACCCTCCTGAACCCACCAATTCCATATTCTGCTAAAAGTCATTGGATCTCGACCAACGCGAACAGCAATGTCGCGATACGATAAACCGAATTCGCGATAGGCTACAATCCGATCTTTATCAAAGTCGAAAACGTGATGGTACGCATTTCACCTCCTTACACGAGGCATGACAACAACGTTTCACCAGGAAACGCCGGTCAACTGCTGTTTGTGTATGAGAAATC
The DNA here is from genome assembly GCF_023864275.1 of Schistocerca cancellata. Taxonomy (NCBI): domain Eukaryota; kingdom Metazoa; phylum Arthropoda; class Insecta; order Orthoptera; family Acrididae; genus Schistocerca; species Schistocerca cancellata. The sequence continues at coordinate 773,376,228 of NC_064627.1, read as the reverse complement.
GGTTGCAAACTTTCCTCATGTCAGCAAGGTGTAGGTGTCGCCACCGGTGCCAGCCTTGTGTGAATGCTCTGAAAAGCTAATCATTTGCATATCACAGCATTTTCTTCCTGTCGGTTAAATTTCGCGTCTGTAGCACGTCATCTTCGTGGTGTAGCGATTTTAATGGCCAGTAGTGTACATGGTCCCCAGGGATAGATCCATACTCACTACTCATTGGACGTTCAGTTGCGCTATTGTTGTGCTAATTGCAGCCTTCGTCGCAGAATGAACAGTCTGTGTGGGTGATTGGACCAGGTACCTGCTGCAATGTTCGGTGAACGGTCGCTGAGGAGACATTGTTGGTAGCCCTCGGTTCATCTGGGCGGTCAGCTGCTTAACATTTACACGTCTATTCGTACGTACACATCTTCGCAGTCGGCCCCTACGGCCCGTGCTACACCACAGTTGGCCAGGCGCTGCCTTTGCATGGAGCCATTTTGCCATGTAACTTTAACGACGGGGCGGCACGCGAACAGTTTACAGACTTCAGGGTTTCGGAAGTACTTCCACTCTTGGTACGAAATCCAAAGATCTCGCTCTTTTGAAGGCTACGTAAATTGCTCCATTTAGGCATCACAACAAGGACTACAGTGTTTTCCGCGTAACCCGGACACGTTTTATGTACCCTCCTCTGCTACTGCTGCCACCTGCCGTCTGTGATTGGTTATTGCATGCTGACATCGAACATAGGCGGTGATCATATTTATGTGATTCAACCGTGTACAACAAATCCCTGAAATAAATAAGGTATAAGAAATCGAGTGAGTGTAGACATCTGTGATCATGTCGGAAACATTTTTAGTTATTTGCTACTGCTACATTCCTAAGCCAAATACTATATGTATGTGTATTTTGAGGCTATAGAATGTTTGGTTCCAATAATCTTAGAATGCAGTGTTACAATTTATTTTCAGCACAGCAGTGCTTGTGCTTGATCAATAAGTGATTATAATAAGTGCATTTACACCATTTGAAGTTGAGTACCAATGCATTCCAAACTCTATGGTTTTTATGAGTATTACCGTTAATTTGTAAATTAGCAATGAGAATATTACGCAGCAGTCGTGGAAAGTGTGTGATTTATTTACTGCACATGTTTCGGGACTACATTATTCCCGTAGCAAGTTCTATGACACATGGAAATACAAATCATTGCTTCGCATTATTAGAGATAATAAAACGCATGCAATCTGTATTGGCCAACAGCATCACATACCGTAAAGTTAATATGCCATTCGTCACCGTGAAAAGTAGATAGCAAGCAGTTAACATGCAACGTCAAGCATATAAAACTCTTTCTTGCACATCTCATACTGGCGCATAACACTCCAACAAGGACACGTTCTCATGTCATAGATTACACTATCATGTTATGTATATATCGCACCCCCCTCCCCCAACAACTATGCTGCTGTCTACAGTAAATTTATGTGTGAAGTCATAGCAAATTCTGAAAAACAATCTTTCAGTTATTTCGCATTGTTAGCATCCATTGAGAATAACCAACAGGAGCACTACAACTTAACGGCTGCTAGGGAGATTAGGTTGGTGACTGGTTCTCACGAGGACGTCACTGAAGTGGGCCCCCAAATGCCCCATGTATCTTCTAATGGGCAAAATAATCTCAGTTTTCTCTAAATTTAACAGTGAATCATGTTTTCTCCCACGTGCCATAAATTGATACTGTCTGTGACGGTTCCCAACAAATGGTGATCAATCTTGAGGTACTTTGCTACCATTGATGAACGATTATCTTTAGTATTATGCTCCTCAAACCAACAAAACAAGGTAAATCCGCAGAAATATAGAGTCATGCCATATTGGGTAATTATCTCATTTAAAATGGCAAGATTATTCAACAACAAAGATGTTAAAATTGCATTCCAGACCGACAACGAAATGAAGCACAAGATGAAGTCTAAGACTGACACAGGTGTCAGAATTGTGAGATGAAGTATATCGTCAAGTATGAAGAGTCTTTAAAATAAAGTTTAAATCTTCATTGTAAAAAATAGACGACTAAGAAATTATCATTACCAAAAACATTTAATGTGTACCATCACTATAATAGCATGTGTAATGGAGTATTAAGGTGATAAAATAAAGCTTGAGACTGAATACTGCTTCATTGTTACAGTTGTGTTGGCTGTGCTGCATGACGGTGGCACAGTGGCAATCTTTGCTAAAGGCTTAACTCTGCTGTTATACTTCTCTCTCTCTCTCTCTCTCTCTCTATCTATCTATCTATCTATCTATCTGTCTTTCTCTCTCTGTCTTCTCCCCATCACTCAGTCTCGCTCTCTCTCACTAGGGACGGCCAGATCTAATTCTCTGATCAAGCAGGAAGGATGATCTCGTAAGAATGAAACTATATTATGAGTCAGCGCCTTTATTTACATGGCATAAATACACAGATGATCAGCGAATTTCAGGACAAGAGTTTATGTAATACGTCAGTGGAAGTCTAAAACAGGTTCAGCGGAGGTAAGCTCTACCGTACGGGTAGAGAGGGGCAGCGTAAGCAGCCCTGGCGAAGGGTGCGGCGGCGTAGGTGGCGTAGGCTGGAGCTGCGATGGCTGCCCTGGCGATGGGGGCGGCTGCGATGGCGGGGGCAGCGACGGCGGTCCTCACCACAGGGGCGGCGGCCACAGCAGGGGCGGCGATGGCAGCCCTGGCTACGGCGGGGGCGGCCACGGCCACAGGAGCGGGGGCGGCGACCGGCGGGTGGACTCCACCCTCCTTGTGCACGACTGCGTTGAAGCCGTTGACGGGGTCTGCGGTGTAGTCGACGGTGCGCACGGAGCCGTCGGGCTCGACCAGGCTGTAGCTGCCCTGAACGACGTCTCCGTCGCGGCTCTCCTGGTGGGTCTTGGAGTCGCCGGTCAGCGCGTCGGACACGCTGTAGCCGTAGCTGTACTGCGGGTGCGGGTCGTACTCGGCGGCGGCCACGGCTGCGGGGGCGGCGGCGGCAACCGGCACTGCGGCGGCCCTCACGGTGGGGGCGGCGACGGCCACAGGGGCAGCACGGACGGCGGGGGCGGCGACGACAGCGGGGGCGGCGGCGGCGACTACAGCAGGGGCGGCGGCGTAGGCGGGGGCAGCATAAGCGCGGGCGGCGTACGGAGCGTACGGAGCGTCCAGGTAGATGGCGCGGGCCACAGCCACAACCGCCGCGAAGATGATCACCTGGATGGAGAATAAGAATAAGTATCATTGTTGACAGAATAAGTATCATTGTTGTCTCCTATAAACACTGGTTTACATTCTGAAATTTGGGGTAACTAATCCAGCATAAGGAATGAAACTTCTTTTAAGTTGTGGCTACTAGAATACTCTGCTCATATTATAGTTTCTATCACCGCTTGAATGTGCACTAGGACATTTAAAAAATGATCTACCTAGGAGATACTAGAGTGCGAGTGCCGCATTACTAGCAGTCATAGCTTTACATACGAAAAACATCACTAAATAGTATGTGGCTGTGTCCCACCAATACATGGACTCTCCTTCGACGAAATATGTTAACTGTGTGGCTAATGACGCTGTATGCCTTAGGAGGAGGAACGTGGAAATAGTGATAGAAGAGGACCACTTTGGCGATTTTCCAACTAATTCCCTATAGTCACGGGCTCAAAAGTGAGCTCAGTTACTGGCTCTTTGTTTCCTGTGCAACGCCAGAGGAGATTTGATGAATATTTGATAGCATTTGGTGGTAGGATGACATCGATGCTCACCAATGAGCGTTCGTGACATTTATCGTCACTGAATGAAGTATTTTAAGCCCCTGGCATAAAATGTGATTGCTGTTAAGGAATGCAAGTTAACTCTATCTTCGACGCGATGTGCCACAATGATCAAGACACTGGATTCGTGGTTGAAATCCCCGTCTTATCCCAATATTAGTTTGTGCTTCTCCTCTAATGACTTCGTAGCCCACGGGACGTTAAGCTGCTATGACCTTTTTTTACTTTTTGTAAAAGAAAGTAATAATCTTCGTAAACATGCATGTAGTGAGAGGGACCGGATCTGGGTGGTAGAAACAAGGAAGACATCTCGAACCAATGACATCAAACTCTTACTAGTTGCAGGATGATAGCAGAGTCCTTCATCCATCAACCCACGAAGTTGATGGAAATGGTACGCACTGAAACACAGTAAAAAGCATGTCGACGAGGTGTTTATCACTGTCAGGTGAAGAATCAAAATTCTTGTCTCAAAGCAAAAGTCCATTTTTTTTTAACATTTGCGAAGTTTTAGCTATAAAAATAGCCAAACGTGACACGTAAGGAAGAAGTGATAGTTTTGGTTTTCTATTGAAAGTGACGACAAAAATTAGGAATTGTTTTATTCTGTAAATGAAATAAGCTTAGATTCGTAGAGCATAGGCCAGATAGTGAGACGAAAACATCGACTGACTGAGTATTCTTTTCACAACGCACTGCAAATTTTACAGCATTCTTTCGTCAGATTTTAATGAAAATTTGTATGCTTCTAGGTCCCCTTTGTGTTCCAGAATTTTAACAAGCAGGAAAGAAATAGTTGGTTGATAAATTTTGGGCTTTCTGCATTCCAAATATCTGAAATTATAACCAGAAACTGAGGTCGTGATTTCGATCGAACATAGAACAAAGTCAATGAAATGAAAGACAAATTAACAGACGCTCAGAACGTAAACCAATATACAGTACACGTGCCACCATAAGCTTCAATTTATTTTTGTCTTGTGAGGCTCTCATTCACTCAGTCGTCACTAACAAGCTCAAAAAAAATGCCATTTCTTCGTAGTAAAGCTAAACGAAAAAAGATATAGACGATGATGGTAATGCTCTATTTCTCTCGCGGTTTCAGGAACACTGCTAATGAATCATGTTTTTCTTACAATGATATTAGTATCATTGTAAAATTGTTCGAGTACCGTCCTATTAGGCCAACTATGCTCCACTATGGGAAACAAAACTCCCTGCCATATCCACTTCAAAACAGATTATTGCTTAGGTCAAAACAGAGTATTGTTTGAGGTTTAAAACAGCTCTGTTCTCAGATAACGAACAGTGGAGGTAAGTCCAAGCAATAGCTTCCCAAATTTAGCGTAGAAAAAAAATACGCCTGTTTCCTCGAGACACAGAAGGTGGGTGCAGTGAAGAGACAAAGCGCGCGCTCGCCTACCTTGTAAGCCATGCTGCTGCCCGGATGCTTTGCGAACTGTGCTGGGCTGCCCTCGCCGACTGGCTTTTATAGCGCTCAGTGCGGGAACAGATGGCCGGGCACCCAAATTCTACGTCATGCACCTGACACGTTACAGAATCGACTGTGCAGCAGCGCCGTAACTCCAAAGTCGAGCCAGATATCCTTCTGTGTTGTTCGTAACGTTGTCCATTGTGGGTGCTAGAGCCACTTTAGGAGCTAGGGGTTTATAACAAAGAAATTATGGCGCACGCTTGGGCGACTCTTTTTCAGGAATGCAGGAATGCGTTACGAGACTAGTGCTTCAGACTCTTCAAGAGCTGCTAGCTATCTTCCAGTAAGGTACGTTGGAAGTCGGTTTTTGTCTTCCGCTGAGGGACGTTCGGGCAACAGCAGTACATTGAAAATACACGCGGCCAAGAAATCTCCAAAAGGTAGAAATTATTGTACTTAGTATCAATTTAGGAAGTCAGTAACGTAGCAAAATTTTAGACTGTTTTGCCCTTCTGACACACTGCAAGACAGATTGTCACGTTGGTTTTTCTTCCTTGTAAGGCATTCATTAACTTTTTAAAAAATCAATTTTATGTCTTCGTTTACTGTTTTTGTCTGCATGCTAAGTGAATAAGTTTTCGTAACACAATAATGATTAAAGTCTAAGGTCTCTTTCTTTTTTCTGTCAAACTGAATAAATGTTGTAAAACTGACATCAAATAACTGTTTCAATAATTAAAATTATGACATGCGTCGTCTTTCAGAATCTCGTTGATAAGTTTTGATAAACGGATCGCCGTACAAAGGATTGTTATTTTTTATGGGTCATATCCTGATGACCCTTATCCGTCAGTTACGAGGTGCGTTTGTAATGGTATACAATGAACGACAGCACTATAGCAGTTATTTTATTTTTTGTTTTGCCACCTCTATTTTTTATATGTATTAATGTGTCACATTTCTTTAAATTTATTTATATTTATGTGTGGTTAAAAAAAATTAATAGTGTACTAATGTTTTGTACGAGGCTCTTAGGAAGTTTTCTATGTTGTAGGAGGTTCTGTAAGAGGTTCTTATACCATTCGTATTTAAAATGGCAATAACTGAGTTAAGTCATGGAAGATTTAAATGGTATAATTTCAAGCATTTTTTCCTGCCTTAGTGCAGTGCAGTATTAAGTGAAGTACATTGGCTTTATCTTCAGCGTCACAGATGCGGGAATCTTACACTTTATTTTTGTAGAGATGACACATGTAACATCGGTGTCCTAACTGCATTCATAGTGTGAAGTTCTGGTGCAAACTCCGTTAAACCAAGTAACTTCATTGTAAATGTTTATTGTATTTTACGACTGAATCAGTGCATCTCACACACATAATCAGAATTGATCACATTCCCGTGTAGTGGTTCTGTTCATTCGAAAGTACTTTTGCCATTTGCGAAGATGAATATCTTCTGAAATTTGTTCATTTTACAACGGGTGAAATGTACTGGAATGGCTAATATTCGAAGTGTAATTAGACAGTGCCTTGTGTATTTCGTGTCTTTCAGCTTCGTTAGCTAGTGTGCAGCAAAAAGCGCATCCCATTTCTTCAAAAGTCTTGGAGCCGTCCTTGTAAATTTGTACGTAATTCGTGCAGCCGTGTTTCATAATTCTGCACTAACTGTCGATGACGACATACAATATAAAATGATACCCGAGAAACTTGCTCGCTGTTTTACTGCTCAACTGCAAGTGACGTAGTTCGGATCATATGCTGTCTTGTTTTTAGAAGAGTCGCCTATAAACATGACTCTTGGTTTTGTGGCGCATAAGTACATGTAACAGCCGTATCGTACTGACCATCGCCCTGTTCGAATTTCTTTGTTAATGTAGTATGAAAGTCTTTGCTAACAACTGTTGTCATCCGTAGATTTTTTTCTGCAAGCAACGCGTTAGTCGGTTATTTATCATTACGCTCAAAAATATTCACAGTACATAGTAGTGTAGCTTGCAAAAGTTTTCTAGTAAATAAAAGTGAGAGTTTCTGAACGATATACTCCCGTAATCCATTACAGAATATGTTAATTAGAGCTAGAAAGGGATTCCGTTTCCCATCAAGTGTGTAATCGAGATGGAAGGGCCGAAGGATATTGTACGGCTTCATTAACTTTCAGTGTGGCCTATTCGAAATGTGGATGCCATTATAATGTGTAGGTCAGATATATTCTTAGGAAGCTGACTGAGGATTTATTAGGAAAAAAGTAGGGAGATGAGGGTTTCACGTCCCTTCTGTGAAGACTGAGATAAGACAAAAGCTCTGTCTTAGGTCGATTAGGGAACAAAATCAGTCGTGCCCTTTGAAAGCAACAGTCCCGGCATCTGTCTTACGCGATTTAGGGAACCACAGAAAGAGTAAATGTGAAGCTTATCACTCTGCCGCCTCGCTCAGTATTTTTAATTGTTGAAAGTACAACTTCTATTGTCATTAACACATTTTTACCACTTAGGGTAGAAGGGTATTACGACAACAGGTCCATGTGAAGCATATCTTCTTCTTGTTTTCGTTATCACTTGTCTCGTCTGTTTTATTTTTTGTTTTATTTAACTTTGCGATCTGATACTCTTCTTGTCGCCGCAGTCGTCAGTCATCTGGGGGAGTGAAGTCGTGTTCGCCTCCTGTCCGCGAATTTTGCTAACTTTGATTATGTGTCAATGTATCTTAAGTGTTAGAGCAACGTCCTGCCTGAGGCGGAAAGTGGAGACCAGTGCAGCATTTGCCTAAACGAACGTGCGAAACCGCCTCAAACCACAGTCACGCTGGCTGGTGCTGTAGCTACGGTCGTCAATGCGCCGCGCGGATTCTATCCCGGTTGGGTCACCTTGGTGTCCCGTAAGCTCGCACACTGCACACTGCGCTGCACGAGGAATTATTCTGAAACACTCGTGTACCGAATGATTTCGACTGGTTGCCATGCAGTTCAAAAGTCGGTGTAATATTATTAACTATTACATTCAAAGTCTGTCTATATTCTTTAAGAAAAATAACTACGTACCACGAACGAAATAAGCGAAAGGGATGGAAATCGGTAGAAGTGACGTGCATGTACAGACGAACAAATGATTAAAATTTCAGAAAAATTGGATGATCCGTTCAAAAGAAATAGCATTTCAATTGAGCAAGTCAAAAACGCGTTAGACAATTATTCGACTTGGCAGTGACTGACAGAATTGTTGGATGCTCCCCTGAAGGCTGACCGTTGTGGCCGAGCGGTTCTAGGCGCTTCAGTCCGGAACCGCGCTGCTGCTACGGTCGCAGGTTCGAATGCTGCCCGAGGCACGGGGGCATGGATGTGTATGATGTTCTTAGGTTGTATTGTATTGTATTGTATGTTAACCGGGGACCTAGAAACGACGGAGAGGCTCTGTCCCCGCCGCAGCCGCAGTCGTCCACAACCCCACGACGACTACCGCAGGTCGGCCGGAGTGGCCGTGCGGTTCTAGGCGCTACAGTCTGGAACCGAGCGACCGCTAAGGTCGCAGGTTCGAATCCTGCTTCGGGCATGGATGTGTGTGATGTCCTTAGGTTAGTTGGGTTTAATTAGTTCTACGTTCTAGGCGACTGATGACCTCAGAAGTTAAGTTACATAGTGCTCAGAGTCATTTGAACCATTTTTTGAACTACTACCGCAGTCCACTTCACCCCTCAGCCGCCCCACACCGAACCCATGATTATTGTGCGGTTCGGCCCCCGGGGAACCCCCCAGGGAACGTCTCACACCAGACGAGTGTAAACCCTATGTTTGCGTGGTAGAGTAATGGTGTTGTACGCGTACGTGGAGAACTTGTTTGCGCAGCAATCGCCGACATAGTTTAACTGAGGGGGAATAAGGGGAACCAGCCCGCATTCGCCGAGGCTGATGGAAAACCGCCTAAAAACCATCCACAGACTGGCCGGTTCACCGGACCTCGACACAAATCCGCCGGGCGGATTCGTGCCGGGGACCGGGTGCTCCTTCCGAGCGGGCTGATGTTCTTAGGTTAGTTATGTTCAAGTAGTTTCTAAGTCTAGGGGACTGATGACCTCAGATTTTAAGTCCCATAGTGCTTAGAGCCATTTGAACCATTTTTCCCCTCTGAAGGATATCGTTCAAAATCGCCAGCTGGCTCGAGAGCCCTGCCCCATAATGCCCCATACCTTCTCAGTTAAGGAGAAGTGAGCAAACTTGCTGACTAAGATAGGGTTTGGCAAGCGCGATGACAAACAATAGACACTCTCGTCGTGTGCGGGCGAGAATTACCTTGCTGAAATGTAAACCTATAATTGCTACAAAACAGATCGTAGAATATCGTCAACGTAACACTGTGCTATAAGAGTAACTCAAGTAGAATTGTCTTCAGTGAAGTACCGCTTCGAACTGAGCCCCGATGACCAGCGAAGACGTGAGCGAAGACGTCCCAGACAACAGTAGGACACGTACCACATTGTCGCCCACCATACAGCCCGACAATCAATAGCGGTGGTCTGGGGTGCAGTTTATTTCCATAGCAGAACCTCTTTGGTAGTCATCCGGGGCACCCTTACATCACAGCGCTACGTCAACGATAATCTACTCCCCGTTTTCTTGCTCTTCGTCGTAAACCATCCTGGGATTATACACTGGTGTCCAAAACTAAAGTAACCATCGGAAATTTGGCAAGATTTCGTTTACTTTGCCACAAAACAGTAAAAACAGGGATAGTAAAATGGAAACGATCTAAAGAATACAGAGCATAAATAACTGCAATGTGCATAACGGTAGACAAATATGTTTTTCGTTTTTTCCAACTTACACTACTGGTCATTAAAATTGCTACAACACGAAGATGACGAGCTACAGACGCGACATTTAACCGACAGGAAGAACATGCTGTGATATGCAAATGATTAGCTTTTCAGAGCATTCACACAACGTTGGTGCGGGTAGCGACACCTACAACGTGCTGACATGAGGAAAGTTTCCAACCGATTTCTCATACACAAGCAGCAGTCGACCAGCGTTGCCTGGTGAAACGTTGTTGTGATGCCTCGTGTAAGGAGGAGAAATGCATACCATCACGTTTCCGACTTTGATGAAGGTCAGATTGTAGCCTATCGCGATAGCGGTTTATCGTATCGCGACATTGCTGCTCGCGTTGGTCGAGATCCAATGGCTGTTAGCAGAATATGGAATCGGTGGGTTCAGGAGGGTAATACGGAACGCCGTGCTGGATCCCAACGGCCTCGTATCACTAGAAGTCGAGATGACAGGCATCTTATCCGCATCGCTGTATCGGATCGTGCAGCCACGTCTCGATCCCTGAGTCAACAGATGGGGACGTTTGCAAGACAACAACCATCTGCACGAACAGTTAAACGACGTTTGCAGCAGCATGGACTATCAGCTCGGAGACCATGGCTGCGGTTATCCTTCACGCTGCATCACAGACAGGAGCGCCTGCGATGGTGTACTCAACGACGAACCTGGGTGCACGAATGGCAAAACGTCATTTTTTCGGATGAATTCAGGTTCTGTTTACAGCATCACGATGGTCGCAACCGTGTTTAGCGACATCGCAGTGAACGCACATTGGGGGCGTGTATTCGTCATCGCCATACTGGCGTATCACCCGGCGTGATGGTATGGGGTGCCATTAGTAACACGTCTCGGTCACCTCTTGTTCGCATTGACGGCATTTCGAACAGTGGACGTTACATTTCAGATGTGTTACGACCCGTGGCTCTACCATTCATTCGATCCCTGCGAAACCCTACATTTCAGCAGGATAATGCACGACCACATGTTGCAGGTCCTGTACGGGCCTTTCTGAAGACAGAAAATATTCGACTGCTGCCCTGGCCAGCACATCCTCCAGATCTCTCACCAATTGAAATCGTCTGGTCAATCGTGGCCGAGCAACTGGCTCGTCGCAATACGCCAGTCACTACTCTTGATGAGCTGTGGTATCGTGTTGAAGCTGCATGGGCAGCTGTACCTGTACACGCCATCCAAGCTCTGTTTGACTCAATGCCCAGGCGTATCAAGGCCGTTATTACGGCCGGAGGTGGTTGTTTTGGGTACTGATTTCTCAGGATCTGTGCACCCAAACTGCGTGAAAATGCAACACATTTCAGTTCTAGTATAATATATTTGTCCAATGAATACCCGTTTATCATCTGCATTTCTTCTTGGTGTAGCAATTTTGATGGCCAGTAGTGTAAAAGACTCCACGCTACACGTTCCCTTCTGCGAAGACGCGTCAGAGATACACATACAGCAGGTCTCCGACAATAAACTCTGCCGAAGCCTTCTTTACACCGTTTGCCACGATACAGCACATCCAGTGCCTGTTGCCAGGTGAAATGCCAGTTGCCGTGCAGTACTAAGGCTGTACTGTCGTGCCCTTACAACCAAATCACGGTCCTCCTTTTCTGGTGTCACACGTGGTGAGCCCTGCCTATACAGTTTCTGTCTCTACAAACTATCGCCACATCCGAGAAACAGAGAGTGGTTCACGTAAACCGTCGGGCCATATCAGTTTGCGACTGTCCTACTTCCATTCTTCCTATGGCTCTGCACTGCAGAGACTCTGGAAGGCGTCCTTTTTGTACCATAGTGCACCGTCTGTGACTGCGTCTACAGCGATTGTGGATGTAGGACTACCCGTTTGAGAGGTACCGTGACGTCATCGTTGGCGTGGTTGTCCGTTGACTGGAATGCCATCTTCCGTGTAGAACACGATCGTACGGACATCTGTTGACAGTTTGTATGATTATATCGTGAATTGGACACGGGACCGGGAAATTGCGATTTGTTGCTTTAATTTTGTTCACCTGTGTATTTCAGCAACATATTGCCGCCCTCATATGGTGAAAGTTTCTACAACTTGTCTTCGTGCTTGCTAAACCCTACCTTGGCCAGCAAGGCTCCGCATCTCTCTCCAATTGAGAATGTTTGGAGTATCATGGGCAGGGCCCTCAAACAACTCGGGATTTTTACGATCGAAATCGCCAATTGGCGCGACAATCTTTATTACGACATACAACAACTCTATCAATCAAAGCCAAGCCGAATAATTGCTTGCATAAGTGTCAGAGGTGGACCAACGCGTTACTGACTTTCTCAATTTGTGAAGAATTTTCTCTTGAATTAATCAGCCAATTTTTCTGAAATTGTGATCATTTGTTGTTCTGTACATGTACATCAAGTCTACCGATGTACTATTCGCATAATTCCTTCGTGGTGCGTCGTTTCTCTCTCTGTTTTTTCTTTTTTTTCCAGAGTGTACAAGATTTACTAGTGGTGTATATTTATCAATATTTCTACGGTCATATCGAAAATGCGGCACATTTTAATTCCTGTCTGTGTCTGTGTGAGTGCCATGATGCGAGATGTAGGCCGCTATCGTAGTAAAGGTAGTTTTGTTTGTATTCAAACATGTTTTACACTGATTGCAGTCCGCAGCGCCAACTGCATCTAGACGCGTGGAGAACATATCATAAATAGTTCCTGAATTGTATAACTGGAGAAACATATAGCTTTATTAGGTACCTCATGCCCAAGACAGCAACGTAGTAGGACAGTATATGTGTCTCACATGCAATCACAGAGGCCACTAAATTCACAACTTTTTCTGGTTTTCTAGTAGCTCTTCGCGTGAATAATGCTAATGTTCAAATTTGTGTGATTTCACAAGGGACCAAACTGTTGAAGTCATCGGTCACTAGACTTACACACTACTTAAACTAACTTGAACTAACTTACGCTAAGAACAACACACACATCCATACCCGAGGGAGGACTCGACCTCCGGTGGGACGGGGCCGCGCTATCCGTAACATGGCGCCTCTGATCGTGCGGCCACTGCGTGCGCCAGCTCCGCACCGCAATAACGCAAATCACATTTCTTTAGTTCCGTATACATTTATTTAGCTTTGTATACATTTACTTATTTGATAGAGCTGTGAGAACGTTATATACGTCCTACAATTCTGTAGCAAGACACTGCAGTCATATATATCCATCTTTTTGTGTTTAATTATACACGGTTGAGTCACATTAATGTCACCACCACCTACATTCGACGTCAGTGTGCAATAACTACTCAGAGACGGTAGGTGGAAGCACTAGCAGTGGAGGGTATATAAAGGGAGCGATTTGGTTCAAAAATGGTTCAAATGGCTCTGAGCACAATGCGACTTAACTTCTAACGCAGTCATATACACTCCTGGAAATGGAAAAAAGAACACATTGACACCGGTGTGTCAGACCCACCATACTTGCTCCGGACACTGCGAGAGGGCTGTACAAGCAATGATCACACGCACGGCACAGCGGACACACCAGGAACCGCGGTGTTGGCCGTCGAATGGCGCTAGCTGCGCAGCATTTGTGCACCGCCGCCGCCAGTGTCAGCCAGTTTGCCGTGGCATACGGAGCTCCATCGCAGTCTTTAACACTGGTAGCATGCCGCGACAGCGTGGACGTGAACCGTATGTGCAGTTGACGGACTTTGAGCGAGGGCGTATAGTGGGCATGCGGGAGGCCGGGTGGACGTACCGCCGAATTGCTCAACACGTGGGGCGTGAGGTCTCCACAGTACATCGATGTTGTCGCCAGTGGTCGGCGGAAGGTGCACGTGCTCGTCGCCCTGGGACCGGACCGCAGCGACGCACGGATGCACGCCAAGACCGTAGGATCCTACGCAGTGCCGTAGGGGACCGCACCGCCACATCCCAGCAAATTAGGGACACTGTTGCTCCTGGGGTATCGGCGAGGACCATTCGCAACCGTCTCCATGAAGCTGGGCTACGGTCCCGCACACCGTTAGGCCGTCTTCCGCTCACGCCCCAACATCGTGCAGCCCGCCTCCAGTGGTGTCGCAACAGGCGTGAATGGAGGGACGAATGGAGACGTGTCGTCTTCAGCGATGAGAGTCACTTCTGCCTTGGTGCCAATGATGGTCGTATGCGTGTTTGGCGCCGTGCAGGTGAGCGCCACAATCAGGACTGCATACGACCGAGGCACACAGGGCCAACACCCGGAATCATGGTGTGGGGAGCGATCTCCTACACTGGCCGTACACCACTGGTGATCGTCGAGGGGACACTGAATAGTGCACGGTACATCCAAACCGTCATCGAACCCATCGTTCTACCATTCCTAGACCGGCAAGGGAACTTGCTGTTCCAACAGGACAATGCACGTCCGCATGTATCCCGTGCCACCCAACGTGCTCTAGAAGGTGTAAGTCAACTACCCTGGCCAGCAAGATCTCCGGATCTGTCCCCCATTGAGCATGTTTGGGACTGGATGAAGCGTCGTCTCACGCGGTCTGCACGTCCAGCACGAACGCTGGTCCAACTGAGGCGCCAGGTGGAAATGGCATGGCAAGCCGTTCCACAGGACTACATCCAGCATCTCTACGATCGTCTCCATGGGAGAATAGCAGCCTGCATTGCTGCGAAAGGTGGATATACACTGTACTAGTGCCGACATTGTGCATGCTCTGTTGCCTGTGTCTATGTGCCTGTGGTTCTGTCAGTGTGATAATGTGATGTATCTGACCCCAGGAATGTGTCAATAAAGTTTCCCCTTCCTGGGACAATGAATTCACAGTGTTATTATTTCAATTTCCAGGAGTGTATATCCATCTTTTTGTGTTTAATTATTCACGGTTGAGTCACATTAATGTGACCACCACCTACATTCGACGTCAGTGTGCAATAACTACTCAGAGACGGCAGGTGGAAGCACTAGCAGTGGAGGGTATATAAAGGGAACGATTTGGTTCAAAAATGGTTCAAATGGCTCTGAGCACAATGCGACTTAACTTCTGAGGCCATCAGTCGCCTAGAACTTAGAACTAATTAAACCTAACTAACCTAAGGACATCGCCACAGCCATGCCCGAGGCAGGATTCGAACCTGCGACCGTAGCGGGAGCGATTTATCTGACGTTCAGTTGCCTATGATCATTGGTTCTCGAGCCGAGGGTGAAAGGCTTTCTGAAACGGCTAAGTATGTAAACTGTTCGAGTGCCGTCGTGGTTAAAGTACACCAATGGCGCTATCCAATTACGGCGGCCAGGCAGCTGAGGGGCACCACGGGCTGTAGATATCAGAGTGAACGATGGCTGCGGAGATGTGTACTGGTGAATAGACGTGCAACTGCTGAAAAAACGGTCGCCCAGGTAAACCAAGAGGTAACAACAGCGTCTCCTCAACGACTGTTCAATGAACGTTCTTGCGTATGGGTCTCCACAGCAGGTGTCTGGTTCTCGCAGCATTGCTGACTGCTGTTCATCGGAGACGAAGGATGGCATTTGCACGCAAGTATGGAAACTGTACGTGCACAGAGCAGCAATTGGTGGCCTTTGCATATGAATCACGTTTTATGCTCCATCGGACCGATGGCCGTTGGCGTGTACGTACCTAAACGTCTGAAAGAAAAACATCCTGAAACAATCGTAGGAAGACACTAGGCCACAGGAGGGAGCATTGTGCTCTGGGGAATATATTGGTGACATTCGTTGGGTGATCTCATCATTCTGGAAGGCACACTGCATCAACACAGGTAAGTGTCTATCCGTGGGGACTATATTCAAGCTTACAAAAAGTGGTCACATTAATATGTTTGGACAGTGTAGATAACTCTGTTTGAATTACTGCTGCTGTCGCTGGTTTCATCTGGATTCTGATTCTCTTCCCCCAAAGGAATAACATTTATGTTCTTTCTAAGATGGGCACTGTACGTATACATCTATCTGCCGGTGCTTTTAGGGTGTAAACAGCTGCTACTTTTATCGGTGCTGACCGCTACGGTCGCAGGTTCGAATCCTGCCTCGGGCATGGATGTGTGTGATGTCCTTAGGTTAGTTAGGCTTAAGTAGTTCTAAGTTCTGGGGGACTGATGACCACAGATGTTGTCCCATAGTGCTCAGAGCCATTTGAACCATTTTTTTATCGGTGCTTTTAGGGTGTAAACAGCTGCTACTTTTATGGAAAAATTAATTAAATTGCTCCAGTTCCGTTCTGCTATTTATTTCCACACGCAAAACTATTTTCCCCCGAGGAGATTGGTAGTCTGATTATTCACTCCTTGATTTGCAGCTTTACTGAGCTACTTTCTCCAATATGTGAAAATATTGTCTGTACCACGTCAACGACTGCTTGAGATCATGTGTTCGATTCAGCAGAAAGGCGTTTGTGATGTCATCCATATTCTCTTGCTACGTTATAGTTGTGATAGTTGCGTTTACATTTCTCAATAAGCTATTTGACTGCTTGATGTTCACATGCATGGTGTTTCAAAATATTTGCGACAAACGTTGAGGAGTAATAAATCACCTCGTGGGGAACAACTTCTGTTCGAGATAAAATATTCGCTGACATTTCCCAGCGGTGCTAGGTGTCCTATAGTATTCGCCGATCCTGGGACGACGACATTTCACAAAAGTAGTAGGATCTACTAACCAGGTGTGCAAGATACTACCTACTTCAGTAAATTGATAGTTGATTTTAAACAAGAAAACGCTAAGAATGAGTGCCTCAAAGCCGAGGAAGACATTTTAGAAGCGAATCAGAACTCCAATTTTGTGCTGCCTACCGGATTCCACACGGAACAAATGACTGAATGACAGGAAACAGACAATGCGCAACAGAGTGCCTATGCGCTGCCACCTCGCAGTAGCTCAGTCAACAAAGTCCAGAATGAGCGCATAGGGGGAAAAATAGTGTAGTCGCAAATTTTGTTATTTTGGTAGGAATGAATGACACCAACAACAACTAAAAATCGCCACCGGTGGGATATGAGCGTGGGGATGGAGGGCGGTTTAAGGTCACAAGATTTAGAAAACTACGGCTTTCGATTTCTGGATGTAGATAACCGAACAGTTCTTCCAATAAATACAGAAGTACAAGTATTAACAAGAGCATCAGACATTCTTCACTCATGAGCAGTACCGGCTTTAGGGGTTAAAATTGATGCCACACTAGGTCGACTAAATCAAGGAACATTTACAATAAACCGACCTGGACTATTTTTCGGCCAGTGCTCAGAAATTTGTGGAGCAAACCACAGATTTATACCAATTGTAATTGAAAGAACTTCAGTAAATTTATTTATCAAGTGATTATCTAAGATAATCTAAGGAGTTAGTTAAAATGTATAACATTAGAGTGTCAATCTAAAATAACTATGGTCGTATTATTATTAATTAGAGTAATTGTAGGTTATGCCCTAAGTTATATATTATTTATTGCCTATACAAACCGAAACATACTTCATAGACATTTAATTAAAACCATCTGAACAGCATTACCAGTAGTTACCTTAATTTTTATTGCTTTCCCATTACAAATAAGCGCATAGGGGGGAAAATACTGTAGTCGCAAATGTTGTTACTTTGCTAGGAATGAGTGACATGAACAACAAGTAAAACTCGCCACCAGTGGGATGTGAGCGCGGGGAGGGAGGACGGTTTAAGGTCACATTTGTATGTTTTCCTTGGATAACTCGAAAACCGCTGCTTACAGAAAAAGCGTTTCCCATCTCAAAATTGAACTACATTACAGAACATTTCGTATAAGAAATGTCATATTCATTTTTGTCTAGGATTTATAATATCCCCGTTACAGGGGATAGAAAAATTGCCGATTATCAAATATGGTGTTTTAATGGTATAAAATTAATGTTAGCCGTTAAATGAAGTGGGTTAAGAGCAAATGTGTGTACTCTTCTCATTGTTTCTAGGAACGTATTTTACGTAAAATCTCACTTAATAACTTGAAATAAGCACTCATTTAATAAACTGAAAATAACTCGACTTTATACACATGAGCTCAGTGAAGTTATTTCCTTTATTCACATACGAGAATTGGTCATGAAATTCTGGAGAGGTATAGCTTGTCTGATAATAAAAGACGAGTATCACTCGTATTGAAGAAAGTGTCCTTCCCTAGACCTCCCGTACGGGGAGACTAAGAATCACTCTCTCCCCCTAGCAATGTACAATAGTGGGCAGAGATTTACCTAGATTCTGTCCATACGCGTTTCTTGTGTTAATATCATTAGTAACTCGTGTGTGTATTCCACCTAGTGTTAACGCACTCTGTGGGAAACAAACACCCTCCAGCCATGTCTGAGCACTGTATCGCCAGTGATTCCTAAGGCGCACTGCTGAGGGTCGGTGTAACTTCGTGGAACGCCCTGTGGTTGCTTCGTGTGACATATTACGGTACGTCGAGTGGAGAACCGCCTGCTCACTTTGCAGTTTGCAGACATTTGAAGCAGGGAACTGCATGACCACATCTGATGACTTACCTTTCCTGGCAGTTCACCCTCCACCTGCCCTGCTCTCTCCAGCAGTCAGACCCCGAGGACACAGTTTGTCTTTTAACACGGGTCGGTAACACTTACACGTGATACACACATTTAATTTTGTGTTAGTCCACTTATTGAACAATAAAAATGAATTTTATACCATTAAAACACTATTTTTAATAATCTGCGATTTTTCCATCCCCTGCCACGCGGAAACGAGTAGACCTACAGAAAAAAATAAGTACGATCATTTCTGTAAACAATTTTATGTAGTTTAATTTTGTACTGGGAAACATTTTCGTTAGAAGTCGTGTCGTGGTTTTTGAGCTATTCAGTGAAAACATACAAAACGGGCCCTTAAACGTTGCCCCCCCTCCCCCCCCTCCCCCTACACTCAGGCTCACCCCCAACGGCGGGGAATTTTGTTATGTTGTACATGACACTTCCTCCTACCACTGTACAAAAATTTGCAATTACAGGACTTTTCTCCTGAGTTCATTTGTCTTTTTCACTTTTCTGCTGTTTTTCATTTCATAATGTTGCAGCAGAACACAGAAAAAGACAAATGCACTCATAACACAAATCTAAGACTTACCAATCCCACAAACATCATCACTCATCTCTTTCGACATAGAGAACATGTACACCTCAGTACCCATTGCAGGCATAATCAAACTAATTGAAGAAAACTAACAGATGTACAACAAACTACCTGCAGACAATATTAATGAAATAACTAAAACCCTCAAAGCAATCACATCCCAAAATTACTTCAAATTTGAAAAGGAATTTTATTTACAATAAGATGGCCTTCCAATGGGATCCCCAATATCAGGAACTCTGGAAAACATATTCTGTCTTTAGTTACATAAACGGAACATACTTCCATGAGCTATCTATCGACGGGTGGCAAGAGATCGCGACAGGACAGGTGTTTCGCGTAGTTTGTGTATAAAGAAACTGCTCAGTAATTTAGAAAATTAGCGCATGGCGAAATTTCATGTGTTTTCACGTCGCTAAAAATTGCTGTCGCCGTGGAACAACGGTTGGGATGCATTTCATAACGACCAAGAATATAAGCGCAAATGTTAACCAGTAGTATTAACTAGGGCAGGAGAAGTGTCAGACCATTGCAGAAACGAAAAACTTGTGGTGTTGCTCCTAACTTACCTGTCAGCTCCTCTAACGAGTGAAACAAAGGAAACAGACTGTCTTCCGTGTGACCTCGGAAACAACGCGTTTGATTGTGAATCGAGCTGTGAATGATGCACTGATTAATTAAGGTTAACCAAGGGAATATGACTGAACTGGAACGATCGTACCACAAACGTAATAGCGGAAAGAAGCCAAATTTTACTCGACGACTAAAATGTTTTGTGCAGCTAATTAAGCAAACAAATAACTGATGCGAATTCGTAGTGTTATCAAGTCTCTAGTTCAGGTATTCCCAAATTGTGTCCCGCATAACACTGGTGTTCCGTAGGAAGTGAATATGAGCTCTGCGAAAACTATTAACAACATGTCGATTTTTCCGACATTTTGTATATAATAATTGTTTTTGAAGATTTTACTATGATTTCTGTGTTATTAGTTATGATTTAAAATTGAATTAATCAGAAGCTAAAACATTTCTTCTCTTTTTTTAAAAAATTTTATTACCCTTTAAAATAAACAAGCAGTGCGTTCAGATCACAGATGCAGTACCAGGATTCTCAGACTGTTCAGTCAGAGAAAAAGTGAGGGAACCCCTGCCCAACCTTACAATAGTGAAAATCATGAAGATACTTTAGCCCTCATGAACGGTAAATGTTACTATCTGTATTAGGTGCTCTTAGTATTCCTATATGTACGTCTGCTCTCAGTACAATTTACTCGCCAAAAAGACACTTAGGAGGGGGTCGATTGCGATGGACACTGACCACCCGATGTAGACGTTAGGTATTAGCTGATTCAGAAGAATGTCAGAAGAGTGACAGAACGGAGACCTTGCTAGGACTCATTAAAGGAACCTATATCAGCAAGAAAACGGGATTTTACGGAGTTTGGCACTATTTTCTACTAATACGAGATAACATTAGAATCCAGTAGGCTGCCTCACAGCTTAAAATCCAACAAGACAAATTTTTGAACCGAGATTTAAATGCTTTTAAGAACAACACCTCCAATAAAGCTGCCCTAATTAACGGTGCATGACATGCTTTGACAACACAGATAATAATCTAACACTGCTTCGTAAACTAAAAAATGGACACAAATTGAACCTCTATGAAGAATTTGAAATTTTTATTCACAAGTGAAAATAGGCAGAACACGCTCAATGACAAAGTTGAGAAAGTGGTAGAGAAGGTTTTTATAAGCTTCTCAAGCATACTAGACGATACACAGTAACTGTTGCAACTATTTATTTTTGAATGTCCTAAATCATAAATCACTCCCAAATTACCAAACCGTAACATTAACTCGCCAAAAAGACACTTAGGAGGGGGTCGATTGCGATGGACACTGACCACCCGATGTAGACGTTAGGTATTAGCTGATTCAGAAGAATGTCAGAAGAGTGACAGAACGGAGACCTTGCTAGGACTCATTAAAGGAACCTATATCAGCAAGAAAACGGGATTTTACGGAGTTTGGCACTATTTTCTACTAATACGAGATAACATTAGAATCCAGTAGGCTGCCTCACAGCTTAAAATCCAACAAGACAAATTTTTGAACCTAGATTTAAATGCTTTTAAGAACAACACCTCCAATAAAGCTGCCCTAATTAACGGTGCATGACATGCTTTGACAACACAGATAATAATCTAACACTGCTTCGTAAACTAAAAAATGGACACAAATTGAACCTCTATGAAGAATTTGAAATTTTTATTCACAAGTGAAAATAGGCAGAACACGCTCAATGACAAAGTTGAGAAAGTGGTAGAGAAGGTTTTTATAAGCTTCTCAAGCATACTAGACGATACACAGTAACTGTTGCAACTATTTATTTTTGAATGTCCTAAATCATAAATCACTCCCAAATTACCAAACCGTAACATTAATAAATAAATTTCATATTCTTATTTTTTGCGATCGTCGTTTTCTTAAGATAAAAGGTAGGAAAGAATTAAACACTCATATATTTGTTACTGGTGTCTTTGACTCTCAATATATGCTAGTAATGAGTACCCTTTGAGGTACAAGGCACTGTATGTCTACATCTGTACAATCTCTGGACTGTTGATTTTCTTGTTTCTTGTTTTTGTGACATCTAAAGTTGAAAATCTATATTCATGACGAATCTCAATAGTAGCGAAATGATACTCAAAAGAGACAATTGGCTACGTCCAGCAAACAAAAATGTGATGTAATCCATTTATCCACTTGAAGATGAATGTGTAAGACCTTGAAGCGCGCCTTGGTAGAAAATAAAAAGTGATTGTTTTAAGTTACCTGTTGTTGTCGTAAACAGTAGCAGTTTCCTAACAAAAGTTCAAAATGGATGACATAAGGTGATTTTCTACTGCCATCCTGAAAGAACGTTCCTTGAAATAACTAGTTAACTTTCACAAGAGCAGTCTGAGGGAACTCCGCAGATTTGTTACATTGCATTTATCTGACTGGTAAAACCGCTAAGGCTCCCGAGATTATTAAAGGTACTTAAATTTTGTCCTTGATGTTTACAGCGCCATTACCGATACTATACGGAAAAAATGATCTCATTCTTTGTCACGTTATGAGGACTCCAAAACCAGGTTATCGAGAAAAAACACAGGGAAACTTTGGAACATGACGCAACAAGTGGGGCGGATAAAGGAAATCAGGGAGGATACGAAAGAGCTAGAATTAGCCATGGGCGATTTGCAAAACAATACATACAATTTATAGGATCTGAAAACATCGAAATGTAATTTATACCAAAAGCAGACAAATGTCAAACAAAATAATGTTTACAGATGAGGAACGACAAAAACAAAATATGTGACATAAGAATCGAGTACTTGATATGCAAAACAGCAGTGTATTTTGTTGATCAGATTATCGCTCTCAGAAATAAACAAGATCTAGAACATAAACAAATAGGAATAGAGATGAATGAGTAATACCAACCGTTAGAGAATCAGTGATTAGTAGTAAAAAAAATAGATTCAATGAGGCAGTTAAATGTGGTACATATAAAAGTAGAAATCAAAAAATTTGCAAAACGTGATGAAAGTTCAGAGTAATGAAATGAGAAAAGAAACTGGAATTTGAAGGGACTATGGTACAGACTAAAATTAGGACAGGATCACGTGCATGCAGCACTCGGAGACTTTCATCTAATCAAAAATCTGATAATGAAGAGTTCGTGCACCCCACTGTTTCGCCTGATTTGTGCTTCAATCTGTTCCGCGACGAATGTACGGTGCCAAAATGAACACAGCTCCCTGGCTGCTGAAGTGGTACAGCCTAGGCAACAAAGCGTCGCTACACAAAATGAAAATGTCATGTAGAGCGTGAGTTACTATTAATTAAAAACTGTCAGATCTTAATGCTGAATCCTGTATTATCCCAATTCCTCTTGCATTAGTTACTCCCAAACAAAATGTATAATGTAAAATCATTCACGTTGTGACATACATTAAATGATTTTTGCTCTGTTCGCACATTCTGACTAGAGTAGTTCTAGCTGTATGATTTTTAAAACTCCTGTCATTGTGAATCTGTTTGTGAGTCACCCAAAGATGTAAATTTTGTGCTGCTGACACCGATATTCAAGAGAGGTAGTAGGAATAATCCACTGAATTTCTGGATCATATCATTAACGTCGATTTGCAGCAGGATTTTGGAATAAATACTGTGTTCGAACATAATGAATTACCTCGAAGAGAACTGTCTATTTAGCAGTTAAGTCCCATAAGATTTCACACACATTTGAACATTTTTGAAGAACTGTCTATTGAGACACAGTCAACATCGATTTAGAAAACATCGCCCTTGTGAAATATAACTTGCTCCTTACTCACACTAAGTGATGAATGCTATTCACAAGGGATTTTATATTGAACTGTATTTATAGATTTCCAAAAGGCTTTTGATTCTGTACCACATAAGCGGTTTGTAGTGAAATTGCCTGATTATGGAGTATCGTCTCAGTTATGTTGCTGGATTCGCGATTTCCCGTGAGAGAGGTCATTGTCCCCTTAGAACAATTTATACAAGACTGTGCTTAAACTGACACACAATGTTTTTAGCGCAACGCAATCTGACTATCAAAGATCCCTGTAAAAGAATGGCCCTGATCAACTTTAACCTATACCTTTCACAAATCACTTAACTCACAAAAATCTTCGTTACTGGAACTACTGCAATACAGCGAGCGCTACTATTGCCAGCTAAATAAAAGATTCAAACTACAGAAGGCACTAACTACTGATAGGGACAGTTAGCAAATGAAAGATATTAATAGAGAACAAACAATGTATTTACCTTAATAGTCATAATATATATATATAGAGCAGTTCATGACAAATTACAAAACTCCGCCATCTCTCTCCCCACATCCACCACTGCTGGCGGCTCACCTCCAACTGCCCAACGCTATGCGCTGTTAACATCCAGCTGCCCAACAATACAATGGCAGACAACAATGCAAACTAGCCACAGACTGCACACAGCACAGCCAGTGATTTTCATATAGAGCGCTACGTAACGTTGCCAATAAGAAAATATAAACAGCCTACTTACAATTGTTTGTAGTAACTGACAGAAAGGTCATCGAGTAGAACAGAGGTGATTTCTAGTATTCCCCAAGGTAGTGTTACAAGTCCTTTGATTCTCCTTATCTATCTAAACAATTAAGGAGAAAATCTCAGCGGCCGTCTTAGGTTGTTTGCAGATGATTCTGTCGTTTATCATCAAGTGAAGTCATCAGAAGATCAAAAGAAATTGCAAAACGATCTAGAAAAGATGTCTTTATGGTGCGAAAATTGGAAATTGACCCTAAATAATGAAAAATGTGCGGTCATCCAAATGTATGCTAAAAGGAATCCGTCATACTTTGGTTACACGATAAATCAGTCAAATTAAATGGACGTAAATTCAACTAAATACCTAGGAATTACAATTAAGAACAACTTAAATTGGGAAGAACACATAAAAAATGTTATGGGGAAGGCGAACGAAAGACTGCGTTTTATTGGCGGGAGATGCAACCGATCTACTTAAGAAACTGCCCACACTACGCTTGCCCGTCCTCTTTTGTAGTATTGCTGCGCGATGTGGACTCCTTACCTGAAAGAACTAACGGAATACATCGATAAAGTAAAAAAAAAGAGCAGCGCATTTTGTATTAGCGAGAAATAGGGGAGAGAAGGTCACTGACATTATACAGGAATTGAGTGACCTTCACTAAACAAAGGCGTTTTTCGTCGCGACGGAATCTGCTCACGAAATTTCAGTCGCCAACTTCCTCCTCTGAAAGCGAAAATATTTTGTTGACGCCAACCTACATGGGGAGGAACGATCATCGTAATAAAATGAGGGAAATCAGAACTCGTACAGAAAGATATAGGTGTTCGTTTGTTCTGTTCGCGGTTCGAGATTGGAAGAATAGAGAGTTATTGTTAAGGGGGTTTGATGAACCCTCTGCTAGGCACTAAAATATGATTTGCAGAGTATCCAAGTAGATGAGGATTTGATGTAGCACTACGGTATTTTCACGTGTACATTTTTACGTAGTATTTGCTTATAGCTTTTAATCAGTCGCACTTTTCTCGAGTCTTTAGTATTAATTTCCCACGAGTACATTACAATGTATCATATGTAGAACAATAATTACAATCAAAATAATATTTTCCCACAATTATGTTTAGATGTAGTACAGATATATTTAAATTATACTATAACTGTACATTTCTGCCTTACAGGCAAGGACAAGTTTCCCCATCCCGATGCACATATCTGTGCACCATGTGAACATTCTGTATCCCACAGATAAATTAAAAGACTTATTTGCATCCATTGTATTTAACTACGGAGCATACGTAAGTTCAGCATAGGAGACTACATACTACAGAGATCAAAAAGGATAGAAACAATTACTATTCGCGAAGGTGATAAAACTTTTTCACCACAATTGTCAACACGTCACTCCTGCAGGCTTTTCAGTATCTCGCTGCATCCATATGGGGATTCAATAGTACGTTTTGTTATCATGTATTATTGTGTGTTGCACACTAAAGTGTGACATAAACGTTTTCTTGCATTTTCAAAGCTGTATGTCAGTAAAGACCGAGCTCCCGTATGAAACTAATTATTACTCTTTGATGTACCGATTCGTCTAGCAAATGTCCGAAACATTACTGAGTCATGACATTGCTGATGTGTTCAGTGTTTTCAACAAGTGTAGCTGAGACAGTCTAAGACAACGACTTATATTCACTTCATTTCATAACTTCTTCTCATAAAATTGTATAAGATTCACGTATACGGGTGTAATCGCATTTGTGCATATGGGGAGGTACGTAGAGTTTGAGTCCATTAGTAACTGGCATAGTGTTTTGTGTTCCTTCAAGGCTAAGGTAAAATATTCTTCCTTCCTCTCCCAGCAGCCGTATTTGTCATTCCAAGCATGTATGTCAATTTTTACCTCTCTATCTACATTATTCCGTGGTTTATTAAGTTTTAAAATTTATACTGACTTTTTGATCACCCTGTATAAATCCTAAAAAAGCTATTACCCTCTGAATATACGCTTGAGTGGACTTGCTTCTTGCTGAAATCGTTTTTTGAGAAAGGTTTTCCATTTAGGATTTGTAAAATATGATGCATTGTAAGTTAATATAGCCTTAGGTTTACCTGTTCTAGGAAAATATTTCTCTATTATCCTCCTCATAATTGTACTTTTTACAATGGTACTCATAGCATACATAGAAGGTGACAATTATTGAACTATATGAAAAAAACGTAAATTAGTTACAAACTACTGCGTGCATACACTTTATTCAACGTGTAAACGTCGCTACAGATATTCGGATCTAGGTCATGACATGTTCAATATGCCTGTCATCATTGGCGATGATGCAGCGCAGAAGACTAGCAAAATTTTGCATGACCCGCTGAAGTGTCGGAACATCGATGCTGTCGATGACCTCTTGAATGGCTGTTTTCAAGTCAGCAATGGTTTGGGGATTATTTCTGTACACCTTGTCTTTAATACAGCCCCACAAACAGGAGTCGCATGTATACAGATCCGGAGAATATGGTGGCTAATCGAAGCCCATGCAAGTGGCCTCTGGGCACCCCAGAGCCAGAATGCGGTCCGCAAAGTGATCCTCCAGGACATCAAACACTCTCCTGCTTCGACAGGGTCGAGCTCCGTCTTGCAAGAACCACATCTTGTCGAAATCAAGGTCACATTGGATAATGGGGATGAGATCATCTTCCAGAATCTTCATGTACGGTTCGGTAGTCACCGTGCCATCAAGGAATATCGCATCGACTATTCCGTGACTGGACATTGCACACCACAGTTACCCCCTGAGGGTAAAGGGATTTCTCGAACACGAAACGTGGATTCTCAGTCCCGCAAATGCGCCAATTTTATTTATTGACAAACCCATCTCAGTGAAAGTGCATTTCGTAGCTAAACCAAACCATATTCACATCAAAGTCCTGTTCGTCAATTCTGTGAACAATAGTGTTGGCGAAACACAACCGCTGTTCCATGGCCCTGGGCTTAATGGGTGATCGGCCTGAATTTTGTATGGCAAGAGATGCGGGTCTTCAATGACAGTTTGTCGCAGTGTCTCCCAGTTGATTTCCATCTGTTGTATAGCTCGTCTGATCGATTTCCTATTGCATGTTTTCATCGTTTTTGGTCGACCGTCATTGGCAACACTGTAATCATGAACACTACGCGTTCTCTCAAACTTGTGAATCAAATGCCTGATTGTTAGCATACTTGGACCGGTCGTCTTCAGCTTGAACTCTGTCGCAAGCTTCCTTTCAACCGCAGTTGGGCAATTATTGATCGCATAGTAGGCCTTCAAAAGCGCTATATGCTGAGGCATTTTCACGTGGAAATGGTCGACAACAACAAGTTGCTTGCGCATGTGCATACTAATTCCCATCACTCCCCGCGGCCAACAGTGCAGTTTGAACGTCCTAACGCAAACCGTTCAGAAGTTATGACGATTTTGCTTCATGTAGTTCAATAACAGTCACCTTGTGCATACACATTTCATAAAGACATTGTACGCAGCAACAAAATATTTGACACCTCTTCTTCCTCAAGGAAATGGTCCAGCAGTGTTAAGTGACGCCATTTCTAGTGGTTTCGTTATAATGATAGGATGTAATTCATTCATGCAGAACAGATTCGAATGTTAGGCCTTCTGACATATGATACACATTTTTATTACTCTTTGCACATTGCGTAGCAAATTTGGAGAGTAACACTACGACATAATTTTCTCACTAAACTTCTTTAGTCCACAATGACCCCACGTGTGGTGTGTAAACCTAACAACATCTGTTACGTAGTCTTTTATTCAGACTCACCAGTAGTTCAATTCCGGCGCTCGTCCATGAAATAGCACACCTTTGTAAATTGTGTAATATGTACATACTTAGATTTCCAACTTTCTTGTTATTAAGTTTCTCTTTTACCTTCCTTCAAGGAGGGTCCCTTTCGCGTAAATTTCCCAGTTCTTGACACGGTTTTAAGTAACAGAGTCTGTAATTTTTATCTTGTATTAATAAGATTTTGAAATATGAAATCTCTTCATTTAGTTCTGTAAATTCGTTTAATAGTTGAGGGAATTTCGAAAGTGTTATATATATTGTACCCTTTTCATATGTATTACTTCAAAATTGATTTCTTGTAAAAATAAGGACCAACTTGTGTAACAACTTACAAGTCAACAAAAAAGATAAAGCTTGGTCGACATAATAAACTTTCGTGTGTTTTCCCCACAAATAGTATTGAAACTTCCGAAAGGCCCACATTGTGGCTAATGTTTCGAGTGCGGTATCCGAGTCTGATCTCTCACACTCGGTGAGTGTTCAGCTAGCAAAACTAATTACACGACTCGTGCTCTTTGCGTCTATTTCTCTAATTTGAAATAAACAAGCACCGAGACCCTGTAACGATGGATCTGTGCTTAAACAAAAACCTCGTGTCATCTCTGGATGGTGTCAAATATTTTCATTAACTAAAATTTCCTTTATGGCCTCGAAGTCTCTTTGTCATTCTTCAGTCCATACCCAGGTATCACTTTTTCTTAACAGGTTCAGGAGCGGGTCACTATTTAACAGTTGTTTAGATAGAAACTTTCTAAGTAACGAAGGTAGTCATAGAAATGCCTTTGTTTTCTGTTCTGTGGTGTAGAAAATTTTTTGACAGACGCAGTCTTTCCGCGATCAGGTAAATTATCTGTGTGAGAGATAAAGTGACCAAAAATTTTATTTTTTCTTCCAAATTTGAACTTTTGTAAATGAACTGTAGCAAAATATTCAAGAGTTTTCGTAAGCTGCTAAGGTAAAAGGCACTAACTACGGATAGAAAATACTCTAAATGGTTTTCTGGTATAGTGACTAATTTCTCCTTAGTGTGTGTAGGTAGTCTACCCTTTAAAATTTTAAGAACATTTACATGTGACATAGGTTTACTCCAATAACGAGTCGTACTCAGATATTTCTCAAAATATTTCCTTAGTGCGCCTTGTCTATTATCAAAAGTTTTGGGTCAAAAACGTATCGTCTGAGTGTTCTTGTACTCCAGGTAGTCAAAAATTAGTAAGACAAGCCTGTTCAAATTGATTATAAGTTTCACCGTCCTCAACAGCTAATAGCAAAGCGTCCCGTTGTGTATATCCCACTACGTAACGAATCTTCTGCTGTTCATTCCAACAATGCGGTACAATATTTCTAAAAGATCTAATGAGTACTATGATATGTACATTCTTTGTTTCAGTGAAAACACCTGAAATTATGTTTTAATAGGCTTTCGTTAGTCAAGATTGTCGACAGGGAAGATGTATTATCATATGTATGCGTACAGCTGCCGGCGTCAGGTATCGATGATTCCTTGCTGTACACAATGTACTGATCACTGCTCACATGCCCCATACGGTTCTTCGCTTACATTATGTGCAATACTAGGTAAAAACTGTTGTTTTGTTTATTCACTGTTTCAGCATTTGTCTTTTCGTTATTAATGACAAGCGGTTCACTTGAACCCAAGCTTCCTACGCCTGTTTCATTACGTATTTGTTTAATTGCGTTCTTAAGTCGATATCGAATTTGTTAACAATCTTATCCTCCATTCCTGTTACCATCCTTTCGACTTCCGCAACATACGTGCAATGTTGCTCTGCCACCTTTTCTACAAGTGTAGTATCACTGCCAGATAGCCTGACATCAGCACGATCGTTTAATTTTTGCACATCATTACTGACCCATTTTTGTTCTAATTTAAGAAATCCCGTATCCTTCGACATTTTTTGCATTTCATCTGGAAAATCACCGCATGTGTTGTGTAAATCTGACATGCTAATTTGCACCACAGATAATGCATTTGCTAAGCTATCATGTACTGTCTGTAAACTATTTAAGATAAGCTAATCTAACCGTTGAGTATTTTTCTTCTGTTCACTTATAAGTTTTGAAAATTTTTCAGTAAACTTGTGTTCTAACTCACGCTCAAAACTCGAACATTCTGTTTTTAAACTCGAAAATTCTGTTTTAAACTCGGACGTTTCTGGTCAAATCTAGTTGACATTTGATCCAACTGCTTAGACTGTTCAGACTACTTAGACATCTGTTGCAGATACTGTAGTATAAGACCGTCACCCCTAGATGTCGGTAAGACGGGATTTCCTACTCTTTGGTGTTGTTCCTTTTCAGTGGGTGTTTCCTGTTCCACTATTTGCAGACTAGTAAAGATATGTAATTCACGTAAATCAGTACGTTAAAAACTATTGCGCGAGAACGCGCTTGTGAGCGTCGATCGAGACGGCCACTTATCGTAAGTTATCATTGTGTCATCTATTTTTGACAAACCATTCTTTGTTATTTTTACTGTTTAAAATAGGGTCATCAACTGTACTACTTTAATTGCTTTCTTGTGTTGCCGCAGTTTCCATTGTCGACTCGTTATCAATTTCTGGTACATTCATGTCGTCGGACTGCATTATTTCGTCCGATTTTTCAGTTATATTATAAACTATAGTAAAATTCTATCAGTGATGTCTATATTTACTAAGAGATACTACTTGTTACTGTGTTTATGACTAGTTCACTGGCAGGATGTTTTCCATCTACACCTAGAATGTAACAACTATACAAACGGCTATGCCATCGGCCACTTCTGTAAGACGCTATTTCAGTAAGTGAAATTATTTGTACGAAAGAAAGAAAGAAAAACTATTTTCGTAGAAATACTAAGAATAGATTTCCATAAGAGTTGCACAAGTGGATGCAAATGTGCCTAGTATGATTCAACTGATACTATTAACTGAATTTTTCCCAGGTATTCCAAAATGTCGTTGCCTCAAATACTTATGCTTTCTTCGATTATTATATTCTATAATTATTTTTACTTTTCCAAGAGTCTTCTTATCACATGAATATATTCCGTTTCTTCATACTTACTTATACTCTTCCACACTTCTGTACCTTCATCTCCCAGACCAGTATCTGTATGTCTCCCGTGGTATTATCCTTCCATCTCATTCTTGGCCTTCCTAGTGGTCTCTTTCCTTCAGCTACTCCATCCATTACAGCCTTTATTGCCTTGTTCTCCCCTCTCCTCCTCACATTTCCGTACCGTCTCGGTCTCTTAATTTTCACACTCGCTACGACGTCAGGCAGTGTATAATTGTCTGAGTTCTCTGTTTTTCCTTATTCTCCACCATTTTCTTTCACTGGTCCATATATTTTTCTGAGTACTTTATTTTCAAAAGTGATGAGTTTTTTCTCTGTTTTCTTTGTCAGGGTCCATATCTCACTTGCATAGCACAGTATTGGCTTGATGATGGTGTGATATATTCTTATTTTTGCCTGCTTAGACAGTAACTTCGATCTTATGATGTTGTGCATAGCACCTAGACATCTCAGCCCAGCTTCAATTCTTGTTACTATCCCTTGTTCTATAATGCTTTGTTGGTTGATGTTGACACTGAAGTACGTGAATGAAGTTTCTTCATGAAATGGAAAATTGTAGGCATTAGCACATTCATATTCGAACAATTCTGGAAAATCATACTCAAACAGTTTTCATGCTTCTGTCTTTACGGGACCAAACTCACCCGTGATTCGAATAAGAGGCACATAATTAGAATTTTATACAGGCCCTGTGACGCACAGACGCCATTATGTTGTAATTTATACAGCATAGTCGGTGTAATGGTGACGATACAACGGTGTGACTGATCTCGCAAAGTTAGATATCTGCTACAAAATTCATTCCAATTGATTCCCGAGACAAGTTTGGAATCTGCGTATTTCATTTAAGGTGTATGCAGTTTCTTGTATTTTCTTATCAATCTGTTGTGCACTGATTTTATTTCGTTCGTGAGAAAAACTCTTCCGACGTCTTTTATAGCCACGATGTTCTATCTCGTCATTCTTGACCGTATCGCTTAGATCTTGAAATAATAAACTCTTACTTCTGAGGATGGCTTAATGAGAGGGATAAAAATAAATTTTCTTTCTTTTGTAACTGGACAGTTGATGTACGTACAGCAGCGGTACACTATAACTGATATACTTTTTCACATCACTGATAAATTCGCTTCTATTTATTACTCACAAAAAGCTTTTTTATATAGCAACTTCCCCAATGTTCATGAGCAGACGCCCCATATAGTATAAGGTTCCAGAATGAGATTTTCACTCTGCAGCGGAGTGTGCGCTGATATGAAACTTCCTGGCAGATTAAAACTGTGTGCCGGACCGAGACTCGAACTCGGGACCTTTGCCTTTCGCGGGCAAGTACTCTACCACTGAGAAAGGTTCGCAGGAGAGCTTTTATTACGTTTGGAAGGTAGGAGACGAGGTACTGGCAGAAGTAAATCTGTGAGGAGGGGGCGTGAGTCGTGCTTGGGTAGCTCAGTGGTAGAGCACTTGCCCGCGAAAGGCAAAGGTCCCGAGTTCGAGTCTCAGTCCGGCACACAGTTTTAATCTGCCAGGAAGTTTTAGAACAAGGTTCTTAAAACTTCGTATGATACCACGTCTTCTAATGTGGAGTAAGCTACGAGAGTTGGAACTCTAATAGTGACAACTATTTATTTACAGCTCGTACAAAATAGATACGTGTTTCAAAGTTTTACTGATCTTCAAAGTAGTCACCAGCATTGTCTACAACCCGTTGCCAGCGATGTGGAAGTCGTAGGATACTCTCAGCAGTGCCAGTTGAGTTGACAGTTCGAGCGGCGCCGTCTATTGCCCGACGATTTTTTTAGCAGTTCCGAACCGAACGCCGTGAAGTGTTTCCTTTTGTTTAGAAATCGAGTTGAACTCACGAGGGCTTAAGTTAGGGGAGTGCAGTAGGTAGTATAGCACTTAGCAGCCCCATCAGTCAAACAAATCAGTAACAGCTTGCTTTGTACGTGCTTGAGCGTTGTCCTGCAAAATGATGGTCAGGTCCTGCAGAAAGTGTTATCACTTCTGTCTCTATGCTGTTCATTTTTGGAACACAACCTACGACCAGCTGCACTCCCCTGACTTAAGCCCTTGTAAGTTCAACTCGATTTCTAAATCGAAGGAAACACTTCACGACATTCGCTTCAGAACTGCTACAATTTCGTCGGGAAATAGACAGCGCCGCTAAAACAGTCAACACAACTGGCACTGTTAAGAGTATCCTACGACTTCCACATCGCTGGCAACGGGTTGTACACAATGCTGGTGACTACTTTAAAGGTCAGTAAATTTCTGAAACACGTGTCTATTTTGTACGAGCCGTAAATAAATAGTTGCCACTATTAAAGTTCCAACCCTCGTACAATGTAATCTAATTTTAATAATAATTATTTCATGAAAAAGAACGTTTATGATCAAAGGACTTACAACATTTTCAAATTTAATGAAACTAAAGTTTAAAATATTATTATTTGTTTTTCTTTTCTTGCATACTTATTACTGATTGACCTTTTAGTGTTCGTCAAAAAGAATCACATAATTTTAGACTTTAGCCTCCAGCAGATGTTGTCCCCATTGCTCATTAAAATATCTGTACTCATTATTTATCTTCCGTTTTATTTCAGCATTTACACAAAAGCACACAAAATGGATGTAACTGCATATAAAAATGATGACAATTAATAGTATTAAGAGCAAGGGTTCTAAGTAAAGAACTGCACTGAATTAATCTTTAAGGCAACACTTAAATACTCACTGTTTAACACATTGTATCTTCACCAAGAAACTGTAGTCACAAAACACTGTATTTTGCTTCTCAGATCGCACATGCCGCTGCCCGCACGATGCTGCTGTACTACTGCACATAATGTCTCTACTCTCCGGAAGACACCATTACTATAAATCTAGCATTGTCGAAAGTAGTCGTAACAATACATAAAGCACAGCACAAGCTTCGGATGTCACCGCGGCTTTGAAATGACCTGCACACCTGCCCCGATGTGCTAACAGAAATTGCGGATTGAAGTCGACCCCATCTGCCTATGCCGTAGGTATCTCAACCACCGTCAAGTCCTGAAACAGAAATCTGCATGTAATTCAGTATATCCAACTTTTCTGGAGCCATGCCAGCAGTGAGCGCCGGGAGTGAAGAGGTATCCACTATTTTCACCTCTTGAGGAGGAATGTTTCAGTGGGAAGATATCCCGCAGTGCTGATACCATATGCAGCTCGCACGAAGTTCTGATCACTTGGCGTGGCGTTAATAACACACAGAAGTAATAAGGTTTCGTGAAAGTTCGTTACAATGACCTTCACGATTGGTACTTATTTGTGTCAGTGTATATGAAATGAAATTAAGGTCATACCTCAAGGTCAAACAACAAGCATTTCCAGAATGAGATTTTCACTCTGCAGTGGAGTGTGCGCTGATATGAAACTTCCTGGAATGTTAAAACTGTTTAGTAATCAGTTCCCTCCGTAATGACTGCTGCAGTGCTGCTCAGCGTCAGCTCGCGAAGACTGGCAGCGGAAGCGTCACGAAAAGTTCTGGACTGTACCAAGGAATTCCGAACTGTACTAGGGTACCAGGCGGACAGCTGAGATCCTGTGGTTCCAATAGAGTGGGCGCTGCCCCCAGGTAGTATGGCCCGTCTGTCAACTTTATTTTGACGCATGTGTGGAACACTCTCAGTGCTCTGTGTATTGCGGAACGGAGACGTCTTCGTCAGTCTTCGATGGCTTGTCTGAGAATGAGCGGCAGGTGCGCAGTTGAACTATCGTAGAACAAAGACCGGCTGCAAGCCCTAAGTTTCTTCAAACAGTCAAATCACCGTTGTACCTAGACTTCTAAACCTTACAGTAATTTTGTTTTCGTAATTCATCCAAAGCCTTGAAGTATTTTAGAAAAGAAGACATTGTGAGTTACGGGTTGAACAATTTTCAGTTTATAAACTGAATGAACAACGTTTTCTTTTGTAGACTAAAGTTATGTGTATGGTGCGTTTTACTTTTTAATAATCGCTGCCAAATAAATTTCAAGGCTATCTGAAATGGCGAGTACTGTCAGTTTTGCTTGCAGGTAATTGGAGCGATGGTCGTGTGACTAGGGCCTCCCGTCGGGTAGACCGTTCGCCTGGTGCAAGTCTTTCGATTTGACGCCACTTTGACGATTTGCGTGTCGATGGGGATGAAATGATGATGATTAGGACAATACAACACCCAGTTCCTGAGCGGGGAAAATCTCCGACCCAGCCGGGAATCGAACCCGGGCCCTCAGGATTCACATCCTGTCGCGCTGATCACTCAGCTACCGGGGGCGGACAGAGCGATGGTAAAAATCCGGAGCAATGGGTACTTTACTCTTCCCACTCAGTAAAAACAAGGTATGAACAACCATGTCAGTTGTCAATTTCAGGGTATACGCGACTGAGGTAGGTACTGGCCCCAAAATTATATTTTTGTTCTATGATTTTAAGGAAGGTGAAATGGTCCTCATACTGAAAACGAGGAGTCGACATGATCTTGAGTTACTTCATCCGATTAATCTCCTAAACTTCGAATATAAAACTGTCGCTCAAGCTATAAACATCCGTCTCTCTTAGTTGCTCGACAAGAGCACTACCTTTCACTAAAGTTGTGTGCCTAGACGCACGATACTGACTGCTGTCATCGAATTCCGAGATCTTATTTCGGTGGCTGTGGCCACTAATATCTCCGGGACCTTGCATTTCCTCGACCTACACAAGGCATTTGACCGTGTCAGTCATAGTTTCTTTAATTAGTGTGTTAACCGCTTTGGGCTTAACTCATAATACATGCAAGTACTAGCCAATTTTACACCGGTATCCACACCTCAATGGTCGTGAACGCTCAGCTTAACCCCCCCTCCTCGGGATTTCGATCGGG
The DNA here is from genome assembly GCF_023864275.1 of Schistocerca cancellata. NCBI lineage: Eukaryota > Metazoa > Arthropoda > Insecta > Orthoptera > Acrididae > Schistocerca > Schistocerca cancellata. Next base: position 773,340,172 of record NC_064627.1, on the reverse strand, counting down.
TGTGGTCTGCCCGAGGGAAGCAACTCCTTATCCATGTCACTCTTTGCTCTTTGCTTTGTTCTTAAAACACTTGCTTCGGCGTATTGCCACCTGACTACGTGGCTGGACTATACAGGGAGAATGATTCTCAATCCTCACTTACGCCGATGACGTCATGGTTTTACTACGAAATGCCTACGACATTTCCTGTCTCGAGGATGCCTAGGATTGCTTTCGTTGCCTTGCTGGTGCTCACATTAATGATCGCAAATGCATGTTCCTGTCGCTTGTTTTTAATCAACATGATGTTGGTTAAGTTCCCCTGTGGTCTTTGATTCCTCCCTGTTTCTGGTACAAGTCACGCGAAGCATTGTTTTCATCACTTTTCTTCCATATACACACGAAAATTTTTAAAAATGTAATAAAAAATTAAAAATAAAAAATAAATTAATGTATTAAAAAACAAGCAATAGGTCGTGGGTTACTTTTCTGGTTGCTTAGGCTCTTTTTCTCTCGTTTTGTTACTAATAATTATGTTTTCTGAGTTTTCAGCTCATATTACTTGACAATTTTTATTATGCTCTTCTGAATTTTCATGAAACTAACAAATGAATCTGATAATAAAAAATCTGAGAATGAATGGCAGATGCCCAGTTGAGATATCGTGGAGTATAACTGTGGATAACAGGCAGAAATCTCTCAATTTCTTTGAACAGTCGAAACATTATTGTATCTAGAGTACTAAACTTTATAATAATTTTGTTTTCATAATGGTTCAAAGTATCGATGAATTTTAGAAAAGAAAACGTTGTCCTTTATGGGTTGAACAATTTTCAGTTTACAAACTGAAGGAAAAGTGTTTGCTTTTCTATACTTTACAAGTTTGCAATACAGAGCATTTTGCTTTTTAGTATTCGCTGCAATAAGAACAATAAATTTCAAGGCAATCTGCACATTTCAGCGCCTGCAATGGCGAGCACAATCGTTTCTGCTTGCCGGTAATTGGAGTGATGGTACAAACCCGAAGCAGTGAGTACTTCATTCTTTACACTTAGTAAAAACAAGATACGAAAGCTAATGTCACTTGACCTTTTCATTGTATACGCTACTTAGGTAGGTACTGGTCACAAAATTTTATTTTACTTTCTGATGCACAGACTCATTATTCGTAAACAGTGTTTTTTTTTATTAGTACGTAAATGGAACTGATAAAAGTCAACTGTGATGGGTAATTTGAGTCATGTTGATAATGTACTAAGATAAAGTTTCAAAAATCGTAGCATCTACTAGGCATAAATCAATAAAACAAAATTTTACTAGATGTTACCCTCGCATAGAAAGACCTCCGCTGTTAACGATGGTAAAGGACAGACGATGAGAAATAGATTTAAGGCTCCTGAAACATGGATAACTATGCGCTTTATTCATATAAGTTGACAGTTCCACGATGAGACGAGATTTGGCTCCTCTATCTCAGATTCCAGGTTCTCACTAATGGCAGCTTTGTCAGGATGGGTGCACCTAAACAGTCGTAAGTATCAAAATATAGCCGAGGGATTATTTTACGAACCTGAGGATGATACAGATAATTACGACTCAGATAAAGGCCCTGAATATTTTTCCGAGAGGAAATGCCCTTCAAAAGTTGTTGCTAGTCATGTAAATGAGAATATTTATTTAAGCATGTAAACGATACGGTGTCCCTTAACACAGTTCAAGTGAATTTACATGACTGGGTGATGGTAGAAATGTTAAGTGTCATCGTACATGTTAATTTTATGTGGGTGCTGAAAGATACATTCTTGAGATAGTTGCACTGAATTACTGCAAAAATTGTTAACGGAAATCTTAGTATCTAACACTGAAACGATTCGGATCTTTTAAATCTGAATATTTGAGACGTTTGGCAGTAAAGCTTCGTTATTTCGCCCAGCGAGTAAACAGTAGCAAGTCAACGCTAACCGGTGTTAAGTGCATTCAGTTTGCAAGTAGAGAAAGTATCAACCGACGTATTTTTAAGAATAAAATTTTTTGTAAGACTTTGAATTTTAAAAACATGTCATTAATGTAGATATCTTGGAAGACAATGATTTATCTGAATTTAAAAAATCGCATTGCATGTACACGTACGTACTTGAAATGTTTTATTTATAATATCTGATTGAAACTTCACTGTGCAGTTTCTTAAAACAACCAACTTGTCCCTTGTGACTGTTTACAGCCGGGATCTTCATATCATATGCTGTGATACTGTTATCAGTCCAAATATCGATCTCAACAACTGGTGCTGTACTAGACTTTTGTTCTTTTAGATGTGGCGTACGTTACCTTTCTCAGATCAACGAACTTAATTCCTCAGCCAATGATTGGAGCACCTTCATTTTAACACGCATTCCGAACCATGGGGCAACTCAGCATTTTTCATATTAACAAACACTGGCAGAGGGGAAAGAAGCAAAAATAACAGACACGTATTATACGGAAGTGCAGTAATACATTTAACAATTATGCGTATATGTTGTTTAATAAAGACCCCACATTTCACTAGTACTCGGGTCCAAGGCGATCTTAAACCGGACCTGTCTCAAGTATGCGGCTGTAACACAAGTACTAATCAGGAAATTCAGAATTAAATACCAACTTCCAGATTAACATTCCTGCACCAGTAAGACAATGAAGACTGTCGTAGAGTGTATTCTCGGCCTTCCTACAAGCAGGGTTTTCTTTCAGAAGCAAATTCCCCCCCAAAGGAGGAGCAAGGACGTAGGAGAGACAACCTGCTTTTGTCCACCGAGTGCAAGGGCGTCGGCGGCCTTGGACGAAGAGAACGGCGCGACAGATGGCTGGCGCCGCCGTGCAGATGACGCTGACCAGGAGGTCGGCCGACCATCAATTTGGCGTCATGGCGACGGCCTCGATACCGTTACTGGTCGCCGGACCTTATGTCGGAATTTAACCGCCCGGCAATGGTCGCTGGGACGGCAGTGAAAAGGGCTGACCGTGAGGTATCCTGCTACAAAGAAACGACAAGCTTACAGCGTGGGTAGGACGAGTCGAGGTGCCCACAAAGAATCCAGATTCTATGAGGGCACTAAATGTTGGATTATTTCTAAGCGGGACTATCTTCTTAGCCACAAAAATCGGATCTGCTGCTCTTAGCTAAGATTATATTCCTGTCTCTCTCTGTCTCGCTTTCTCCCTTTCTCTCTCTCTTTTTCTGTTTTTGATATTCCTAATTCTGGATTTAGCAGCTTTTCCATTTCCCTAATGGGATGTTATTCACTTATCTGATACGTGGGAGTAGTCGTTGTATGCGTAATTCTCTGAATGCTGTTTAATAGAGAGATGAAAGTAAGATATTTGCGACTGTATGTATATGTAGGTAACCCCTTACAGTGAAAGGCTCTAAGCGAAGAGACATCGAACAAAATAAAAGTCAGAAGGTAGTCCTTTAGTTTGTATTTCAAGTACCAAAACCAACTGCCCACATATTTCAGTCTCATTAGAAGCACATCGAAAATCCAATATGCAGAACATGTAATATTTCTGGCTTAGTCAGCCATCATATTCTAACTCCAAGAAGCTGTTCCCAGAGCAGTGGAGATGCAAGAAGTATATAGATGACGAAATGTGGTGTGAGGTACCTGTGACAGATGTTAGATTCGGTACCATTCCCGTGAGAAAGACCGCCTGCATAATGCTACTGCTCTGTGATTGGCTGCTGTGTTCGGAGCAAGGGCGCCAAAACGTTAAAGTATAGTTATTATTATTAGTTAAACAACTCATTTGAATGACTTCACTTTTTAATATAAATATCTCTCAACAGCTGACTATCAATAAGTCATTTTAGAATTATTAAAAACAATTTAAGTCAAAAACAAAAGACTGATGAAACTGCAGACGAAGCACTTCGGAAGCGTTCGGGTCACGCCTTTTCTGGTATGGCGCGCGAAGTGTTTCGGGCTGTTCGTCACTCTGGATTAGGTAGTCGAGAAGAACAGACATGTTGTCTGTCGTAGGATGTATTTCCAATTTTTATTTAAGTCCCTGTAGGTCGCTCTGGATTAGGCAGTCGAGATGTACAGTCATGTTGTCTGTGGCAGGATATGATTGCCAGTATTCAGTATTAAAAGATTCGCTCCGGTAGTCATGATGCACAGACACGTGCCATAAATAGTGTAAAGATACATTTTCGTAAACATTGTTTTTGATCATGTACTTTACTGTATCAGAAGGTGTTGTATTAAGATCATGTAGTCTTCTCGTGTGACTATATTAAAACACGCGAGTGGCATCCCAAAGAAGTGATACATTATTTCAGAACGGAACCTCGCTAAAAGTCAGTTTCAGCCTCAAGATACAGAACCTACGAGCTGCGTGCTGTTTCCTGCGCTGGGGACATCCACTTGAAGACAGCAGGTTAGTAAACTACAACAGAACCTTCGTATTCCACACAGTGCAGTGGAGACAACTAGTACTGAATGCACAAAACAAATGTGCTCAGTGACACGTCATCTGCAGTAATGCAGAGGAGGTAAAGGAGGATGATCGTTATTAACACCAATAATGAATTCATTCTTCCTTTCTTGCCGTAAACAGTCCACATTTCTCTTCGATGATTTTGAGAATGTGCTGTACAAATTCCAATCTTTCTCTGTTCACCATGAGTTAATGCAGCAGTTCTTTACAGATAGATCATACTAAAATCTATGTGGCATTAAAGCTTTGTGTTAAGATGCAAGAGTTACAATTCGAAGAGATAGAAATAATGATCCGTACGAAGTTCGCTAACTGCCTCGCAGATAGTTCCATTCGCTCTTCGTTGGGTTGAGAATATTCTTTGTCAGTCCTCAAGGATGTTCCAGAATATGCTACTATAGTACATCACCATCAGTAGCATTATCACCGACAGTTTCACAACCATAGGTGAATAACGTCTTTCTCCAGATATCTAGATTTATCAAGATCTTCATCCAGACAGATGAAATTATGCTTCTCTTTAGCCTCTTCATAAGACAGCTGACAAGAAAGATTTAAATAACTATCATCCAGTTTCCTTACTGACTTCTTTTTCCAAAAAATCGAAAAACTAATGTGCTTAAGGCTACTCTCGCACGAAAGTACAAACAATTTACTTAATATACCAGTGATGGATTCCAGAAGGCTTACCCAACTGAGTTTGCTATTTACATATTCACCAACCAAATACTGCAGCCTTAAATAACAAAATATCTCGATATATCATTACGTGACCTGTCGAGGGCGTTTGACTATGTAGATTATGTTACACTCTTAGAAAAGCTGACGTATTATGGAACTGATGGCTTTACACACAACTGGTTTGAATCATACTTAAAGAACGAAATGCAAAAAGGTGTGCTGCATAATTCAGACAATATTGGAAAAATAGAAAATTTTGGGAGGAATCACAAAGGGTGTCCCACGGTGATCAGTTTTAGGTCCACTCCCCATTCCTCACATATATGAATGACCTTCCACTTAACATTTAATAACCATAACTAGTATTTTTCGCAGAAGATACTAGTGTTATATAAATCCCATTGGAGAAAAAGCAACAGAAAAGATTGTTAATCCCGTTTTAAGAAGAATTATTAAGTGATTTTCTGAAAATGGACAACTTGTAAATTCTGTAGAGCAAATAGTCACACCAACTACTGATGTAGCACATGAACAGGAGTCAATAAATAGGGCAAAATGATCAAAATTATTGGGTGTATATAATTCTTGCTCATAACTTGAAGAAGTATATTACTGAGGTTCTCAAACAACTGAGGTCAGCTAGTTTTTCTCTCAGTGTAATTGCTAGCCTTGGAATAAACAGATCAATCTCCTGACATATTTTGCATATTTCAAATCAGTGACGTTTTATGGAATGATTTCCCTGGGTAACTCTTCACTTAGAAAGAAAGTATTGATTGCATAAAAGCGAGTGGTAAGAATAATAGGTGGCATTTAACAGCAGTCCTCATGTACGTACCTCTTCAGGGAGTTGGGTATTTTAACTGCACCATCACAATACTTATATTCACCAAAGAAATTTCATGACAGTTTAAGAAGAATAGAATTATATCCATACTTACAAAAGGACCTTTATTAGCCATTATTAAATATGTCAGTGGCTCAGAAAGTAGTTCAACATGCAACAACAAAAGATTTTGATCACCTGCCCAATATCATAAAATGTCATACAGACATCAAAGCAAATTTTAAGTCTAATCTAAAATCATTTCCCCTGGACAGTGCTTAATTCCATGGACAGATTTCTGTTTAAAAACTGATAGTCTGCAAGAAAATATCGTTGGCTCATATTTGAACTATCTACGCTTTGCCGACAATGTTGTGTCGTAAGTGCAGATTCTGAAGGACTAAAACTTGCCTCTGCAAAGATTGCCTTCATATTAACATCAGCAAAACAAAACTTCTAAGTACAGACAACCATACACTTGTAGTCGGATACCAATCTACAGAGATTGTTTATGAATACATCTGCATTTCTCAAAGAGTAAACTAAGGAAAAACACTCAAAATTCATAAATTCCTCGCAAAATAAGATCGACATGAGTAGCATTTCAGGAATTAAAAAGTCATCCTCAAGAATGGCCTAAATAACGAGAAGGTCTATAATATGTACATACTGCCAATTACATCCTAAGGTCTAGTAACTACGAATGTGTCTAAGGAAAGTGCTCGTAAACTAGATAGGATTCGATCAGAAGACATTAGAAGTAGAGAACTGCAAGCCTGAACTGGCAATGGGTCGAATACGTACCTCTACAAGATTACAGCAAGTGGAATTGTTCACTGGAAGCCACAGGACCACAACAGAGTTAGCGGAAGACGCTAAAAGAGATGGCGTGATGATGCGAAGCTGCAACGCGATGGTACCAGTTGGTTCAAAAACGAAGACAATGGAAACAAATGGGGGAGTCTTATATCCAGCAATGAACTGACATGGTCTAATAAAATCTTGTAGGTATTAAGTTCTGCAAGAGGATAGTAAGCTACACACAGTTTTAAATATGATGCTATCGCAAAATATTAAAAATTATGCAGATACTTAAAGTACGAAATAATTAAATTAAATGAAATTATCGTATGGCATTGTCAGCCGGGAGAACCCGTCCGGGTTCGGCCGCCTTGTTGCAAGTCTTATTTCATGTGACGACACATTCGGTGACTTGCGCGTCGATGATGATGACAAGATTGAGAGGACAACACAACACCCAGTTCACGGGCGGAGAAAACTTCCAACCCGGCCGAGAATCGAAGCCGGGCCCGCTGTATGGGTGGCAAGCACGTTACCACTCAGCTGAGCTGGCCGACAAAGTACGGAATGAAGAAGTACTAAAAGAGCAGCTAAGTGTGTGGAAAACGTTTACCAGAAGAAGGCACGAATCACTAGGACATCTACTATAGTATTCAGGAACTGTTAACGTGACGCTGGAAGGAGCAGTAATAGGAATAAGCCTAGAGGCTGTGTGGGAGAGTTGCCCAAACTGTTTCACTTTTAAGATTTTATTTATAACATAAATAGTAAGTTAAAACAAAATTGTTTAAACTGTACTATTTTCAACTGCAGGACGTTTTCCTTGGTGTCTGATTTATTTCTGTGATGGCTTCCCCACAGGGGCTCCATTTTTCTTTTCCACGTTTTACTCGTCACCTCAGACGCTCCTAATCGACACCTTGAACTTTGCTTGGAGCTTTGATCATTTTTCCCTGATTAGGTAAAATTTCTTGCGTGGACAATTTCAGCCTACATTTTATCTGCCATGACTTCTTGTGCATTGAAATTGTGGGAAAATCCATTTTGTTCTGCAATGTCGAAAGCAAATTTTCTTAAGTCCGACATGCTTTAAAACGCACATTTGTCTTCAAATATAGAAGTATGCTTTTTCACTTCGTTTTCAACTTCGTTGGAAAATATTTTACTGCGGCCAAAATTTTTATGTACTCGTATGTATTTCTGTTTTTATTTTCAGCATTCCTCTTAATCTTCTTTGTATATAAAGCGAAATGTCCTAACTGGTTCACTGACTCATCGTCGGGCAACTCAAGCCGCTAAGGACAGAAACTTGAAAGTTGGAGGGGGTTTTCACCTTACACTATAGGCACCGTTCAAGAAGGGATTAAAAAAAAAAAATACCACACCTAAAAGAGTGAAATAGGAGATGAAAGGTTTTTTGAAAATACGTCGATATTAAGGAAATTTTGAAGCTAGAAATAGGAAAACTTTTATTTGGCTTCTCGGTCAGAAATAAAAAAAAATACATGTTTCAGCACTTGTGGGATTTTAATCCCTAAGGGAGTGGAATAGCATGTGAAATTTGCTTTTAAATAAATTATTATTATAGTGCCACTAAAGAATTTTTAAAATTACGTTTAAGAAAATGCGTATTTGACTCTCGGTTGGAAATAAAGAAATATATGTTTCAGTGTTTTAGGAAATTCAGCCCCTAAGGGGGTGAAGTAGGGGATGAAAATTTTATGAAAATATTTCATTAAGAAATCATTTTTAAAACTTAAATATACGAAAATTTGCCATTGGCTTCTCGATTAGAAACAAAAAGAAATATACGTGTCTCAGTGTTTTTGCAAATTCAGCATCTAGTAGGGTGAAATAAGGAATGAAACTTTCTATGAAACGTTCCGTTACATTATAATATAAAGCTAAATCTACGAATATTGGTATTTGACTTCTTGGATGGAAATAATGGAATATTTGATGGGGATTAAAGTTTCTAGGCCAATAACACCAGAAGAACTCAAAAGACAGGATTAACAGAAAGCTCCGACTCGAGCTGCCAGAATCGCTTGCGGTCAGACGTACATTCTGAAAAGGCCTTGCTTCTATAGCCTTACTTAGCGTGAAAAGGGTGTAATTTGCGAACTGAATGAAAGGAAGCTATTTAACAGTCACCGCGGAAAATCGACTTTGTCAGAATTGCATAGGAAAAAAATGGATCTTTAGTACATAATTTTTTCAGAAAGTGTTTATGTCTATGAAATTTTTCTCATTGTAATAACAATACAAACTAATCACCGACGATGTGAAAATAGATACCACTTTTACATGCGTATCCACTTACAGAAATATCTGTCAGAGAGAGAGAATGCAGAACCGTTTTTAAGATTTACGATAATAACTGTAGAACCACTTATCCTATTTATCTCTTTCTTTTTTTAACGAGCTACATGAAATTAAATTAAAGCCGTTAGAACACTTTAATTACGCGATTCCTCCTTAAAGTCTGCTTTGCAGTGACGATAAATAAATCTCAGAGCCAATCATCAAAGGTGGCAGACATTGACTTGGAAGAGGATTCCTTCTCTCAAGGGCATTGCTATGTCGCCTGCACAAGACCCAGTTCCAGCAGCAACCTGATGTTTTTGCACCAAACAGTACAACCACCAATGGTGTACACAAAGAAACACTTCAATAAATTCCAAACTTCTGTCTGCAGCATTGTATTTGTAGACCAGACTATTGATTTGTGCGTGAACAGTGTGCGTAAGAATATACTCAATTAAATTAAAAGAAACGTAAATCTTATGCGAAGAATTGTTTTATTAAATTTTAATACTCTGTCTGCACCTTAGTTTGCGTCGACAAGATACGCTGTCTGCATAATGTGTACATTTACACATGAGCAATGAGCGTAACAAAACACAAATTCGGCTAAAGGAAAACATAAGTAAATAAATAAATAAATTTGTGCATCCCATACAACCTACACGAACAAAACAGAGAGCGCTGAGCTGGTTCCTTTATGTGCGTTCGTATTATTAAATCCATGATGCCCATTTAGAAATAGTGTTACAGCTAAATGCAGTTTATCCGTGCTCCGCTTCCCATAACGCCTTTCTGTTGCGATATTGTTATACAAAATAATTATGTAATAAATAACTTATAGTAAAGAAAGCATCAGAGAATTGGTTGTATCATTTCTAATCATTATGTTGCACTATTAATAATATACGAATATTATGAAGTCCACTACAAGAGCAAGTTTGTTAAATTGTAGTGGTACTACAGGAAACGTCGCCATTTTCTCTTTGTCAGTTTCCCACAAACGAAACATGACGAATACTGGTTCATGACTGTCTGAAGACTAAGGTTACTTCATGTATATTCACCCATAAATAAAACATTCTGTTGCCACCTACCTTATGATAGTAATTTTCTTCGCCATGTACTCAGAAAGTTAGATGAAAACTACGACAAAATCAACGTTGTCTTCAGACGATATGTTCCTCAACACAGCTGACAGTATGGCACCAAGAAGCACATGATTCATACTGAACTCACTAAATGCCGGATAGTACGATAGTGACGAATTTTATAGTATAGGTATAAATTAGGAACCGGTACAGGATATGCTGCTCTCCCCTAATACATAGAGATGAAAATATTACAATACAGTAGAATTAATGGAGGATAGTGTCAAAGCAGGCGATAGAGTGATAACTCAAAAACAAAGAAACACAATTTTTCACGCTGCATTTTATCATCACTGTCAATATGTTACGCAGTGTTCCCACTACGAAGGCTATATCGTCTGTAAACCATCTCCATTAGCAAAGATAACAATCTGCTACTTGTGCAGCCGACACATGCCACTTCTGTTTATATATCCCGTTTGAGATCTTGTAGTTTTGAAACACTGTATTCTAATTCATGTTTGAGATGTAATTCTCTGTATCAACAAAATCAACAAAGGAGATCATGACTGTTTTGCTCACCCATAGCATCTCTCGATAACAGTTCTCAGGCTTGAGTTTGCCTCTTTTGTTACTTTATGCTTCCTATATCTCATTTCGTTGGTGGGGGAAAATTACTTTTATTCTCCCATCGTGTAGTAATTTATTCATCTTAACTATGAGTGGTATGGGACATAATTCTTGATGGCCTATAGTTATGTATTTTTGTACAGAGTGAAATTCATAACAAGAGAACTCCTATATGAATAATGAAATGGGTCGACCTCTGATATATCTTTGTCAGAGACAGAAATCTTCGTATAATTTGCTTATTTAGTGTTGCACACACAAAAAAAGTGATCGGTGACTCTTGACATTGATGCCAAACACAGCACGAAGAAATGAAACACCAAGTAGTACCAGTCGTTTATCCTCAAGTAAAATTAAATTAGTGAATATTGCTTCCATGTAGGAAAAAATAAATCTAAGTATGGCAGAAGATAAAAGCCATACCCGTGCTTGTGAATTACCACAAATAGGTCATTTCAATACTTCATTACGAATTTGCTTCAATGAACAAGTAGCAGATTGTTATCTTTGCTAATGGAGACGGTTTACAGACGATATAGCCTCCGTAGTGGAAACACTGCGTAACATATTGACAGAAGTGACGATAAAATGCAGCGTGAAAAATTGTTTTTCTTTGTTTTTGAGTTATCACTCTTTCGCCTGCTTTGACACTCTCCTCCATTAATTCTATTGCATTGTGAAATTTTTATCTCTATGTATTAGGGGAGAGTAGCCTATCTTGTACCGGTTCCTAATTTGTACCACTACTATAAAACTCGTCACTATTGTACTATCCGGCATTTAGTGAGTTCAGTATGAATCGCGTGCTTCTTGGACCAGACTGTCAGCTGTGTTGAGGAACAGATCGTCTGAAAACAACGCTGATTTTATCGTAGTTTTCATCTAACTTTTTGAGTGCGTGGCGAAGAAAATTACTATCATAAGGTAGGTGGCAACAGAATGTTTTATAGCGGTAAAACTGTATTTTGGTGACATGGGTTGTGTTCTGGATGTTATCTACACGGTGCTCACTATAAATACCGGGAGATTGGACAAGCTTCTTTAGCATTATGCAGTTTGAAGCACGTAACTGCGATGTCTCATGAGTTCATCATGCTGCATCACTTATAATTGCAAATATTTATTGGAAGAAAGACGGAGATGTTCAACTATTCCAGTCACGTTTCACAAAAGAGATGTTGAGGATCACGATGTAGTATACTGTTAAAGTTCCATGAGTATACTTCTCAAGAATAATCAACCAACCAGTCGTTTGCTCTTACGTACATATCGCGGAAAGAAGGTAAAATCAGAGAGATTCGAGACCACGCGGAAGTCTGCCAACAAACGTTCTTCCCGTGCGTCATCTGCAACTGGAAAACGAAAGGGGGAAAGCAGCAGTGGTACAGAAAGCACCCTCCGTACACACACCATCACGTAGTTTGTGGAGTGCATATGGAGATGTAGTTATCTGTAGTCATTGTTCCCTGTAACATAGCCTCCTGCAGTTCAACGTAACGTGAACTACGAAATCGTTGCCGTGAGATAGGACACTCACAAAGACGATTAGTCTGTCAGCAGTCTAAGAGGAATAGCTCTTTATTTACGAGCTGCTGATCACTATAAGTGGAAGAATTGTAATTTAATGGAGGGTAACTAGAGTGCTCCGTCATAGCAGCTAAAGTGATGAATTTAGCAGAATGCCCCAAAAGTATTTTCGTGGTTATAGCTTTTTTCTGGATGTGCTACTTATGATAATGAAGTTATATCCACTTGATTAACCTAACTTCCTTATTAAAAAGAGAATTCTTGTGTAAGAACTGATGAGCAAAACCTACATTGCGCAAACCAACATTATCTTGACTGATCTCTTACATAACGAACCTGTTGTTCGATGGTAGTGTATGAGTAACCAAGCTGCAGAGAGCTGTAGACTAGTTCTTCATTGAGATTAGCAGTGCTGTTGATAGACAGCATCCAACGACGGTGTGCGGCAACAAAAAGTCTCTCGCATAGGATTTGAAGCACATAAGTTATCATATAACTCTTTTGGCAAATGCCTTTCCGAGACTAATGTCTGAAATACCCCTCTGTGATACAGACTAGGGGCAGATTGAGTCAATAATTAAATCACTGAAGACTAAGAACTCTCATGGTTACGACGGAGTGCCTAGCAGAAATTAAAGTACTGTGCTGCACATGTTAGCCCTGTATTTACCCATATTTGTAATTTTTCCTTAATGAGTGGTTAGTTTCCTGAATGAGTTAAGTACTCAGTAGTAAATCTGCTTTATAAAAAGCGAGAAAGAGATAATGTAGACAATTTTAGACCTATTTCTATGCCATCAGTGTTTGCTAAGGGTATTGAAAAGGCTGTGTATGTAAGGATAATTGATCATTTTATATCACACGATTTGCTATCAAATGTATTGTTCGGCTTTAGCAGTAGTTTAACAACTGAAAATGCTATATTCTCTTTTCCCTGTGGGGTACTGGATGGGTTAAACAAAAGCTTTCGAACGCTAGGCATATTTTTTGATTTAACGAAGGCGTTTGATTGCGTTGATCACAAAATGTTGACCCACAAGTTGGACCATTACAGAATACAGGGAGTAGCTCCCAATTGGTTCACCTCTTACTTTTGCAACACACAGCAAAAGGTAATTATTCACAATGTCGATAACGATTGTGATGTGGGGTCTGAGTTGGGTACGGTCAAGTAAGGGGGGGGGGGGGGGTGCCCCAGGGATCAGTGTTGGGCCCACTCCTGTTCCTTATTTATTTAAATGATATGCCCTCTAGTATTACAGGTAACAGTAATATTTCTTTTTGCTGATGACACTATCTTGGTAGTAAAGGATGTTGTGTGGAACATTGGCGCGGTATCAAACAATACAGTTCATGACATAAGTTCATGGCTTGTAGAAAATAAATTAACACTAAATAACAGAAGACTCAGTTTTTACAGTTTCTAACACAGAATTCAACAAAACCTGACATTTTAATTTCACAGAATGGGAATATGATTAATGAAACTGAACAGTTCAAATTTCTAGGTGTTCAGATAGATAGTAAACTGTCGTGGAAAGCCCACATTCAGGATCTTGTTCAAAGACTTAATGCTGCCATTTTTACTATTCGAACGGTATCTGAAGTGAGTGATCGTTCGACATGAAAATTGTCCATGAGGGTCGCCAGATAACATTACACGACTTCTGTGAAGTGCTGAGAATTTTGTACGGTATTGTCTTTACGATTGTGCATGATCATCTCTATATGGTTCCTGTTTGTGTCCTTTCGGGAGCCATGTCTGTTGACTCCCGAACAAAAGGCTGTGCGAATGGAGAAAAGCTGTCAGATGCTGCGACTCTTTGCTGATGGAGAGGATGTGTTTATGGAATCGATTTTCACCGGTAATAACTCATGGCTGCATCATTAAGATACGGAAGGAAAACGAGCCAGCACAGTGTGGAATTCGGTAGGTTCTCCAGCACCAAAAAGGCGAAAGCTTTTCCGTCTCCAAGGAACGTGATGGTGATTACATTCTTTGTTATGGAATGATTTACCAGCACTCATTTGTCCATCACACTACTGTCACAGCACCATACTGCATGTCAGTACTGGCTGAGATGAGGAAGCACATTGCAAGGAAACGACCAGAACTTTCTCGGACTTGGTGGTAACTTCATTATGACAATGCTCAGCTTCACGTCACAGATGAAATGATGCAGTTACTGCCTGTGAACCATATCCACCTTATAATCCCGAAGTTTCACCCTGTGATTTTTTAAATTATTCCCATTATTAAAGGCAAAGCTTCGGGGCAATCGATTTGAGAATTCTGAACCAGTACTTAAGAAAAGTGAGGCAATTCTCAAGGACCTGACAAAGAATGGCCTGTACCATGTGTTTGGGGACTAGCAGAGGCGCTATAAATTGTGGGGGCGTACTTTGAAGACTATTACATAAACATTGAAAGGGAGTAATACATATTTGTAATAAATATCAACCGTCGTAGTGACTGTTCATGGGATACACTAGCAGAACTAATACACTACTGGCCATTAAAATTGCTACACCACGAAGATGACGTGCTACAGACGCGAAATTTAACCGACAGGAAGAACATGCTGTGATATGCAGATGATTAGCTTTTCAAAGCATTCACACAAAATTGGCGCCGGTGACGACACCTACAACGTGCTGACAAGAGGAAAGTTTCCAACCGATTTCTTATACACAAACAGCAGTTGACCGGCGTTGCCTGGTGAAACGTTGTTGTGATGCCTCATGTAAGGAGGAGAAATGCGTACCATCACGTTTCCGACTTTGATAAAGGTCGGATTATAAACTGTCGCCATTGCGGTTTATCGTATCGCGACATTCCTGCTCGCGTTGGTCGAGATCCAATGACTGTTAGCAGAATATGGAATCGGTGGGTTTTGGAGGGTAATACGGAACGCCGTGCTGGATCCCAACGGCCTCGTATCATTAGCAGTCGAGATGACAGGCATCTTATCGGCATGGCTGTAACGGATCGTGCACCCACGTCTCGATCCCTGAGTAAACAGATGGGGACGTTTGCAAGACGACAACCATCTGCACGAACAGTTCGACGACGTTTGCAGCAGCATGGACTATCAGCTCGGAGACCATGGCTGCGGTTACCCTTGACGCTGCATCACAGATAGGAGCGCATGCGATGGTGTACTCAACGACGAACCTGGGTGCGCGAATGGCAAAACGTCATTTTTTCGGATGAATCCAGGTTCTGTTTAGAGCAACATGATGGCCGCGTCCTTGTTTGGTGACATCACGGCGAACGCACATTGGAAGCGTGTCTTCGTCATCGCCATATTGGCGTATCACCCGGAGTGATGGTATGGGGTGCCATTGGTTACACGCCTCGGTCACCTCTTGTTCGCGTTGACGGCACTTTGAACAGTGGACGTTACATTTCAGATGTGTTACGACCCGTGGCTCTACCCTTCATTCGATAGCTGCGAAACCCTACATTTCAGCAGGATAATGCACGACCGCATGTTGCAGGTCCTGTATGGGCCTTTCTGGATACAGAAAATGTTCGACTGCTGCCCTGGCCAGCACATTCTCCAGATCTCTCACCAATTGAAAACGTCTGCTCAATGGTGGCGGAGCAACTGGCTCGTCACAATACGCCAGTCTTGATGTACTGTGGTATCGTGTTGAAGCTGCATGGGCACGCCATGTACTCGCCATCCAAGCTCTGTTTGACTCAATTCCCAGGCGTATCAAGGCTATTATTACGGCCCGAGGTGGTTGTTGTGGGTACTGATTCCTAGGATCTATGCACCAAAATTGCGTGAAAATGTAATCACATGTCAGTGCTAGTAAATTTGTCCAATGAATACCCGTTTATCATCTGCATTTCTTCTTGATGTAGCAATTTTAATGGCCAGTAGTGTATATCACTGCGAAATTACATTTCAGTTTTCGGCAGCAGATAATGTTGGAACTCCTGTTGTACACAAAAACTGCAAATGCAAGCGTAAGAACTTTTCCATAGTGCAATGAATAAAACTAGTGACACAGGTTTTACTCGTTTATTCTTAACGATAAAGCCCGAAAGGGTATAAATAATATTTACAGAGTCACAGTTGGAGAAATGAGCAGAGTTGGAGTTTAGCCGTGGTAGGCCTTGCCGTAAGCCAGAGCAGGGGCGGCAGCGATGGCGGGGGCGGCGGCGACGACGGGGGCGGGGTGGGCGCCGGCCTCCTTGTGCACGACGGCGTTGAAGCCGTTGACGGGGTCGGCGGTGTAGTCGACGGTGCGGATGGAGCCGTCGGGCTCGACCAGGCTGTAGCTGCCCTGGACGACGTCACCGCTGCGGCTCTCGTGCTGGGTCTTGGAGTCGCCGGTGAGGGCGTCCTGCACGTTGTACGCGTAGCTGTACTGGGGGTTGGGGTCGTACTCGGCAGCGACGGCGGCGGGGGCGGCGACGGCGACGGGGGCGGCCCTCACGGCGGGGGCGGCGACAGCCACAGGGGCGGCGCGGAGAGCGGGGGCGGCGTAGGCCACGGGAGCAGCGTAGGCGCGGGCGGCCAGTGGAGCGCCGGGGGCGTAGACGGCGGGGGCGCCCAAGTAGCCGGCGCGGGCCACGGCCACGAGGGCGGCGAGGACGACGAACTGTGGGGCGGAAGACTCTTTCACACATCTGCTGCGCTGATCTGCTCTGGTGAACTTCCTTCAGACATTCAACTCCCAAGTCTTATCATACATAACATCATATATTTGCGTCTAACTGTTGGAGACTTTCTATAGATTGTTTTTTACTGACAGAAGACATGAAATTCCTCATGTTATTAAATAACTGAAGTCAGGAAATACCTCCACGTGTACGATCTGAGGTCACTTTTACTCAACGAGAGAAGCGTATAGATTTTACGTTTTTCCTTAGGTTTCCGAGACTTATTTAAATATGAAACTTCCTGTCAGATTAAAACTGTGTACCGGACCGAAATTCCAAGTCTGGATCTTTGCCTTTCGCGGGCAAGTACTCTACTAACTGACTCACGCAAGTGCGACTCCCGAACCGTCCTCACAGCTTTATAGTAGTGAGGACTGCTCGGGATTCATTGCACGCGGAAGACAAAAGTCCCGAGTTCGAGTCTCGGCCGGCACATTGTTTTAATCTGCCAGGAAGTTTCAAATCAGCGCACACTCCGCTGCAGAGCGAAAATTTCATGCTGGACGCAGATTTAAATACTCTATGGTACCCTAGTTTTGACATGCTGCTGCGTGTGGATATGATCGGATTCACTCTGAGATAAGCGTCTGAAGCTTGATCCCCTGCATGGCTCCTTGCTATAGCATCCATTATTTAC
The DNA here is from genome assembly GCF_023864275.1 of Schistocerca cancellata. NCBI lineage: Eukaryota > Metazoa > Arthropoda > Insecta > Orthoptera > Acrididae > Schistocerca > Schistocerca cancellata. The sequence continues at coordinate 773,322,539 of NC_064627.1, read as the reverse complement.
GAACAATAATAACTTTATATAAACATATATGTAGTGTTATATAACGTGCATTGTTATGGTACATGTAATTTGTCAAAGGAATTACTTTCATAAATGTGCTTCCGCCGTTTTGCAGTAGATGGCAGTAGCGGCAAGTCATGTGCACGCGGTAGATCGTATGCGTCATACAATAAGCTTAGACATTTGCAGACACAACGCTATCAAAATATTAGTAGATTTGTGGTTGTATCGTAAAATTATAATCGAATTATTACGTCAATTACGAGTCCAATTCTGTCTTTTGAAGGAAGTTTTAATTTTCTGCTGTAACATGAAGAAATCTGCGGCTGGGGCTCATAAAATGCTGGGTAAGAATTATGATGAGGCACCTTTTAGTGAAGGAAAGCTCAGAGAATGGTTTTAACGCATCAAGAATGGTGATTTTGACGTAGAAGACCGGCATGTTGGTGGAAGAGAGAAGGTTCTCGAAGCTCTTGAAGCCAATGGAAACAATCACAGGACATTGTTGTCGAGAGCAGTTGATGCGTTTCAGCCGAGCACTGAAAGACAAACGGCCACAACACAGGGTGATTTTGCAGCATAACAATGCTAGACATCCATGTCGCAAAATCCGACAAAATGTACTTGGACACGTTGAAATGGAAAGTCTTACCCGACCCGCCGTATTCTCTAGATATTGCTCCCTCTAACACCTTTTTCGATGACCGGCACACGGTCTGGCTGACCAGCATTTCAGATCATATGAACAAGGGCAAAATTGGATCGACTCATGATTCTCGTCAAAAGACGCCTAGTTCCTCCCCTCGGAATTGTCACGCTGCCCGAAAAGTAGTGGCCGGCGATGGCCAATTTTGTTTCGCAGTTTTGTTAAGTTTTTCACAATGAAGCCTCTAACTCCGGAAAAGGACGGCGGAAGCGAAGTTGTAGACCTAATATGACTTGTTTTAGAGATTCAAGGTAAGGTCTACAATTTTTTGTGTATCAACCAATTGAATTGCAATTAGCCTTCAACTATTCTCTTCCTTTTTTCTTTACCTACATGTACTTTTAAAAAAATTCAAATGGCTCTGAGCACTATGGGACTTAACATCTGAGGTCATCAATCTCCTAGAACTTAGAAGTACTTAAACCTAACTAACCTAAGGACATCACACACATCCATGCCCGAGGTACGATTCGCACCTGCGACCGTAGCCAGATATTTTCACATAACGTTACAATATATAGTATTCGAGCTTTTAAAATATCCCTACTTTTGTAAATATTTATGTCTATATTTTACATATCTAGAAAAAATTTTGTTGCTGCCATTTGCATAGAGCAGCTACACGTCAATCAAATTCCCAATAATAATCCACTCTCCAACGATTCTAAACAGAACTCATGTCTAATACTAGGTGGTGGATCTAAACGTAACACAAAACAATACTTATTTATTCGTTGCTATTCACATACGACCTTCGACCTAAGCGCAAAGACAATTCTGATTTATCTCTGTTTTGCAATTGTACATATATTAGTTAAAAGCATGTAACTAATAAACCAACTGCATCAAACAACAACGTGAACTTTGCCCTGTTTATGCTCTGAAATACTAACATTACTGAACATTAAACAATAAATAATTATTATTTAGCTACCGCAATGGTATGCTTCATTCTCACCTACAACCTGAACTACCAGTACAATAATGAAATAGGGCTCGCAGTGCTGGAAAAGATGTCGAACGGGGGTGAATTCATCTATCAGATTAACCACAGTTCGTCTGCTACGTCGTTCTTCCAAGCTGATTGAAGTTTACAGACAGTTTATTAGCGCACTTGTGCCAGTGACGAATTGATCTCCTGTTTCAAACTGCGGTGTATAATGTACACGCAGCTGAAATAACAGAACCCAAATCAGGAGGTAGAATACGTAACTTAGTTAGTCGTGTTTCCTTCGCTAGTTTAGCTTAAGATGAATTTGTTGCTGCTACAGAAAGGGCACACTGCCGTTTAAATGTTATGTAATCGTGCTGAAAGCTGGCTGGGCTGTGTGCCTGTTTAATGAACCAAATTTACAGGTTCCAGCAATATTCTTATACAGTGAATTGTCGATCATTCATTGTCGAGTGTTAAGTCAATCTCTTTACGCCTGTTGAACTAAAATGGCTCATAATTGTGCGAAGAACATTTTAATGCACCACTTACGTCTTACGGAGATTTCTGCACGTCTTTGCATCAAGTATGACAAACCATTTAGATGTAAACGCGCAACGATACCGTTAGTTGTCCTTGGTCGTGGAAAAATAACTAAACAATATTTTGTTTTCGAGATTAAAATCTATTTAGATCATTTTTGCGTCTTGTGAAAGAAATTGCACACCTGGAAAACCGAAAAGGAGGGATCGTGGCCTGTCTTGCCACCGCTGATAAAAAATCATTAAAGTTTGTTAAAACGCCTGTGTTCAAGCAAATAAAATAACGTTATGATAAGTATCACAAATAGCAAGAACAGAGTCTGGACAATGTTGTTCCAAGATTGTTAAGGCTTTCGTGGCCACTTGTTGACAAACTGCCTACTGGTTTCTGTCTCGGGTTCTTTGTCGAGTACAATCATCAGACGAACGTCGGCCGAAGAACCCGAGACAGAAGCCAGCCAATAGGCAGTTTGTCGTTGTTTAGAGAATTTCACAGCACTGCCATCCTCCTTCCCCCCCCCCCCCCTCATCCACACCCTAGCCTGCCAATACACACTGTCTTGCATCAAATTATCTATTTCATAGTCCTGTATGACTCTAAGAAAGCACAGTCTATGACCCATAAATCTTTCGTTGGTAAAAATACCTCTTAAATTCAGCTCAATACATTTTCTAACTCACTGACCGGCATCATATGCAAGACGCTTTTGCAGTTCACTACTAACGAGATGAACGTGTGGACGCCTCACCTTGTAAGCCATGCTGCTGTGAGAAATCGCTGCGTTCTGCCCCAGGTGTCGGCGACCGGCGCTTATATACGCTAATGTACTGCGCTGTCTGGCGAACTGGATCTGAAAGGTGCTTAGCATTCCTGGTACGAAATCTGACCTGCTCAACGTGTGGTGTCGCAAATGGGACAGGTGGGGGCTATGAGTCGGCCCACAGAGCAAACTTTGTGGCCAAATGACACGATGCAAAAAAAAAGTCAAATGACCGTTTAACGCAGCCATTTACCTGCCTTAGTAACAGCGCAGTCGGCGTGTACGAGAATTTGCATATCACTTTCTCTGTCACAAGAAATAGTGTGTTGCTTTAGCTGCTGCTGATGAAACGGAGCATACTGGCAATTCTTTGAAAACAATCAACTTTGAATACTGCATTCTTTCATACGAATTATTACGTAATTATATCTAAAAGGCGTCGCTAGAATTAAGTAGTTACTAAGCGAAACATCCTCGTCTGGTGCTCTCTACACTCGAAACTCGCCAGTTTCCAGTTATGAAATATACACGGGCATTTGAGCACAAACGACATACCAGAGGCCAACAATCGGGAAATACAGCTCGGATTATTACAATATTACATATAAAAAGAAATAAATCCTATGATGAAGACATACGTTATAATGGTGGACAAATGAATTCTATACAGCTACAATTTTGGAGAGATGGAACTACTGCCTTCTTCATGACAGCACAGCTTCTCCTGTTTCCTGGACGTGACGTCACTGGACCAGTCAGGGGCGGCGAAAGTGACAGTTGCAAACAGGATGGGTAAAACAATAGGACTAAGGGTATTTTATCTCGACCATCACATTAGTCCTAGACCTGAGTTAGTGAAGATACTGGACGAGCCACTGTGTCAAGGGTCCATAACAGTTATACGTATCTGATTCAAACTGCCGCCGTTTCCGTAAAACTGTCCCTGTCTGGGACACTATCCAGAATCACTGTGTAGTGCAAATGCTGCCTTATAAAGAGGACATTTAAATAGCCAAAACAATAACAAATTTTTTTAATCTTGGATCTATCTATTTATCACTCAGATACATGAAATTATGTCAAGTACCATCAAATACATTACCTACAATTAAGCTGTAATTTCTAAATTTGGTTGATTTGACAGGCACACAGTCAACCCAACGTTCAGCTCTAACACCTAACATTTAAACGACAGTTTGGCCTTTCCGTAGCAGCAAGAACGCCATCTTAATATAAACTACTGAGAACGGAAAGCTACTGACTAAATTATTCACTCCACCTACCCTATTTGTGTTCTCATATTCCTTGAAGGTATACATTCTTATTCTTCCTTACAATCAATAGTGCCATAGTCTCATGATAAAATTATACAACAAATACATTAATGTCAATTATTTCTGAAATATTGCGGAACAAATTGTTTAAAATCAACTACGCCGATAAAAGAATAGGTCTCACTGGAAAGAACAGTTGTACCATGTGAATCATAATTTTCTATTCTCATTTAATAAACGTCTAACTAGGTTTTTCGAATAAGATGTTTTCTATGCGTGACTGAACCAACGAAGTCTGTCGATGGCAAAATAACGGCTCTGAAGCGGTGATACACTAATTAAGAAATTTTAGCCAAAAACATAGTATTGGAAGTCTTGTCTCTCTTTTGGCATCTTGTTTCAGATTTATCACAGTCTTCTAAAATCAGAAGCATATTCGAACTGTCTCTCGAGTACTGCGTTAGACGATAATTCCAGATATCCCTGAGGGACTTAGCTAGTGTTGAATTCTGTGAGGACAGACGGCAAAACTTCAGTAGCATTCCCTGTTTCACATGATATTTATTTTATGTTTATTGCTCACTTAGACAAAAAAGTACTGAATCATCGTATATATAAAACAGATCGTATGTGCAGCACGTAAGTATACATGTATGAGTGTTATGTCCAGCATCCCCTCCTAAATCACCTGATCGATTTCAGCCAAATTCGACGCACATACTGCTTACTCTATGAGAATCAGCACTGTGGGAGTTACAACCTCCCAGCTTCCATAAGACTAGACATACAGGCAAAAAAGGGTTTCCTACTTCTGACATGTGGGCTGTTGGGTTAGTATCATATGCCTTGAAAAGGCTGCACATACCGATGGGCTCAGCTGAGGACAGAGTGAGAGAGGAGGTGAATAAAGACATAGGGCAGTGGTTGAGATGGTGGGGGAAAGGAGGGGTGAAGTGAAGGACAGACAGAGAGGGAGGGGAGCTGGTGATGCACAAAGGGAGGGGGAGGAGGGGATGGCCAGAGAGGGAAAGAGGAGGATGATGAGATGGACAGAAGGAGTGAGGAGTTAGGAAAAGATGGGAGCAGTAGAGGAGAGAGTCTGGAAGAGGAGATGGACGTACAGAGGGGGCAGAGAAGATGGATGCAGGGAGAGGGATGAGGAGAGGACAGACAGAGAGAGGGAAGGATGAGGTGGACAGAAAGACATGGAGGAGAGGGAGATGCACGAGGCAGATCGAAGGTGTAGAGGGATAGTGGAAAAGTGGAAAAGGGGGAGGAAAATATGGACATACAGGATGAGGAGGATATGGACAAAAGGAGGTGAGAGGAAAATATGATGAGGGAAAAAGGGACAGAGGAGATGGAGAAAGAGAGGGGGCAGAGGGAGATAAAGAGACAGAGAGAGAATGCAAGAGAAGATACACAAATAGATGTGGAAGGATGAGGTGGTCATAGAGGTGAGAAGATGAGGTGGACAGAGAAATATGTGGAGGGAGAGATGGACACAGAAGAGAGACATGTGCAATAATGTATGTGGAACATACATACAGGGGAAGACATGAGTAATATATATATATATATATATATATATATATATGTGTGTGTGTGTGTGTGTGTGTGTGTGTGTGTGTGTGTGTGTGTGTGTGTGTGTGTGCAGCAATTCTTCAAAAATCATTAGATTGATTCCAGCCAAACGTGGTTCACATACTACCTGCTATCTGGGAATCAGGACTGTAGGGGTTAGAAACTCCCAGCTCACATGTGGGCAGAACAGTTTTTTCATCCCCTGACATCTATGTTGTGCTGCACAACAGATGGGCGCTGTGAGTACTTTTGGCATGCAATGCAGGGGCTACGCATGCATATGGGTATGTCTAAGCAGAGGGCTTGGGAAGAAGGAGGAGATGGATCAGGAGAGCAGAGGATGAGATGGACACAGCAAGAGGGGTAAGAGAAGATGGATTGGACAGAGAGGTGGAAGCAGGAGATGGACCTAGAGAGAGACAGAGGAGGATATGGAGAGACAGAGAGAATGGGAATGAGGCGATGGAAAGATGCAGATGGAAGGTTGAGGTGTACAGAGGAGGGGAGAGGAGAATTTGGACAGACAGAGAGAGCGATGATGGAAAGATAGAGAGAGGGTAGGAAGAGATGGATCCAGGCAGGCGATAGAAGGAGATGGACAGAGAGTGCAGGGATTGGGTAGGCCTGTGATACTGTGGAGGAGGGATCAGGAGAAGGAAATGGACATAAGGAAAGGAAAGGAGGAAATGAATGCAGGAAAATGGTTCAAATGGCTCTGAGCACTATGGGACTTAACTGCTGAGGTCATCAGTCGCCTAGAAGTTAGAACTACTTAAACCTAACTAACCTAAAAACATCACAGACATCCATGCCCGAGGCAGGATTCGAACCTGCGAGCGTAGCGGCCGCAAGGTTCCAGACTGAAGCGCCTAGAACCGCTCGGCCACACCGGCCGGCTGATTGGAGGATTATGTGGTCCCAGAGAGGGAGGATGAGACGGACAGATAGGGGAGATGGACACAGAGAAGTGTGGTGGAGGACACAGACAGAGAGATGGTGGAGTGGAAGATGGACAGAGAGACAGAGGTGGAGGAGATGGACAGTCGTTTGGTACAATTTCTAAATGGACGGTGGATACATATACAAGGGCAACAAGATACTCCAATAGCCGATACAGCGTAAGTAATGTCCTCACAAGTTTCAACCGTGAAGCAAAATCAACTACAAAATCAAAACGATAGCCATCAATATAGCGGTCAGCAATACTGAGGCGTTTCCATACAGACGTTCACAAATTCTCCTTCCCACCAATAACTACCGGAGACTGCAATTTTCCATGCGACTTCCATTTTCGATTGCAGTACATAAGGCACAGGGGCAGTCTATTATATACTGTGGAGTGATCTGCCACCTCCGTGTCTCTCCCATGGACATCTGTACATCGCTTGCACTAGGGTGGACTCACCCCAGAACTTATTCATCCTAGCGCCTTCAGGTGTAACGGAAAACATTGTGTACAGTCAGATCATGAGTTCAATAAATATTAGTCAATTGTGCACTTTGCGTGCCACTTTCCTTATTGTCGATGATGTTCCTACAGTTATGGTATTCCATTTCTTTAATTCTCTTTGTCAATAGTTCATAATTTCTACGCTGCGGTCTCGGGTACGCGGAAATGACACTTTCTCGATGTTGTTGTGGTCTTCAGTCCAGAGACTGGTTTGATGCAGCTCTCCATGCTACTCTATCCTGTGCAAGCTTTTTCATCTCCCAGTACCTACTGCAACCTACATCCTTCTGAATCTGTTTAGTGTATTCGTCTCTTGTTCCTCCTCTACAATTTTTACCCCCCACGCCGCAATCCAACACTAAATTGGTGATCACTTGACGCCTCAGTATATGTTGTACCAATCGATCCTTTCTTCTAGTCAAGTTGTGCCACAAATTTCTCTTCTCCCCAATTCTATTTAATACCTCCTTATTAGTTATGTCATCTACCCGGATTATCTTCAGCATTCTTCTGTAGCACCACATTTCGAAAACCTATTCTCTTCTTGTCCACGTTTCACTTCCATACATGGCTACACTCCATACAAATACTTTCAGTACCGACTTCCTGGCATTTAAATCCATACTCAATGTTAACAAATTTCTCTTCTTCAGAAACGCTTTCCTTTCCATTGCCAGTCTACATTTTATATCCTCTCTACTTCGACCATCATCAGTTATTTTGCTCCCCAAATAGCAAAACTCATTTACAACTTTAAGCGTCTCATTTCCTAATCTAATTCCCTCAGCATCACCCGATTTAATTCGCCTACATTCCATTATCCCCGTTTTGCTTTTGTTGATGTTCATCTTATATCCTCCTTTCAAGACACTGTCCATTCCTTTCAGCTCCTCTTCCAGATTCTTTGCTGTCTCTGACAAAATTACAATGTTATCGGCAAACCTCAAAGTTTTTATTTCTTCTCCACGGATTTTAAACCCCACTCAGAAATTTTCTTTTGTTTCCTATACTGCTTGCTCAATATACAGATTGAATAACATCGGGAATAGGCTACAGCCCTGTCTCACTCCCTTCCCAACCATTGCTTCGCTTTCATGCCCCTCGACTCTTATAACTGCCATCTGGTTTCTGTACAAATTGTAAATAACCGTTCGCTCCCTGTATTTTACCCCTGTAACCTTCAGAATTTGAAAGAGAATATTCCAGCCAACATTGTCAAAATCTTTCTCTAAGTCTACAAATGCTAGAAACGTAGGTATGCCTTTTCTTAACCTATTTTCTAAGATAAGTCGTAAGGTCAGTATTGCACCACGTGTTCCAAACATTTCTACTGAATTCAAACTGATCTTCCCCGAGTTCGGCTTCTACTAGTTCTTACATTCGTCAGTAAAGATTTCGTGTTAGTATTTATTAAACTGATAGTTCGGTAATGTTCACATCTGTCAACACATGCTTTCTTTGGGATTGGAATTATTATATTTTTCTTGAAGTCTGAGAGCATTTCGTCTGTCTCATACATCTTTCTGACCAGATGGTAGAGTTCTGTCATTGCTGTCTCTCCCAAGGCTATCACTAGTTCTAATGGAATGTTGTCTACTCCCGTGGCCTTGTTTCGACTTAGGTCTTTCAGTGCTCTGTCAAACTTTTAGCGCAGTATCATATCTCCCATTTCATCTTCATCTACATCCTCTTCCATTTCCATAATATTGTCTTCAAGAACATCGCCCTTGTATAGACTCTCTATATACTCCTCCCACCTTTTTGCCTTCTCTTCTTTGCTTAGAACTGGGTTTCCATCTGAGCTCTTGATATTTAGCAAGTGGTTCTCTTTTCTCCCAAGGTCTCTTTAATGTTCCTGTAGGCAGTATCTATTTTACCCCTAGTGATACACGCCTCTACATCCTTACATTTGTCCTCTAGCCATTCCTGCTTAGCCATTTTGCATATCCTGTCGATCTCATTTTTGAGACGTTTGTATTCCTTTTTGTCTGCTTCATTTACTGCATTTCTGTATTTCCTCCTTTCATCAGTTAAATTCAATGTCTCTTCTGTTACCCAAGGATTTCTACTAGACCTCGTCTTTTTACCTACTTGATCCTCTGCTGCCTTCACCATTTCATCAAAGCTACCTATTCTTCTTCTACTGTATTTCTTTCCTCCATTCTTGTCAATCGTTCACTAATGCTCTCCCTAAAACTCTCTACAACTTCTGGTTCTGTCAGTTTATCCAGATCCCATCTTCTTAATTTCCCACCTTTTTGCAGTTTCTTCGGTTTTAATCTACAGTTCATAGCCAATAGATTGTGGTCAGAGTCCACATCCGCCAGTGGAAATGTCTTAAAATTTAAAACCTGGTTCCTAAATCTCTGTCTTACCATTATATAATCTATCTGAAACCTTCCAATATCTCCTCGCTTCTTCCATGTATACAACCTTCTCTCATGATTCTTGAGCCAAGTGGTTGCTATGATTAAGTTCTGCTCCGTGCAAAATTCTACCAGGTGACTTCCTCTTCCATTCCTTACACCCATTCCATTTTCACCTACTACATTTCCTTCTCTTCCTTTTCCTACTGTTGAATTCCAGTCACCCATGACTATTAGATTTTCATCTCCCTTCACTATCTCAATAATTTCTTTTATCTTATCATACATTTTATCAATCTCTTCATCATCTGCAGAGCTAGTTGGTATATAAACTTGTACTACTGTGGTAGGAGTGGGCTTCGTATCAATCTTGGCCGCAATAATGCGTCCGCTATGCTGTTTGTAGTAGCTTACCCGCATTCCTATTTTTTTTATTCATTGTTAAGTCTACTCCTGCATTACCCCTATTTGATTTTGTATTTATAACCCTGTATTCACCTGACCATAAGTCTTGTTCCTCCTGCCACCAAACTTCACTAATTCCCGCTACACCTAACTTTAACCTATCCATTTCCCTTTTTAAATTTTCTAACCTACCTGCCCGATTAATGGATCTCACATTCCACGCTCCGACCCGTAGGACGCCAGTTTCCTTTCTCCTGATAACAACGTCCTTCTGAGTAGTCCCCGCCCGGAGATATGAATGGGGGACTTTTTACCTCCTGAATATTTTACCCTAGAGGACGCGATCATCATTTAACCACAGAGTAAAGCTGCATGCCCTCGGGAAAAAATACGGCTGTAGTTTCCCTTTGCTTTCACTCGTTCGCAGTACCACCACAGCAAAGTCGTTTTGGTTAGTGTTTCAAGGCCAGATCAGTGAATCATCCAGACTGTTGCCCCTGCAACTACTGTAAAGGCTGCTGCCCTCTTCAGGAACCACACGTTTGTCTGGCCTCTCAACAGATACCCCTCCGTTGTGGTTGCACCTACGGTACGGCTATCTGTATCGCTGAGGCACGCAAGCCTCCCCACCAACGGCAAGGTCCATAGTTCATGGGGGTTTCTCGATATGGCACTGCAAAGACAATGCTCATTGTTTCATTTACAATTACAGATTGGAATGAATAAACACTTCACAACTCCTGCACAGAGTGTGGGAAGGGGCGTGGGAGGGGAGCGAGAGCTGGTCACAGAAAGGGAATAGGAGAAGATGTATGTGATTTATATGTCGAACGCGTACACTGGTGAAGCCACGGAGAAAAAGGCTAGTAAATATATAAAGGAATTCATTCGACATACAATTATATTTCACGTAAGAAAGTAATTGGATACATGAGTGTTCAAATACATACATTTTGTAGATTTTCGTTAAAGCAACTCTGAATATGAGTTTAAACAAAAGCCTCACACCACATTTTTGAAGTGTGAAACTTTTCTCACAAGAATACTTGTTTTCTAAATAAAACCGCCTTTTCCTGCTGCTACTTAGACTACTTTATTTATCCCATACGCGTTTCGCCTTATCTTGTTCTAAAACACCATCAGCGGGATCCATAAAGATACAGTTTTGTTAGTTTTAGATTATTAAACAGTTGACGTCGCGATTTTTTTTTTTTTTGTAAAATAGTAATTACTTACGATCTGCTAATCTGCGTTTCCTCGCATCTGGTCTGGAGGTATCACTACCACTTTTATTACTGCCATATAAGCACAACCTTACGTTCTGACCTTCTTCACACTGTTCATCATGTTTCTCACTCTTTTTGTGGTGTTCTATTGTTTTTTTGCCACTCGATATAACTATTTCGCCGGACCGTGTTTTTCACAACGTAAATATTGCGAATCCATTACGTGTTTTCCCCTTCTTGTCGTGTTTACCCACTTGTTGACAACCTAACGAAGTATGAAGTATATGTTCAAGACTAACTTCTATTCATGATATTTTTACCGTGTGCCTGTATGAGAGAGAGAGAGAGAGAGAGAGAGAGAGTCGACGAGTGCTCTTTTTTTTAGGTTGGTGGTTTGAATTGTATGGTGTCGTATTAGTTGTTAGCCAGTGGTTGAAAACTTTGGTGACAACTGATGTGACTTTTCGTTTCAATATCCTGTGAATGGGTTGATGGATAAGTGAGTGTAAAGATGTTGGGTGATATTATTATTATTATATTGCACAGTATTATTATATCAATCCTCTCTGGGAGAGTTATTGTATTATTTTATCTATTAGTGTAAATAATGAATTGCTTGGCATCTATACTTGGTCATTCAACAGGGTTTTCCTTTCTGCTTTGCTTTTTTGCATGTGGTAATTTTCTTGCAGGGTTGGGAGGAGTTTTTTATTGTTGATTCTAATTATTTTCATGTTATCTTCTCTGGTGGTTGATTTGTGGTCCTGTTCTCTTAAGTGTTCTGCAAATGTGGTTGGTTTGTCCCATATTTCCATGCTCTCATGTGTTCTTTGTATCTGACATCAAATGTTCTACCTGTTTGTCCTATGTATCTGCTTTCAAACGTGTTACACTGTAGTTGATATATACCTGCTTTCTGGTATATGTCTCTGTTTTTTGTCAGTTTTGGGGTGTATTTTTGTATAGAATTGTCTGTTGTGTATACTATGTTTATTCCCTATCTTGAAAATGTTGGTGATTTTATGAGTGAGTCTGTGTTTGAATGTCATTGTGTACCATCTTGTGTTTTCTTCCATCTTTTTCTGATTTTCCTGTGTAGTTGTTATGGGACTGCATATTTGTGTATGGTTATGTTGTGTTGTTTTCTGTAGTTTGGTGCTTTCTACTTCTATTTTACTTTTAATTTTTTTTTTGGCTTTGTGATTATGTTATTATTGTAACCATTATTTTGTGCTAGCAGAATTCTTATATCCAGTTCTTTTTGGTAGCTTTCTTTGTTGAGTGGTACTGTGTTGAGTCTATGGAGTACGTGTCGAAATGCTGCTTGCTTTTGTGAGTGTGGGCGGTTCGAGGACTGGGGACTGATAATGTCCGTTGCTGTGGGTTTACAGTAAATTTCAAACATATGCTTGTCGTTTTGTTTTTTGATTGTTATATCCAGAAAGTTAAGTAGCAGCGGCAAAAGGCATTTTTATTTACAAAACAAGTATTTATATGCCTGCTGCGGAGGATGGCCATACAAACAAACTTGTTTTTCTCACAAGAGTTCCATGCACCAGTCGTGGCCTTATTATTCCGAGCTAAACAGCGCTATGAGCTCCGTGGGTGCAAGACAGACCCTGCAACCGATAAAGGATGATTAAAGTCCGGACAGACCAAAGTAAGCTCCATCATCTGCAAGATATCCATGAATGGGACTTAACAGCATGTCTACGACTATGGTATCTACTTTTCTATGTAGTCTTTCGGTAACTTCGGGTAAGGGACAATTTGATCGTCTTCACGAGGAGCTCCGTTCAATACAGTAACGATATCTTCAGACAACGGACACCATTATTCAACAGAAACATGGGGTGAGGCAAAGGAAGCATTATAGGATTACTAATGTTCCCAACATAGGTTACTGACAGACATCAGCACATACAGATTGTTCGCTGACTGTGCTGATAAGTATATGATATTATAGTACTGGGCTGACTGTAGGAAAATGTAGAAAGGCAAAATGTCGACTTGATGTAATAAATGACAGCTCTCTATAAATTCAGATACATGCAAGATAAATACTATAACAGGAAGGAACCCGATAGTATCTTATTTCGAATCTAGTGCTGAACGTCTGGGTCCTGACACATAATTTTAATATTTGTAAATAATGCAAGGACTCAGTAAGAAAAGGAATAACAAGTAAAATCTGCAGCAGCGTAAACAAGTGATACATCTGTTAGAAGGGTTGTCAGAAAGTGCTTGGCATCTGTAACGGAAGTCGCTTACGAGGCACTAGTGTGACTTACTCTGTAGTTCAGGTCAAGTGTTGAGAGTCCTTATCGACGATGCAAGACTCGAATATCTAACGAAATCAGAGACGCGCCGCTGGGATTGTTACAGGTTAATGTAGCCAATACGAAAGCGTAACAGAAGCTCTCGGGATGCTTAATGGGAAATATTTGGAAGAGAGCTAACATTATTCTTACGAAATCCTGCTATGTGAATTTAAGAACCATAATTTGACATAGGCCGCAGGGCAGTGCTGTGGCCACCACCGTATTTCTCGTGTGCTGATCACGAGAAGGAGATAAAGGAGATTAGGACGTATATGCATATAGACAGTAGTTTTTCCCTCGCTTAATACACGATGTTAATAAGTCACAAAATCATTAATATTGGTACACGGCTACAGTGTGAGTCTGTTCACTTCTGCCTGATCGCTGTCAATTAACGCATGGATTCCACCAACCGAAAATCTTCCACTTGTGCTATTTGTAAAATACACCTCTACGCACGTTTGCCGTTGGAGTAGAACATGACTGCTGGATTGGACAGCTTTGCCGAAAATGAGGCGATGTACTTCACCGGGCGAAAAGGTAGGGGGGATAAATGAAATACTGGAACCAGATCAGCCTCAGCAAACAAAGGTAGCCTGTGGATTAAATGTTCGCGTACTGTGGCAAAAATTTCTCCAGAACTCCTAAAGTGATAACATAATGGGATGGTATGAGACGACAAATGGAGGACTGTTGCCTAATTGTTGGATGAAGCATTCTAGCCACAGAGAACTGATGAAATACATTTGACTTAAGCGATTAAACAATATGAGAACAACTGCCTTAGCGGCCGTCCGTTTATCGTGATCCTAACATACTCGGCAGTAAAGGAAAAATAAATAAAATAATATCAAAAAGAGACTTTGAAACAGTTTAAAATATCCAAGATAGAAATTATTCATGTATATTCCACTGCCTTTTCAATAATTACTCGCAACAATAACTAAGAAGCAGTAATAATGAAAACAACACTAATACAGTATTATTGTCACTACTACTAATAGCAATTATAATAATAGCAATACGATACAGATCGTTCAGCCTGCCTTATATCACTTGTTACCTTTTTAAATGACACACTCTGAACATAGCAGTAGTGAGTGTCACATAGGTATACAACCCTGCTTCAAAGACGCTCGATAAATCCAGCTGTTTGCTAGCCTTAGTATGTGAACGTCATGTTAGGTTGAGAGCAGCCAACTGAAAACGTCACAAGCGGCAGCTCCAAATAGCACGAACTCTCTGTAGCTGGTGCTCCAGGAGAAGAGAGGTTTGTCTGGCCACATCCCCGATGTGGGACGAGGCTTTCAGTTTTCGAACTTTTTTCGTATGTGAGCTCGTACCTTACTGTTATCTCTGTTTTTAATCGGCGCGGGGAAGTCAGCAAGGAAACTACCGTGAGGCTTGCTAGCGGATTTGGAAACCTTTTAGAGATACCATTCTATCAACATCCTCGAAAAAAAAAAAACAGGAATAGTACATATCTCTTGCTTAGGGTATTTGCGGCCCATTGTGATAATGGAGACAGATGAGCATTGACATTCTGGATGATCTTTCTCAATTTGATTGACATTACTCTCTTGTCTAATTGAATATCGCTGGTGTACATGTAGTATCTGTAGTGAAACAGAAATGACGACAGGTCACAGATATTTATTGATAAGAGTAATGAACTTCATACAAATTTATGGTCGACGCTGACACTAAATATTCCCTTTGCGACTTTGTAGTTCCAGACATTACGCACTGTTTGTGGGACGTCACGTTAGAACGGAACGATTTAAACTAGCCTAACGTCGTCTGTTACTTTTCTAAAGCATGTACTTAGTTACGAACTTGCTGGAACACTGCTTAGTATTCTAGTAGGTGGTTAGTCATCTTCTAATAGTCGGTTGTGGGCCATCTCTTCTAAGTACTTAGACAGCAGTAGAACAAGGCAGACGGGACGGCAGCCCTCCTTGTGTAGTGATTTGACAAGTCCCTATCTCCACGCCACCGGGAAAACGCTAGTGGTCAATTAATGGTTGAAAATACTCGTTGTTGTCGGCAATAGTGTGTCAATACTAAGCTTCATAATTTGCGTTGTAATTCCGTCGAATTCCGTAGTGGCTGATGCGACACCGACGATGGATTTTTTTGACAGTGTTGTCTGTAACATACTTCTGAAATAAATTTTCGCATCTGCTATTATTTTCTCCCATTATATCAACCTTGTGGTTCTATGGTGCTAGTGAGTTAACTGAACTACTGATTCCTCGGCAGGAGAAAGACGTTTAGCCTTAACTTTTAATTTACTTTTCCGTACAGTAAGCAGGCTTTCCCATTGGACAGATGGTTGGAATTTATTGTCAGTTAGTGTATGGCGTGTTTTAATTTTGCGCTCCTCTCAAATTGACTGATTCGGCTTGGCATTTTACATTCACTTCCCGTGGAGTTCGCACTTTAGATGGTAAGGCGGCCTGGGCACTATCACACATGGTTGCGTGTGCTGTATTGATGATGGATGTACGAGAAACTTCTCATTTCTTCACTTCACAGTGATACTATAAGATATACTGAACCGATCTGTATGTGCTGTATTGTGCATTATGTTCCCATGTCGAGCACAAATTATTTACCTGAAGTTATGTTTCAATGTTTCATTTATGCTACGTCATTTGTTACAGAATTCAGCGAAGTTTTAGGACATTAATCCATAAATCATTGAGTAATTGGTATTTCTACGAGTTCTCTTGATTTATGAAATACCATTGTAGCTTATAGTGGTCGAGCGGTTCTAGGCGCTTCATCCCGGAACCACGCTGCTGCTACGGTCGCAGGTTCGAATCCTACATGGATGTGTGTGATGTCCTTAGGTTAGTTAGGTTTAAGTAGTTCTAAATTATAGGGGACTGATGACCTCAGATGTTAAGTCCCATAGTGCTCAGAGCCATTTGAACCATTTTTGTAGTTTATAAATGGAACTTCACCCATAAATTTGTTTCGAGAATTGTCCTGGGTAAATATTGCATTATTTAGATTATTTCCTTATACACGAGAGGCACCGAGTGAGGTGGCGCAGTGGTTAGCACACTGGACTCGCATTCGGGAAGACGACGGTTCAAACCCGCGTCCGGCCATCCCGATTTAGGTTTTCCGTGATTCCCCTAAATCTCTTCGGGCAAATGCCGGGATGATTCCTTTGAAAGGGCGCGGCCGATTTGCTTTCCCATCCTTCCCTAATCTGATGGGACCGATGACCTCGCTGTTTAGTCCTCTCCCCCAAACCAACCAACCACGAGAGGTGATGGATTCTAATGCGTGGTTTCTTCTTGATGGCCGTGTCCGATTCCCTCATCTGTCCTCGTTGAGGCAGTGCTTCGTCTGCAATTTACCCCTTCATGTTAAATCGGAATAAGCACAAAAAGTAGAGAAGGCTGTAACAAAGGAATCCCTTTCGTCTTAGAAAGGACTGATAATTATTTTATTCCTTTTATACAGCACACATGGATGCAGGACACATGGGAAGAGATGGAGAAAATTATGTGGCAAAATTATCTCACTAATCACAAATCTAATGCTGACTGTATTTTTTAAAAGTCTGACTGTGTATTGGAATGGAGCAAAGAAACACCCAATTTAGTATCAGGTGTTGTGAAAGCACTGGTGTTGTGACCAGATGAAACTACCTTCGTCTGATAATAACTGTGGTTCTTTGATTGCTTTAGGAGAAGGCTTCTCGAACTAGTACACGTGACATGTTTTTTCACTTTATTACGTAAATGAATAAAAGATTTACTTAACTTTCACACAGTACTTTGCCACAGGATTGCCTGATAACTAACAACTGTCATTGACTATGTATTCATCTCTTGACGTATAGGTTAACAATTTCCTCTGTTGAGGTACAATGTTAGACATTTACAACTGCAGAAGTTCACCTGAAGCTTTAACAACTTGTTGATCATACTTTATGATCTTGACTGCCGTAACTGAGATCACGAACTTGCCAGAGTTCTTGCATGCTTGACACTATATTGACCACAGTGTGAGAGCGCTGCCGTGCTGAGAGGGGAGGCGTTCTCTTCAGGAGCGCCTCCCGTGCGTCTTTGTGGACTGTAGCGAGACCTTGCCAACATCTGTGATATCGACTGGCGTGGCATGCAATCTCTGGACGATATCAGAATTGGAAATTGGTATGCAGGAAAATACTGGGAGAAGACGGTTCTCCAGGCTTGGCGAAAGCGATAAAAATTCGTAACAGACTTTTGAATAAAGATGGAGAGATGCGTCGCGGAGAAACTCCTCCGCTGCGCGGCCCGGTGCACCCGTGTCACCGCGAGCAACGGACCAGGCTGACCTTACCATCTTAAGTACTGTCACTCACCAGGAAATAATATAAACGAACGACAGCGGCGCATCTGAAATGTGTTTGCCCTCTTCGCTATAAATAACAAATGGCTCAAATGGTTCTGAGCACTATGCGACTTAACTTCTGAGGTCATCAGTCGCCTAGAACTTAGAACTAATTATACCTAACTAAGGAGATCACACACATCCATGCCCGAGACAGGATTCGAACCTGCGACCGTAGCGTAAATAACAAAGAAAATGTTCAAGATATATTGGGGAAAAGGAAATGTCACCCACCAGATCATCTGCATAGATTAACTACTTTTCTAAGCCGTAGGTACTATAAAAATAATATTTAAAGCTGAAGTAGCATTGAGGAGGGCACTGGCTTTTGATTGGCTGATTCGAACACTCGCTGTGTGAGCCAGTCTGAAGAACCGACTGGGGTAGCGCAGTGGTTAGCACACTGGACTCGCATTCGGGAGGAAGACGGTTCAAGTCGGTGTTGAACATTAATCTCCTCCTCCAGACTCTACTCGAAAAATGAGACTTGTTGCTGAGACCCAGTCAGCATCGGACGCGCCAGACTTTATAATCGATATGACTGAGTAGTGGAACAGAACATTGGTGAGACGTATATCAGTTACCTTGCTCGATTGGTGTTGGGAATCCCTCTCCGGGATGGGTTTGTGGCATAGCCATTCTAGCATAAATAATTGCCGTAGAATTTAACTTGTTCTTCCTACAAGCAAATGATTATTGTGTTGTAAATGGAGCGTGATTATCGTAAGAAAATCAAATCTTATCTTAATTCAGCTTCCTTCATTCCGGGCCGGGACCCGGTGGCGTTCCTGGAACTTTATTAATTCCTGTTGATGTTTTTCCACCTGTTGTAAGCAGAGGTTTGGGTGTATCCACTACGCATCAGGACACAGAGGTGAAAATATAGGTTTGGAACAGTTGCGCTGGAGTATTATCAACCTTATCTTGGTCCGCTGAATTCCGCAGGATTCTGCATGCACTAGCAGCATTTCACCCCTCCCCCCACTTCATCGCGTCAAAATGTTACTGCCAACGTATATGCCATCGCACCTGCAAGGTGGCTAACAGAGTTACATGATGCAGTAGATGGTGTATTTGTATATGAGAAAAGGAAGACGACGAGAATGAGACACAGATTCGTCAACTTCTCGTTTTGAATACTGTTATAATGGATAGCGAGCTTAATTCCGTCAGCTGACATTTATACATTGCCACTTGCCCAAATTCCTTAGAGACTGCTGGACAGCTTGGTATGTACTCATATAGTGTCTGAGTATACCATATCATAGGCTACAAAATGTCGATTGTCTTTTCTGGTCAAACAATAGTGTCAACAACTTCTTCTGTCTAAACGTTTACAACTCGGAGCGTCGATCCGGGGGTACGCTGGTTCGATTCCTAGTGGTGGAAACGTTTTTCACTGCCAGTATTTGGCCAGCAAGGGAAGAAGAGGTGCTGGTGTAAAGTTCCTGATCCCCAGACTTTGCACTGATGTCCTGATTTGAATTCCAGACCCATGCGATGTATCTCATGAAGTGAGGGCATGTGACGCTCTTGCTGGTGACACGTCCGTCGGATGGAAACGTTAGGCTTGGCAACCACCTTGGTGCTATTCACGTGGAATAGGCTATCTGCCGGTACTGGGTTACACCCTCTCCCTTGTCCCATCATCATCATCAAACACATACACTCCATAAACTGTTTGTGACATTCATTTGAGAAACTCCTCAACACGGACCCCCCTATGGAAGAAATGATGATAGAATCGAGCACGTACAATCCAGATGGTGACCCTCCAACTCTAGAAGAAGTTAAAGAAATAATCAAGTCACTCAAGAATCGTAGAGCACCAGAAGAAGACGGCATCATCGCGGAAATCTGGAAGTTACAAGACCAAGAACTCACCAAACACATCCACAGGATCTTGGAAGATATCTGGAAGACCATGAAAATTCCTGACGACTGGAAAACTGCCCTGATACACCCACTACACAAAAAAGGTGATAAAACTGACCCGAACAACTACAGAGGAATATCCCTACTACCGGTCACATACAAGATCCTCTCTAAAGCTTTACTAAACAGACTAGAATGCCAGACCGACGACTTGATTGGGGAATGCCAAGCAGGCTTCCGTAAAGGGCGGTCTTGTGCGGAACAAATTTGGAACCTGAAAATGATTTTACAACACAAATAGAACCTGATCATTACCTTTGTCGACTGCAAAATGGCGTACGACTGTATGGACCGTAAAACTCTCTTCAAAATTCTAGAAGAATACAAAGTAGACAACAAAAAATGGGCTATCATAGAACAAACTTTGACCAACACGACCTCCAAAGTAGAGTTCTGTCAGATCCCTTTGAAAATCGCACAGATGTCCGACAAGGCGATGGCCTCTCACCTCTCCTTTTCAATCTGGTGTTAGATAAGGTAATAAAATAATGGAAAACATCACAACAGGGGATAATCTTAGGAAACCTACAGATTAAATGCCTGGCTTTTGGAGACGATTTGGCGATTGTCACGAAAGGTGTAAACGAAACAAAAGACGCTATTGAAAAACTACACGAAATCGCTTCCAAAACTGGACTACAGATCCCTTACGAAAAGACACAGTTTATGAGCACAAAGAAACTCTCATCTCTGAACACAAAGTACGGCACGATTTACAAAACGGCAAACTTCAAATACCTCGGTGAAACACTACAGATGAGTGGACATAACAGAGACTCAAACAAAGAAAGAAAAACTAAACTGGACAAGGCATACAAAGTAGTGTGGAATCATTACAACAAGAAGTCTATCTCACAAAAAGCCAAATTACGCCACTACGACACAGTGGTGCTCCCCGAGGCACTACATGCAGCAGAGACCACACTGATCCTAGGGCATACACGTATCAGACTACTAGAAAAAGTAGAACGAAAAATACTTAGGAAAATATTTCGCGCATCTAACAACAATGGAATATGGATCAAGAAACCTACAGAGGAACTATACAAACATACGGAGACAATTACAGAAAAGATTAGAAAACGCCGACTGCAATTCCATGGACAGCTATACAGAATGCCATCACACAGACTGAGCAAACAAATCTTTGACTGGGTAACCACTAGAAACAACAAATGGGTGGCAGAGGCAAAAACCGACATGAACCAATTCAACATAACAGCAGACACATTAAACGACAGAATAAATTTCAGAAACATCATTAAGAAAAGTAAACTACATGAGATACAATGTGACAAACGAACAGGCGTAAAATGCACCAAATAACGCAAGAAAGATCACAGCCAGAAGATGAAAGAAATATGGGCAACCAGAAAGGCAATCAACATAAAGCCGAAGACACAAAGCCGACAAGAAGCATGGACAGAGGACCGGAAACAGAAACACAGTGAGCGAACGAGGGAAGTTTGGGCAGCAAGGAAGGCAGCAACAGTAACTGGCCATGTAGTTTAGTCCAACTGCGCTCTTTAAGGGCAAAACACCAATATATATATATATATGCTCGTGCACACACACACACACACACACACACACACACACACACGCAGTACATACATGTAGTTTTACAGTGGAGCACGCTGCAAATAAATAAACAAAAAATAAACTGGGTGCGTTAACCATAGCGTTATTTATACATGTGGACAGGATCAGCTATGTAGGCGAGTACCAAAGGTTTTCATCTAGAAAGAGCACGTATGATATGGTTACAAAAACAACTTTGACAAGTATTGTATTTGAGCGACTATTTATTGAGATGCGCTAATATATAGTAATGGGTATAAAAGTTTGTACATAATGGCTATGACAGTGCATTGTGGTCAGATGAGCGTTTAGCCGTGATAAGCCTTGCCGTAGGCCAGCGCAGGGGCGGCAGCGTAGGCGGGGGCGGCGGCCACGACGGGGGCGGGGTGAGCGCCGCCCTCCCTGTGCACGACGGCGTTGAAGCCGTTGACGGGGTCGGCGGTGTAGTCGACGGTGCGGATGGAGCCGTCGGGTTCGGCGACGCTGTAGCTGCCCTGGACGACGTCTCCGCTGCGGGTTTCGTGCTGCGCCTTGGAGTCACCAGTGAGGGCGTCCTGCACGTTGTAGGCGTAGCTGTACTGGGGGTTGGGGTCGTACTCAGCGGCCACGGCGGCGGGGGCGGCGTACGCCCTGGCGTAGGGGGCGGCGTAGGCGCGCGCGGCGTAGGCCGGGCCGGCGGGGGCGACCACGGCGGGGGCGCCTAGGTAGCCGGCGTGGGCCACGGCCACGAGGGCGGCGAGCACGATCAGCTGCGGACAGGGAAGACCAGCCTGAATCGCACTGCCAATTTTATCACCCTTAAAGGTAAAAAGAGGAACGCCCTCATCAACCCAGAGGTTAGTTTGAACACTGTACTGCCTAACTGTATACCTTTCTAGAGAATCTGGTAAGTTGTTCTCTTCCTCCAACCTTTGAACTTATGAACCCAGTCAATTATAAGAGGATTAGCACACTGGAGTAGCATTCGTAAGGACAACGGTTCAAATCCTGTCCGGCCGGCCTGATTTAGGTTTCACGTGATTTCCCAAAATCGCTTCAGGCAAATGCAAAGCTGGTTCCTTTGAAAGGGCACGACAGATTTCCTTCCCCATATTTCCCTAATCCGAGCTTGTGCTCCGTCTCTAATGACCGCGTTGTCAACTGGACATTTTAAACACTGATATCTTTCTCCTCCTCCTCCAGTTATAAGAGGACCTGCTGGTTAAGGTGGAGCCTGAATAACAGTGCATCTGCGCATTTTTCACATTAACAAACATTGCCAGAGGTAAAAGAAGAGGTAAGTGAAAGATAAAGGTCCTAAAACTGACCGGGGATGGAAACCGGCACCTTTGGATCTACGGTCTAAGGCTACACCACTATACTACCGAGCCACACGAACGTTAGGGCCTACAAATAAACTGTTGTCTCACAGTGGCTAAGTCAGTTTCCTACTAATAACGGCAAGTCCTATAAAGGGTATACCGACATAATACGTGGAAGACGAATTCTTCTTTACTTATTTTCAGTACAGCAACCACACTATATTTTTGAACTTCAGCTTCGTCCCACGTACTGCCTCAACATACTGCGTATGAGACTGACATCTGATGCATTAGTAAAGTTAAGCTCGCCACCCTCAACGGCCTAAGACTTCAACACCATAAACCAAGAGCTGCTATTCTGTCTTGCCACGGCTGAAGTAATACATTTCCACGATAGGTATCTCATTCCCAGTACGCTCTGTCATAAGCTGAGAAATGTCTCTCCTACTTAAACTGTACAACCTGTTGAGCACGCAGCCATCCTCCCTAGCTTTGACTCGTCGCCTCCCCTCTCCGGACAGCGCGTAAATGGAATTCCCGAATCCAGATCCAGCACGAAGACACTTTACGCGATTCGATTTGTTGTTTAGAATTGTTTTGCTTGGCTGCATTTTGCTGATTGTTCGGTTTTGTATAGAGCAACATGGAGTGGTGACGTGGGGAAAGACTACTCCAAACCACCTGTACGACTTTACGTTTTGACATTTCCGGAAGCTGTTCTAAACGTCATCAACAATTAAACTCAAGAACATTTACAATAATGGGAATATATGATAAACAGAGTGTTCAAAACAGTTGCATATTTTGGAGCAAGAGAAAAGTAATTCAGTAAACACAACTCGAATCACGCAAGAAGTGTTCATGTCTCAGATAACATGCCTTTACGGACTTAGGTTTACTGAACATATTTCCAGACGAATATTCGACACTGAAAATATTCGACACTTTTTTTAACATACCGTATTTGTGATATGACATCTGAGTAGTATTAACTCTTAACTATTTCCAAATAGATATTATGGTTGCAGTGCGTAACACCGCAAACTACAGCCAAATATAAGCACTTCAAGTAAACAGATGTATAGTTCGATACGAGACCTCGTTTTGGCGAACGTGACACAAGACGCGTGGCAACTTGTCACGCCGCTTACCGTACTGAACTCTGTCCTTTCCGTGTTCTGGTGTACTTCTGACACCTAAGTGTTGCCACATGTTGTAAACTAAATCCGACGTTTCGGTCACAGCTAAGATACCTTTCACTAGGTTTGGAAACTGCATTACAACGCGATACAACAGGACAAGCCAAAGGCTATTTACCGCAGAAGACCTCGAATGAGAAGATCTGCACTCATAGCTGAGGCTTTGCTGAACAATTCAACGCGCAGCGCGCTAGCTAGTTAGACAGAGAGGTTTGACAGATCTTGCCCGAGTCGGTTCGGAGGATTAATTATAGTTGATCAGGTAAACATGCCAGATTAAACGTAGTTTTCAGTCGATTTTTCAAGTTCGTTTAGGGAAATAGCAGGCTGTCCCCAAACTCTGCATCAGAAAATATGATATAAAAACACATAAAAAAGTTTTCGCGATTCAAAGACAAATTGCCATAAGCGACTTCCGTCCCTTAGGCTGACTGATGGCAATAGAAACAGGGATAGCATTCGGCCACAAGGGTGAAATAAAATAAAATAAACTTATAAAACAGCGGACCCTGTACGATGGGATAATCGCTAGGCATGAGAGTTGATGGTTAAGAAAGAGCGTTTCAGGCTTAATCTCGAGGTCTACTCGTTCTTAATGGAATTGCAAGTGGTCTTGTTCGTCCTATAATTTGCGTATCTGGTATGGTTCACCCTTTAGTTTCCAAAAAAACTGTGCGTTCGAACACTGCTAAGAATGCAGAAGTAAGATTAAGGTTTTATCGTTCCACTGACAAGGATGTCCTTTGATATCGATGGGCACAAATGGTCTAAAACATGGTTAGCGAAACAACTTGGCTGTTTTATTTTTCAAAGGAATCGTTCGCGCAACTCCCAGTTTAGGTAATTAACGGAAAACCTGAATGAAGATGGCCGGACGAGGACCTGAACCCCGATACTACAAAATGCGAACACTGTGTGCTAACTCACTCCACAACTCGAAACAAATGTATTGTTTCTCCACACAATGTACAATTCAGTACTTCGTGGCTTGTAACATACCACAAGAGTCATTGCTAATAGTTTCACGATAAAAAATAACATCATTGCTATATGCAGTTAGAGTTCCTTTCAGTGAAACATAGCGCCCAAAGGTATTTTCCTTCTTTTTTTTAACTGACGTTCTTGTATCCGTAGACCATGTAGCTCTCTCTGCTCCCTTTCGTACATATATTGTAAGGGACGCTTATCAACATTACAAAAGTAATCACAACTGTTATAATGGTAACTTGTGCCACTAATAGAAGCATCACTGAGAGCTAATCACAAAGATGTCTGTATCAAATATACATATACGTCGTCCCAAATCTTGAATTCTGTCTGATACTTTGACCTCGTAAATGGCTTACATAAGTATTTTCTCAAATCCATAGGCTATAGAGAAAGCACTCCAATTATAAGAGACCCTTCCAAAATACGCTGCCCCAGAATTTTACGCTTAAGCGCTGCCTACTCGTAGAGCAGCCCGCACGTAAAGTTCGCCAGGAGAAAAGAGGTGGTTGCCTCACCTTGCAGGCCATGCTGTTGTGTGGTTGTCGGTGGTGTCTGCTTGCGGTGCCGCTGGCCTGCTCTTATATAGGCGATCGCTTGGCCCGTCCAACTGGATGTGAAACGCCGCCGCTTCCATTCTCCAGACAAAGCGCGCCCCACCCTGCGCCTTTGGTGAGCACGTGCTGGTAATAAGGGCAGTGGTCAGCGGACGGCATTAGCCTAAAGGGCATCTGCGAATTTACACGGCGTTAGCCGGAATCAAACGAGCGCGTTCCAACAGGTATTACTTCAGGCCATTTGCGTGGCGGACAGAGCTTACTTTGTTAAACGTGAGCTTTCTCTTCGCCGAAAAGATGCAGCGCGTAATACCGTTGACAATCGGGGCGGTGGGATCGAAATGTTAATTCCCAACCTGTGAACCAGCTGCCTAGCATGCACTGCTCACACATGTACAGTCCGCAGTACCAAAAGACGCATTGAGAAAGTAGAAATACTTCTTAGTTGCCCTTGTGGTGGCATCTTGCGTTAAAAAGTATTGCAGTTTATGGCAGCAGAGTTTGCCGGTGAGGACAAGAGGCTCGTTTAAGTTGCACGTTTCAAAAATGATGTTCTGCACACGACTAGCGTAGCAAGTAAACAAGAAAGACAATTTCGTATTAAAAAAGAGTGTAAAGTAACTTCCGTTTACAATTTGTATCGAAGGAAGAAAGAAAGCAGTGACAGAAAATTTGAGGAGAAGAATATAGGTGCACAGAGAATAAAGCGAAGGCACGAGTAACGATAAAAATAAATTGGAAGATGAAATATCTCTTAAACACAAAAGCCGCAAATAAGGAGTGAAACAATTCTCTCAACTGACAATAAGACGAGACAGGGAGATCAAAGCAATGAAGAGAGTACAGCCAAACAGATGATGTCAGAAACAGCTTGCGTCAACAAGATGGTAGGCTATACTTAGTAACTCACTGGTACAGAATTTAAGAAGTTTCTGAAACGTTGTATAGAAGTGACAGTATCAATGGAGGGGACTGGATGTTTGTGCTGTCATCATTCCATCATCATCCATGAAAGTGGCTAGACTGGACTGTGTACAGAGTGGGAATGTATACGGGCCCTGATGACCCTACAAATAAAACATAATCATCATCATCACCATCAGTAGAAATGGAAAATCCGGAAACAAGGATCATGTGAAATTTTGTTCTCTAGAAATGTGTTACAAATTAATTTTTAATATAAAGTACGATATGTAGAAATTAGAAAGAACGTAAGTAGAACACAGTCTACGGAAAACAATGATTAGACAAAATGAGATGTTGATAGCCTGTACTTCGGCATTTAAGTATAATAATAATAATGGCGTCTGACGAGGGCCTCCCGTCGATTCCCTTTGCTCTGGATCACGCGCTAGTTGCAGGAATTGTAGGAGAAGACAAAGATTAACATTTGTACGTCAAGATTAATAGTTTCATTGGCTGTGGAAGGTTATCATAGAGGTAGAAAACGGCCTAGGAACAGTTACATTTACGATGCTGAAGGACAGCCCAGTATACTTGTTTTATTTATCCTGATCTGAGCTATTAAAATGATTTGAGTGTCTGAAGTGGCAATGTGAGTAAATAACACTGACTATGAACTAATAAAGTTAATCCTGTAGCTGCTGCCACTAATAGTAATAATAATAACAATAATAATGACAATAATAACAGTAATGATAGTGACAGATATAAAAAACTGCAGGTGTACAAGATAGATATTTTCTGATACATCGAGTTCTGGGGAAAGGAAATTCAACGAGACTGCACCAGTTAAGAATATTGGAAATAGGAAGACCTGGTCGGGAAAAAGGCTGTACAAGGGAAGCGAGTGCGTACAGGGACAATGGAAATCCTTATTCTTCCTTTAGTAGATATGTCGTTAACTGTCTTCTGAAGTTGGATGTGTTATTCACTTCTTTATTATACTACGGGAGGCTATTCCAGAGTCGGATTCCTGCTACTGAGAAGGACTTCCGGAAAGTGGCTGAACAATGGAGTAGGACATAAAGGATTTGCTCTGATGGGCGTTTCTGCCACTTTGTTCAGATAAGGGCGTTAAGGTCGAGGAGGGATATGACGGACAGTGTTCGTTAATAAAACATAAGAGAGGACAGACGATCTGGAAAGCACCGCGCTTTTCTATACGCAGCCAGGATAGCTGTGCTGGTGATGAAATATGGCCAAAGAGTCGAATATCACAAATATAAGCAACACAACAAGTTCTAGGCGCCATGAACTTTCGGGTGAGAAAGACCTTCCAGAATAGCATCGCTGTAATCAATAACTGGAAGTGTAAGTGCTTGTACAAGGGAATAACTTTTTATATATTTGCAGGCCATGGAGAGATCCAGATGCCTTCTTGCACACCGCAGTTATGAGCTCAGTCCAATTTAGATTTTTATCTGTTATTATTCCTAGACTCTTTGATGAAGGAGAGAAGTTGATTTTTGCCCAGTTTAAGGTGAACGATGGTAGGTGTTTACTATATTTCGGGCTACTGATTCTAGTATTACCAGTACCTCTTGGTTTCTGGATTGGTTAAGCTTTAAAGCTATACCCTCCGCCCATTTTGATAGTGTACACAGGTCGGTACTGAGATTCTCGGCAGCTGTCCTCAGGTTATTGGTTTTGCTCTTAGATACAACTGGAAGTCACCAGAAGACATGTGGTATTCTCATTTGGACGAAACTGATAGTATATCGTTAACGTTCAGTGAAAACGGTACAGGACCCAATACCGAACCCTGGTAGACACCTGATTCTACCTACCACATTGTGACTTTATGGTGCTGAACATGACTCACTACTGGCGAGACGTCAGGTCTAAGGGAAAGCATGGTACTGCACTTGGCAAAGAATTTTACACTGGAAATTTTGGCAAGTAAGATGTCTAAGTCTAGAAAGCACATGATTTTGTTGCCTATAGTGCATCCATAGCAAGCTTCAGGTCATCTGTTACCTTTATCAGGACAGATGTTAGGCCGCTATATATACGGAAACTTGACTGGTATTCGTCCAACAGATCGCTCGTAGTTAGGCGGTTTGGTCGCTGGTCGAGGACTATATATTTTAAAGCCTTAGAGTGTGCAAGAGGAACGCAAATAGGTCGGTAATCTGAGGGTGCTGCGGCAACGTTCTTTTTGAGTTGTGGCTGAACTGGTCCTTGTTTCCAGGCCTCAAGGAAAACTCTTGTGGTTAAGGAGTGGTTGAACATACCTTTCATAGTGGGTCAGTAATAAGCTTCAGCATTTGGACTGTGATGCTATCATGTCCAATACATGCTGATCTGATAACCATGAAGGCTTCTTTGATGGTATTGCAAGTAACATGTTTTAGATAGAACTTTTTATGAATCTGAATGCCAGGGCGGAAATCTGAACCACTTGTCTCCCGCAAGTAAACCCAGTGTCTTATTTAGCACTGCACCACACAGCGAGCCATCTAATACTTAGAAACGTTTGTTACCTTACGTGTTTTGGCTCTTTGCATGAACTTTGTTTTGCGATTGATTTGTTACTCCCCCAATATGCTGCTCCTTCCCCCTTTTCTCCCATGTTATTCTTTCTTCCCTTTCGATACCGGCCCCAAAATGAATTACATGAAGCATTACTGCACTGTTGGGTATAAATTTTAAATTATTGTTTTTAGTGTCACATATAGTTCTTTGATTCTATTTCTGTACTGATTTCCAGTGTTATTTTCTTACTAAATCGCTGATTTATTTCTGTGGGCTCTAGTATCGCCACTATGTCCATACTGTCATGACATCTGGTGGCATATTTTTGTAGCTAGGTTGTATAATGGCGACCCTTCATTAGTTGAGCACTGATGGTGAGGACCCATACGTGTGACGATATCCTCTGTGAGCGGCAGTTCTATTTGGTATGATTATTTCTAAATATTTTTGTAATACCTTCGATAAGTTTACACTTTTGTAATTTACGCTTGTGCTTATGGCTTTGTATTCGTTTTGTGGACGTTCTGAATATGTGCTGCGTCCGAAATGCGTCAGTTTGAGCAGCAAGTGACCAGTTTATATCAAGCGAGCCACTTAGCATTGATGTGAGAAGTGCTCTCAATTTTATAACGTGGTCGAATACCTGCTGGGCGACTTCATGTCTTAACTAAAGTGGGTTCTACCTTCCACATTTTTCTTAAAACAGAGATCAGGGAACCTACGAATATGAGCAGTGTCCAAGCAAGCATCACTCCCTCTCGTTTCTCGACGCAGATCTCCATGCGCACGAAATGATTCCAAGGTTGTTCCCTGCGGCACTTGCCGGCGATCTCTCGGCGTCTGCAGCAGCGCGGCTGCGCCGTGTCAGTGACCCAGGTAGTGCTGACATAACGCGCCGGCCGCCACGTCACGCCGTGAGGTCACCGCGGCCGGCTGGCTGGCAGCTGGAGGACGCCGAAGAAAGCGGCGGGGATCCCTCAGCAACTCTCCATTTCACCGCGTCAGCGGCCGGCGGCCCCAACTGGGTCAATGCCGAGGCTTTCACTGACTGCTCCACACGCGTCGTCGACGTATGTCCGTATGTAGAAACTTCAGATGGTTAAAGAGTTCCTTCCAGAACAGGCAGCTGCGATGAGATCGGAGATTATTTCGTTTGCCTTCTATTATTTTCTCCGCGCACGAGTTACGTAGGCAACATTTCCAGTGCCTATTGTCTCGACAGACAGATCTTTCACTGCCACTCTGGTCAACAGCGAACCTGTTTTCTCTACGAATGCATTGCTGGCGATTACAGTTACAACACCACGAAGGCGGCATGCAACTAACATCGAATTGGCTGGCGTCTGTAAATGACAAGCATACCAGCGCAAACGCCCATAATACAATGTAGGAGTAAGACCAACTACATTCCGTACACAGGGTGTGTGACGATAACAAATACAAGCAAAAGGGGTGAGCAGAGCACAACCGAGAGAGCAAGTAATTCTAATTTCCTAATAATCCCGAACCAATGGTTCAAATGGTTCAAATGGCTCTGAGCACTATGGGACTTAACTTCTGAGGTCATCAGTCCCCTAGAACTTAGAACTACTTAAACCTAACTAACCTAAGGACATCACACACATCCATGCCCGAGGCAGGATTCGAACCTGCGACCGTAGCGGTCACGCGGTTCCAAACTGAAGCGCTTAGAACCGTACGGCCACACCGGCCGGCGAACCAATGGTTTCCCCGATATGACGTATTGCGTCTGAGTACATGGACACCTTGTAACAGAGTCCCGGAGGAGTCAAACGGCAGACATACTGTGAAGGACAAACACATTACAACAAGTTTTCCAAACGGTCATTTTTCATGTGAATGCAGTCTTCATCACGTCTGTTCATCACTGCCCGTATACGTTAAAAATCCCAACTCTGTTCCGAACGCATTGACAAAATCCACAACACGTTTCCGGAATTCGACACTGTCAAGAGGGTAGGACTACACCAAAGCTTTTAAATGGGGTGAATCGAGGGAAGATGGTGATTGTGGCATGGTACCTATTTGCTCATGTTACTTCACTGTGTCAAGAGAGTAGTACTCAGTTATCCATTGCTTCCTTGAGTCCAAGTCTGAGCGGAAAGCGATAGGCGCAGTTGTAAGGGATATTTTTCATCTTTTGGATAAAAAAAATCCGGTGCGTACGAAAACTTATGCTGTATAACAATCAAAAATCTATTTAAAAACTACAATAGTGATTTCTGTACATTTTTGTCAGTTCTAACAGCGTGTTTATCATGCACTCTGTGTCTTGAAGTATGTGTATCACAATCTACTTCCTGTTTGCTGCCATAGTGGAACGCGTATTTAACACGCATCTCGTATCCAATACCTGGGAAAGAGCCCATATTTTCTTTAGGATAAGACAGATACTCGTAATAACATTTTTACATTTATATATTTGCAGACCGTGCCTATAAATTACGCAAGAATGACAAATATAGGCAAGTGGAATTAAAAATGCCTCCAATTAGCAGTGGATCACATAAGTGTTGGCATTAACTATTTTCGAGTTTTATGGGAATATGGGATTTCATATAGGGCATATATAATGACTGTGCTGTAAAACAACACATATCAACCATACGGTCAGTAATTGCAATAAAAAAATTATTACCGGGTTTAGTATTTTCTCATACACATCGTATCGGTTTTCAGTTTGAAGAAACCTTACCAAACGCGTGATTTATCTCGTTTTGGAAATCTCAAAATTTCCCATCGTAATGTATATCATCTTCCCCCGACGCGCTATATCCTCACGCAAAAAATTCAACTGGTTCAAGTTTGGGGACCTATAACGCCATAGTAGTGGCGAGCCACCACCGACATACTTGGTGTCGAAGATTCGCTCTACGTATTCCCGAACATTCACTTGAATGTGTGCTGGTGCACCATCATGCGTGTACCATGTACTGTACATATCTTTTCACCATAAGTAACACCACGCAAAATGTAGCCATAGACATTAACAGTATTGTAACACTGGCATGACTACACCTGTGTGTAAGTCACATTGAGGAAACCACTGATTTCTGGACCTATGTTTGTTAGGATTACACGCCTGTTTCATTGTCTATACTCGCCCCTTCCGTTTGTACCTGTAACAGCCAAATACCCGTACAAGGAAAGATTGCACAGCGAGTTTCTCATTCAGAGATCACATCTGAATATTGGTTAGATCTTAGAAGACCGTGTAACGCTCCGTTAAAGAAAGGGAAGTGCCTGTCAGCAAGTGTTAGAGATGGACAGCTGCAGGATGATGGCGCATCGGGGCTGCGGTTTAAACTACTCTCATGTTCAGAAAAAAAACAGAACACCTGGAAGATTAGAGATAGGACATTCATATTCACACGATATGTATATTAGTATGTTCTGCAGAAATGATTAGCATTTCAACCATCTACATCTACCTCCATACTCCGCAAGCCACCTGACGGTGTGTGGGGGAGGGTACATTGAGTACCTCTATCGGTTCTACCTTCTATTCCAGTCTCGTATTGTTCGTGGAAAGAAAGATTGTCGGTATGCCCCTGTGTGGGCTCTAATCTCTCTGATTTTATCCTCATGGTCTCTTCGCGAGATATACGTAGGAGGGAGCAATATACTGCTTGACTCCTCGGTGAAGGTATGTTCTCGAAACTTCAACAGAAGCCCGTACCGAGCTACTGAGCGTCTCTCCTGCAGAGTCTTCCACTGGAGTTTATCTATCATCTCCGTAACGCTTTC
The DNA here is from genome assembly GCF_023864275.1 of Schistocerca cancellata. Classification (NCBI taxonomy): domain Eukaryota; kingdom Metazoa; phylum Arthropoda; class Insecta; order Orthoptera; family Acrididae; genus Schistocerca; species Schistocerca cancellata. The sequence goes on along the minus strand of NC_064627.1, from coordinate 773,289,812 downwards.
GCGATTACTAAATGATCCTATAACCAAGTGCGCTGCTCTCCGTTGGATCTTCTCTATCTCTTCTATCAACCCTACCGGGTACGGATCCCACACTGCTGAGCAGTATTCAAGCAGCGGGCGAACAAGCGCACTGTAACCTACTTCCTTTGTTTTCGGATTGCATTTCCTTAGGATTCTTCCAATGAATCTCAGTCTGGCATCTGCTTTACCGACGATCAACTTTTTATGATCATTCCATTTTAAATCACTCCTAATGCGTACTCCCAGATAATCTATGGAATTAACTGCTTCCAGTTGCTGACCTGCTATATTGTAGCTAAATGATAAGGGATCTATCTTTCTATGTATTCGCAGCACATTACACTTCTCTACATTGAGATTCAATTGCCATTCCCTGCACCATGCGTCAATTCGCTGCTGATCCTCCTGCATTTCAGTACAACCTCTCGATATACCACAGCATCATCCGCAAAAATCCTCAGTGAACTTCCGATGTCATCCATAAGGTCATTTATGTATATTGTGAATAGCAACGATCCTTCGACACTCCCCTGCGGCACACCTGAAATCACTCTTACTTCGGAAGACTTCTCTCCATTGAGAATGAAATGCTGCGTTCTGTTATCTAGGAACTCTTCAATCCAACCACACAATTGGTCTGATAGTCCATATGCTCTTACTTTGTTCATTAAACGACTGTTGGGAACTGTATCGAACGCCTTGCGGAAGTCAAGAAACACGGCATCTACCTGTGAACCCGTGTCTATGGCCCTCTGAGTCTCGTGGACGAATAGCGCGAGCTGGGGTTCACACGATCGTCTTTATCGAAACCCATACTGATTCCTACGGAGTAGATTTCTAGTCTCCAGAAAAGTCATTATACTCGAGCATAATACGTGTTCCAAAACTCTACAACTGATCGACGTTAGAGATAGAGGTCTATAGTTCTGCACATCTGTTCGACGTCCCTTCTTGAAAACGGGGATGACCTGTGCCCTTTTCCAATCCTTTGGAACGCTGCGCTCTTCTAGAGACCTACGGTACACCGCTGCAAGAAGCGGAGCAAGTTCCTTCGCGTACTCTGTGTAAAATCGAACGAACTGGTATCCCATCACGTCCAGCGGCCTTTCCTATTTTGAGCGATTTTAATTGTTTCTCTATCCCTCTGTCGTCTATTTAGATATCTACCATTTTGTTATCTGTGCGACAATCTAGAGAAGGAACTACAGTGCAGTCTTCCTCTGTGAAATAGCTTTGGAAAAAGACATTTAGTATTTCGAACCATGTCGGGACACGGGTTGAAGGTCAACATCGATATCGCGGCGCAACACCACGTACCGGTAAAATGTGCCAGCAGCTCTCGCTGTCACTGTAAACCGAAGGTAATGGATTAGTGCGAGTTGAGCAGACGTGCAGGGTGCCTCGTAGACGTATGCGCAAACCGTAGCATCAAATCAGTGAGTTTGGAAGATGGCGCATTATTGCCATGGGAAAATGTGATGCATCCGTCAGGAAATTGCTGTTCGTGTGGGACGAAATGTTTCGGCAGTACAATCGGTGTGTGCAGAATGGTTCACGGAAGGTCGTAGAACACGACGAGATGGGTCAGGTCGCACCACCCTGACCTCCCCTCGAGAAGATCAACACTTGATTCGAATGGCATTGCAGGACAGATCTGCGTCCTCCTCTGCTCTGGCACAACAATGGAACACATCGTACACTATCAGAGGTGACAGTCCGTTGCCGTTTATTATGGCATGGGTTGCATGCGCGTCGTCTACTTCCCCGCCTACCTCAGACGAATGTGCAGGAACATGCTAGATGGCAATGGTGTATGGAACAACGTCACTGGGGAAAGGAATGGCATCAGATAGTGTTTTCCAACGGATTCAGGTTCTGTTTGTTTGAAAATGGTGGCCGCATTTTGGTTCATCGCAAACAGGTGGAGCGGCATCACAGTGACTGCATTCGCACAAGTCGTACAGCCTCATGATGTGGGGTGCTGTTGAGTACCACCACAAATTACATTTGGTGCGTGTCCAGGGCATTGTGATCAGTGTGGCGTATGTGAATGACATCCTGCGATCCGTAGCCACATCCTTTCTGCACAACATCCCAGGCGCCCTTTTTCGGCAAGACAATGCACGACCGCGTGTTGCTGCACGAACATGCGCCTTCTTGATGTGACAGGATATCAGCCTTTCGCTCTGGCCCGCCAGATTGCTAGAACTGTCGCCAATCGAAAATGTGTGGGACATGGTGAAACGACTGTTGCAGCACTGTGACCCAATGACAACCGCGACTGGAACCAGGTGAATGCAGCATGCATCAAGTTATCAGGGCTCATGGTGGACCCTGTTACTACTAGGCAACAGCATACGTGCTGAACCGAGGTGGCTGAAATGTTAATGTAAACATCCTGTGAATATGAACGTCCTTTCTCTAATCGTTCAAGGTGTTCTGTTTTTTCCCGTTGGTCGGGATCCTGAAACAGTCAAGCAAAGATGGAGTCGATGGATTGCGGAAGGCCACACACAGTGCTATGCACGGCTCAACAGACTGACACCTCTAGCGCCCAGAAAGATATCCTTGCGTCAGGAAATGGGCTTTTTTGCAAGAAGACATCCACACGGACAGTGCGACGACGTCTGGAGCACCACGAACGTTCAACATGGCGACCATTGTTGCGGCTTCCAGTGACGTGGCAGCAGAGAGGGGCGCTTCAACAATGGTGTTCCCAGCTATTACAATGGGCACCGAGGGTGCGGCACCGCGCCGCCTTTTCAGACGAGTCTCTGTTCTGCGTACAGCGTCACTACGTACGTTTCCATTTGTATGAAGGCTCCTAGAAGAACGAATGTCGCGAGACTGTATTCGTCAGCGTCAGACGGGCCCAACACCGGGCGTGATGATATGGTGTACCACTGGGTAAGCAATACGGTCACCTCTGCTTCGTATAGCCGGTAAATTGGACAACCGCTGTTACATTTCTGACCTGTAAAGTTTGCTGGCTGCGCCCTATCTTCGAGGTCTCTGAGACGCTATCGTTCAACAAGATAACGCAAGACCGCATGTTGTCCGTGCTGTCTTGCTCTACCTCGATACAGAGGGTGTTCTACGGTTGCCCTGGCTAGCACATTCTTCTCATCTGTCACCCACTGAAAACATCTGGTCATGAGTTTCCGAGAGACTGGAGTACTACCACCCTCTAGCCACCACCGCTGATGATCTCTCACATAGAGTTGAAGTAGTATGGAATGGCGAACTCGTATCTCTCATTCAAAGTCATTTCAACTCGATGCCCCACCGCATTGGAGCCATTCTTTCTGTCAGATGTGACAGCTCTGTGTAGCAAGTTTCGTACCCCGTACGGCCCCACATTAAGAGCATACTTACTCCCAGGATTGTTACAGGCTCGACTTTTTTACGAAGTTCAGAGTCTCCTTTCAGCGTTGTTGGGGTAAAATGCGTCTTGTTCAGGGTTCAGGTTAATGGGGATTAATATTTTACTTCGTGACTTGTCTACGACATGTGTCGTTGCCTCAGCCCGCATCTCGTGGTCGTGCGGTAGCGTTCTCGCTTCCCACGCCCGGGTTCCCGGGTTCGATTCCCGGCGGGGTCAGGGATTTTCTCTGCCTCGTGATGGCTGGGTGTTGTGTGCTGTCCTTAGGTTAGTTAGGTTTAAGTAGTTCTCAGTTCTAGGGGACTGATGACCACAGATGTTAAGTCCCATAGTGCTCAGAGCCATTTGAACCTTTTTTTTTTTTTTTTTTGTCGTTGCCTCAAGCGCGAACGTGTCACTTAGAAATCGTAAGTGGTAGGCGAGCGATTATTGCCAGTCCTCAACCAACAACCAATGAGTCCTGTGGTAGTAAATTTTACGTCCTTGAAACTATTTCTGACAGTGACGAACTCCTCGTCGACGGGACATTACGCAACAGTTCTCTCCCTTTCTTCGTATTCGTCAGGACTTCGTTTCATATCCCCGTCCGGCTAACAACATTTAGGTTTCGCATGGTCGTCTTCAATCGCTGAAGGTAGGGTTCGGGACTGTTAACGTGTAAAGGACTCGCCTTATGTCCTTCCCTACCGTTGCTCATTCTGAGCCTGTGCTCCTCCGTCTTTAGTGACCACTTACTCGACGGGGCGTTAAGTACTGAACTTCCTCTCTTCCAAACGCTGCAGAAGCTCTCTTCCATACAGCTGTGTTACTAACACTTCGTTGAGAATGGATGTAACGATTAAATTGGCTACTCCGCAGCTTCAGCGTATATTACGCTTAGACGGCTTGTTTGGTTATTCCGCAGCTTCAACATATATTACGCTTAGAGCGCGAGATTTTTTTTAACGACGTTCAAACTATGAATAAGTCAAATCTTTTTTAAGTCCACTCCTTCAGAGATGCTGGACTCACAGTACCTTTTGAGAGTTTCTGCAGCACTCATGACATTCGCGCCAATGTTTCCCACTTCGCCATTGTCACTACGAGTAAAACTGCTCTTCAAAGTTCACATGGTACACCACCTTTCACCAAGACCTCTCGCAAAGCTACTAAATGTCTCCCAGGACCTCTCTCTTCCCTGAGCCCAACACGAGGGTCCCTGTTCACCACTGTGCTTCTCATCTTTTTCAACCCTCTCTAACAGTCCTCTACACAGCTGACGAAATCGAGACGTTGTTTCTCTAAAAGATCGTTTTACTTCTTGAAACGCAGCTTGGCTCGTAATTACACTCTAGCACAAAAAAGAAGCGCCACGGATTATCTGCATGGGACGGAAATCGATATATGTGATATACATTTACAGACAAACAAATGATCACAATTTCTACATATACATCTACATCTACATGGATACTCTGCAAATCACGTTTAAGTCCCTGGCAGAGGCTTCATCGAACCACCTTCACAATTCATTATTCCAATCTCGTATAGCGCGCGGAAAGAATGAACACCTATATCTTTCCGTAAGAGCTCTGAGTTCCCTTATTTTATCTTGGTGATCGTTCCTCCCTATGTAAGTCGGTGTCAAGAAAATATTTGCGGATACGGAGGAGAAAGTTGGCGATTGGAATTCTGTGAGAAGGTTCCGTCGCTACGAAAATTGCCTTTCTTTTAATTATGTCCAGCCCAAATCCGGTACAATTTCTGTGACACTCTCTCCCATATTTCGCGATAATACAAAACGTGCTGCCTTTCTTTGAACTTTTTCGATGTACTCCATCAGTCCTATCTGGTAAGGATCCCACACCACACAGCAGTATTCTAAAAGTGGACGGACAAACGTAGTGTAGGCAGTCTCCTTAGTAGGTCTGTTACATTTTCTAAGTGTCCTGCCAATAAAATGCAGCCTTTGGTTAGCCTTACCCCCCAACATTTTCTACGTGTTCCTTCCAATTTAAGTTGTTCGTAATTGTAATACCTAGACATTTAGTTGAATTTACGGCTTTCAGGTTAGACTGATTTATCGTGTAGCCGAAGTTTAACGAGTTCCTTTTAGTACTCATGTGGATGACCTCACACTTTTCGTTATTTAGGGTCAACTGCCACTTTTCGCACCATTCAGATATATTTTCTAAATCGTTTTGCAGTTTGTATCAGAAAAATTGGATGATTTATTCAAGAAAAAGAGCTTCACAAATTGAACAGGTCAATAACTTCTTTGTCCAACTCTGGCCCTTATGGGAACATTTATTCGGCTTGCCATTGATTGATAGAGTTGTAGGATGACCTCCTGAAGGATATAGTCGCATCTTACATCGCCAAATTCCCTAGACGGCTGCAGAGCCCTGAGCATACTGCTCCACAACTTCTCAACCGGAAAATATACATCGACATTGCTGCCTAAGGTAGGGATTGGGAAGCGCGAAGACAAGCAGCAGAAACTCCTGCCGTGTGCTGAAATGTAACCAGAGGATTTTTACAATGAGGGGTAACAAAACGGGGTGTAGAATCTATGACCTACTGCTGTGCCGTCGCAGTGCAGCAGATGACAACCAGAGGAGTCCTGCTATGAAAAGGAATGCACCCGAAACCATCACTTCTGGTTGCCAGGCAGTATAGCGGGCGGCAATCTGGTTGGTTCCCAACACAGTCCGGGGAACCTCCAGACACGTCTTCGACCTGGAATCTCACATTGACTGGAGTAGGTTTGTCTTCAGTCATGAGACACACTTGGAACTGAACTCCGATGGCCAGAGAATACGTGTCTAGAGACTCCTACCAAACAGCGGTGGGACACCAATCTGACTGTGGCCCGCCATAAGGTCCGACAACCAGTAATGATGCTCTGGGGTGCCATTTCTTTTAATACCCGGACCCTGTGGTTGATATCTACGGCATCCTTAAAGCACAGCGGTATGTCGACGATATTCTACGTTTCGATTTGTTATCCTTCATGGTAAGCCATCCTGTGCTCACATTTCACCAAGATAACGCCTGCGCACACACGGCGAGACTTTCTATTGCTTGTCTTCGTGCTTGCCAAACCCTACCTTGGCCAGCATGTTCGCTGGATCTCTCCCCCCAGCTGAGAACGTTTGGAGCGTTATGGGCAGGGCTCTCCAACCATATCGGGATTTTGACGACGTGACACGACAGATATGGCACGGTATACCGCAGAAGGACATCCAACTATTCAATTGTTTTTTTGAAATTGTAATCATTTATTTGTTGGTACATGCACAGTCGTGGACAAAACGAGCGAGACCCCTCGCCTTTTCGTTATGCTGATCCGCACAGCTTTAAAGTCTGCTACACAGTATAACAGGCAAGCCGACGAAGTGCTACCAACATACTATGCACAGGCGTGAAATTGACGAACTATCCAAACTTTGTCAGACTGTTTTCAGTCATATGTAAGACTATACGTGGGTTGAAACTTAAATAGTGGCAACTATTTATCCATAACCTATACAAAAGAGTTACATGTTTGCACCTGTTACTGTCCTTCAAAGTAGCCACCAGCGTTGTGTAGAACCCGTTGCCGTTACTCTCTAATAACAATATTTTGTTATTTCGATAAACATCCCGAATGATAGTCACATAAGCGGTGAATGGCTCTGAGCACTATGGGAGTTAACATCTGAGGTCATCAGTCCCCTAGAACTTAGAACTACTTAAACCTAACTAACCTAGGGACATCACACACATCAATGCCCGAGGCAGGATTCGAACCTGCGACCGTAGCGGTCGCGCGGTTCCAGACTGAAGCGCCTAGAACCTCTCGGCCATAGGCGGTGACATGAAGGCAGAAAATTCATGTTTTAGAGTCCAGAAAGCTCTATGCAACAGAAACTGCAGATCATTTTACCCTTTTTCATTGCGAAATTGCCGGCTTATTCATGTCTGGGGTAATAATAGAGGGCTGTTAGCCTGGGTTGTCTGCTAGCGTAGTGAAAGGTGTTTGCTACTGCAAGGGAGGTCTGGTTTGTTTTCGGTTCTAATCTCGATGGAAACAGATAGAATGTCAGTAAAGCAATTTTAAAAAATTCTCGTCCCCCCCCCCCCCCCCCCCCCGCCGCAATACGTTTTATTGCTACATTTATTCTGTACTGGCGCCCTGTGGATGTCAATATGAAACTCTTGTAGAATTTCATACTTGTTACTGCCTTCCATTTTCCGCTTCTGTCAATAATTGAATTGACTTACGTGTGTCACTGAATGATTTTTAACCGAATTTAGTTATGAATCTTCAAGCATTGCTAAATTTGCACACTTTCATGGTAGGTCAGCAGCGGTAATCCACTATGACTGGTCTGAAAGTTGACACAAACCGTTTCGCGGCCGAATGCGCATAATATTTTGCTAATTCGTAACGATCTGGGGTACTTTGTCTTACTAGAACAGTTGTGTTATCTCGATAAGTCTCGATAAGCTGAAATTCATTTTTATTAGGACAGTTCACACTAATTAGCGTTTCTTCTTTCATTTATATCTTATATTTACGTGTTGTGTTTAACACACTAATCAGCATTAATATAGTCTTACACATGATTGAAAACAGTCTGACAAATTTCGGATAGTTTGTCAATTTCACGCCTGTGCATAGTATGTTGGTAGCACTTCGTAGCCTTGCCTGTTATGCTGTGTTGCAGACTTTAAAGCTGTGCGGATCAGCATAACGAAAAGGCGAGGGGTCTCGCTCGTTTTGTCCACGACTGTACATTACATCTACAGATTTCCGTCCCTTTCGGATAATTACTTCGTCGTGCGTCGCTTTCTTTTATTTTTTTAGTGTTTTCTTTTTTTCTTTTTTCAGTGTACATTGCTTAAGAGACAGTCTATGGACTTCAATAGCACCAATAACAACTTGTGACATATTGTGATCCCTAACATATATCTTATCAAAAGAATGTACCAATGTATACACTGATCTTGCGGAAAAACATGGCTATTCAAGTAGACAGGAAGAGCTAAAGAAAACGGGAGTAGATGTCGTGCAACGTTTTGTAGGGCGTGATTCAAACAAGAAGTAATGTCTTACTCAGGATTCATAAGTTCGCACAAGTGACGAACACCTAAAATTCTCTTCGGTAAGTGTCTCCCATTAGCTGGCCAAGGTCCTACCACGAGTTTCAGCCTTCGTCAGAAGACATCAAAGCACTTACTTTTCTACCGGAGGAAACTCCTCATTGCATACGGACCATCGATCACCACAACGTACTGAACTATACAGAGTGAGTCTGAACTACACATTCAAAATTTCCTAATTTTTCCAGAGATTTATTCTGAGTATTTTGGTGTGGTCTCCAGTGGTTCGTTACAGAGTAACTGGATTTGATTAGATTCCTTACTTTGTTTTGTATCTGTGTCTGCTTTTCATTGAATGTAAGCTTGAGGCGAAGTTTTCCAACAGCAAGAACCGTGGGAGAATGGAACAAGTTTTGTACCAAACTAGACGCAGCGCATACCGCAAGCATTTCCACTGTTGTGCAGATATTTACAGTACAACAAACGTACAAATATAAGTAGAGGCTAAGAAATGAAACAAATTGTAATTACTCTATAACAAGTCAGACCACGAGTCTCTCATACTAAAACACTTATGTGACATCATTGAACGACTTCCGAAATATTGTCAATGTTAGTTTCACCCGGTATATAGTTCTAGTTAGAGCATGTGCAATTTTTTTAAAAAAATCTCACTACATCTAAGGTAATAAAGTACATTTGCTGTGCACAAGCCCTTGAACGAGCAGTCACAAGGCAAACAGCATTCACCTGCACCAGTTAACAGACACCATGGTAAAGGGAAATGAGAATGGGCAGACATGTATTTGGTGTGATATTTCCCTTCCACAAGGCAGGTGTTTTACCGCTAACACCACCTCTTTAGTGTTGTATATACGGAATGAGTTGTTGACTGCTTAGAAATTTCTCCTTTCTGCAATGCTTTTTCAAGATTCAGTTATCGTAGCAGTTTTTATTTAGTTTCTGTGTACCCTATTTAGAAATTTTATTGCCTTTTCTGCCTAAAACACGGAAACACAAAGTGATCAGAAGGGGCTTAATGTTTCTTGAGGATCTTAAATCGACTGCAGACTATTAGCGTTACGCACTAGCCAACCAAGTAAAAATGGAATGGACAAGGTTAGTGTACATGGACCATAACTTACCGCTAACACCACCTCTTTAGTGTTGTATATACGGAATGAGTTGTTGACTGCTTAGAAATTTCTCCTTTCTGCAATGCTTTTTCAAGATTCAGTTATCGTAGCAGTTTTTATTTAGTTTCTGTGTACCCTATTTAGAAATTTTATTGCCTTTTCTGCCTAAAACACGGAAACACAAAGTGATCAGAAGGGGCTTAATGTTTCTTGAGGATCTTAAATCGACTGCAGACTATTAGCGTTACGCACTAGCCAACCAAGTAAAAATGGAATGGACAAGGTTAGTGTACATGGACCATAACTTCAAGGGAAATGGTATTGGGAGAATCAGCAACAGATTCCGCACTACTCTTGGTTTCTCAACTCGATGCTGAGGGGAGAAGAAACTACTACTATCAACAGACTAAGAGTAGGTCAAATGAACATTAATAAAACAGGATATTCACTAAAACTAATACCCTCTCTAAGGTGAGATTTCTGTCTCATTACTAGTACAATTTGATAAATAGAATCATCCAAAACAATTACACTGTACGATGTAGAAGCTGGTTGCACATGTCCTTGAAAGAACGAGTGACAAGGGGCCGTTGGAGATTGTATGGCCGTGTCAATCAAATGGACGAGGGGAAGAATAGCAAACAAATGGCTACGCACAGATGTGATTGGTAGAATTCCTGTAGGAAGACGACGGAAAAGAGGGCTGAACCAGGTGAAGGAGGAAGTAGGAAAAAGAGAAGTTAGCCGGGATACAGCTCTGTGAGAAGAATGGTACATCGACAGACACATGCGGAGAACGCACGTAGACAACATCCGGGTAACTGTAGAAGAAAAACTATGATAATGAAAAATTGAGGATTATTTTTCTTTCACACTAGCTCTTAGTTGCATTGATAAGTCCGTTCCCAAATGCAACTGTCATTTAATCCGTCTTTGTAAACATTAAAATTTGAGGAGCTTTTCTTATGTTTCTAGTCTGAACTGTTCGTTGCGTCTACCATGGAGAAATAACAAACATGTAGTCATGATATGGATTGTACAAACTCAATAGATATCGCAAAATATTAAACATTAACAATATTTAAGCTAGCTGTTGGTCTGACGCTCTGGCTTCCGCTATACTCATTATAAAAACAGAAAATAAACAGAGTGGTCTGAAGATTCATTGGTTACAAAATTCGCTTCAGCTACTGCTAAGAAGTAGGGTCTTGATGCGGCTAAGACATCATGTTGGATGACGGTACGTAGTTTCACATCTGCGTTGGTGATCAGTGAATGCAGGTAGCTGCCACACTCAGATGTACGGTATGCTGTAACCACATATGCGACGGTTCACAGTAAATGTTACGTCATAATTTCTCTTTATGGACAATGATGACCATGTATGTCGAGCTGCTCTGATGGGTGAGTTCGTCGTAATTGAAGGTATCTACCACGCGAACTGGTCAGAAAGATCTGCGGATCTGGATCCTATGGAATACGTCTGGGATGCTATTGAGGGGACGACCTGCAGCCAACCAGTTGACATGAAGGGCTGTTATAGGCCTCCAATTAGCTTTGGTACAGGAATGTGTTCAGCTACCAGCAGGGACATCCAGTTACATCACAGAAAGCTTCATGTCGTTTCCTTACACGTGTAGAAGCAAGAGGTAGCGATATCTCTGATTATCTGTTTCGTTTTTATGGAAAATGGTTCCCTGTGTCGTTTCTTTATTAGTAAATGGTAATCCCTGGAGGGAAGGCGATATTCTTTTCGCCAAACACTACTGAGAATATTTAGAGAACTGGCATTTGTAGTTGATTGCCGAACGATTCTACTACGGTCAACGTATATTGCGCGCAAGGACTGCGAAGACAAGATAAGAGAAATTAGGGCTCGCACGGAGGCTTATAGATCTTAGGCACTGTATAACATTAAAACTTTTGATGCAAATAAAAGACAGTCTAATGGCGGTGCTGGCTTTAAAGGTTTATAGATAGTCGTTTTTCCCTCGCTCTATTTGCGAGTGGAACAGGAAATGAAATGACTATTAGTGGCACAAGGTACCTTCCGCCATGCACCACATGGTGGATTGTGGATTATGTACGTGGGTGTAAAAATAGAAAAACATGCCTCTGATTATCGAACAATCCTTACATTTGTGTTTCACCGTTAAAATACTTGAGGATTTGTGTCAGTGGTTGCTTAAAATCTGTAAGCGAAGGGGCAAAGCCAAAACACTGGTATAAAATTTATTCATAATTCTGAAGTTTAAGATGTGTGGGCTGAAATTATAGATCATTCATGTTGTACCACCACTTCAAATTGGTAGTGTCTACTTGGATTTTATTAAGAACATTCTACCAAATTTACTACAGGCCGTAACAGAGCAAATAAGGGGAACCGTGTGGTTTATACGCAATGGAGCTCCAGAATGTTAGATTTCGAGACATACTGGACTGTAACTACCAAGCCTGATAGAGAGGTAGACCAGGGCTATATCCACTGTCTGCAAGTTTCTGGGACCTTCCTTCTGTGAATCATCATCCATTTGGAGCCAGTTTAAGACACTAGGTTATGTAGCAAGCGTTCCTAATTCAAAGGCGTTTCATTAAGACGTCATGGTAACCAGAGATACCATTCCAAATCCTATGAACGTGTTTTTAGAGGGGGTGGCAGTCCACTATCCAACGAGTCCATGGGTGTGTAGAAATAATTTGGGGATATTTTGTACATTTGTCACAAGATTAATGTGTAAATTAAGTATATATCCTTTAATTAATTAATACCACGAAAAGAAGGATTTTTTAATATTAACTCTTGAAAAAATCAGAATGAGATTTTCACTCTGCAGCGGAGTGTGCGCTGATATGAAACTTCGTGGCAGATTAAAACTGTGTACCGGACCGGGAGGGGACTGCCAAGGGGGAGGTTACCATGAGAAAAAGATTGAATAATCTACGAAAGGATAACGTTCTACGAGTCGGGGCGTGGAATGTCAGAAGCTTGAACGTGGTAGGGAAACTAGAAAATCTGAAAAGGGAAATGCAAAGGCTCAATCTAGATATAGTAGGGGTCAGTGAAGTGAAGTGGAAGGAAGACAAGGATTTCTGGTCAGATGAGTATCGGGTAATATCAACAGCAGCAGAAAATGGTATAACAGGTGTAGGATTCGTTATGAATAGGAAGGTAGGGCAGAGGGTGTGTTACTGTGAACAGTTCAGTGACCGGGTTGTTCTAATTCAGAATCGACAGCAGACCAACACCGACAACGATAGTTCAGGTATACATGCCGACGTCGCGAGCTGAAGATGAACAGATAGAGAAAGTGTATGAGGATATTGAAAGGGTAATGCAGTATGTAAATGGGGACGAAAACCTAATAGTCATGGGCGACTGGAATGCAGTTGTAGGGGAAGGAGTAGAAGAAAAGGTTACAGGAGAATATGGGCTTGGGACAAGGAATGAAAGAGGAGAAAGACTAATTGAGTTCTGTA